>NC_133329.1:262193689-262912189 GCF_042186555.1 Aquarana catesbeiana | reverse complement strand
GTTTCTCCTAAGATTAGGGAATATAGTCAGTTGAATATTTCCCCACTACTGGCTCGATTTCGTCTACGAGTTAAAACCTGGAATGCTCTGGGTATGTCGGTTGCAGGCAAAGTGAATCTAATTAAAATGATTCTAATGCCTCAACTGCTATACATACTACATAATTCACCGGTAGTCTTCCCACTCAAGATATTCAGAATAATTAATGCCATTTTTCGTGAACTGATATGGAAGAACCGCCCACCAAGGATAAAACTAGAAAACTTACAACGCCCTAAAGATGAGGGTGGACTTGCATTGCCAAATCCATGGCTTTATTACTTGTCATCGCAAATGCAACATTTAATAGGCACCATGGCCGTGGAGGGGGAGTCTGCGGCCAGGGTCCCTAGCGCTTCAGAATATATAATGCTACATACAATAGGGGGTAAATCCATTCCCACGGCTTTGGAGGCCGCGGCCTTTAGCAAGCCTCAGAAATGTTTCCCCACTTATGCCCTCATACAAAAAATATGGAACAAAACTAAGTACATTCAGGAGGCGACAGGTATCAACGAGTATAGTCCTATATGGGGAAATGAGTCCTACCCAGAACTTGCTAAACTGCAACATGCGGAAAGGTGGAAGAGGTTTGGCATTCTCTACCTAAAGCAAATCATAAGTGAGGGCAAATTGCGTTCATTTGACAATTTAAGGGACCTATATAGTCTTCCGTCCTCCATGCTTTTTTATTATATGCAACTTAGACACGCATTTGAAGCACAGTCAAAAACCTCTGATTGGCATAGCAGCTGGAACCCTTTGGTCGATTTGCTTAAAGGGGCGGAGACCTCTAAAGGATTCATTTCCCAGAGCTATAGCACCCTGCTCCACAAATACCTTCTAAAGCATCCTTTGACAGTAAAGGGGAAATGGGAGTTGGATGTTGGACCCTTAGATGAGGATCAATGGGAGGAGGTCTTGCAGTCAGTTTCCATATGTTCACTGAATGTAACGCAAAGACTAACGCAACTATATACACTTCTGAGAGCGTATTATACACCCCATAGGTTACATAATATGGGACTTCTTTCCACCCCAACCTGTACTAGATGTAAGAGAGATCATGGAGATTTAATACATATGCTATGGAGATGTCCCAGATTGCATGTGTACTGGAGGGGGGTGGTGGACACGCTGAACACAGTGTTTGGGGTCTCAATTCCGCTGGACCCTAGACACTGTGTTTTGAATGTGTTAGATGAACTAGAGTGGGAACCCCACATCAGGGAAGCTTTAACTAGAGCCCTTTTTGTGGCCCGTAAGCTAATCATGGTACACTGGAAATCTGAAACGCCTCCCTCAGTCAAGGAATGGATTACCGCACTAGGACATATATTAAGAATGGAGAAAATTATATACCAACACAGGGGATGTTCAAGAAAATTTGAAAAACTATGGGAACCATGAGTAGGCACTCCTGGGTTAGCTCCGGAGGACCTGGTCATGGATAGATTACTGCGCCTTAATAACGGCTGAAGGCATGGTGCACCCCGCATTAGCCCTGATTGGAGCTCTGGGCTCGGGATGGTTACAGATAGAGGGTTGGAATTTCCATAAGTAGGAGGCAGTGATATCAATTCCTATCTTATTTTCTAACAGTGGGATGTACTTTATACTTTTGTATGAGCCTGATTCTTCTATGGAACTATGCCTGATTAGGCTACTATGTACAATTTAATTGTGGATTTCTTGGACTGTATGTACTTGTTTTTCAATAAAAACTTTTTCTTGGATAAAAAAAAAAAAAAAAAATTCTTGCAATCACTAGAAAAAAAAAAGCCTTTGAAAATGTGTTTGCAATAACTCCATCAGTATCACCAGCAAAGCAGCTTCATTATTATCCCATTAAAGAAGAAGAGAATGTGCGCTGCATTTCGAGATTTCATAATTTGCCACGTCACAAATGTTAATTCTCCTTTACGAACGCTAGTTTACAAGACTAACCGCTTCTGGCTCGGAAAATCTGACAACACACATTTGTCTGCGGAAAATTTCAAAACCTGCTATCCAACATTTGTCCGCAGAAAATCTGACAACAATTGTCCTATGGAGCATACACACGGTCGGATTTTCCGCCAACAGCCTGTCGTTACACATTTCCCGTCGGAAAATTCGATCATGTGTACGAGGCTTTAGAGTCTGCAAAAGACTTGAGACTGGGGCAGAGGTTCACCTTCCAGCAGGACATTGACCCTAAACATACAGCCAGAGCTACAATGGAATGGTTTAGATTCATGTGTTAGAATAGCCCAATCAAAGTCCAGACCTAAATCCAATTAAGAATCCGTGACAGGACTTGAAAATTGCTGTTCACAGATGCTCTCCATCCAATCTGACATTTCCAGAGCTATTTTGCAAAGAAGGGCAAAAATGTCACTCTTTAGATGTGCAAAGCTGGTAGAGACATACCCAAGAAGTCTTGCAGCTGTAATTTCAGCGAAAGGTGGTTCCTCAAAGTATTGACTCAGGGGGGCTGAATACAAATGCACGCCAAACTTTTCAGATATTTGTAAAAAATATTGAAAACAATTTATCATTTTCCTTCCCCTTCACAATTATGTGCCACTTTGTATTGGTCTATCACATAAAATACCAATAAAATACATTTAAGTTTTTGGTTGTAACAAGGCAAAATGTGCAAAATTTTAACTTTTTCAGGGCACTGTACCTTCTCTGTTCCTTTGTTTCATCTCTCTAATGTAGGCTTTTTTGTGCTGTTCCCAGACTCCATTCTAGGGTAGATATGTTCGCTCTCCATGCCCCCTGTCAGGGCTGGCTCAGCCCTTCCTTCTCTGAGCTGGCTGCTCAGCTGTCGGATAATTGCCAGCTCTCTTCTCTCTCCACAGTTAACCAGCTGTTGTGGATCTGCTCGTCAGTCCCGCCTACTTAAAAGACGTCCAGCTCACTTCATTTCTGCCTTCGCCTTGGTCACATCACAAGAAACCATCTCCTGTGTTCATGTTTAAAGATTGGCTTTGCTGACATCCCTGCTGGCTTGTTATCCTGCTTGCTGTTCCTCTACTTGGATCCCTGACTTCTGGCCTGGCTGATTACCCGATCTGGTTACTGAACTCTGGCTTGGCTGATTACCCGATCTGGTTACTGAACTCTGGCTTGGCTGACTACCCAATCCAGTTACTGGACTCTGGCTATGCTTTGACTACGCTTACTCTATTTACCTTTTAATTAACAAGTGTGATTTTACTGTACTTTTATCTCGGTCTGGTTCATGGTTTTTGACTGTAGGCAAAGGCCATGAATTCAGAAGATACAGTCAATCCACTTGTTGGTAATTTTTTCCAGACTGGACGAGCAAGATCACCGCATGGATGAGTTTGCCATGGTGTTACAAACGCTCCTGAGTCGCAAGGCTCACCTGGAATCCCCCACTGTGGATGCTCCGGTACAACCTGAGTTGCAGGCCGTCCCTGCTGCTGGGCCAGTCTCTGTGCAGGCACGCGCCTTGAGTATTACCTCTATAAGAGGTATGTCTGGTTCTGCCCAGCTTCCCCAGCGATTTGGGGGAGATCCAGTTCAATGCAGAGGTTTTCTCAACCAAGTTGAGATATACTTTGAGATGCAGCTCCAGGCGTTTCCCCTGGACAGAAGCAAAGTAGGGTTTGTGATATCTTTGCTTTCGGAGAGAGCCTTGGCCTGGGCTAACCCTCTATGGGAGACGCAAAAACCTGTTGTCTTGAGTTACCCTGAGTTTGTGGCCTCCTTCAAAAGGGTATTTGACATTCCCGCCCGCTCCGCTTCTGCTGCCAAGTGCCTCATGTCCAAACAGAGTACGAGAACTGTTGCCGACTACGCCATTGAGTTCCGTACTCTGGCAGCAGAGGTTGCTTGGAATGAGGCCCTCGTGGCTGCTTTTTCTCATGGTCTCTCAGATTCCATCAAGGATGAGATAGCAGCTGGAGATATACCCACTGAGCTTGAGAGCTTGATCTCGTTTGCTATCCCTACTGACTCCAGACTCAGAGAAAGACTTTCTTTTAAGGAGCGCTTGCGGAAGCCTCCCGTAAGTTTGCCTCCGAGCTTTGCAGTCCCACCCATGCCTCCCTCACCTCCCATGCCTCCTGGTACCGAGTCGGTCAGTGAAGATGAACCCATGCACTTGGGCTTCACGCGTCTCTCTGCGGATGAGAGAGCCTTTAGGAGAAGGAAGAGATTGTGCCTTTATTGTGGCCAGGCAGGTCACTTTTTGAAGTCTTGTCCTACCTGTCCTGGGAACACACGAACCTTAAGGTCCTGTCATGGACAGACCTTAGGTGGTGTTGTGTCGTCCCCAGTTATCCAGAAGGATAAGCCCCTGGTTTCGGTCACCCTTTCTTGGGCTGAGTCGTCTATCGAGATACAGGCTCTAATTGACTCTGGGGCTGCAGACCTGTTCATTGATGCTGCCTTTGTATCAGAGCACTCGATTCCACTGCAGCTGCGTGACACTCCACTTGCCACTGAGGCTCTTGACGGGAGACCTTTACAGCCTGCCCATGTGACTCATGAGACGGTTCTGTTGTCCATGGCCGTAGGGGCTTTTCACCATGAGATAATCCAATTCCAAGTGATTTCCTCTCCTAAGTTTCCACTGGTTATTGGTTATCCTTGGTTATAGAGGCAAAACCCCTCTTTTGATTGGCTCCGTGCTGAGGTTCTCTCCTGGTCACCACAATGCAGTGAAACATGCTTCCAGGGGGTAGCCAAGGTCCTGTGTACCTCTTCACTCTCCTCCCTGCCAGAGGAGTACTGTGATTTTAGCGATGTCAAGCCGGTAGTTTGCCTCCACACTAGCCGTATGATTGCGCAATTGACCTTCAACCTGGTGCCACTCCCCCTCATGGTCGGGTTTACCCTTTGTCGGTCTTGGAGGATAAAGCCATGGAGGAGCATGTTGCAGACGCACTTTCTCGAGGTTTCATCCGCAAATCCTCGTCTCCTGCTGGTGCTGGTTGCTTCTTTGTGAAGAGGAGGAGCGGTGAACTGAGACCTTGCATTGATTATAGGGGTCTCAATCGTTTCACGATTAAGAATGCCTACCCGATCCCGTTGATTTCTAAGTTATTTGACCACCTCAAGGGAGCAACGGTTTTCACTAAGCTTGATCTGAGAGGGGCTTACAATCTCGTGAGGATTAAGGAGGGTGACGAGTGGAAAACTGCGTTTAATAACAGAACAGGCCATTATGAGTACCTTGTAATGCCTTTTGGCCTTTGTAACACCCCGGCAGTTTTCCAGGAATTTATTAACAATGTCCTCCGAGATTTGTTGCAGTTATGTGTGGTGGTTTATCTCGCTGATATCCTCATATTTTCCAAGTCTCTGGAGAGCCACCACACAGATGTCTGTTGTGTGCTTCAGAAATTAAGAGAGAACAATCTCTATTGTAAACTGGAGAAGTGTGAGTTCCAGCGGGAACAGGTTAAATTCCTGGGCTATGTCATTTCCACTGCTGGTTTTTCGATGGACCCAGAGAAACTTTCGACAGTCCTACAGTGGCCTCGACCCATGGGGTTACGTCCTCTGCAAGGTTTCCTGGGTTTTGCCAACTATTATCGGAAGTTTATTCGTAACTTCTCGTCTCTGGTCAAGCCCCTGACCGTTATGACCAGAAAGAACGGTAACCCACAGAGTTTGTCTCCGGAGTCCATTAAGGCCTTTGAAAGTCTCAAGGCTGCATTTGTTTCTGCTACTGTGTTGGCACATCCTGATCCTAAGTTACCTTTTATCCTTGAGGTTGATGCTTCTGAGACTGGGGTTGGCGCCCTTCTGTCTCAACGTCCTACCTATATAGTTACATAGTAGATGAGGTTGAAAAAAGACAAGTAGAGCAACTTCCCCCCCCTCCTAGCTAAGACCAGGATATTGCTAGAAAATTGGAATAAAGGGTTACACTCCTGGTTTGGGAGGTGCAATTTACTCAAAATGAGTATACTCCCAAAATTTTTTATACCTCTTCCAGGCCCTACCGATCAAGATACCTCCCATATATTTCAAACAAGTAGAAGCCCTTTTCTCCCGTTTTGTTTGGGCTCATAAAAAGCCTCGCATCCCAAGATCTCAACTATCCACACCAAAACATTATGGCGGCCTAGCGCTACCAGACGTAAGGAAGTACTATCAAGCTACTCACCTAGGTAGGGTTCTTGATTGGTGCTGTCACAGGGACTCTAAGTTGTGGGCACAAATAGAACAACACCAAACCATTATACCTCTACGATCTGCGATATGGTGTTGTGACTCTCTCCCTGCAGAATTGAAATCCCATCCTTTCATCGGAAACACTATAAGACAGTGCATTCAAGCTACCTTACACACCTCTCTAACTACCAAAACATCACCTTTAACCCCGATTCTAGGTAACCCCAAGTTCTTTCCTGGACTCTCCTCTTCGCAATTTCAGACCTTGAGAAGATCCAATTGTGTTTTAGCGTCACAATTTGTGCAACAAAATAAATGGCCCTCCATCTCAGAATTAATGGACCCAGTAGGTCCGTTTAAACTTCTGTTTTGGGATGCAGCACGAATTCACCATTTTCTCCAGACCTTCCCAAACCCTCAAAGTTACACCAGGCCTTTGACCACGTTTGAAGAATTTTGTAAAGACACAGAGCCATTGCCGCAGACCCTATCCAAGATGTACAGCCTATTGAACACCTCACCCCAGCCACCCAGATTACCATGCATTATGAAATAGGAAACAGACCTCCAATGCAATTTTACAACAGTCCAGAAACAAAACATGATTAGTCTCTCCCTTAAGTCCTCAATATGCACTAAAGTCCAAGAGACGAATTATAAGATCCTGACAAGGTGGTACCTAACACCAAGTCGATTACATATCATTTTTCCTGATACTTCAAAGTATTGCTGGCGTTGTCACCAGGAAGAGGGAACGCTTCTACACATGTTTTGGTCATGTCCTATGTTGACAACTTTCTGGACTGCAGTTCGTACCATTTCCCAAAAATTAATTGACTTTCAAATCCCGAATGACCCGGCCTTTTTTCTACTCCACATTTCTTCCATACCAATCAAAACCTATAAGAAATCTCTACTGAGACACTTAACAAATGCAGCCAAATCCTGTATTCCCATGTTGTGGATCAGCAATCCCCACCAACCACAGCAATGTGGTTGAGAAAAGTAGAAGACACAAATAAAATGGAAGACTTGATAATGACAGCTCATGATAGACAGGAAACCTATAGATAGATAGATCGGAAAACATGGACTCATTGGAATATATTCAAGTATTCAGAAGAGGGTAAATCCCTCCTTAGGAACTAAAACGCTACCATTTCATACTGATCAACAACCTACAATAATCATCGTACACAGGGATTCACGTATCTGAACGCCTAATACCCCCCCCTTTTTCTTACCCCCCCCCCCTCCTGTTTCTTCTTCTTACTTCTTTTCCCCCCCTATCTCTTTTTTCTCTTCTCTGGTAGCTGCCTCCTGACTAGGGTATTTATACTCTCATATCATACTGGGACTCTAACTCAGAGAAACAAAGATACCCATATATATATTTAAAGATATGATAATGCTACATGCCTTGATGTATTACATGTACTATTATAATGCAATGTCGGGAGGCTGCGACCCCCTTTTGTTATATACCACTGTGGTATGTTGTGGGCTCTGCCCCTCTCTTTTCTATTGAAAACTAATAAAATATATATTTGAAAAAAAAAAAAAAGAAAAAAAGACACAAGTCCATGAAGTCCAACCTATGTGTGATTATATGTCAGTATTACATTGTATATCCCTGTATGTTTCGGTCATTCAGGTGCTTATCTAACAGTTTCTTGAAGCTATCGATGCTCCCTGCTGAGACCACCGCCTGTGGAAGGGAATTTCACATTCTTGCCGCTCTTACAGTAAAGAACCCTCTACGTAGTTTAAGGTTAAACCTCTTTTCTTCTAATTTTAATGAGTGGCCACAAGTCTTGTTAAACTCTTTTCTGCGAAAAAGTTTTATTTCTATTGTGGGGTCACCAGTACGGTATTTGTATATTGAAATCATATCCCCTCTCAAGCGTCTCTTCTCCAGAGAGAATAAGTTCAGTGCTCGCAACCTCATAACTAAGGTCCTCCAGACCCTTTATTAGCTTTGTTGCCCTTCTTTGTACTCGCTCCATTTTGAGTACATCCTTCCTGAGGACTGGTGCCCAGAACTGGACAGCATACTCCAGGTGCGGCTGGACCAGAGTCTTGTAGAGTGGGAGAATTATCATTTTATCTCTGGAGTTGATCCCCTTTTTAATGCATGCCAATATTCTGTTTGCTTTGTTAGCAGCAGCTTGGCATTGCATGCCATTGCATCTACTAGGACCCCCAGGTCCTTTTCCATCCTAGATTCCCCCAGAGGTTCTCCCCCTCAGTGTATAGATTGCATTCATATTTTTGCCACCCAAATGCATTATTTTACATTTTTCTATATTGAACCTCATTTGCCATGTAGTTGCCCACCCCATTAATTTGTTCATATCTTTTTGCAAGGTTTCCACATCCTGCGGAGAAGTTATTGCCCTGCTTAGCTTAGTATCGTCTGCAAATACAGAGATTGAACTGTTTATCCCATCCTCCGGGTCATTTATGAACAAATTAAATAGGATTTTTCCCAGCACAGAACCATGGGGAACCCCACTACCCACCCCTGACCATTCCGAGTACTCCCCATTTATCACCACCCTCTGAACACCCCCTTGTAGCCAGTTTTCAATCCATGTACTCGCCCTATGGTCCATACCAACAGACCTTATTTTGTACAGTAAACATTTATGGGGAACTGTGTCAAATGCTTTTACAAAATCCAGATACACCACGTCTACGGGCCTTCCTTTATCTAGATGGCAACTCACCTCCTCATAGAAGGTTAGTCGATTGGTTTGCCAAGAACGATTCTTCATGAATCCATGCTGATTACTGCTAATGATACTGTTCTCATTACTAAAATCTTGTATATAGTCCCTTATCATCCCCTCCAAGAGTTTACATACTAATGATGTTAGGCTAACTGGTCTGTAATTCCCAGGGATGTATTTTGGGCCCTTTTTAAATATTGGTGCTACATTGGCTTTTCTCCAATCAGCTGGTACCATTCCAGTCAGTAGACTGTCTGTAAAAATTAGGAACAACAAGCCATCTGCTCCCGGTGATTTATTAATGTTAAGTTTCTCAAGTCTCATTTTAATTCTGTCCTCTGTTAACCATGGAGGTGCTTCCTGTGTTGTGTCATGAGGATAAACACTGCAGTTTTGGTTACTGAAGCCCCCCCCCGATTTACTCGTGAAGACTGAGGAGAAGAATAAATTCAATACCTTCGCCATCTCCCCATCCTTTGTAACCAGATGTCCTTCCTCATTCTTTATGGGGCCAATATGGTCTGTCCTCCCTTTTTACTGTTTACTTACGTAAAGAATTTCTTGGGATTTTTTTTTCTCTCCTCCGCTATGTGTCTTTCATGTTCGATCTTAGCCGTCCTAATTGCACCCTTACATTTCTTGTTGCATTCTTTATAAAGTCTGAATGCTGATGATGATCCCTCAACCTTGTATTTTTTGAAGGCCTTCTCCTTTGCTTTTATATGCATTTTTACATTGGAGTTAAGCCATCCAGGACTTTTGTTCGCTCTTTTAAATTTATTACCCAATAGGATGCATTGGCTAATGCCCTTATTTAATATGCTCTTAAAGCAAACCCATCTCTCTTCCGTGTTCTTTGTATTTTATCCCAATTTATGCCTTTTAGCAAGGTTTGTAGTTTAGGGAAGTTGGCTCTTTTGAAATTCAGTGTCTTTGTATTCCCTTTATGTTTCTTATTTGTGTGATTTATACTGAAACTAATTGACCTGTGATCACTGTTACCTAAACTGCCCCGTATTTCCACATCCTTTATCAGGTCTGTATTGTTGGTAAATTACGTAGGGATCTTGCGAGCCACAAGTGGACTAGTGCCTCTGTGGTGTAAGTCGACTATAGACAAGCAGCAAACACTTCACCACGTTTCACTCCGTGTGTTTTAAAATATATATAACCAATTGTGTCTGCGCTAAAATATATAAAAAAAGCAAAATTGTGCAAAATTGTCGCTAATATAATAAAACCAAAATATATGTGCCAATAAAAACATATACATATAATGAGTGCAATCCTAATATAAAAATATCCTCAAAAGTGCATCATGCAAAAGGAAAAAAATATATAAATATATATAGCTGTAGACGTAAAATCCAGGTGCTGCTCTTGTGATAATCAAGTGTCCACATCAAAATATAATCAAATGATTAATAACGCAACATAAAGTGCAAATATACAGTGTCCATAAATTTAGTGTCCATCATGCTTCTCCATAATAGTGTCCATAATCAAACATGCTATTGTGCTCTCCTGTGGTCACCCAATTGTGCTTGCGCTCACCTCTAAGCGTGTGACACGGTAGTTAAACAGTGTCTAACACGCATTGGAGCCACTCCTGGGCTCATTCAGGGTACGTTGGTATGAACTCCAATCCTCTCAGGTAAAACCAATGACATTCATATAAAAGAAAGAGAAAGCTCCATGGTGTAATACAGCTAGGGATTTATTAAAAGTAAAAAATATTCCTCCAGGAGGGTACTCACAATCTGCAGGTGCTTTAGTGCACCAATCTATCCAGAGTCTAGTTTAAAACAACGGCTCGTATGGCGTGCGGTGTGGTGTGTAACACCTCCTCCTCTGCTGACAGCTCCATCCTACCCCTCCCCGACGCGTATTCGGCACAGGGATCACGTGCCTTCCTCTGGGGGATCTGCCAGAGGAAGGCATGTGATCCCTGTTAGATAGGTCAATTTGGTTGTCTGCAAGCTGGTGGTAAGTAGACTTTTGCTTTTTCCTGGGCATTCCCCAGACACTTGTTGGTACCTTTTTAGCCTCCCAATGCTGCTTACTGCGATAGCCAGCTATAAATGAGAGTGGTGGCAAGCTTTTGTTATCACGTGAGTGTTTGTAGTGGTCCAGCAGTGCACCAACACCTTTGCATCCATTGTGCTATTGCTGGGTGTTTGGTGTGCTCCTGTACCTTTAAGGAGGGGTGGGCTCCCCTCCAGCCCCCTGCTCTCATTTATCCATTAAATGCATGTGCCTCCACTGTGGGGACACTCATAGTTTAGTGTTAGGACCACAGATACAAGGGTGCCGTGACGTGGCTCTGTGGCTCACGCATGCGTTTGCAAATGTGTGCGGACTAAACCCCTTTTTTAAACGCTTACTGTTAGATAGGTCAATTTGGTTGTCTGCAAGCTGGTGGTAAGTAGACTTTGGCTTTTTCCTGGGCATTCCCCAGACACTTGTTGGTGCGTTATTAATCAGTTGATTATATTTTGATGTGGACACTTGATTATCACAAGAGCAGCACCTGGATTTTACGTCTATAGCTATATATATTTATATATTTTTTCCTTTTGCATGATGCACTTTTGAGGATATTTTTATATTAGGATTGCACTCATTATATGTATATGTTTTTATTGGCACATATTTTTTGGTTTTATTATATTAGCGACAATTTTGCACAATTTTTCTTTTTTTATATATTTTAGCGCAGACACAATTGGTTATATATCTGTATTGTTGGTAATCAGTAGATCCAGTAATGCTTTATTTCTAGTTCTGGCGAGCCTTTTTAAGCATGGCTGGGAATTCAGCTTGCTTTCTCCTCTGCGTATCACCCGCAGTCTAATGGGGCCGCAGAACAAGCCAATCAGTCCTTGGAGCAATTCCTACGTTGCTATATATCTGACAATCACAACAACTGGTCAGACCTATTACCATGGGCAGAGTTTGCTCACAACAGTGCCTTGAATTCTGCTTCCCGATTGTCTCCGTTTATGGCGAATTATGGTTTCCAACCTTCCATGCTGCCTGACTCGTTTGTTCCACAGAGTATTCCTGCATTAGAGGAGCATCTTCGTGGTCGTTCCACTTGGGCACAAGTCCAGGAGGCTTTGCGACATGCTAACGATAGGTACCAACTCCATGCTGACCGCAAACACCTGCCTGCGCTTTCCTACCAGGTTGGGGACAGGGTCTGAGGGTCTGGCTGTCGTCTCGCAACCTCCGACTTTGTGTTCCCTCACTGAAGTTCGCACCTCGGTTTATTGGGTATTTCCATATCCTTCACAGGATAAACCCAGTGGCTTACGTGCAAAATTTAAAGGGTATGAATACTTTTTCAAGGCACTGTACCTTCTCTGTTCCTTTGTTTCATCTCTCTAATGTAGGCTTTTTTGTGCTGTTCCCAGACTCCATTCTAGGGTGGATATGTTCGCTCTCCATGCCCCCTGTCAGGGCTGGCTCAGCCCTTCCTTCTCTGAGCTGGCCGCTCAGCTGTCGGCTAATTGCCAGCTCTCTTCTTTCTACACAGTTAACCAGCTGTTGTGGGTCTGCTCATCAGTTCCACCTACTTAAAGACATCCAGCTCACTTCATTCCTGCCTTCGCCTTGGTCACATCACAAGAAACCATCCCCTCTGTTCCTGTTTAAAGACTGGCTTTGCTGACATCCCTTCTGGCTCCTTATCCTGCTTGCTGTTCCTCTACTTGGATCCCTGATTTCTGGCCTGGCTGATTACCCGATCTGGTTACTGAACTCTGGCTTGGCTGACTACCCGATCCGGTTACTGGACTCTGGCTATGCTTTGACTATGCTTACTCTTTTTCCTTTTTATTAATAAACAAGTGTGATTTTACTGTACTTTTGTCTCGGTCATGGTTCATGGTGACACCCCCCTTGTGTATGTGATCACAGCCACACTTTCCATGCCACCAAGCATGTGTTTACCTGCAGACACATGCTGTTTGATCCGGACTTCTATGATCCTCCCCTTTTTTCCACAGTCACCAATCCATCTCCTGATAGTGCAGAGCCTTTGGGGGTGGGGGTGGGGGGCACTTTGCACATGCTCAGGTTGGTGTGTATTGCTAGAGAGTTGTTTTTTTTCGGGGGTCATGCAGTCTCATAGGACCAGTCAGGAGAATGAAAACTCCTACTACAAGCTTTAACCAGTGCTCAGCCAGACACTGTGAAAAGTCACAAGACTGCTATATACTGCTGATGAGAAAAGGTATTTAGCAGTTTAATTGCATTTCCATGTTCTGTGTACTGTGGGAGACCAGATATAGTGCATGCAGGGTCCTGGATTTAGGAACACTTTAACAGGGACATTTACACCATTTCCAGGGGTGATGGCAGACAAACTTTCTCTGGAAACCCACAGACCTCTCTCTCCCTGGCCAGGTCGCCTTGTACTGTTTTAATGACAGAGGACTCATACAGTATCTCCCTGCATGCCAAGTACACACCTGTCAGAAATCATGAATCAGACCGAGACAGAAGTACAGTAAATCACACTTAGTTAATAATAATAAAAGGGTAAACAGAGTAAGCGTGGTCAATACATAGCCAGAGTTCAGTAACCAGATCGGGTAGTCAGCCAATGCCAATGTCAGAGAGCCAGAGATCAACGTAGTAGTATAGCAAACAGGATCAGGAGCCAGAAGGGACGTCAGCCAAGCAAGTCTTCAACAGGAACGCAGGAGAAAGTCTCAGAGATGTGACCAAAGGTGAAGGCAGAGATGAAGTGAGCTGGACGGCTTTAAGTAGGCATGACTGACGAGTAGATCATCAACAGCTGAGTCATTGTGGAGAGAAAGGAGCTGGCAATTAGCCGACAGCTGAGCGGCCAGCTCAGTGCAGGAAGGGCTGAGCAAGCCCTGACAGTACCCCCTCCTCAACGACCCCTCCCCCTCGGAGGACCACAGGGCTTGAGGGGAAAACATCTATGGAAATCATGGAGGAGGACAGGGGCATGTACGTCCAAGGATGAGACCCAAAAGCGTTCCTCCGGGCCGTACCCCTTCCAATGCACCAGGTACGGTATGCACCCACGGAACCTACAGGAGTCAACAATGGATTGTATTGCATACTCCTCATGGTTCTCAACCTATATAGGGCGAGGACGTGGCACCAAGGTTGTAAATCGGTTGCAGACCAAAGGTTTCAATAAGGAGACATGAAACACATTAAAGATGCGCATACTAGGAGGAAGGTCCAATGCGCAAGCTACTGGGTTAATCCTGCGAAGGATACGGAAAGGCCCAATAAACCGAGGTTTTTCTGTTGCACAAGCCACTTTTTCTGGACTGTATATACCGTATGTCTTTAGGCAATTTTGAGCACTGATTGTTTGCACTGGACACTTTAGTGTATTGTCACAGGTTTTGTGATCTCTCCGGACGTACAGTGTAACATTGCACTCTTTTGTTTTTATTTTCTGGTATTTGTATATTGCGCTATTAATGTTTTAGTCACCCACATGCTTATATATGCACTGTTTGTTAAGTTTGACACTGCATGCCTTTACTGTTTATGCTGATGTTATTGCAATTTCTCGTAGTCTGGACATTTTGACCCAATTTATTTATTTTTTTAGACTGGGCATATTATATTACAATTTAGTTCCCGCAATATTTTATACATGGTGTTTGATTATGATACACACTCCACGTTCACGCTAGGTGACTAGTTTTTGACTCATCAACACTGTAACACGTCTTGCACTTATGTATTTGTTTATTTATGTGGATTAGCGCAGCACCACACCCACTTGCTAGTTTTTGTTTCTATTAGGGGCCAGGTTGGACCCTATCCGGTGCAAGCGGCTTTTCCCTTCAGTACTATACTTACTACATGGTAGCACGGGAATAATACACTCTACATATGTCGCAAACCCTCCTGGACTTGTGCCCAAGTGGAACGAAGACCACAGAGATGCTCCTCTAATGCAGGAATACTCTGCGGAACAAACGAGGCAGGCAACGCGGAAAGTTGGAAACCATAGTTCGCCATAAACGGGGACAAACGGGAAGCTGAATTCAAGGCACTATTGTAAGCAAACTCCACCCACGGTAAGAGGTCTGACCAGTTGTTATGATGGTCCGAAATATAGCAACGTAGGAATTGCTCCAAGGACTGATTGGCTCCTTCTGCGGCGCCATTAGACTGTGGGTGATACGCAGAGGAGAAAGCAAGCTCAATACCAAACTGTGCACAAAAGGCTCGCCAGAACCGGGACACAAACTGACTACCCCTGTCTGAGACAATCACCTTGGGTAGTCCATGTAAGCGGAAGATCTCCTGAGCAAAAATAGAAGCCAGTTCCTTATAAGTAGGCAACTTCTTGAGTGGAATGTGAGAAATTCCCAAATAAATGTGTACCTGAAAACAGGGTGACACTGTAGGTACACAGGTAGCAATGTGCCAACGTCCTGATATTAAACTTATGGAACCTTAACAGCTAAAAAATGGACTTTGAAGGCACACAGGTATACTATCTATAAAAGGTAAAATGGTTTTATTTGGGTATGGTTTACAAAGAGTAAGAACACTTAATGCAGATAAATACATAAAACAAAAAATATGGGGGCGTGGCTTGGACATGGCCAAGTGAGGAGGCAGACCTTCACTGCTCCTCACATACAGCACCAAAAACAGCTTGATCCGGTGGATTTCTGGAGCATACACGGACCCCACTGGTATGTCCCAGCACAGGAGAGCCTCCTCCAGAAACAGGAGACCCGCACAGCAAGGGATCAGCTCCATAGGAGCTTATTTCAGCAGAGGAGGACAGCCACGTGGCGGAGCGCATAAAATGGCGGCCGGGAAGGGCAGGGGGACGGACGCTGCAGCGAGACTCAGTACACAGCCTGCTAGGTCTCCTATCAAGTCCCCACAGCTGGTAAGAGACACTGCTCCCCCTGAATCCCCAGGTTCTTCAGCCTCCTTAGACCAGCGATCAGATACCTCTGAGCTCATGGGGGACAGGGACTTAAAGCAGCACATATGGTCTCTCCCTACCAGGGAAGACCTGGAACGCTTTGCCACCAGGGTTGAAAAAGCCTTTAAACAGGACATAGAACAGTTACAAGCAGACACTACTCAAATAGGCAACAGGCTAGAAACCCTGGAACAGACCGTAGAGGAAGCCCTGCCAGCCATCACCCAGCTCAGGGATAAGTGTGCAGCACAAGACCAACGAATAGAGACTCTAATCTCACAACTTGATGATTATGAGAACCGTAGTCGCAGGTCTAATATACGCATAAAGGGGTTGCCAGAGGCGACTGAAGCCAAGGATATTGTTCCTACACTGCAAGGCATATTTAAGGAAATCTTAGACCTCTCCCCAAATGAAGCCGTGGAGATTGACAGGGCACACAGGGCCCTCCGACCCCCATCCCAAGACGCAGAAAATCCACGTGATATAATTTGCAAGCTGCACAGATACACAGTCAAAGACAGAATAATGCAGCTTATGCGCAAACGTCCTTACTTTGACTTTGATGGAGCCCGCCTGTTTTTTTTTTACCAGGACTTGTCCAGACGCACACTGATGCAGCGCAGAGCATTGCAACCACTACTGGAATCCCTCCGCACGGCTGGCATCACCTATAGATGGAGGTTCCCTTTTAGTCTTCATGCAGGAAGAGATGGGAAAAGTGCCAGTCTACGCACCAAAGATGATCTCCCACGTTTTTTGTCACAACTAAATCTGGAGCCTGTAGATTTCCCTGATTGGAGAGTGACCACGGATATCCAAACAGCACCGGCACCCCAACCCTGGCAACAGACCCACAACAACCGGAACCCTCAGAACAGCAAAAGCTCCTCTGCAGCGGCGAGACAGGAGTCCCTCGCAGGGGACTGAAAGGCCCGGATGCATACCCTCTTTTCTCAGATACACCTCTGTGATAGCCTCTGCACGGGAACATTGACTAAATTTCTTTTTTCCTACTGTATTGTTGCTGTGTTTGATCAGACACACGAGTTTTTGATGTATTCAAGGACTGGCCAAGCATAGATCCACCGGACAACTACCGCTTTTGTTTTTGTGGGGAGCGGGCGTTTCCTGGCTCCCTATGTCCAATCACGACTCCCACTTAGTTTTACCCGTATTGGGTGTTAGCTTGGATATGGGCGTTTTGCCACACTCATGTGTTTCCCCTATATTAGCGGTGGCATATGAGTTGGGCGAAAAACTTAGGGTAAATCCACCTGAGGCCTATGAGGCACTAGTGGAGTTGCACTGTACAATGTTTTATTTATTTTTTGTCTTGCTAACTCTTTTCTCTTCTTTCTCGTCCCTCCTTTCCTTGTCTCTCCGTTTCCTGTCCTGCTTCTTATTCCTAGAAAGCGGAGCTCTCGCCGGACTAACTGGAACAGGGATGGTCGCCTGGACAACCCACTCTAAGGCATCATGGCTACAATTAAGGTAGTGTCATACAATGTACGTGGCATGTGCTCCCCCAACAAAAGAAATAGGTTGTGGTTAGAAGTGAAGAGACTTGGAGCTCAGGTGCTCTTTTTACAAGAGACCCAGTTCACTGACTCCTCCCTACCTAAACTACCCATCCACATATTCTCGCAATGGTATCTGAGCAATTCCCCAAAACCAAAATCCAAGGGGGTGGCCATTTCAACCCTTGGATCACAGAGTAGATCCGCAGGGACGCTATGTGTTCTTAAAGGGTACCATGATGGGACAAACATACACACATTCGCCACATTATTTGCCCCTAATTCACAGCAGCTTACGTTTGTGGACCAAACACTCTCTAGGTTGGCAGATTTCAGAGAGGGCAGACTAATTCTGGGAGGGGACTTCAATATTAGCCCAGACCCGGAGATAGACACCTCAGTGAACAGATCAACTCACTCCAACTCCTTTCTAAGACACTTCCAGAAGACTCTCCAGGGCCACACATTGACGGACTGCTGGAGAGCTATGCATGCCTCCGAAAGAGATTATAGCTACTATTCGAGTGTTCACAAAGTATACAATCGAATAGATTTGATACTGGTGGACCAGGGAACTCTGGTCTTCTTACTAGGGACGACCATAGAGCAGATTACAATCTCCGACCATGCACCAGTGACACATTCTCACTAACTAAAGCCTTAGCTCACACAAGGACCAGGAGACTGAACGAGAACTTGCTAGACTTAGGGGTGGCGGCAGGGGTGCAGGAGACTCTGACCCATTATTTTGCAGAAAATGCTAATGGAGAGGTGAGCGTGGGCATTTTATGGGAGGGTCATAAGGCAGTGGTCCGTGGCACTTTTATCGCCTTAGGAACTAAACTTAAAAAGGAGAGGCAGGCGGACTTCCAGAGAGTACTACAGGCATTACAACAAGCTGAAATTAGTCACAAATGAATGTCGGACCCTGTCACGGCCAAGCTTAAGCGAGCTAAGAAAGCTTTTCTCAAAACTGTTAGACCACCAAATAAACCACAAACTATGCTATATGGCTCATATTTATTATGAGCAAGGCAACAAGTGTGGAAGGCTATTGGCTCGGGCTCTCCGTAAAAAGAGGGTCTTGGCACATGTTCATAAATTGCATTCCCCTACGGGAGCGCCGACACACCACACCTCAAAAATAGCGTCTATGTTCCAAGACTACTATGCGGCCCTGTATGATCTGGATTCCGCCTCCTCTCCGACAGATATAGCCCTTAAACAATCTAAGAATATCTCTCTAAGGCTAAGCTCCCCACAATATCAGTAGAACAAGCAACGGAACTAGAACACCCCATCACCACACAGGAATTGTTGTCCACGATAAAGTCTCTACCCTCAGGCAAAAGCCCTGGACCTGACGGTTTCACCAAGGCATATTACCTCAAATTTTTCGACACACTACAGGGTCCTCTTTGCACCCTCCTTAACTCTTTAGCAACCCAAGGAAGCCTCCCAAAAGAGACTTCTCTGGCGCACATCACAGTGCTCCCAAAAGAGGGGAAGGATCCCTCCCAGCCACAGAGTTACCGTCCAATCTCCCTGCTGAACACGGACCTAAAAAATTTTTCTAAGATACTTGCTAATCGTCTTAAACACCTGCTGCCTAAATTGGTATATGCGGATCAGACGGGCTTTATAGTGGGAAGGGAGGCCAGGGACAATTCGAATAGGGCTCTCCAGCTTGTTCACTGGGCACGTACACGCACGTACACGCGATCGGATGCCTCCATACATGATTCTGTCCACAGATGCTGAGAAGGCATTCGATCGCGTGGACTGGGGCTTTCTGCAATACTGAATACCATATCCAGAATACTGGCCTGGGCCCGCACATGCTACATTGGATCTCAACTCTATACATGCCCCCCACCGCCCAGGTTAAGGTAAACGGCACTCTCTCTACGGCATTCCCCATCCGGAACGGCACAAGACAGGGGTGCCCGCTTTCCCCCCTTCTGTTTGCACCGGTTCTTGAACCACTGCTGCAGAGGGTCAGGGATAATCCAGACATTAGGGGAATACAGGCGGGCTCTCATGAGCATAAACCCTCCGCTTATGCGGATGACATACTATTCCATGTCGTGGACCCCTAGTCTCGCTGCCGAACCTGATGAAAGAACTAACGGAGTATGGAGAGGTTTCTAACTTCAGGATAAACTACTCAAGTCGGAGATTTTGCCGATCACTGTCCCCCCCTCCCTAATTAACTCCCTGAAGGGGTCTTTCCCTTTCAAGTGGTCCACACCCTCTATGAAATATTTAGGCATTCAGCTTACAGATAAACTACAATCTTTGTACTCATGTAATTATATTCCCTTGTACAAACAGATCTCCCACGATTTGTCAGAATGGGACAAGGCCCTTTTCACATGGGTGGGCCCGACAAATATCCTAAAAATGACTATTTTGCCTCGTATTCTTTTCCTCTTGCAAATGATACCAATTCAATTACCAAAACGCTTTTTCACAGATTTGCGCAGCCTGTTTATTAAGTTTGTGTGGGGCGGTAAAAAGCCACGTCTAGCTATGGCGACGTTACAAAGATCTAAATTAAGGGGGGGGGATTGGGCATACCCAACATAGGCCAATGCTACCAGGCGGTTGCCCTACAGCGCATCCTGAACTGGAAGTTCCATTCCACCCTTAAGCTGTGGGTTCCCCTGGAGAAAAGAATGGCGGGACGGGACCTGTCGTACGCGCCCTGGGTCCCCGTTGGGGATAGGGGGCTTTCTGATTGGGTCTCCCCACTGACACTGCACTCCCTGAAATTAGGGGATGGAGTGAATGCACGCCTAGCCTTGGCACCATGGACGTTTCCACTGGCGCCAGTGTGCGGATACCCATGGTTTCCTCCGGGGGAACAGAAATCCTCACTTAAAACATGGACGAGGGACGGAATTGTCAGTTTGGCTAAATTTATAGAGGGGGGTTCACTGATCTCACTTTCCACGTTACGAGAACGATATGGCAGCTTCCCCTTTGACTTCTGGAGACACCGTCAGCTAGAGACTTTCATAGCCAAAACTACCAGACAGGTACCGATCAGAACTACTCTGACAATTTGAAAATATGTGGATGTCCACAGAACCTATACCTCACACGATCTCGGCACTATATGAACTATTGGAGACATCAACACCAAGCCCCAAAAACCAGTTTATCAAAGAATGGGAAAGAGACCTACAAACTGAATTCACAGAGGAACAGCTCTATCACCTATACCGCCTAACCCATACGAGCTCAAAAGATTCAAAAACCCAGGAAAATAATTATAAAATACTATCGAGATGGTATAGGGTACCAACTACTCTGGCTAGAATTTTTCCTTCAGCTTCTGACGGGTGCTGGAGGGGATGTGGAATGAAAGGCATGTTCCTCCATATCTGGTGGGAGTGCCCGAAGCTGACACCGTTCTGGAATATGGTTGCTAAACATATCTCGGATTGTATGGGCATAGAAATCCCGGCTTTGCCAGAGCACTTTTTACTCCACGTCCCTCCCATGCCCTTGTCTCGTTATAAACGAAGCGTTCTCCCACACCTCCTCAATGCAGCAAAACGCTTGATTCCTCTACATTGGAAGAGCTCACATATTCCAAGCGAGACTGACTGGTTGGGGAAGGTAGGGGAGATCATGGAGGCAGAAAGTTGGCTTGCCACGTGCAGAAACACTCGTGCGAGATTCGACCTAACATGGTCAGCATGGAAAGCCCACGTACATGACGCAACAATATTATCATCTAGTTTGGATGTAGCATTACTTACCCTAGCAGATCCTTCTTTTGGGAATTGTGTCCAGGTGAACCATCCCTCAACCTCATCGAGGTCTGTTTAAAGCGGACCAAATACCTCAACATATTCGGTGAGACCAGTTCCATTTACACTCTAATCCTTCTTTAGCCTTCCATTCTTTATTCATTCCTTTTCTATTCATACTACCTTTCCTTCTCTACCTATTCGCCTTGTTATGGTTGTTAAGCGTTAAAGGTTGTGTTACAATCTTAGTGTACTTTTCACCTCTTTTTTAAACCCTCTGGACGGTCAACAGGTTACTGACTGCGCCAGGTTTTTTTTCAAGTGTACTTATGTCTAATGGGTAGCGGGGGCCGCGTGCACGCTGTCTATGGGCCTAAATACATATAGACACTCTACCTCCCCCCGAATGGAGGGGTGAGGCCTGTCCACAGGGATCGATTGTCCAGGACAGGAAGGGTGCTTTGGTGGCTGACGGGAGTGGACGTGCCTCCCGATGCACATAATTACTGAATATACCTTGACCAGTTAATATGACCCCTATTGTAACTCCCCCTTCCCCCCCTACCCCCTTTAATTTTTCGCCCTCTAATCCCCTTCCCTTCCCCTACTTCCTCCCTTTTTCCCCTGTCTATTTGTTGGATGTAATCCTGTTGTAAGTCATTCTGTGTTGTAAATCTTGAAAATGAAAAAGTTTACATAAAAAAAAAAAAATATTTGCATATAATTAATATTTTCTACCCTACATACAACCAGGACACCACTTCATGTGATACATGTATACAATGACGCATCCAGCAACAGGTGGGGAACGAATTCCCAAGCAGGTGTTCTGATTGTGGATGTAAATGAGCAGGTTGTGGGTCGGATCGTAGGTCCGGGTAGGTATATTCTTAATAGCTCGACATGTTGCGCGTCTGGAAAAAGCTTCTTCAGGAGCTAAGAAAATTTCTGCTGGGTATACATAAAATACATCAATAAATACATTGTATATCAAAATATAAACACAAAAACATAATTGAGGATAAAATACGAAACATCACTTTAATAATAAGTGCAACATTTGCTCCAACCGAGTATGACGGCCGCATGGAAACCCCATAAAGGAAACTGGTCACTCGGGGGCAGAACGGCAAAGCCAGGTAGCTGAGGGACCTAATATATCATGGTACAGGGGTAAAAGTATGTATCTATGAATATAGCCTAGTACAGAATAGACCATATACTCCCCAAAGTAACAACAAGAGGGGACCAAATTGTCCCAAAAAAGAGGATTCCAGAGGTATTAATTGTATAAAAAGAAAAAAGAAACCAGTTGGGGCTATGCAAAAATTATTAGATTAGAAGTAATAATAGATATAGGGGAGGGAAAACTAAATGCATTAACAGATACGGGGAATAGTACATAGCAAAAGAATCCAAACATACACACAGCTTACCATATGGTAGTCAGACATGATGAAAAAAGTATAGGTGTAGTATCTCAGCTGGTAGGCTAGATATCTAGTTTTTTGTAGTGAAGGACCAGCTGTGTGGAAAAACGCTGTGGATGCACCATATATAACCAGGTATCTCAGGATAGAGATGAGCATATATAAGTTTTCATATAAAAAGTTTCATGAGTAACAATAAATTAATGGCTTGAGGGGGTGAAAACCTATAAAATAGAAAATGGAAAGAAAAAGATAATACAAAACGTTTTAAGAGCACTATTAGGCGATGCCCAATGTCCCTCAGTGGGGATCAGAGTCAAAGTGTGTGAAGATTTAAGAGTATTCGCTTACCTCAAGCCTGATTCAAGAGGGCTATAGAATGAGGTGCAGCTCACAATAGTTGGTCAGCGTCTGCTGACAGTACAGGCTGAGCTGTGTGATTATAGGTCCCCCCCACCGGAAATGCACCAAGTCCGGGCGGAAATGGCGTATGCCGGTCCAACCGCTGGCTACCGCGCATGCACCGAGTTACGCTGCTGACGTGGCGGCGCTCGGCCGATGCAGTGGTAGCAGAGGCGGGGACTCGAGATAGCCAGAAGGCGCCCGTGTCCCCGTCCATCGCTGCACATCCAGTCAGAGAAAAGGACAGCATGTGCGGCGCTGTGCAATCAAACTAACCAGCCAAAAGCCATAGAGCCAGCCAAGCGATCAAGACCAGGGGAAAGAGCATTAGACCGTGAACAGGTATGGAGCAAATAAGCTCACAATAGTTGGTCAGCATCTGCTGACAGTACAGGCTAAGCTGTGTGTATTATAGGTCCCCCCACCGGAAATGCGCCAAGTCCGGGCGGAAATGGCGCATGCTGGTCTGACCGCTGGCTACCGCGCATGCGCCGAGCGGTGCTCGGCCAATGCAGTGGTAGCAGAGGTGGGGACTCGAGAGAGCCCCGTCAATCTCCGCACATCAGCTCAGAGGAAAGGACAGGATGTGAGGCGCTGTGCAATCAAACTAACCAGCCGAAAGCCATAGAGCCAGCCAAGCGATCAAGAACAGGGGAAGGAGCATGAGACCGTGAACAGGGATGGAGCAAATAAACGTATTATATAGTTAGCAACGTGAAGTACAAAATAGGACAAATAAAAAGTGAATATACTTATGAAAATTCGATAATAATACATTATATTAGTATCCACATATATAGTTTAAGTTGATAATATAATTTATAAAACGGGGAAAGTGTTAATAAATGAATGACCTTATTCATAATTAGTTTTACATTTTTTGGCATAGGGATGTGACTAGGAATTGTTACACAACAATTATAACATTATTACATAATGCATTTTGACTGTGGTGTCAACTAAATAGAACAGGTCAACTGTCAACATGTTAACTGAATAGAACAGGAAGCACGGCAGTCTTACAAACCCTTTCTCTAAAAATCCCCTCCTATTAGATGTATCTTATGCTGTCCAATTTGATCATTGGATACAACTAAAACACTTTAGAATCTGTGGTAGCTTCAATCAGGGAAACACATTGATAATTCCATATCTTTTCAATGTTCCCTTTATTACCGGTTTGTTTTACCCTCCCTTCTTTTCTTACCATCTTTGCCGTGTTTCCTGTTCTGTTCAGTTAACATGTTGACAGTTGACCTGTTCTATGTAGTTGACACCACAGTCAAAATGCATTATGTAATAACAAATTCCTAGTCACATCCCTATGCCAAAAAATTTAAAACTAATTATGAATAAGGTCATTCATTTATTAATACATTCCCTGTTTTATAAATTCTATTATCAACTTCATTAACCACCTCAATACTGGGCATTTTCGCCCCCTTCCTGCCCAAGCCATTTTTCAGCTTTCAGCACTGTCGCACTTTGAATGACAATTGCGCGGTCATACAACACTGTACCCAAATGATATTGTTATTGTTTTTTCCCCACAAATAGAGCTTTCTTTTAGTGGTATTTGATCACCTCTGCGTTTTTTATTTTTTGCGCTATAAACAAAAGAAGAGTGACAAGTTTAAAAAAAAACACAATAATTTTGACCTTTTGCGATAATAAATATCCAATTTTTTTTTCTTTAAAACAATTTTTTTCTCAGTTTAGGCCAATATGTATTCTTGTACATATTTTTGGTAAAAAAAAAAATCGCAATAAGCATATATAGATTGGTTTGCGCAAAAGTTATAGCGTCTACAAAATAGGGGATAGTTTTATAACATTTTTATTTTTTTTATTATTTTTTTACTGGTAATGGCGGCGATCTGCGATTTTTATCGTGACTGCGATATTGCGGCGGACACATCGGACACTTTTGACACATATTTGGGACCATTCACATTTATACAGCGATCCGTGCTATAAAAATGCATTGATTACTGTATAAATGTGACAGGCAGTGAAGGGGTTAACACTAGGTGGTGATCGAGGGGTTAACTGTGTTGCTAGGGAGTGATTCTAACTGTAGGGGGCGGGGACTCACTGGGGGAGGAGACCGATCGGTGTTCCGCTGTGCTGGGAACACATCATCGGTCTCCTCTCCTCTGACAGGACCGTGGATCTGTGTGTTTACACACACAGATCCATGGTCCTGCTGTGTTACCGGTAATCGCGGGTGCCCGGCGGACATCGCGGCCGCCGGGCACGCGCACCGGGTGCCTAGTGACACGGCGGGCGCGCGCGATCGCCGGCGGCGGCGCGCGCGCGCCCCCTGGTGGCCTAGGAAAGCGAGGACATCATATGACGTCCGCCCGCAACGAGAGCTGTGCCGCCTGCCCGTCAATTGACGGCCGGCGGTCGGGAAGCAGTTAAACTATATATGTGGATACTAATATAATGTATTATTATTGAATTTTCATAAGTATATTCACTTTTTATTTGTCCTATTTTGTACTTCACGTTGCTAACTATATAATACGTTTATTTGCTCCATCCCTGTTCACGGTCTCATGCTCCTTCCCCTGTTCTTGATCGCTTGGCTGGCTCTATGGCTTTCGGCTGGTTAGTTTGATTGCACAGCGCCACACATCCTGTCCTTTCCTCTGAGCTGATGTGCGGAGATTGACGGGGCTCTCTCAAGTCCCCGCCTCTGCTACCACTGCATTGGCCGAGCACCGCTCGGCGCATGCGCGGTAGCCAGCGGTCAGACCAGCATGCGCCATTTCCGCCCGGACTTGGCGCATTTCCGGTGGGGGGACCTATAATACACACAGATTAGCCTGTACTGTCAGCAGATGCTGACCAACTATTGTGAGCTGCACCTCATTCTATAGCCCTCTTGAATCAGGCTTGAGGTAAGCGAATGCTCTTAAATCTTCACACACTTTGACTCTGATCCCCACTGAGGGACATTGGGCATCGCCTAATAGTGCTCTTAAAACGTTTTGTATTATCTTTTTCTTTCCATTTTCTATTTTATAGGTTTTCACCCCCTCAAGCCATTAATTTATTGTTACTCATGAAACTTTTTATATGAAAACTTATATATGCTCATCTCTATCTTGAGAAACCTGGCTATATATGGTGCCTCTTATGTAACCAAGTGTATTAAAAGGAAAAACACTTACATTTCAGAATAAAAAGTGCTTGCAAGTAAAATGGCGGCAGTGGAGTCCTCCCGACGCGTTTCGTCATACAAGACTCCGTCTGGGGTACTTGCCCACTGCAGCCAGACTCCTTTATATAGGGACAAGGACCCCTCTGATGAGAATCCAGCTCCCAGGCTTGTTTGCATTGGCACTTCCGGGGTCATCCAAAATGGCGGACCCGAGTGCTTTCCAAGCCTCTCTTTCATGTAATTCAATTCCCATAGGTCTAATGGTGTCATGTGTTTCAAGAGAAGACGTGGTGCTGAGTGCCTTCCAAGCCTCTCTTTCACATGATTCCATTCCCATAGGTCTAATGGTGTCATGTGCTTCAGGAGGAGACATGATGCTAAATGCCTTCCAAACCTCTCTTTCAAATAATTCCATTCCCATAGGTCTAATGGTGTCATGTGCTTCAGGAGGAGACATGATGCAGAGTCCATTCCCATAGGTCTAATGGCGTCATGTGCTTCAGGAGGAGACATGATGCTGAGTGCCTTCCAAGCCTCTCTTTCAAATGATTCCATTCCCATAGGTCTAATGGTGTCATGTGTTTCAGGAGGAGACATGATGCTGAGTGCCTTCCAAGCCTCTCTTTCAAATGATTCCATTCCAATAGGTCTAATGGTGTCATGTGCTTCCATTGGAATGGAATCATTAGCGCTACACTTGGTTACATATGATTTATTACAAATTTTCTATTTGTTGTGTTAGCTGCTTACATCTATGAGTTTTTTGGAGTAAGCGCATGGTTTATAGATTTTTTATGCACATTATATATGGTGCCTCCACAGCGTTTTTCCACACTGCTGGTCCTTCACTACAAAAAAATAGATATCTAGCTTACCAGCTGAGATACTACACCTATACCTTTTTCATCATGTCTGACTACCATATGGTAAGCTGTTTGTATGTTTGGTTTCTATTGTTATTTACTATTCCCCGTATCTGTTAATGCATTTAGTTTTCCCTCCCCTATATCTATTATTACTTCTAATCTAAATATTTTTGCGTAGCCCCAACTGGTTTCTTTTTATACAATTAATACCTCTGGAATCCTCTTTTTTGGGACAATTTGGTAATTATTGTTAATTTGGGGAGTATACGGTCTATTCTGTACTAGGCTATATTTGAAAATACATACTTTTACCCCTGTACCATGATATATTAGGTCCCTCAGCTACCTGGCTTTGCCGTTCTGCCCCCCGAGTGACCAGTTTCCTTTATGGGGTTTCCACGGGGCCGTCATACTCGGTTGGAACAAATGTTGCACTTATTATTAAAGTGATGTTTCGTATTTTATCCTCAATTATGTTTTTGTGTTTATATTTTGATATACAATATATTAATGTATTCTATGTATACCCAGCAGAAATTTTCTTATCTCCTGAAGAAGCTTTTTCCAGACGCGCAACATGTCAAGCTATTAAGAATATACCTACCCGGACCTACAATCTGCTCATTTACATCCACAATCAGAACACCTGCTTGGGAATTCGTTCCCCACTTGTTTCTGGATGCGTCATTGTATACATGTATCACATGAAGTGGTGTCCTGGTTGTATGTAGGGTAGAAAATACTAATTATATGCAAATATTTTTTGTTTTATGTATTTACCTGCATTAACTGTTCTTACTTTTTGTAGACCATACCCAAATAAAACTATTTGACCTTTTATAGATAGTATACCTGTGTGCCTTCAAAGTCCATTTTTTAGCTGTTAAGGTTCTTGAGTGGAATACAATGTGACATTTTCGAGAACCGGTCAACCACCATAAAGGAGAACTGTGTTGCCCTGGGAGTTGGGTAACTCCACAATGAAATCCATAGACAGGTGGGTGCAGGGCCTCTCTCCATTGGGTATGGGTTGTAGGAGGCCCACTGGAAGGTGTCGTGGAGTCTTACTCTGAGCACACACGGAACAGGCAGCTACGAAGGCAGTTACATCAGCGCGTAGACTAGGCCACCAGAATTGTTGGGAAATGGCCCAAATGAGTTGATTCCTCCCAGGGTGGCCAGCAGCCTTGGGAGAATGGTAAGTCTGGAGCACGGCAATACGGAGACACTCTGGGACAAAGCAGCGGTCACAAGGTTTCTCAGGAGAAGCATCGACCTGAGCAGCAAGAATTTTGTCACCCAAAAGGAGAAGTAAGACTGGTGTGAACCGTAGCCAGAATAAGATCAGGTGGAATCACAGGAACCGAAACTGACTCTATCTCTTGGAAGTGGAGGAAAATTGTTGTGACAAGGCGTCAGCCCTTAGATTCTTAGTACCGGGTAAGAATGAAACAATGTAATTAAAACTCGACAAGAAAAGAGCCCATTGTGCCCTTCTGGGAGAGAGGCGCTTTGCCTCAGAAAAAAATGTGAGATTGTTATGGTCAGTAAGAATGAGAACCGGCACAGTGGTACCTTCAAGGAGAGGTCTCCATTCTTTCAGGGCTAAAATGATCACCAACAGCTCTCTGTCACCAATCTCGTAATTGCACTCTACCGGTGACAATTTCTTGGAAAAAGTAGCCACACGGATGCATAGCGCATTCAGAGTTAGGACGCTGAGACAGAAGGGCGCCAACTCCAGTCTCGGAAGCATCAACTTCTAGGATAAAAGGCAACGTAGGATCAGGGTGTGCCAACACAGGAGCAGAAACAAACGCAACCTTGAGACTCTCAAAGGCCTTAATGGACTCCGGAGACCAACTCTGTGGGTTGCCGTCTTTCCTGGTCATATCAGTCAGGGGCTTGACCAGAGATGAGAAGTTACGAATAAACTTCCGATAATAGTTGGCAAAGCCAAGAAAACGCTGCAGAGGATGTAAACCCACGGGTCGAGGCCACTGTAGGACCGCTGAAAGTTTCTCTGAGTCCATCAAAAAACCATCAGTGGAAATGACATGCCCAGGAATTTCACCTGTTCACAATGGAATTCGCACTTTTCCAATTTACAATAGAGATTGTTCTCTCGTAGTCTCTGAAGTTCACGACAGACATCTGTGTGGTGGCTCTCCGGGGACTTGGAAAATATAAGGATATCGTCGAACTCCTGGAAAACTGCCGGAGCGTTACAAAGGCCTAAAGGGATTACGAGGTACTCATAATGACCTGATCTGGTATTAAACAGTTTTCCACTCATCGCCCTCCTTAATCCTGATGAGATTATATGCCCCTCAAATCCAGCTTCGTGAAAACTGTTGCTCCCTTGAGGCAGTCAAATAACTCTGTAATCAACAGAATGGGATAGGCATTCTTAATCGTGAAACGATTGAGACCCCTATAATCGATACAAGGTCTTAGTTCACCACTCTTCTTCACAAAAAAGAAACCAGCACCAGCAGGAGACGAGGATTTGCGAATGAAACCACGAGAAAGTGCGTCTGCAACATACTCCTCCATGGCCTTATTCTCCAAGAACGACAAAGGGTAAACCTGGCCATGAGGGGGTATGGCACCATGTTGAAGGTCAATTGCGTAATCATACGACTGATGTGGAGGCAAAGTACCGGCTTGACATTTGTCAAAGACATCGCTAAAATCGCTGTACTCCTCCGGCAGGGAGGAGAGTGAAGAGGTGCTCAGGACCTTGGCTACCTTCTGGAAGCATCTCTCACTGCACTGTGGGGACCAGGACAGAACCTCAGCAGGGAGCCAATCAAAAGAAGGGTTGTGCCTCTGTAACCAAGCATAACCAATAACCAGCGGAAACTTAGGTGAGGAAATAACTTGGAATTGGATTATCTCATGGTGAAGGGCCCCTACGGCCATGGACAATGGAACAGTCTCATGAGTCACATGGGCATGCTGTAGAGGTCTCCCGTCAAGAGCCTCAATGGCAAGTGGAGTGTCACGCAGCTGCAGCGGAATCGAGTGCTTCGATACAAAGGCAGCATCAATGAACAGGCCTGCATCCCCAGAGTCAATTAGAGCCTGTAACTCGACGGATGACTCAGCCCAAGACAGGGTAACCGAAACCAGGGGCTTATCTTTCTGGGAAACTGGAGACGAAACAACGCCCCCTAAGGTCTGTCCGCGACAGGACCTCAAGGTGCGGGCATTCCCTGGATGGGTAGGACAAGACAAAAAGTGACCAGCCTGGCCACAATAAATGCACAATCTCTCCCTCCTTCTAAGGGCTCTCTCATCCGTAGAGAGACGCGTGAAGCCCAAGTGCATGGGTTCATCATCACAGACCGACTCGGTACCAGGAGGCATGGGAGGTGAGGGAGGCAAGGGTAGGACTGCAAAGCTCGGAGACAGATGTACAGGAGGCTTGCGCCAGCGCTCCTTAAAAGAGAGTCTTTCTCAGAGTCTGGAGTCAATGAGGGTGGCAAATGTAATCAACATCTCCAGCTCAGTGGGTATATCTCAGGCTGCCATCTCATCCTTGATGTTAACCAAGAGACCATGAGAGAAGGCAGCCGCGATGGCCACATTGTTCCAAGCAACCTCTGCTGCCAGAGTACGGAATTCAATGGCGTAATCGGCAACAGTTCTCGTACTCTGTTTGATGGACATGAGGCTCGTGGCAACAGAAGCGAAGCGTGCGGGAACGTCAAATACCCTTTTTGAAGGAAGCCGCAAATTCTGGGTAACTCAGAACCATGGGTTTTTGCGTCTCCCATAGAGGGTTTGCCCAGGCCAAGGCTATCTCAGAAAGCAAAGATATCATGAAACCTACTTTGCTTCTATCCATGGGAAACGCCTGGGGCAGCATCTCAAAGTATATCTCAACCTGGTTGAGAAACCCTCTACATTGAACTGGATCACCCCCAAATCGCTGGGGAAGCGGAGCGGAACCAGACATGCCTCTTATAGAGGTAATACTCGAGGCAGGTGCCTGCACAGAGACTGGAGCAGCAGCAGGGACGGCCTGCAACACAGGTTGTACTAGTGTATAGTGGAAGATTCCAGGTTAGCCGTGCGACTCAGGAGTGTTTGTAACGCCAAGGCAAACTGATCCATGCGGTGATCCTGGTCATAAATCTGGAAAAAATATTACCAACCATATTACCATTACCATTACCATATTATCACCAAGTGGACTGACTGCATCTTCTGAATTCATGGCCTTCGCCTACTGTCATAAACCTGAATCAGACCAAGACAGAAGTACAGTAAATCACACTTGTTTAATAATAATAAAAGGGTAAACAGAGTAAGCGTAGTCAATACGTAGCCAGAGTTCAGTAACCAGATCGGGTAGTCAGCCAATGCCAATGTCAGAGAGCCAGAGATCAACGTAGTAGAACAGCAAGCAGGATCAGAAGCCAGAAGGGACGTCAGCCGAGCAAGTCTTCAACAGCAACGCAGGAGAAAGTCTCAGAGATGTGACCAAAGACGAAGGCAGAGATGAAGTGAGCTGGATAGCTTTAAATAGGCAGGACTGACAAGCAGATCATCAACAGCTGAGTCACTGTGGAGAGAAAGGAACTGGCAATTAGCTGACAGCTGAGGAAGAAAGGGCTGAGCCCAGCCCTGACAACACCATACAATACTTGTGAATCGGAAGGAGATGCAGGACAGTCTATACCCGCCAAACACTTATCTCACTCAAGACCCAGCTATTGCCATCCCCCCTCCACTTTCTGTGCAGGTGCTGGAATCCTAGTGCAGGTAAAACATTTTTTTCAATGTATCATAGTTCTCACCCTTTTGACTCATCAGCATACAGATCCTTTGGGTTTTTTCATTAAGAATGGTACCAGATACCCTGCCCAGCATTCGTTGGACCATACATCTCACACAGTAATCCGCTCAAAGTTCTCTAGGAATGCTTCTAAATCATCCTTAGGGAGCATCCTTCGCAAAAATACAGCTGGTTTACTTTTACCCACTTTGCTTTGGGCTCTTTCACAGAACTAAGGGTGTCTTGCCACTATTTGTAGCTTGAGTCACTGCTGCCAAATGATGATTACACCAGTCCACAGCAGACTCCCAAACTGGGAGGAATCTGTTTGGGCACACGTGGGGCTTGCCCAGGTGGTAAAATTCCCTCTAACCACAGAATTCGGTCTTTCAATTCAGCAATGTCAATTTCTGAACACCCCATAGTGCAGACACACCCTTACTTAGTCCACAGCACTTGCACAGTTTCAGCAAATTAGGCTTTTGAAATAACTAATAAGATATAGTGCTATTATGTCGTTATATATTTAACGTTTATTGATATTAAGGGGATATCTTATACAGAAGCTGGTGTTTTAGAGGAAAAATTATTTATTTTCATTAGCGTGGGTTAGAAAATCTTTTGTCAAATTAGGCTCTTTAACTCTTGCAGGTAAATACACAATAAGTGGTTTCAATTAATGACCCTTAGCATAGAGCATACACAGATCATCACAGAACTTATTTTTTTATTGATCATCAGAATCCAATTATGCCCTTTGCATACTTATGCCATATGTCAGGATTCAGCTTCAAATATAGAGCTCATTCCACTCCATCTTTGTATTCTAGGGCTCTCTCTCACATGTATTGAACAGCAAATGTTCCTTACAGCAGGGTTTCCCATGCAAAAGGTTTCCATCACTTTAAACAACAAAAATTGGTGTGGGCTTCTGGCTATTCTGGTCCACTCAGACCTTCCATTTTGTCACCACACAGACTATCGTTCACAGTCATCAGTGCAGTTGAATGTAAAAACCTTCTTAGTGTCTGCATATACACACTGCTCACAGCTGAGGAAGGAGCCTTCGCCGCAGTTAAAAGCATGTTTTTTTCCTGTGAAATTCAAGACTCCAGGCACTGCGATCAGCGGCATTTGCACAGTGCGATTAGCTGCGGTTGCGTTTAGCTGTGGTTTTCCATTTCCATGGCAACCCGACAGGGTACCGACTCGCACTGTTTGGTATGAATCTTGAGGGGGGACTCCACGCCAAATTACCACCCAGGGGCATACCAGGCCCTTCGGTCTGGTATGGATGTTAAGGGGAACCCTCTACGCCGAAAAAACGGCGTGGCGTCCCCCCCAAAATCCATACCAGACCCTTATCCGAGCACGCAGCCCGGTCGGTCAGGAAAGGGGGTGGGGACGGGCAAGCGCCCCCCCCCCCCTCCTGAGCCGTACCAGGCCGCATGCCCTCAACATGGGGGGTGGGTGCTTTGGGGGAGGGTGGGCGCCCTTCGGCCCCCCCCACCCCAAAGCACCTTGTCCCCATGTTGATGAGGACAAGGGCCTCTTCCCGACAACCCTGGCCGTTGGTTGTCGGGGTCTGCGTGCGGGGGGGCTTATCGGAATCCAGCAGCCCTCTTTAAAAAGGGAGCCCCCAGATCCCGGCCCCCCACCCTATGTGAATGAGTATGGAGTACATGGTACCCCTACCCATTCACATAGGGAAAAAGTGTCAATAAAAAAAAAAAACCACAGGTTTTTAAATTAATTTATTAGACAGCTCCGGGGGTCTTCTTCCAGCTTCGGGGGTCTTCTTCCGACTTCGAGGGTCTCTCCGGTTCTTCTCCGCGCTCTCCGGGTCTTCTGCCGGGCTCCTCCGCTATTTTCTGCTCTTCTGCCGCTCTTTTGCTAGCGGAGGAGCCTGGTCTGCTGTCTTCTGCCTTGTTCCCTCTTCTCTTCTTCTGATGTTGACATGACGCTCTCTCCGGCTGGAATGCTCTCTGGGCGCTCCGCTCTGACTTATATAGGCGGTGACCCTGCCCCCTTATGCCGTCACAGTCCCTGGGCATGCTGGGACTGTGACGTTTTAGGGAGTGTGGTCAACATCACCCGGTGACCCCGCCCCCTTATGCCGTCACAGTCCCAGCATGCCCACGGACTGTGATGGCATAAGGGGGCGGGGTCACCGCCTATATAAGTCAGAGCGGAGCGCCCAGAGAGCATTCCAGCCGGAGAGAGCTTCGTGTCAACATCGGAAGAAGAGAAGAGGGAAGAAGGCAGAAGGCAGCAGACCGGGCGGGCTCCTCCGCTAGCAAAAGAGCGGCAAAAGAGCAGAAGATAGCGGAGGAGCCCGGCAGAAGACCCGGAGAGCACGGAGAAGAAACGGAGAGACCCCCCGAAGTCGGAAGAAGACCCTCGAAGCTGGAAGAAGACCCCCGGAGCTGTCTAATAAATTACTTTAAAAACCTGTGTAGCATTTTTTTTTTATTGACACTTTTTCCCTAGGTGAATGGGTAGGGGTACCATGTACCCCATACTCATTCACATAGGGTGGGGGGCCGGGATCTGGGGGCTCCCTTGTGCTTGTCACTCATCGGGAAAGGAAAAATAATTTTTCCTTTCCCGAAGAGCAGCTCGGCACTGTTATCCGCAGCTGACACAGTGCACTGCGATTACCTGCGGTTATGTGCGCTGCGCTAAATCGCTCCTGGACGCAGTCAATTCTATTTTTTCTATCCGCACGGAACCACATGTATCTAATTCGCAGCTAAACGCAGTGTGTGAATGGGGCCATAGGAAAGCATTGTGTGCTTTTAGCTGCGGTAGAAAATGAGAAAATCCGCAGCTAAAAGCACCATTCTATCCGTCCATGTGAAAGGTCAAACTCTGTTAGCTCCTAAACAAAAAGGACCTGGGCACAGCTGCACAATTAGTGAGGGCTGACTACCACCTACGATGTGGCGCTAGGAACAGAGGGTTTCTTCCACTCAAAGCTCTACAAAGCCTCCAGACTTCAGGACCCAAACCATAGCCTACATAATCTGAGAAACAAAAAGCTTGTTTTCTCAAACACTCGAGTCCCATACTCTATGTAGGCAAGAAACCTAGGTGACACAAATACCGTTCACAAACCTGCCAATCAGTCTCACACTTGGTCAGGTACATGCCAAGCCATGCTCAGACAGTCTCTGTCTGATGTAACAAGTCTACAAGATAGATAAAATCACAACTGAAATCCACCAAGACAATGCAGACATCATATGACAGCAGATGAAGTTCTAATCAGAGATCCAATTTTCAGTTAAAAAGGTTAAAAATTTGAAGGAGGAGAATAGTGTGACTATTCACAGAAATGGCAATGTCTAAGCCACAAGGAAAAAGATTCTGAAATAGAACTGCTAGCAAATTTTAACGCCATGAATAAAATGTTTCTATCTTTAAACATTGCTTGGAGACTAACAATGCAAACCTTAAGATAGGACGGAGTATATGGAAGCATCTCTTGAAATTCCTCCTGAATTTCAGACATTAGATGAGCTGTCGTCTTCCAAAACTGAACAAGCGTTCTCTGTTAGGAAAAAAAGACAACAGGCATTGGCACACTGACATGGAATTTTACTGTATAATGCACCGAGACTGCAACTAACCCTTCAGGTACAGTTAATGACAAGACTATTAATAAAGTGAACTGTCAGTATCTGAAACTTTAAAAAGTATTTTCCAGCCCTCTTTATTATCCAGAAAAGCAATCTTCTGTGCACTCCTCTGAAACTGGTTTCACTTTGTTACCAAGTACTTGATTTCACGGACGTCAGGGCTAAGCCTCAGCCACCAATAATCCCTAGTCCATTATTGGCCTTTAAAGCATTCTTATGGAAGATGGCAGCTAGGCAAAGCTTGGTCCAAAAATCAGAAAGACCAGCATATAAAAAAGCTTTTCGGGGCTAACAAAAAGGTGAAAAGGTATCTGCACTCAGGCAGAATTTTATGAATGTATTTCTTTAAGTTTATAAGTACAGTACTTACAAGTTTAGCCTAAAGCAGTATTAACCCCAAAAAGAAGACATTATATTGCAGCTTACCAATTCTTATATGCGATGGCTGTATTAGATTTCTTTTTTAAGCTTGTTTCTATTTTCATCTGGTGATCCAGATAGTACATCTGTTGTTTTTCAAAAGGAAACGCTCTCTTGCAGATGTTACAGTGATGAGACAAACCATTTACCACTGACAGAGGTGCATACAGTGATCCGCTTTTATTTATGTAAAGCCTTTATTCCAAAAGGAACAGAATGGTGGATGTAACTGCTTAAAAAGTATTAGCTGGAGTTTTGCTTCAATTTGTTAGTGCATTTAAATCTGATAGTACATCCAACACTACTCCCCCCCCCCCCCCCCCAAGATTGACAGTGCTGCTGTCCAAATGTGCACCCAGTGCTCATTCATCCAGAGTGAGGGCACTCAAATACGGGGAGGTGTATAACTGGCCAGATCACCATGTGGAAACAGAGGGGAAAAAACAAAAAAAGAAGTCTAAATGCAGCCACATCTAAGGATTGGTAAGCTGCAATATATTATATTTTTGGTTTTGGGTTTATTGACACTTTAATGTGGTCCTGTACGCCAACTTAAAATATATCTTACAAGCAAATGTTCTGCCTAAGAGCAAAGGCCACAGGATGTACAATACCATGATTAGCCTGAAAAGCTTCCCACTCTCCCCGCTCTCTAATTTAGTTTCACTTTGTTACCCGATTTCATGACATAGCCCTGCCAACTACATTGTTAATGCTAGTGTCCAATGAGACCACTTAGATTGCCGGAAAGGACACTCTCATTGGACAGGGAACACAGTTCTGGCTTAAAAAGAAAAAAAACAAAAACACATACTCATATATATATATATATATATATATCAGGCAACTTGTGGCATCTTTTCTTAGGCAAGACATTTAAATAAATGACCACATTTTCGTAGAATCACATCAAATCAAGTCAGTGATCACAATCAGAAGGAGGAATCCAACTTCTAGTTCCTAAAACCTTGTACCTGATAGGATGCTAGTGAATGTGACAGTAAGTTGCAGCGGCTGGCTCCAAGCAGATCTACTTTCTGGCATACATCCATCTTTGTCTTGTCAAACTGGCTCTTGGTGCTCCTAACTTGTATTTGCACCTAGAAATATACAGGCATTGTTTTCAGAGCAATGATTTGATAAAAAGTCCTGTTTTATCTGAGCATCTGTGACATCTTTAATATTCTAATTCAATATTTATCATCATTTGGTACTAGAGGTAAAGCATCATCTGTACAGAATTAAAATAAAAATAAAAAGGAAATGTCAAATAATCACATGTACAAAACCTGGTAAATCTGCTGTAAAATACATTTGTTTTTAAAATGTTACATTTATGGACTTTTGTTAAAATTTGCTTTAACTTTATTCCCATGGCAGCCTTAGCAACCCTAGCTGACTGAATGGAACAGCCACAGCTACACTATTAAAGGAGAACATAAGAGAGATGGAGCTGTGGGGAGATAACTGGAGAGATATGACATGCATTTTTCCATATTTCTTTTTTTCTTCCAGCTTCTTAACGCGTTAGGGCTAATATCAATATATCAAAATATCATCTCATCCAAAATCTAAACCTTTATGCCGCGTACACACGGTCGGACTTTTCAGCTACAAAAGTCCGACAGCCCGTCCGACAGACTTTCGACGGACTTTTGGCGGACTTTCAACAGACTTTCTAACGACCGGACTTGCCTACACACGATCACACCAAAGTCCAACGGATTTGTACGTGATGATGTACACCGGACTAAAATAAGGAAGTTGATAGCCAGTAGCCAATAGCTGCCCTAGCATGGGTTTTTGTCCGTCGGACTAGCATACAGACGAGCGGATTTCTGGGTCCGGCGGAGTTATGACGTAAAGATTTGAAGCATGTTCCAAATCTAAAGTCTGTCAGATTTGTGACTGGAAAAGTCCGCTGAAGGTCCGGTGAAGCCCACACACGATCGGATTGTCCGCCGGATTTGGTCCGTCTGCATCCGTCGGACAAGTCCGGTCGAAAAGTCCGATCGTGTGTACGCGGCATAAGTCACTACAATGGCATGAAATGAGGAGGAGCCCCTTCCCGCCGACCGAACGCATATATGCGTACTCGGCTTTCCGGGGTTATACCGGGATGATGCCCGCAGCTGCAGGCATCATCCCGGTACCGTTTTTTCAGCGGGCGATCGGCTACCCGAGTATAACAACCGATGCGGCTAAAAGCCGCTCGGTTGTTATACCGGAGGAGCGGGAGGGGACATCCCCCCCCTCCCGCCGCCTCCCGCCGCTGTTACCGGGCCTCCCGTGCGATCGGGAGGCCCGGTGTCCGTTCCGCTGCCTTCGGCGGCTGGGGGCGTACTGGAACGAAGCTGCGAGCGGCTTCGTTCCAGCCTTCTTGCTGTAAACGCGGAAGCGACGTCATGACGTCACTTCCCGTTTACTCGGCTGCCAATGGCGCCGAATTTAAAAAAGTACACAGTATTCAGAATCGCCGTTTTCGGCGATCTGAATACTTTGAAGTGTAAAGGAGGGATGGGGGGTCTTTTAGACCCCCCATCCCTCCATAAAGAGTACCTGTCACCACATATTACTGTCACAAGGGATGTTTACATTGCTTGTGACAGCAATAAAAGTAAAAAAAAAAAAAAAAAAATTTTAAAACACAATTTATAAAGTACAAAAATAAATAAAATAAATAAAAAAAAAAAAAATTTTTTTAAAGTGCCCCTGTCCCCGCGAGCTCGCGCAGCGAAGAAAACGCATACGGAAGTCGCGCCCGCATATGTAAACGGTGTTCAAACCACACATGTGAGGTATCGCCGCGATCATCAGAGCGAGAGCAATAATTCTAGCCCTAGACCTCCTCTGTAGCTCAAACCTGGTAACCGTAAAAAATTTTTTAAAGCGTCGCCTATGGAAATTCAAAGGTACCGTAGTTCGTCGCCATTCCACGAGTGCGTGCAATTATAAAGGGTGACATGTTTGGTATCTATTTACTCGGCGTAACATCATTTTTCACATTATACAAAAAAATTGGGGTAACTTTACTGTTTGGATTTTTTAAAATTCATGAAAGTGTCACTTTTCCAAAAATTTGCGTTTAAAACACCGCTGCACAAATACCGTGTGATAAAAAATATTGCAACAATCGTCATTTTATTCTCTAGATTCTCTGCTAAAAAAATATATATAATGTTTGGGGGTTCTAAGTAATTTTCTAGCAAAAAATATGGATTTTAACTTGTAAACACCAAATTTCAAAAATAGGCTTAGTCATGAAAGGGTTAAAGTAGAACTCCAGACAAATCCTTAGTTTTTTGGGGTTTTTTTATAATGTAGAGGGGGGTATGTACCCATGCCAGGTCTTGACTGTTTTGTGTGCCTATGTTGGAAAGATTTCCCTCCACCTCCTGTCACTTGGCACCAATCGTCCTACAGATGGCAATAAATAACAGGAGGTTCTAACGCTTTTCCATTCCACCAGTGGTAAAGTGTTTTTAATACTGTTTGTGTCACATTAAATTTTACTCTACTTCCTGTTATTGTGGCATTAATATTAAGTCAGTGATGTATAGAAAGGAACTCTTCTCACAACTATCCTTCCATCATGAATCCTAATATTTCTGACAATCCCCTGAAAATGCATGCCTATATAATTTGTGAATGGTCTGAATGGTTTGGTTACATAAACCTAGTTGTAATGTGTTTCTTTTTTATTTTATGGTTCTGCTGACCTTTCGGAATTTCTCCATCTGCTTATAGGTGTCAGGATCCAACTCTTGAGACACATCCTTCATCCATAGTAAGGCTCCTCTGTATTCTGTCCGTGCCTTCTCCATTTGGTTGACAGTCAGGAGAGTATCTGATACTGCTCGACCTGTAAAAGTGTCCACTTCTTGTTCAAGGCGATACAGCGGAGTACAGAGGGCCAACCTAAGAACACACAAGAGAATAAAACAAAGGATTATCCTTGCTGTTGTAGGATTCTGTGGGTACCTTTAACTCTGCAAACACTATATTATTGTGGTTCTAAAGGCAGAAGATTTTTTACCTTAATTCATTCTCTGCATTAGGGTAAAAAATCTTCTACGTGCAGCTCCCCTTTATACTTACCTGAGCCTGAGCTCGATCCAACGCTGTGCCTGAGAGCAGCAGCGTTCTCCCTTCCCACGAGGGGCAGACTGATAGAAGCAGGAGCCATTGGCTCCTTCTGCTGTCATGGAAATCTTGTGACAAGGGAGCAAGTGACATAGGCAGTGCGGATTAGGATCAAGCCCACAAATGTGTTACAACGGGAAGCGGCTCCCTATGGTGGCACACGGAGAGCAGGATGACCCAGGACCCACTGAGCAGGTATTGTTTAATATTTAAAAATAATAACCCTTTACAAATCACTTTAGGAGGTCAGTAACGTCCCATCTTGGCAGACAAAATTAGTAACGTACCTTTGACCAGCAGCCGAGCACAGAGCATTGCCGGTGGCCTTCATCATTCTTCCAGCCTGTGTGCTGTTCTGCTGAGCATGGGCCTTCAAGTGCAAACCAAAATCATTTTCCTCCTGAGAGAGAGCTGATGAAGAAGAGTGAATATACAGAGAACATCTGAACTAAAATGCTCCATTAAGGAGCGTTAGCCTCACATCTGTAGAATAGGTTTTCCATCATCCTTGAGACTAAGAGGCTAACTCAATCTAGAACTGACTCTTCAGTGCTGGGTTATCACCCTAGATGCTCCATTCAAACAAGAAAACAAATACTGGCTTTAAGCCACTGCCAATTGGTAGAAGTGTTTTTTTTTTTGTGCACAGTAGGTCCTTCTTTATCAAAAGGAAAAGACAAGACCTTGTTTCATGACTACAAAACTGGCCCATCCTGATTTTGTGGGAATCTGTCTCAACATGACTGTCAGTGGAAGTGTGGAGCAGTGGCTGGCCTTTAGGTCAGGTTGCACAAGAGCAATCCAGAGAGTAATAAGCTGGGCATGTGCAGTCACCTAGAGAAAGTATGTCATGTCTTCTTTATTGAAGATGATAAAAAGCCATCTGTGAAGGTACTCACTTATTCAAGTAATAGTATAGCTAGCAGTAGTTAGTCACATCCAACTGGATGTGTTCAGAACAAGCCCAGTTGGATTTGAGCAAGTACTACTAGCAGATGTAAATAAGATGTTTTTTTTTTTTTTTTTTTTAAATGTTCATTATAAAAATTTACAGAAAAAGAAAAAAGCTTGAGTACATAATACAGCCCATAGGTGTTAAAAAAAGATAAGATTGACAACATGGACATGGCGCTTGGCATGTAATGTTATTAGTACAGACTTGTTTAGAACAGCTGATCAAATTAGAGCATATAAAGTCAACAACTAATGAAAAAAAAGGGAAGCTAAGCATTATAATGATGGATACCAAACACCCAAATTAAAGTATATAAAATGAGGGCTCCAAAAAAGAAAAGAAGAGAAAAAAAAAGGAAAACAAAAAGAAAGAAGAAAAAAAGGGAAATGGGCTTGTCAGAGTGGTGAACAAAACTACCAACAGATGTAGAACATTGTTAGTTTGTATAGCACTTTATATAAGATGTGTGAATGCTTTTGTACCGAAACTCATACAAAAAGGTTTCACAAAGAACTCACAATAGTCTGATAAGACTATTGGATGGATCTGTTTTAGCTGGTGATTTACTGTAAATAAGAATCTGTGTTTGCTTGAGTTACTCTACAGTTTCACCCTTGTCCCCTGTGTTACATGTCTGTTGATAAATCAGTGTAATCAAATTGATTAAATTGCTATGGCTACAGTTGTGTTCACTAGGATTCTCATTTCTGCCTTATACCTATCTCTGAAACCCAACACCAGTAAAAAAAAAATAAAGATAATAATAAATAATTTGCAGCAATCCTGCTGCCTCCTTTATGGGGAACTGCAGATTTAATAATAATCATTTCTACTTTTCCCTTTATTAATTGTGCCACCCTGGTTTAAGATGCTAGCACCTGTACAGGAAATAATGAGCATTTACAGTGGACCCAATACACTGAAATCTCACCAGTTTGATGAAGTTATTTAATTGTTTAATGTTCCTTATTCCATAATCATTGAATTTAGAGATACTGCCTTCAAGCTTGACAGTTGGCCTTATGCTCAAGTATATTGTAGAATCTACACTCAAGTAGTACATTTTAGAACATCCTTCATTATGGAAGTTTTCCCTCTCTCGGTCAAGCCAGTGCAGTGCAGTGGATCCACAAGCATGGAAATTGAAAAAAAAAATAAAATAAGAAAAAGACTTGTCTAGACATAGCACATTCCCCTCAAAGACAATAAATGGAGCTGTGGCAAATGCATCTTGATTCTGTTACAAGCCCAGGGCTTTTTTTCTCAGCGAAAAGGTGCAGGAACTCAACCATGCCCACCACACACACACATACCTGCCAAATGGCATTGAATAGTAGCTCTTCCCTCTGCATACAACCCCCTCCCTCCACTGCCCTCATCTTCTCCACCTCCTTAAAAGCTCCACCATCTGTCATATGTCTTAACTTTGTTGCAAAATTAAGCTGAAGCACCTATGCGGCTGTAGTACCTCCCAGCATACTATACTATACTACAGTCACTTGCAAGGGAGATCATGCAGTAGGAGCATCAACAACTGGTCACCAGGGAAAAAAAATGGAGACCACAGAGGGTGCGGCCTACCACACATCCTCTCCTGCCCATGACTGCACTGAACCCTGGGCACCTGTTCAGTTTCTCCCTTGTCCCTGTCCAGCACTCAGTGGGATCTGACCTGTGGGAGCTACCGGGAGATAAGCTATCACTTGTAAACGCAGAAGCTGGACTTCAATGTCACCAAGTGATAGTGGTGAGCAGGGAGCAGAAGACCTGAGCCAGAGGTGGTGGAACTGAGTTCCCCCTAGTTCCTGCTGAAAAAAAGCCCTGTACAGGCCTATTATTGCCTATAGTAGTCAATAACCAATATGTGTATGGAGAAGAAATTTCAGAATGCAGGATTTAACCAAGCAGGCTGTGCGTGTCAGCTTCATGTAAGGGTCTGTAACAGGCAACAGATTTATGCTAAGGGTGATTGGCATTGAATGTGTGAGGGCAACCTAAGAAAAACAATCCAACTCTTTAAAATGTACATAAAACCATAACATTGAACTTCTTTTTGCTCCCATCTGGTCTGTTAAAGGATTAAAAGCATTTTGTTATATCTGTTTGATAAGTACAAAAAATACCTCCTGAGCCTATCAAAAATCAATTGCTGTCCTGTACAATCTGCAGTGTTACTTCAAGCAGAGTTTATCAGTCACGCCCATTTCTCCCCTTTGGAATTTAGAACACCGTCCATATATGCTATGGAGAGGAGGAAAGGGCAAGATGTTCTGTAGTGCTGGCATGATTCCTCCTGCAACTCCACAGATACATTACGGTAAGTGAACATGGTTTCCCTAGGACAGGAAGTGCATTATTACAACCACTCCATCCAAAGACTGGTAAACTGCAATATATCACAGTTTTGTTCTTGGGTTTAGATACACTTTAAGGCCCAGTTCACATGGGCTTGTATAAGAACAGTTTTTACAGCACATTTTTGCAAAGCTAAGTTTTGTGTTTAGATGCACTTAAAGAGCTATTAATTTATAAGTTTGAGAATGTTAACCACAAATCCTAACAGGAGTGCCGACTGTCACTTTAAAGCAGGGGTCTCCAAACTTTATAAACAAATGGCCGGTTTACGGCCCTTCAAACTTGATGGGGCAAGACCGTGGCCAGTGGGAGTAAAAAATGCCCTATCTTTGGTACAAGGTGGATGACAAGACTGCCCCATTGTTGGCATCAGTGGGAGGAATAGTGCCCCATCTTTGGAAGGAATAGTGCCCCATCATTGGCATCAGTGGGAGGAATAGTGCCCCATCATTGGCATCAGTGGGAGGAATAGTGCCCCATCATTGGCATCAGTGGGAGGAATAGTGTCCCATCATTGGCATCAGTAGGAGGAAAAGTGTTCCATCATTGGCATCAGTAGGAGGAAAAGTGCCCCATCATTGGCATCAGTGGGAGGCATAGTGCCCCATCATTGACATCAGTGGGAGTTATAGGGCCCCATCATTGGCATCAGTGGGAGGAATAGGGCCCCATCATTGGCATCAGTGGGAGGAATAAGGCCCCATCATTGGCATCAGTGGGAGGAATAAGGCCCCATCATTGGCATTAGTGGGAAGAATAGTGCCTTATTGTTGATGTCAGTGGTAGGAATTGTGCCCCATTATTGCTGACAGCGGGGGGGGAGGGATGCCCCAAGAACAGGATAAAAGCAAGCAAAGGTGGATGCAACTCCACAGATACATTACAGTAATAAATTTTGGAAAGTTCGGGACCCAGTTTGGAAACCCCTGCTTTAAAGGGTTAGTTCACCTTTACAGAAAATCTGTAAAGGTGACATAACACCAGACCCCCTAAACCATCCCCAACCCCCTCCCTGCTATACTTGCCTCCTGCAATTCAGAGTGGTTGCATCCTGTCCGCTAGGATGGACCAAACAAATTCTGACTGGTCAGCAGCATCCATGTGCCAGTGCTGTCAGACTAGATCCTGTCTTGTCCATCCTGGCAGCGCTGGACAGACGGTAAAGTGGCTTACAATTCAGGATTGGGGGGGGGCGGATGGGTGCCATTAGTTGAGGGGGTTTGGTGTTAGGTTTGAATGTCAACTAACACTATACAACAAGCTGCTAGCAGGCTTTGGCTAGCGTTCGACTAGCTAGAAGAAGTACTGCTAAGGCTCCATGCACACTGAACGGCTGTTTTTGGGAGTTCGGGCATTTTTTTTAACAGCCCATAAACTCCCCTCTATGTTATCCAATGTGTTCATGCACACATGGACGTTTTTGGATGTTTATCAGCAGTGGAGTTTATGGGCTTTTTTCTCAACGCCATAAAATCGCGTTCAGGAGTCCTTTTCCTGACCACAAAAAATGCCAAACGCTCATAAATGCTGATAAACGCTCAAAAACGTGGCTCACCAGCGTTTAACGTTTTTGAGCCATTGAAAAAAAAAAAAACGCGGAAAAACACTAAAGAAAAGCTAATAAACGCTATTGCAAAAACTTTAAAAAAAACGTTGAAAGACTACTGGCGTTTTTATAATGTTATTTTAACGTCCAGTGTGCATGGAGCCTAAATCTTATTGAAGCCGACTAGCAAAATCAGGTTTTTATTAGAACTATCAGTTCAGTTTTTCCAACTTTTGCACAATTAAACAAAAAAGTGGTGTAACACACACTAAAAGCTAAATACTGTTCCCTATAATCAAGCCCTCTCGGCCCCCCCACCCCCACCCAGAGTGGCTCACCTGAAGGCTAAACAGCTGCCACAGGAGGCTGTTCACAAACCGCGGCTGCAATACCTTGCACCGTGGCAAAGTTAACACAACATGCTTAGTTGACAGGCAGCATCACATGTCAAACACACCATTCAAGTCAATGGGACTGTACCACAAGCACAAGCCAAATGCTGGGCTCACAGTTGCAGTGCATTATCCTCATTATTATAAACAGCTAATTGGCAGCAAAAAAGAAAAAACACACACCAGGCATTTAGACAGTGGCAGGATCGCCTCCTGAAAGCATGACAGCAATTGCGCTGCCACACTCTGAAAAGCGATCCACCAGATTGCTTTTCAGAGCAATAGCTAGTGTAAACCTAGCCAAACACTGCACAGTTTTGCAGATAAGTGAAAAGATAATTATGCAGTATAAACAATACCAGCAAATTGAAAATACAATAAGAACTGTGATTTGTGGTTTGATCCCGTGTGGTCCTGGAGGCATGTTGGACTGGGGACATGAATGAAACAACCTAGTCAAGGCAGGATTTAAGGGCCAAAATGGGAGAAGACAAATAGGACATCCACAGAATAAAGAACTTGAAGACATCCTCTATGATAAACAGTAAGCCTTTTCATTTCAACAATGAGTTGAGTGAATGTTTGGGAAACTGGGGAGGTCAATTTCCGCGCTATTCATTTCTGAGCTACAAAAAGCAGCTTTGTATATTGGGCAGCTACAGAGACTCCGGAAATACATATTCATGGAGAATGGCCAGTATACCCACTTTAGGATCTTGTGGCAGTTGTTGTAAATGCAACTTTTAAAATATGGGGAGTCTGATATCTAAATAATTACAGACATCTCCACACCTGTTAGCAGCTGTTTTAAAGTAACAGTCAATGCGCTCACTGAAAAGTGTGTTTAGCATTTCCAAACAAACATAGAGCTGAATGATACTTTGAAGGCTTCAACAGAGCTGAAAGCTTTGCAAATTCTTATTGTACACACTGAAGCCAGTATGAAAAAAGCATAAGCGAAATCAAGCAGAGAACTAATGCCGATCAGTAGAAACTTTGGGGTGTATTTATAAAGCACTGAATACAACCTTTACCAACCTTTCACCGTTGGTGAATCAATCAATAGTATTTAAAGTGGTTATAAAGCCGTAAAGTTTTTTACAATAATGGATTTTTCATGCATTAGAGTAAAAAAAAAAAAAACTTCTGTGTCCAGGACCCTCAGCAGCTCTCTCGGCTCTCTCCCTTCTCAGTGGGCAGATTGATAGTTGCAGGAGCCAATCATATGATGAGGGAGTGGAGCAAAGCAGACAATGGTTTTGCATAGAGCTGCCCTGATCCTTCTCTTCTGGGGTCCCCCTCTGGCACTTCTGGCTCTTGCTGACTTCTGAGTACCCCCCTAACAAGCGGTTTGCCAGGGGGTACTGGTGTGGGCTCGTTCCTTATTTCTGAGGCCTGCTGGCTGCATCCATAGGCACACAGTGGGGCTCAGGAGCGAGCCCACACCAGTAATCCCCCCCTAGCAAAAGGCATGTTAGGGGGGTACTCAGAAGGCAGGAGGAACCAGAAGCACCAGAGAGGTGTGCCAGAAGAGGAGGACGGGGGCAGCTCTGTGCAAAACAATTGCCTGTTTTGTCCCTATGGAATAACTCCCTTTGTATCAAAGGGAGCAAGACATCGCTCCTATCGCTAGCAATCGAGATTCAGCAATGCCTGTGGCTACAGAGGTAGCGATTCCATTGGTCCAAAGATCCTGCCACTGGTGATTTGACACAAGTGGTAGAATTACCTGGGTGTCATCAGCCTTAGCAATACTTTTATAGTCAAACTTAAACTCTAGGGTCTTGATGTTTTTGACACTTACCATTTAGAGCCTGCTGGTATTTTTCAATTATTTTCAAAAGCTCTGATCCTGTTGCCTGAATAGAATGAAATACCTGTGAAATGAAAATGATATTTTTGTTGGAGGTTTATATAATCAATACACCTTTATGTAGTACCTCAATATCATAAATTGAATCTTAAGCGCTATGGGAGAAAATCCCTTTGCCAACTGGATCAAAACTAGGTAGACCAATTATAACAATAGAAAAATTGGCTTGCTAACATGGTGAATTATTAGGAACATGTTCATTTTTTTAATGATAAAATGATTAATAAAGATAACAGAACAGCTGGGTGCGCATGGATGAGCTAACCAACTCAGGATGTCCATTTGGTCATTTTCTCTCCTAGGAGTTTTTAGTTGCACAAGTGCTTCTGCCTAGGGCAAAGAAGGAGAGAACGAGCAAGGCTGGCTCAAAGAATGATAGACATCCTGAGGCATATCCCAATCTTTTGCTTGCAGCTTGCAAACAGCTGAATACTATTTATGGAAGCAGCAGTGAGGGCAGCTATTGGTACTGTGCTCAAGCCATGCAGTGCAAGCTAGCCCAGGGTTGTATGATGGCAGAAGGATTTCTTTTTAGATTTGTACAGCTCTCTTTCACCCATAATCAGAAACATGCCTACTTAAAGTGGATGTAAACACGATTCATGAAGTTTGAGTTGGCCACATATATCTGCAGTGTTTTGTTATCTCTCTTCAAAGCACTATGTCCCTTAGCTTTCTCCTGCTCAGTTATTCTGTTATCAGCCTGATAACTCCTGATAAGTTCTCCGTCATTGACAAAAGCGCTGGAGTTTTGAGTTGGAGAGGTTGCTATAAATAGCTTAGCAGAGTCCTGAGTGATTCAACAAACAGAGCTGAAAGTCTCTACCTATAAGGAGTGGGGGTGTGTACCTTTTCTCCAATCAGCTGTCTTGGCTGTAAGCCCAGGCTTCACTGCAGTGCTAACCAGGAAGAGAAAATCTCCTATCATGATGTGCATATTCTAAACAGTATATAAAGATGAAGACAGCAGATGTACATGTAAAAAACTTATGTAGGGAGATTTGTTTCATCCCTGTGTATCATCTGAGTCTATTCACTTCACTGGGTAAATGTGAGGGTTTGCATCAACTTTAAGTAGCAAGAAATGTGTTGTTTTTTTTTCACCATGACCTATTTTTTGTAGTATTTTCCTTTCCTACCTCTAGCTTGGCATCCAGCTCAGCATCTGATGCAACCACATGTTCATCTTCCTTTTTCCCTGTAACCTTTATTAAGACTTGCTTGGTTTTCCAAAACTTCTTTTGCATACGGCTGACCATGGATTCGTCTTCTCCCTCCCATGTCTTCCCACTGGTGTTCATGAAGTTACTGTAAGAAATAAGACAAAGAGGGAATTAGGTTTTTAGCCTAAAGGTAGGTTTCCTTTTCTGATGCCACTTGTCCATTAAAGACTATATTCAGCTCTATCTGCTCGAATGTCACAAAGTAACCTTCATGAATAAATAATCACCTTCTCAAATAGCAAGTGGTGTCCAGAGCTGAATAAATTAAACATTTAAAATGGCCTCAAATGTTGTAGCTGTGCAGTGTTGTCATGGTCTCAGGGTGAATACATTTTTTTTTTCAATGAATCTCCCCTTTTAATAGGGAAAAAACATGGCAAAAAACATTCAGCAGTTTATAAAAAGTGTTTAGTGTACAACGTTACATACATAGTTAGGCTGAAAAAAAAAAAAGACAAAATGTTCAACTAATAAATCACTAATGACGATACAGATACGTAATGTAGGTTATAAAAACAAAGAGACAAAAAACAGTGCATCTACAGGAATTAACTAGATACTTGAGCTTCACGATGCTGGATAAAATGAGAATCACAATTTTTTTGCTTAGAATAAAAGATCACGGTTCTCAGCGTAACATCATCTTTCACATTTTACAAAAAAATTGAGCTAACTTTACTGTTTAGTTATAGAGATTATATATGTGTGTGTATTTTTGTTTTGTTTTTCTTTTTAAGCCAGAACTGTGTTCCCTGTCCAATGAGAGTGTCCTTTCTGGCAATGTAAGTGGTCTCATTGGACACTAGCATTAACAATGTAGTTGGCAGGGCTATGTCATGAAATCGGGTAACAAAGTGAAACTAAATTAGAGAGCGGGGTATGTTTGGGGGTTCCAAGTAATTTTCTAGAAAAAAAACAATACTGATTTTAACTTGTAAGCAACAGAATAGGCTTAGTCTTTAAAGGGTAAGTTCACCTTTGCAGAAAAATCTGTAAGGTCAACTTACACAGGATGCCCTCCTCACATCCCCCCCGACCCCCCCCCCCCCGCCCCAGTCCAGCTGACCTGGAGCACGGCGATCATCCACTAGGGGACGTCGGGTCGCTGCCTCACCGGTCCAGGGCTTAGAAATCCCCCCACAGCTTAATCACCAAAACGTACCTCATCAGGAGGTACGTTTAGGAGCATTCTAATTGGTTGGCGCCGACCAATAAGAACCTGCGTAACCCGTTCTGTCACCACAGGCGAAGAGGAGAGAGAGCCACAGGGATTTCAAATCCCCAGACCGGTACAGCAGCGATAAGAGCTGTCAGTGCGCAGGAGGGGGTCCAGTGTAAGTTCACCTTACAGATTTTCTGTAAAGGTGAACTTACACTTTAAGTGGTTAAACTGACCTAATTTACAGATCGAAGTTCATCCCTTTCATCTAAAAGAACCAAATGATACAATGTTTCTTTTTATCTCTCAGCGCTGAGCAATGTTGTGATAAATTTTGCCTGCACTTGTTACATGAATCGTGGAAATGCCAAATTAAGATAGTGAGGGGAGGAGGGGGAGGAGGAGAAGGGGGACAGGTTGAATCGAGATCGCAATTTTTTAACAAATAATCTAGCAGCTCTATTATATACCCAACATACACTGCTCCCATCACATCTAACAATCTTCTATACACAGGAATTCATCAACTGTCAACTTATATGTGCGTTAGCCGGGAACATATGGGAAATCTCACCAAAATTTCAAAACTCTCAGGCCCTGCCTGTGCTGAACCTCCAAATTTTATCTGTATGCCTGTTGCTGTTGGACAGTTTTCCTTACTTCTTGTCTGACAAACTGTTGTCAGCTGGACAGAAAGTAGCATTAAAGTGGTCGTAAACCTCAGACATGACATATGAAAAAAGTATATCCCTCTATAGTGTGCACTTGTCTCAATTAAGAGCACTAAGTGTCATTTAGTTCTGCTGCTTGGTTCCTCTGCCATCAGCATGAATCACTTCTGACAAGTTTTCCTGACACCAAGAGAAAAATGGTGACAGAGGACGAACCTCCAGCAGATTGACAGCTTCAGCTCTGTTCCTGTGTGAATGGGGGGGCGGGGGTGTCCCTTCCCTCCAATCAGCTCTCCTCACGGAGCTTTGAAGAGTGTAACTTCAGCTCTCCTTCCCCTTATTTCTGACCGCTCAGACAAGCTTATAAAATTAAGCTCTTTGAATGGATGTAAAGAGGAGAAGACTGCAGATAGACAGATCCAACTTATATAGGAGGATTTGATTAATTTCCGTGTATTACCCGAGGCCAGTGATTTCACTGGGTGCAGTGCCTTGAAAAAGTATTCATACCTCCAGAAATTGTCATGTTACAACCAAAAACGTAAATATATTTTTATAGGGATTTTATGTGATAGACCAACACAAAGTGGTACATAAATTGTGAAGTGGATGGTAAAGGATAAATGGTTTTCAACATTTTTTACAAATAAATATCTGAAAAGCATGGCATGCATTTGTATTCAGCCCGCTTTACCCTAATACCCCTAACTAAATTCTAGTGGAACCAATTGCCTTCAGAAGTCACCTAAATTAGTAAAAAAAAATCTAACCTTTTATACCTATGATGTTTTTCTTTTTTTTTTTCAAACAGGCATACACATGACATTATATACAGTGCCTTGCAAAAGCATTCATACCCCTTGAAATTTTCCATGTCATGTTATTATAATGTTACAACCAAAAACGTAAATTTGGCACATAATTGTGAAGTGGAAGAAAAATGATAAATGGCTTTCAACCTTTTTTTTTTACAAAAAAATATCTGAAGAGTGGCGTGTATTTGTATTCAGCCCCCTTTACTCTGATACCCCTAACTAAAATCTAGTGGAACCAATTGCCCTCTGAAGTCACCTAATTAGTAAATAGAGTCCACATGTGTGCAATTTAATCTCATTATAAATACAGCTGTTCTGTAAAGCCCTCAGAGGTTTGTAAGAGAACCTTAGTGAACAAACAGCATCATGAAGGCCAAGGAACACACCAGACAGGTCAGGGATAAAGTTGGAGAAGTTTAAAAAGCAGGGTTAGGTTATTAAAAAAAAAAAAAAAAAACAAAACAACAAGCTTTGAACATCTCACAGAGCACTAATCCATCATCTGAAAGTGAAAAGAGTATGGCACAAATGCAAACCTACCAAGACATGGCCCTCCACCTAAACTGATAGGCCGGCCAAAGAGAGCATTAATCAGAGAAGCATCCAAGAGGCCCATGGTAACTCTGGGGGAGCTGCAGAGATCCACAGCTCAGGTGGGAGAATCTGTCCACAGGACAACTATTAGTCGTGCACTCCACAAATCTGCCCTTTATGGGAGAGTGGCAAGAAGAAAGCCATTGTTGAAAGAAAGCCATAAGAAGTCAGATTTGCAGTTTGAGAGAAGCCACGTGGGGGACACAACAAACATGTGGAAGAAGGTGTTCTGGTCAGATAAGACTCAAATTTTACTTTTTGGCCTAAAAGCAAAATGCTATGTGTAGGAGAAAACTAAAACACCATCCCCACTGTGAAACTGTGAAGGGTGGTGACAGCACCATGTTTTGGGGATGCTTTTTTTCAGAAGGGACAGGGAAGCTGGTCAGAGTTGATGGGAAGGTAGATGGAGCCAAATACAGGGCAATCCTAGAGGAAAACCTTTTCTTATTCAATTTTCCTTTAGATTTACTAAAACCATATAATATGAGGTCAAACCTAAACTCTTTCAATTTGTTTGCAATCAAGCAGGCCCTTGCACTACATAGTTGAAGGTAAAGCTAAAGAAAATTGAATAAGAAAAAATTCTATAGTGTATGACCAGCCTTAGAATGGCCCAGTCAAAATCCAATTGTAACTCCCCAATACCCAACCCTAACCTTTTTTCCAGCACTAAAGTTACCCCTTTACCAATAGTTATATGCTGATACCTTCTTTGCAAAAACCACCCTATACCTGTGGCTATAAAAGAAAAAAAAATGGGTTGGGGGGTGTGAAAAATCGGCAGCAAGTGCTGGAATAGGTTACATGTTTCCTCCATATTTAGGGTGGAACATGTAACATGTTCCAAAAGGTGAACTTAGCCTTTAAAATCATTGCTTCAGTGTGACTATTGTGTGCTATTGGAATTAAAAGAGATCCAGACACCTACTTAAAAAAAAATTGCTGGTAAAAGCTTACTTGCAGTGTTTTTTTCTTTCTATATGTTTTTTTCCCCATTCTTGATGTGTCTTTGCTGAAAATTTTGGCTACTCCAGCAAGAGTATTCCCGAACACGTCCCCCTCCCTCCTTGTATGTCATAGCCCTATCCTCTTCTGGAAGTGTCTTTAATTGCTGGCCCAGCATCCCTTCCCTCACCCCTATACATAACCTTTTATATAGCTTCTGGGGAAGGAGAGTGTCATTAGAGTGACAGCTCTGAATTTGCTGACATATAAATCTAAGAGGCCGACAGCTAGCAGCAGTCTCAGAGCTTTTGGGTGTCTGTACAAGGGAGGCTTTTACAGGTAATAAACGTACATAAAAGAAGTTACAATTACCATACAATCATATGGGAACATTCTTGTTGAAATGGATGTCAGCAAAAATAGGGTCACTTGAAGCAGAGCAGTGAACAGTTGGGATGTGTCAATATAGTATCAGACTATTTACACATATCTTAATAATGAGTAAGCATGGTTGCATAGGTTCCTAGAGCCAGAAATAAACGTTTCCAATCACTTTACACCAGAAATATACACCGTATTCCCTAACCCATTTGAGAGAAAAAACACATAGTCCATCCTTATAAAAACAGGATGCCTATACCACTTATCACAGAAAACCTGTCTGGTTTCCATAGAAACAGAGGGGTACCGTTTTCTGCACAGAAGTAAATGCATCTAGATGTTCACCCCCACCCCCCTTTTCAACACAGAATTAACTTGCAGAACAAAGTCTGTCTATGGATTTAGGAGCAAAAAAATATATAAAAAAAAACAAAAACAAAAAAAAAAACACAGTCATTTTGATAACTGACTTAAGAAAATTGTTTATAAGCTGTGGAGAAAGAAATCCAGTTACCGGGGGGGGGTTCAAGTCGTGCTCCCTGTGTGAATGGACAAGGTTTGCTATTGGAGGCACTCAGCAGAGGGAAGGTGCCAGGACTGCCCGTGGGGGACCCGAAAAGAAAAGGATCAGGGCTGCTCTGAACAAAACCATTGCACACAGCAGGTAAGTATAACATGTTTGCTGTTTAAAAGGGTAACTTCACTTTCGTGGGGAAAAAAAAAGCAAATAAAAAGAATATCTAATATAGTATATACAATTGCGAATCAAGTGATATTGTAATTGAATGTTATTAAAAATTACCTTTTTAATCTGCATCGCTGTAATTTTCTGTAAAATGCAATGCAATATGGCTACCTGAAGATGTTCTGTACACAGAACGTCCTTGGAAACATTTCCTGCTTGTGTGATTGGGAAAGAAATCCTGGATAGCCGCACTCTGGGATAAGGACATCTTTATTTCAATAAAATCCAACAATACAGTCAATTGCAGAGACGTACAGGGTGGTAGACTGCTAACGCCTTTCACATCATTTGGATGCTTATTCGTAGCTATGCGGCTATCCAGGATTTCTTTCTACCTCACTGCAAACCAGCAAAGCCAGCACCTGGAACCTGCTCTTACTAGGGTGGTGTCACTCCAGAGCAAGAGTGTTTGTGAGCGGCATTTCCTTTTTTCTTGTGTGATTGGTTCACTGATTTTCCCAGAAGTCTGCACTAATATATGTCAGATTTCCAGCATTCCTTGAAACAAAAATATCATTTTTGGTGAGATATTCCTAATTGAAAATCACGTCTAAAGGGATACAGACCCTGCCATTTTCCTCATTAAAGCCCTGCTATTTCAGCAGATGATTTATAATTATGAAACCACTCCCATTAGATTTATTTTCCACATGCACACAGACAAATACGCAGGGATTTCTTAAGAATAATAATTAAAAAAAAAAAGTAGGAATCACTTGCCCTTCTGCACAAGTATACTGTTCAGCCATGTTACCTGCACCATTTAATATCTCTAATGGCACAAGGCAACTTGGTCATGGAGCCACTAGCAGAGAAAATAAGATCTCAAATTAGCATCAAGGGTTTCACAATAGGCTTGAATGTCCACAAGATAAATTTGTTTGCGGATGATGTCATTCTCAAGCTAACTAATCCTGATGATTCCCTGGCTTGGGTACATAAAGTTCTTGAGGACTTCAATTATGTATAAGGTGAATGCCTCTAAACCCTTTCTACTACCAATAGAGCAACAAGCCTCCTTAAGTATAACCTATCCTTATATATAGGCTAAAGAATCTATCTTGTACCTAGGTACTAAACTTACTAAGTCAGTGTATTCAATATTTCAAGTGAATTATGCCCCTTTCTTACATAATCTATCTAGGGAATTGGATGGTATTTCCAAGCTTCACCTCACTTGGTCAGGTAGACTTACCTCGTTCAAAATGATCAAACTACCACTACTGCTCTATATCTTTAGATCCTTACCTATACCTGTACCAATATTTTTTTTGACATTGCTACAATCTATTCTGGGTAAATTTGTGTGGCAAAAGACGAAAGCGAGAAGCTCCAGGGCTAACCTGACCAAACACAGATCAATAGGTGGAGCCGGGTATATAAATTTCAGGGACTATCACACCGCTTCCATCCTAGCACAACTTAAGACTTGGTTTAAGTAGACATCTACGTGTTTATGGTGAAACATTGAAGCCATGCAGATTCCAGGATAGAATTTAAGTGTATGGCTCCTCAGCAAACCCAACCCGAAATACAATAACCTCATTCCCCTACTATTTCCACAACAGTGATAGCCTTCAATTACTTTGTATCAAACGCATCCAAAGGGGATATGCCGTGCAAAATTCCAACACCTATATCCTTTCTCTCTCTACTTATCCCTAACCTCTCCACAATTCATGGCAGAGCATGGGTATAAGGCAGATCCTAGATCTCTACTCAGGCAACCTTTTGAAACCTTTTTCATCCCTACAAGAACAATTCTTTATGCCTGCCACAGATTATTTTAAATCTATGCAGATAACCCACTGCATACTACGCAAGCCACACCTCCATCTCTGTTTACATAAAACAGCATGGAAACACCTATCCTCTGAAAACTCTTGTCTCAAGGGTATCACTATCTTTTACAACCCTCTACAAGAAAAAAAACACTTTTGGAAAAAGATGGAAAAAAAGACATAGGATGTTCTTTCAGCCCTCGTCAACGGTGAGCTGCAAAGCAACCCGCTCATCCAACTTATCAGAACTAGAATACACTAATCAGCACTGCAGGCTACAGCATGCAATAGTGATCGAGCGGCTCCCCCCCCCCCCAACAGGGTGGTAGATCGACTTCTGTTCAACCACAGTGGCCATACATGGATCGAAATTCAGCCAGTCCCTACTGAACTTCAATCATGTATGACCAGGTTTTATACTCACTTGTCCCTGATCCTGCAGGTTATCTCCAACTATATAGCACTGCTGCACGTCAAAATCTTCCCGGCAGGGTCTATGCATACACTTTGTACCCTCATTCATTCCTATGAAGCTTCCAGACTTTACGTAGGGATGAATACACTACATAGAGATGAATGGGAGTGCAAGGCTCATGGGCCTTGCTAGAAAGAATTTGACAACTGGCTGTGTCTTCTAGTCGTCAATATTTCGTTGAGTCAGACAGGTGAGTACAAAGCTGACCATATACTAGTAGATTTTAATGACCATTTGCACAAAAATGCTTAGTACATTTGATACCTTGATGAATGCCTTTCAAACTTACTTCAAATTTTTGTTTGCATTGACACAAATGGACTTTCCCCACACGAAAACTAATACTAGTAGTAGTACTATTACTTTAAGAAATTCATGCTTTCCAAAAGATAAAATAAAATTTCCATCCGGCTCCTTTTTTTTTTTTATAACTGCGATTAAAAACAAATGTCAATATGACCCCACTTACTATTAGAAAACCATATGTTCTATAAATTCATAGTTCTACTAGTGCATAGCCAGTTAGGACTGGGAGCGGGGCTCACTTTAAGAAGCTTGTCCTTACAAGCACTATGTACAGTTACCAAAGCACTTTTTCTTTTTTACAGTTTAGAGAAAAAAATGGTTGTAGCCAATTTACTATAAAGGATTACTACTACCTCTTACCTTACTCAGGTCCATTTCCAGCCAATGCCATATATTTTAATTTGGAAGGGTCAGAACCTCTCTTTGTTGTATCTTTCTATACCTGGAGGAGTCCTGAGTCTGTATATAACTATATCCCATTGTTAAATGCCAACTCAGCCAAAACTTTTACTTTTAGTGCTCATATGTATGACAGAACAGTGTGCTGCAATGTATACGTTTCTATGCATTGAGGTGCATTGTGTTAGGAAGCCCATTTATTCTAAATAGACTGTTAATGTACCTCTGTGCAAAAAAAAAAAAAAAAAAAAAAGGTCCTGCCTGGTTTTTGCTTAAAATGCAGCTTACAACAATGCTCAGAGAAATTGTAGCTTGATTTGTGCTGCACTATAGCACCAGTGTGTTACAAGGCACTATATGGATGTGCATAACTGACAATGCATGGCAACACATCACATCATGCTACAACACATATGAATTGTGGCGTTACTGAGTCCTTAGTTTTTAATAAAGTGGGAGAGGATTACACCTGCTGGATTTATATAGCTGTAAAAGCTGTGCACATATCTTTTCATTTCTTGTCTTGATGACACTTGGACAAGAAATCAGGGGGACGGGTGTCATGGGGACACACAACAGCTTGACTGGCTTTCCACTTTAATTTCACTTTTTTATGAACTTCACAGCTTCAGTTGAATCATGTATAAAAATAAATACTCAAGTCATAGTGAAAGACATAAAACATAACTCACACTGACGGTTTCGAAATGCAACTCTAACACAAATAATTCTGGAAGAAAAATCAGAAACGTCCTTGCCCAGTCTTCACAACTCAGCATCAAGTTTCTCTTCTTTCAAAATGTTATGGTAATACCTGTAACTGTAAAGAAATATCTTGGTAAATTATAACATACCCCGCTATATAAATGCTGTGAAATTTCCTCTTGGTTAGGCATATATAAACATATTTACACCCCCCATCTTTCTCCATTTATGCTGCTAGAAAGGAACAGACAGTTTATGATCTAATATTATTTTGGTCAGTGGTGATGATAATTATTCTAAATTTTAAAGTGTAAACCCCAACTGGTTGACATTTAGTTTGCTAATGCACCACATGTCATAAACCTCTGTCATTCTTTCTTATAAACTACTTTTTTATCCTTTAATTCATCTCAGTTCATCTTACTCCTCCAGCCAATTCCTGCCTACATGCACTCATTTCAGCATCAGCTACACATTCAGGGGTACAAGTGAAATGGTACCCTAAGGTTTTTGGCCCTAAGGTCTCGTTCACACAGGGCGTACAATACCACACGCCCATGCAGGGCTGTGTTTATCCACACAGGAGTGCACAGGTGTTCCAAGCAGACAGTCCCACGGATGTCTATTGGGACACAGCCGCTATGTTCCAATATGACATCCTTGTGGGTGCAGGTGTGTTTCCCAAAACACAAAGGGTGTGTGTTTGGGGACAAGCACCAGCATGCACCCACAGATGCCATATTGGGACACAGTAGCTGTGTACGTGTACAGAACACCCGTGCATCTGCCTGAAGGTAAACATGGCCCTGCATGGGCATATAGTATAGTATGTCCCATGTGAGCAGGGCCATATAAGTACGTATGTAAACAAAAACCTTCATGGTAGGATCACCAGGTGATTTTGATAAAAATAATGTTCTTTAGCAAAGAACATACATTCCACATTAATAATCATGCTACCAAAATTAGTGTGTGCTGTAAATGGCTTTCAGCATTGTTCCTAATTCTTCTTGCCATTTTGCGTCAGTCCAGAGCCCCTGAGCAGCAGTAAATCTTTAGGCTGTCAGCAGATCGGCTTCTATAAATTCCACTTTCATTTTAAATCCATTGAATACATTCCAGGTGCACCAAATCAAAAGGCATTTACAATCTTACTTTCTTTTATTAGCAGCCACAATCTGATCAAAAAAGTCTATCCCTGCTAGCATGCTGCAGAGAAGAACCCTAGCACTCATTGTGTAAGGCACTGTCTCTCTGCAGAGATACAACATGCCCCTCCTAAATCACAGCTAAAGCTTTCCAATTGTTAGGGATCATGTGTTTTGCTGATTGCAGAGCTAAAGGTCTGACTTGGTGTCAAACGTCTGCAGAGAGATCAATCTTTCCATATGTTGGCAAACCACAGGCTTTTTTTTTTACCCAGGCTGTGGCTACTTTTAAAAGAACTTAAAGAAAACTAACTATATGACCTAGCACACCTTTTGTTTTAATGTAACTGAAATGTATTTAGCGGATTTTAAACTAAAAGATCAGTTAAAGTGGTGTTCCGGCCGAAATTATAATTTTTAAATAAAAATACCCCTATAATACACAAGCTTAATGTATTCTAGTAAAGTTAGTCTGTAAACTAAGGTCTGTTTTGTTAGTTTATAGCAGTAGTTTGTTATTTTATAAACTTACAGCAGGCCGTGGCCATCTTAAGTGTGGGCATCTGAAGCCAGACTGTATTTCTTCCTGGATCTCATCCTTGCAGATCTCGCACATGCTCAGTGCAGCACAAGCAGTCTAATAGGTTTCAGGTCAGGTTTCCATAGCAACGGCAGTGTCAGAGGAAGTTGCTGCCCCTTCCCAGAAGGCATTAAAAACAGGAAATGATGCGATCGGCCACGGCCAGGGAGGAGGAAGTGAAAAATAAATACAGCAGATATACAGTAGGTGCTGAGAAATTTTTTTTTTTTAAATATCCAATTCGTTTACAGTGCACAGTTTAGTGAGGGATGCTGAAGAGTTGTAAAAGTGGGTGGAACTCCACTTTAAGCTTTAACAAACGCTGGTTATTTAAAAGTATTAGGCCCCTTTCACGCTGGGGCAGGAGGTGCGTGGGTGGTAAAGCGCCGATATTTTTAGCGGTGCTTTACTGTTGTTTTAGTGGCAGTATTCAGCCGCTAGCGGGGTGGTTTTACCCCCAGCTAGCGGCCGAGAAAGGGTTAAAAACCAGCACAAAGTGCCTCTGCAGAGGCGCTTTGCCGGCGGTATAGCCGCGGTGCCCCATTGATTTCAATGGGCAGGAGTAGTTTGGCAGCGGTGTATACACTGTTCCTTCACCGCTCCAAAGATGCTGCTAGCAGGACTTTTTTCAGCGTCCTGCTAGCGCACCGCTCCAGTGTGAAAGCCCCGAGGCTTTCACACTGGAGACACAGCAGTGGCTGTTTCAGGTCGGTTTGCAGGCACTATTTTTAGCGCAATATCACCTGCAAAACGACCCAGTGTGAAAGGTGTCTTAAAGTGGAGTTCCACCCACTTTTACAACTCCTCAGCATCCCTCACTAAACTGTGCACTGTAAACGAATTGGATATTTTTTTTTTCTCAGCACCTACTGTATATCTGCTGTATTGATTTTTCACTTCCTCCTCTCTGGCCGTGGCCCATCGCATCATTTTCTGTTTGCAATGCCTTCTGGGAAGGGGCGGCAACTTCCTCTGACACTGCCATTGCTATGGAAACCGGACCTGAAACCTATCACACTGCTTGTGCTGCACTGAGCATGTGCGAGATCTGCAAGGATGAGATCCAGGAAGAAATACAGTCTGGCTTCAGATGCCCATACTTAAGATGGCCACGGCCTGCTGTAAGTTTATAAAATAACAAACTACTGCTAAAAACTAACAAAACAGACCTTAGTTTACAGACAGAATACATTAAGCTTGTGTATTATAGGGGTATTTTTATTTAAAAAGTATAATTTTGGCCGGAACACCACTTTAAACACAAGAAGACGGAATAAGTGAGAATGGCAGTTGGGGTGGAATACACCAACAGCAGTGAGCTCTTGATGCTGGTGTCCCTAAGAAGCCAGTAAAAGACTCATCATCAGATTCTACCAATATCTGAAATATTTCTGTGTTAACTGTCAAGTTGTAAAGCCTAAGGCCCCTTTCACACTGGGGTGGTGGGGGCGTCGGCGGTAAAACAGCGCAAAAAATAAATAAATAAATATATATATATAAATAGCGTCGTTTTTGCGGCTGTATTCGGCCGCTAGTGATGCGGTTTTAACCCCAGCTGGTGGCCGAAAAAGGGTTAAAACCGCTCGAATAGCGCGGCTATAGCCGTGGTATTGCCGCGCTGCCTCATTGATTTCAATGGGCAGGAGCGGTGAAGGAGCGGTGAATACACCTCTCCTTCACCACTCCAAAGATGCGGCTTGCAGGAGTTTTTTTCTTCTCCTGCCAGCGCACCGCTTCAGTGTGAAAGCCCTCGGGCTTTCACACTGAACAAACAGCAGCGGCTGTTTTGGGTCGGTTTGCAGGTGGTATTTTTAGTGCAATAACGCCTGCAAACCGCCCCAGTGTGAAAGGGGTCTTAAGCTGGATACACACTATACAATTTTCTTTAGATTTACCAAAACCATATACTATATACTATACTGAGGTCAAACCTTAACAGTTTCAATATGTATGCAATCAGGCAGGCCTTTGCACTACATGGTTTTGGTAAATCTAAATGAAATCAAACAACAAAAGTTGTATAGTGCGTATCTGGCTTTAGTCGGCACAAGGGACAGTACCTACATTCAATTGGAGAAGTGTCCTTTATGCTGTCCTAGTTAAAATCTGAAGTCCTCTGCCAACCCTCATATCCCCACTGCCATAATCTTTCAGGGTTGCATAGGTGCACTGGACCCGTCACAGTCACTCTTCAAATGTCCTGACTATGCTGGACTTTTCCATCCCACCTCCACCATTCATAGAAACTGTACTATGACTTCCATGAATAAAAAGCACTCTATAAATGGAGAAAAAGGACCTTATCTGCCCGTCCTTCATTCATAGGTCACCTTTCATTATTGGAAGCATCACTGCACAGAAGATTTCTATAGGATCCAGCTGCTTGCACAATGTGGAACATCCTTCATTACTGGAAAGTTGTTCAACTAAAGTTGTACAGAAAAAGAAAGTTAGATGAACGTCAGCTTTAAAATATTACCCTGTCATGAAGGTCCTTGTTCAGGCATTTCCTGTTATAGGGTGACAACATCTATAGTGCTCCTGGTCTGATACTCTGCAACATGCTCCTCTGGTGGAGACTACAAGCATCAGTGCTGACATACATTACACAAGTATGGTCCACCATTGTCAGGAAGCTTGTCCGGAGCAATGAGGTGCAGGCAGGAAATGGCTGAAAGAGGCTGGAGATCAGCAGCACTGAGATGTAACAAAGGATGAAAAAAAAAAAATGAAAGCAAAATTTTATATAGAAAAAAAAAAAAAAAAAAAAAAACCCACACACGTTGATTTACTAAAGGCAAATATACTGTGCACTGCAAGTGCAGTTGCTTTAGATCTAAAGGGGAAGCTTTGAAATGAGGGGAAGCTCTGCTGATTTCTATCTTCCTATTATGTGCAAGCAAAAATGCTGTTTTTTTTATCCTTGCATGTGATTGGGTATTCTTTGCAAAGTGAAGCTTTACCTCATTTACTAAGCTCTGGGGCAAGTGCACTTGCAGTGTACAGTAGATTTGCCTTTAGTAAATCAACCCCAAACTGCCTATGGTCCACAATGCTTTAGCAAATTAAATGTCATCCAGTTAGGGTTTAATATCTACTTTATAGCAACAAAAATCCTACATCAGACTTGTTCTAAATAAGATTTGTAATTCATTAAAAAGTAATGATTCATTTATTTTACCAACAGATGTACACCCTGCAAGTATACATCCCATTGTTTGAGGGACGGGGGTATGGACAATCCATGGCTATAGGAAAGTGAAGGGAAGAAGCCACGACATTCTGTTTAGAAATTGCAGAAATAGTTTATACATGATGGATTCTGTTTGTGCAATCTAATAAATAGATCTTGTGTATCAGATAAAAGATGGCTCCCACCTCCCTGTACAGGTAACGGCTGCGGTTTATTCCAATGACATACCTGAAGCACCTCACGCTTCATTTATTAAGCAAGATAACTTCCTAAAATCTTTATATAAACATGCCACATAGCAAAAAAGGGATTATGAAACGAGGTGTGTTCATCTGATGTACTTATATAGTAAGATGGTCATTGGCTGGGGGATGGGAATCCTTCCTGCATCACTCATCAGTTGCCATGACAACCATTCTTTGGCATAAAAGCTATGGGAGGCTGGATTTACTGCAAAACAAAAAAGTGTTTATATAAAAAAAAAAAACATGCATCTTACCAGGGAAAATCAGCAGTCATTCAAAGAGCAGCGGCTGAACACAGCTGGCACTGTGCAGGCTCATAGGGTCCTCAGAGAAGATGAGAGTAGGTACTGCGCATGCGCCTTTGTACCGACCCGGCCACCGTTCCAGAACAGGAAGTGGCCGTGTTGTCCTTCTGGCGCTGGGAAGAACCATCGGACACTGTGCGCAGGGGAGGAGAACTAGCTTACTTACCGCTTCCGTACCTCATTTGTTGGGCTGTGCACGTTTGTAACATTAACTACTGATGTTCCAATAATATTTTGTTACCCGGTGTGCGCATAATAGTTCAGGACAGCACACGGAGAGGGCATGTTGGTACTTGTAGTGCCTTACAACTACGTCCACAGACCTTGTGACGGGGATGCCGTCTGCTACAGCAAAAACGGGCGTGACGTTCCGAAGGGCAGAGGGAGAGTAAAGCGTGTGTGCTGCCGCCGGTGGTCGGTAGATGGCGCTGCAAGTCCTGGTTGTGCAAGGACAGGCAGCTATGTGCACACCTGTCAGTGCCAGTAATATTCCAAACTGCCATTCAGGGACACCCCTCCGCCCCCCGCCCTCCTTCCCAAAAAAAGGTGGGGGGGTTGGGGGGAATGTAGACTCGGGGTTGACAGGGAATTTGGCAGCAGGGGTGATTTGTCAGGTGAATGGCTGGTGTTGTACTACATTGTAATATATAATGAAATTGTTCAACTCACCATAATGCAGAATCAGTGGGGACCCTGAGCTTGTCACTTGTCACCGTTGCCTGCCACTAGATGCAGCATGTCACTTGCCACCCATTGCCTGCCACCAGATGCAGCGTTTCACTTGCCACCGTTGCCTGATGCCAGATGCAATGTGCCACTTTCCACCCATAGCTTGCCACCAGATGCAGTGTGCCACTTTCCACCCGCAGCTTGCCACCAGATGCAGTGTGCCACTTTCCACCCGTAGCCTGCCACCAGATGCAGTGTGCCACTTTCCACCCGCAGCTTGCCACCAGATGCAGTGTGCCACTTTCCACCCGTAGCCTGCCACCAGATGCAGTGTGCCACTTTCCACCCGTAGCCTGCCACCAGATGCAGTGTGCCACTTTCCACCCGTAGCCTGCCACCAGATGCAGTGTGCCACTTTCCACCCGTAGCCTGCCACCAGATGCAGTGTGCCACTTTCCACCCGTAGCCTGGCACCAGATGCAGTGTGCTACTTTCCACCCGTAGCCTGCCACCAGATGCAGTGTGCCACTTTTCACCTATAGCCTGCCACCAGTCCGACACACCAGAGCCCCGGGAAAATGAACGCCCCTCCCGCTGCTGATGTGACTCCTATCATGTGGGGGCCAGGGTGTGTCATATCTTCAGCTCTGAGGGATTCATGCTGGGACCTGTAGTCCTTCACCTTTGTAGGGTCACATCCCTCAAAAGTAAAAGACTACAAGTCCCAGCATGAATCTCTGATATCTAAGGATGTGATGCCCCCCCAATTGAAGGACTACAGGTCCCAGCATGGACCCCTGAGAATTAAGGGTGTGACCTCATAGATTTCACATGCTAATGCTGGAACCTATAGTTCTTCACTGATTGGGGGGGCATCACATCTTCAGTTCTGAGGGGTTCATGCTGGGACCTATAGTCCTTCACTTTTGGGGGGGGATCACATCCCAGCATGAACCCTGCCCTGATATCTAAGGATGTGTCCTCCTTCCATCCCTCTGAGGGTGTCATCTCATCTGCCAGTGTCCTCTCCTCTTTTGCAGACCCCTTATCAGCCTACCATCCTCTTATCAGTGCTAGCTCCAGGATGACACACACTAAGAGCTCCTGTGAAGTGCTGACAGTTCAGCACAGAACTCTGGCTGCTGGGGGAAAGCTGACTGGATTTTAACCCTGATCTGTCCATGGTGAGTGCTTTGGATTCACTTGCTTTTCTACAAAACTCATCTCTCCTTCGTGCACTTCTGCATGCTGCTGACTGAACGATGCAGGGAGGAGGTGGGTGGAGCTAATCCATAGGTGCGGAGGAGGAAGTTAAGTCTTTCCCACTGTGAATGCTGGGGCTTTGTCTCTCTCCTCCTCGTGATGTCACTGGTTACTAGATGCGAGGCAGGAAGTGGCTAGCAACCATTTGGGCACTGAGCCAACGGCTCATGTAAAAGGGGTCTCACCAGCCAGGGGTCCACCACAGGCTGTCGGTGAGTGACAGCAGCCATGTGAGGGATATTTTAGAGGGCATCAGATCTGTGCAGGGCTAGGGGGCAATTTCGGGACACTGTATTGTCCCGGAATGAGGGTGCCCGGGACAGACCTGCTAATTGTGGGATTGTCCCGGGCAATCCAGGACACGTGGTCACCCTAATCCCCAGTCACTGCTCATCAGTGTTATAGCCTAGGTTCATGCCTATGCGTTTTTCAGAAACATGCAACAGTCATTTGACATTAGTTCCTATGGGTCACATTCACATCCCACCAGGGCAAAGGTGCACAGACTTTTTTACATGCAACACAGTGCGTTTTCTGGTTTCATAGATTTCAATGAAATTGCTTATGAGCAATGTACATGCATTTTTTTATGTGTTGACAACAGACTCCTCCTCCTAGCAAAATTAACACATCCCAAAAACACACATTAGAAAAATGCAAAAGGGGCCTGAAAAATGCATCAGCTGCACATGCGTAGATGCAAACTCGGATTCTCCTGTGGTTTCCTTTTTTAGATTGTGGCCTGACTTTAAAGCTAAACCGTGCCATGTCTGGTTCTCCTGTCCAATGAGAATGCCTGTACTAAAAAATGTGTAGGATATACCGTGCTACCTTGTAGGTATTGATATATGGCTTGTCTTGTGATGGGTGGCTAAATACAAACTAATTGTGTTCCCACAAAGTGAATCAAATGCTGAGAGTTTATGTTGTTGTGCCTAGTGCCCTTGGTAGCTTAAATTAAAAAAAAAAAAAATGTGTTAAATTACAAAGTGCAAACAATAATAAAATAATAAATGGTAAATAATATTGGTGAATACACAAATATAAGTGAATTGTGTACTTTGAAAAAAATCGCAGCAAAATGGCATAATCGCAAAACCACAATAAAAGCCTTAAAAGTGCAGCATGCGTATGCAATTCATAAGTGAGTCCATAATATTACCAAATGTAAGTGCAAACAAAGTCTGAAATTGTCCTCCTTAGTGTCCTTAGTGAATAGTATTGGTGGATCATATGTAGATATCAATTGCATAAAAATCAAACACTGGTTCCTGGATGTACTCTAAAACCAGTGCAAATAAATGTGAAACACAATGTGTACTGTGAAAAAAATCACAACAAAATAGCAAAAAGTCGCAGCATAGATCGCATAAACTGAAAAAAATCCTAAAAAATGCAGCTTGTATAAGCAATTCATAGGTGAGTCCATATAATTAGGATAATAATCCGTAATCAAAAAAGTGCTGGTTCTTCGATGATCCCCACCACCTCTCAACTAATGCACTCACCTCTATGTTTGACCACTCTTACTAGGTCAAATTTTGCCTTCCCTTATATGCTGGGGTATGCACGGTGGGCTCCTCTGATGTCTTCCTCCTCAGTTGTTCCACTGTTTATCCAGATACCCTTACTTTAGTGGGGTGTGTGGCTTTTTAAAAAAGCATTTTTTTCTCCATATAAAAAGATTCATGCAAAAAAAAGGGGGTCATCATGGCGTAGTCATTTTAAAATAGGTATTTAAAAATAGTAACTTACATTTAAGTTTAAGACAAACAGCTTCTGTGGGCAGCTGGATAAAAAGGTTCCCACCTCACTTCCTGTGTGCAGCAGTGTCACCTGACTCTACCCTATGCGTGTCATCACGGTCACATGACTTCAAAAAGGGTGTACTGGTTTCAGGGAGGTGCACAGACACAGGTTCTCTAGCAAAAGTACTATAAGGCTGGTTTCACATGGGCAGTCTGATCAGGTCAGTCATCAGTTTTTTCAAACGGACCCCATCGGACTAGCCATTGCTCTCTATGGAGCAGCAGATGTCAGCTCCATAGAAGAGACTGGAGGGTTCAATCAGTCCCGCCTGAAAACGTGACAAGTGGACAGCCCATGTGAAAGGGGCCTCAGTCTCATCTGACCACCTTAAAAGGAGAAGTCCAGCCTGAGCTCAGGCCTGAAGAAGGAGCGCATGCTCCGTAAACACGTCGCCTATTGGTTCTTCATATTCTGTAAGTGACGTCATCCCTCGGCTCCCTGTGTGTTCCAGATCCAGGAAGCATCAGCGATCACCGGCGCAGCCCGCTGAGTCACCAGCAAGCAGCTCCACGGATGTACACCCTTCACGGACACTTTACTACCTTACTCTTGTGAGTACTTATACCCATTTGTGAATTAAATTTACTTTTATACTGCACTTAGAGTGGCGCCTGTGTTTTATCCTCAGCTGTTCCAGAAGTCGCTTCTTACCTTCTACTGGGCTGCCTTCAAGGTGCTATTACACGGACTGTATGGACTTTTTATTAGTAAAAATCTCCCCTGTCATCCCCATCCCCATGTGTTAAATAGGCTGGTGTACCAACACTGAACCTGTAGCAAGCACCAACTTATTCCTATGTGTGAAGGAGAAAAGGTGAATGTCCTTGCATGGCTTAGTCAGAGCCCAGACTTAAAGTGGAGTTCCACCCAAAAGTGGAACCTCTGCTTTTCTGCTAGCTCCCCCCTCCGGTGCCACCTGTTTTCGACAGGTACCCTTCCCCACTTCTGGGAAATGGCACCGTCCCTCAGAAGTTCAGGCGCCTTCCTCCACAGCCGGGCCAGTTATAAAGCGCATCGCTCATGCGCAATAGGGAACCGGCTGTGAAGCCAAAAGGCTTCACTGCCGGTTACCCATAGTGGAAATGGCGGTGGCAGCACCCGACAACCGATCCAAAAATCGGCTGGGGTGCCGATATCGCGGGCTCCCTGGACAAGTAAGTGTCCATATAATAAAAGTCAGCAGCTGCGGTATTTGTAGCTGTGGAATTTAATTTCAAGTGGTGGGTTCATTCACACAGCTGTACATTACCCAGATCAGCAGATTTGTGCAGCGGGTGCAGCCGGGTGTTTGCGATCAGTCCAGCCTGTCTGTACAGATCAATTAGAGGCTCCATAGATGTGCTCATGCAATCACACACAGAGCATTTACCTGTGGTTAGGGATAGATGAGCGGTCATGGATACAAACTGTCAGCGTGCGGGGCTGCTCATCTGTCCCTAACTGCATGCAATTGCTCCTTGTGGAACTACATGCGCACAGGTGCAGGCAGTGTCAGCCTGTCATTGATCTGAACATGGCTTCCTGTCTGCAGCTGCTTGAAAACACCTGGCTGTATACATTGAAGAAATTCTCTGATCTGAGTTGTGTATGGTCCTAAACAGCTATGTGAATGGGCCCTAATTACTCTCGTGATGACGCGGTGCCTGGACTTGGCTGCTGTCTAAAGTGGCCCTAATATATGTATGTATGAATGTGAGTTGGGGACCTAAGATTGTAAGCTCTTTGAGGGCAGGGACTGATGTGAATGTACAAAATACACTAGATTACCAAAATTATATTACTTTGTGCAGGCCAGTCAAGTTCCTCCACCCCAAACTCACTCATCCATGTCTTTATGGACCTTGCTTTGTGCACTAGTGCATAGTCATGTTGGAACAGGGGCCATCTCCAAACTGTTCCCACAAAGTTGGGACCATTACATTTTCCACAATGTCTTGGTATGCTGACGCCTTAAGAGTTCCCTTTACTGGAACCAAGGTGCCAAGCCCAACCCCACACCATAATCCCCCCTCCACCAAATGATTTGAACCAAAAATACTAAGGTTCTGAAGACGTTTTCCTGGGAGGAACGAAATGCATATTACTTCCGGTGACGTCACGTCCGCTTTTTGGAACGCAGACTGCGATCTTCGAGTTCCAGAGTGGTGTTTTTTACATGCCCGTATACTGGAGTAAAGTTTGTAAGTGTGCAATCTGCTTTTTTAACGTTTTTTACAAATAAATACAAAATTACACTATGGATCTCTCCTGATTCTATTTCTCCATACTTATATGAGGATCTTTACCCCACCTGCTGGAGCCCCAAGAGGAAAGGAAAATAAGCATCTACAATCACTGGAGGATTGCAAGTCCTTTTAATACAGGCACTAATATCATTAAAAGTTGGTGGGTGAGGGCAGTGCACATAAGGAGGGGAGCACGACACAGCACTTTATTGATACCACAGGCACTAGATGAAACAGACAATAAGCACTTTGAAGGACTAAAGGCCCATACACAAGATCAGAAAATCGGAAGTAAAATTTCGTCCAATGAATGATCTGCCGTTCATATGGTGTTTTTGACAGCCGATTCCGAATTTTCAGGCAACGAAAATTGGATGTGCATGCTCTAAAATTTTTGTCGTATGTGAACAAAAAATCGTAAGAGCAAGACTACGCATGCTCAGAAACAAAAGAACACATACAAAACAATTCAACACATCACTTCTGAAGTTGAATTTTCGTATGTTGAGTAAGCTCTTCACTTTCGATATGAGACTAGCATGCAACAAAAAAACAGAAGAAAATTTGTCCGATAATCTGATCGTGTGCACCTGGCTTTATAGTTTATATGTTTTTTGCACAAAACAGTGATTGCATTTTTTTCAATTAATTCTTTCTGATGAATTTTGGTTAAAATATAATATTGTGTATGAGACATATATTAGGCACTTTTTGCTAAGACAGTATATATATATATATATATATATACAAACATTTTCTATACAACTATATACAGTGCCTTGCAACAAGTATTCACCCCCTTGGAATTTTTTGTGTTTTGTTGCCTCACAACCTGGAATTAACATGGATTGTTTGAGGATTCGCATCATTTAATTTACAGAACATGCCCACAACTTTGAAGATGTTTTTTATTTATTTTTTTATTGTGAAGCAAACAACAAATAGGACAAAATACCAGAAAAAGTCAATGTGCATAACTATTCACCCCCCTAAAGTCAATACTTTGTAGGGCCACCTTTTGGGGCTATCGCAGCTCCAAGTCGCTTTGGATAAGTCTCTATGAGCTTGCCATATCATACCACTGGGATTTTTGCCCATTCCTCCTTGCAAAACTGCGCCAGCTCCTTCAAGTTGGATGGTTTGCGCTTGTGAACAGCAATCTTTAAGTCTGACCACAGATTTTCTATTGGATTGAGGTCTGGGCTTTGACTAGGCCATTCCAACACATTTACATGTTTCCCCTTAAACCACTCAAGTGTTGCTTTAGCAGTGTGTTTGGGGTCATTGTCCTGCTGGAAGGTGAACCTCCGTCCTAGCCTCAAATCACAGAGTGGTACAGGTTTTGTTCAAGAATATCCCTGTATTTAGCACCATCCATCTTTCCCTCAACTCTGACCAGTTTCCCAGTCCCGACTGCTGAAAAACATCCCCACAGCATGATGCTGCCACCACCATGTTTCACTGTGGGGATGGTGTTCTTTGGGTGATGTGACGTGTTGAGTTTGCGCCAGACAGCGTTTTCTTTGATGACCAAAAAGTTAAATTTTAGTCTCATCAGACCAGAGAACCTTCCTCTATACATTTAGGGAGTCTCCCACATGCCTTTTCACAAACTCAAAACGTGCCGTTTTGTTTTTTTCTGAAAGTAATGGCTTTCTTCTGGCCACTCTGCCATAAAGCCCAACTCTATGGAGCGTACGGCTTATTGTCACCCTATGTACAGATACTCCAGTCTCTGCCATGAAACTCTGCAGCTCCCTCAGGGTTACCTTAGGTCTCTGTGCTGCCTCTCTGATTAATGCCCTCCTTGCCCGGTCTGTGAGTTTTGGTGTGCGGCCGTCTCTTGACAGGTTTGCTGTTGTGCCATGTGTTTTCCATTCGGTTATGATAGATTTGATGGTGCTCCTAGGGATCATCAAAGATTTGGATATTTTTTTTATAACCTAACCCTGACTTGTACTTCTCAACAACATTGTCCCTTATTGTTTGGAGAGTTCCTTTGTTTTCATGGCAGTGTTTGGTTAGTGGTATCTCTTGCTTCGGTGTTGCAGCCTCTGGGGCCTTTCAAAAAAGGTGTGTGTATGCAATGACAGATCATGTGACACTTAGATTGCACACAGGTGGACATCATTTCACTAATTATGTGACTTCTGAGGGTAATTGGTTGCACCAGAGCTTTTTATGGGCTTCATTACAAAGGGGGTGAATACATACGCACATGCCAATTATCAGTTTTTTTATTTCTGAAAAATAGTTTTATGTATATATTTTTCTAATTTGACTTCACCAACTTAGACTATTGTGTTCTGATCCATCACATATAATTCAGATTAAAAAAACATTGAACTAAAGGCTGTAATGTAACAAAATAGTTAAAAAGCCAAGGGGGGTGAATACTTTTGCAAGGCACTGTAGATCTGCCCACCAGCCCCGCACTTACCCTATCTAGGTCGTGGGCAGCTTCGGCTCCTTCCTGCATCTCCTCCTCCTTGGCGGCTTCCTCCTTGGTGGCCAGTAGGGATGAGCTTTGTGTTCGAGTCGAACCCATGTTCGACCCCAACATCGTCTGTTCGCCCGTTCGCCGAATTGCGAATGATATGGGCCGTTCACGCCAAATTCGTGTGGCGCGTCATGGCCCATAATTCACTCCGGCATCGCAGTGCATTGCTGGCTGATGATTGGCCAAGCATGCACTATGACCCGCATGCTTGGCCAATCACAGCACCGTCTGAACAGAGAGCCGTAATTCGCCAAAGCCAACGAGGCTTTGGCCAATTATGGCTCAGGGGATTTAGTACACGCCCCACACTATATAAGGCCACCTGCACGGTGGCCCTGTGTAGTGTGTGTTCCGGCGTTGAAAGAGATAGACAGAGAGACAGTGTCATTTGATTTAAGTTAGATAGATTAGGCAGGACAGTCAGTGAGTTAGCTGCACTTACAGTGTATTGTGTATATATATGCATCCCAGGTGTTGTGTGTGTGTGTGTGTGTGTGTGTGTATATATATATATACACTGTATTCAGTTTAGCTAGATCCATTCCTGTTATCTTCCTACTGACAGGCAGGCTTGTCTTGTTACAGTATTTACAGCTACCTGAAGAAAATTGCTGGTGTTCTTTTGATCCTATTAGTACCACAGGCAGCTAGACTATTTACAGTTAGTGTAGTGTGTCCTCCCCACAGTGTTCAGTTAAAGCTACAAGTTAGTTTAGTGTAACCTCTGCACAGAGTTCAGCTAAAACTACAAGTTAGTGTACTGCGACCTCTGCACAGTGTTCAGCTAAAGCTACAAGTTATTGTAGTGCGTCCTCCTCACAGTGTTCAGCTAAAACTAAAAGTTAGTATAGTGCGAGCTCTGCACAGTGTTCAGCTAAAGCTACCTGTAGAAGGTTGGTGGTGTTTTCCTGATTCTATCACTACCGCAGGCAGCTAAATAAGCTACAAGTTAGTTTTTTGCAATCTCAGCACAGTGTTCAGCTAAAGCTACCTGTAGAAGGTTGGTGGTGTTTTCCTGATCCTATCACTACCGCAGGCAGCTAAATAAGCTACAAGTTAGTTTTTTGCGAGCTCTGCACAGTGTTCAGCTAAAACTACAAGTTAGTGTAGTGCGAGCTCTGCACAGTGTTCAGCTAAAGCTACCTGTAGAAGGTTGGTGGTGTTTTCCTGATCCTATCACTACCGCAGGCAGCTAAATAAGCTACAAGTTAGTTTTTTGCGAGCTCTGCACAGTGTTCACCTAAAGCTACCTGTAGAAGGTTGGTGGTGTTTTCCTGATCCTATCACTACCGCAGGCAGCTAAATAAGCTACAAGTTCGTTTTTTGCGAGCTCTGCACAGTGTTCACCTAAAGCTACCTGTAGAAGATTGGTGGTGTTTTCCTGATCCTATCACTAACGCAGGCAGCTAAATAAGCTAAAAGTTAGTTTTTTGCAAGCTCTGCACAGTGTTCAGCTAAAACTACAAGTTAGTGTAGTGCGAGCTCTGCACAGTGTTCAGCTAAAGCTACCTGTAGAAGGTTGGTGGTGTTTTCCTGATCCTATCAGTACCGCAGGCAGCTAAATAAGCTACAATTTAGTTTTTTGTGAGCTCGGCACAGTGTTCAGCTAAAGCTACCTGTAAAAGGTTGGTGGTGTTTTCCTGATCCTATCACTACCGCAGGCAGCTAAATAAGCTACAGGTTACTTTTTTGCGAGCTCTGCACAGTGTTCAGCTAAAGCTACCTGTAAAAGGTTGGTGATGTTTTCCTGATCCTATCACTACCGCAGGCAGCTAAATAAGCTACAAGTTAGTTTTTTGCGAGCTCTGCACAGTGTTCACCTAAAGCTACCTGTAGAAGGTTGGTGGTGTTTTCCTGATCCTATCACTACCGCAAGCAGCTAAATAAGCTACAAGTTCGTTTTTTGCAAGCTCTGCACAGTGTTCAGCTAAAACTACAAGTTAGTGTAGTGCGAGCTCTGCGCAGTGTTCAGCTAAAGCTACCTGTAGAAGGTTGGTGGTGTTTTCCTGATCCTATCAGTACCGCAGGCAGCTAAATAAGCTACAATTTAGTTTTTTGCGAGCTCGGCACAGTGTTCAGCTAAAGCTACCTGTAAAAGGTTGGTGGTGTTTTCCTGATCCTATCACTACCGCAGGCAGCTAAATAAGCTACAAGTTAGTTTTTTGCGAGCTCTGCACAGTGTTCAGCTAAAGCTGCCTGTAAAAGGTTGGTGGTGTTTTCCTGATCCTATCACTACTGCAGGCAGCTAAATAAGCTACAAGTTAGTTTTTTGTGAGCTCTGCACAGTGTTCAGCTAAAGCTACCTGTAGAAGGTTGGTGGTATTCTCATACTACAGGCAGGCAGTTGATTTTGCTAGCTGCAGTATCAGTGTGTGTGTATATATATATATATATATATATATATATATATATATATATATATATATATATATATATCCCAGCTTAGTGTAGCTACAGGCCATTAGTATGTCTGGAAGGCCAACAAGGAGAGGCAGTCACAAGCCAATAAAAGAGGGCAAGCAGGCTCTGTGTCTAGAGGCAACAGTGCTGGTCGTGGAGACGGTGCATCCTCATCAGCACGTGGCCGTGGGACACGCTTGGCCTTTTTTTCGGCAGCTGGCCGTGTTGAGCCGCAACATGCGGAAGACTTGGTTGAGTGGATGACCAAGCCGTCCTCATCCTCCTCATCCTCTCTCACCCATGCTCAGGGTACTTTGTCTGGCAAAGCAGCTGCCAACGCGGCCTCTTCCCTCAGCTCAATGGCATCAGTGACTCCTTCCCTAGCCCCACCATGTCCTCTGAGGAGTCCCTCGAACTGTTTGACCACAGTGTTGGGTACATGCTCCAGGAGGATGCCCAGCGTTTAGAAGGCTCTGATGATGATACTGAGCTAGATGAAGGCAGTAACATGAGCACAGACAGAGGGGGTGCCCGAGAAGGACAGCAATCTGGCAGTCATGCTCCCCCTGCTGCAGCATACTGCCAGGTTTGCTCCAGTGATGAGGAGGGAGGGGATGATGAGGTCACTGACTCAACGTGGGTGCCTGATAGGAGAGAGGAGGAGGAGGCACATCACCAACGAAGCAGGATGCCCTCCAGGGGCCAGCCTAAGGGCAGCACACTGACTGCATCACACCCCAAAGCGCCGCATGTGCAGGGCGCTGCTGTCTCTGCGCGTTATTCCAAAAGTTCTTTGGTGTGGGCCTTTTTTGAGACGAGTGCATCAGATCGCACCGCTGCTATTTGCAACATATGTCTCAAGCGTATCTCGCGTGGCCAAAACATCTCCCGCTTGGGCACCACATGCTTGACCAGACATATGTTGACCTGCCATGTAGTTCATTGACAAGCGTATTCAGAAGACCCACACCAAAGAACAAAGAGGACCTCTCCTTGCTGCTCATCAGCTGAGATCTCCAACCCCACTATACCTTCAGTCCTCTCTGAGACCTGCACTAAGAGGAATGAAGGTGTAGAATTAGGTGTGTCACAGCCAAGTACTTGTGGGCAATATGCTTTCGGTACACCGTCGTCAGATTGTACCAGGCAAATTTTCCTGCACCGCCGAAAGAAGTTCGCTCCCAGCCATCCACATGCCCAGCGGTTGAATGCTAGCTTGCCAAAATTGCTAGCACTTCAACTGCTGCCTTTTCAGTTGGTAGACTCTGCCCCCTTCCGTGAGTTTGTGGAATGTGCGGTTCCTCAGTGGCAGGTACCCAAACACCACTTTTTCTCACGGAAGGAGATTCCGGCTCTCTACCGGCATGTGGAAGGCAATGTCCATGCCTCGCTGGACAGGGCGGTCAGCGGTAAGGTGCATATTACCGCTGACTCATAGTCCAGCAGGCATGGACAGGGACATTACCTAAGTTTCACCACGCATTGGGTGATCTCTGCTGGCAGCTGGGAAGGATGCAGGACAAGGTGCAGTAGTGTTGGAGGTAGTTCCGCCACCACGCCTCCAAAATGCCACTACTAATGATTGTGACACACCTCTCTCCTCCACCCCCTCCTCTTCTTCCTCCATGGTCTCTTCCTGTGCTTGGTCCTCGGAACCAGCGGTGCTCCATAGCCGTTCAAGGGGCTACGCAAGTATGCAGGCCAAAAGATGCCATGCAGTGCTTGAGCTAGTGTGCTTGGGGGACAGGAGTCACACTGGGGCAGAGGTTCTGTCAGCTCTGCAGGGGCAGGTTCAGAGGTGGTTGACGCCACGCCAACTTAAGGCAGGAATGGTGGTTTGCGACAATGGCACCAACCTCCTCTCTGCCCTCCGACAGGGACAAATGAACCATGTGCCCTGTTTGGCTCACGTCCTTTCAATTTTTTTTTAAATCTCAGATCTCTTCAAAGACTGCCTATGCTGATGCTGAGTGACTATCCTGAGTAATTATCCTCTTCCTCCTCAATGATCACGCTGATAGCTTGTAAGAACATTTTTGGTTCTGGGCACCGCCACCAGTGCCTATGGCCCAATTTTTCAGCCCCTGTTTAACAGGGGCATGTAATTACAATTTTTGATGCAATACTTTGCAGCAGGGCTCGTTCCTGCGTTCCAATTAGAGTATCTGTGAGGGGTTGCAGTGTTGTGGCACCAGCACCTGTGCCTAAGCCCCAATTTTTCAGCCCCTGTTTAACAGGGGCGTGTAATTACAATTTTTGATGCAATACTTTGCAGCAGGGCTCGTTCCTGCGTTCCAACTATAGTATCTGTGAGGGGTTGCAGTGTTGTGGCACCAGCTCCAGTGCCTAAGGCCCAATTTTTCTTCCCCTGTTCAACAGGGGCATTTAATTACAATTCTTGATCTAATATTTCACAGCAGGGCCCGTTTCTGCACCCACCAAGAGCGAGTGAGGACTTACAGTGTTGTGGCACCAGCACCACCACCACCACCACCAAAGGCCCAGTTTTTCTGCCCCTGTTTAACAGGGCGTGTAATTACAATTTTTGATGCAATACTTTGCAGCAGTGCTCGTTCCTGCGTTCCAACTAGAGTATCTGTGAGGGGTTGCAGTGTTGTGGAACCAGTGCCTAAGGCCCAATTTTTCAGCCCCTGTTTAACAGGGGTGTGTAATTACAATTTTTGATGCAATACTTTGCAGCAGGGCCCTGTGAGGGCTTACAGTGTTGTGGCCACAACAACACCTAAGGCCCAAATTTCTGCGAGTATATAGGGCAGGCCCCTACTTTCAAACATCCAACTTACAAACAACTCCTACTTGCAAAGGAAGGAAGATGACAACAGGAAGTGAGATGAAATCTACCCCTAGGAAGGGAAATTCTCTCCTGTAAGAGTTAATATGGGAAAAACATTTCTCCTTTATCACCAATCCTTGTTTCACAAAAAAACCCAAATTTTCAAAAAACATTTGTCATTGGGACAAAAAGTGAGGTGAAATCTTCTGAAGAGGAGCACAGACAGCAAAACAAATGTCACAGGGGTGATAACCCTTCCCTATGTTTTCCAAAAAGCTTAAAATAGAAAAGCTTAAAACACATTAAAAATGTACCAGTTCAAAATTACAAACAGATTCTACTTAACAACAAATCTACAGTCCCTGTCTTGTTTGCACCGCCTGTATACTGCTGTTCAGAGTACAGAGCCTGTATACTGCGGTTTCCTTTTTTAATTTGGGTGCGGGGTTCACCTTAATATCCATACAAGACCCAAAGGGCCTGGTAATGGACTGGGGGGTACCCATGCCGTTTGTCTCACTGATTTTCATCCATATTGCCAGGACCCGACATTACAGTAAAGCCTATTGAAGGAGCAGTGGCTCCGAGCACGTAGCCTTCTCTCAACCTCCCTGCTAGCCCTCCTCCCTGGACGATCCCTCCCCTGGATACCGAACCCGGAAGCAGACGGACGACCTGTGACGTCATGCACGCTCCACGTGTGCTCCACGCCGGCCCCTAGTATCTTTCTGATGGCCACAGAAGGAGCTCCCGGCTGGTAATCCACCTTCTGCAGCCCAACATCCCTGCAGCGTCACCACCACAGGATCAGAGGGAACACTGAGGACCACATACCTATACAGATGAGCCTTTTAAATGTTTTTATCCTGTAAGTGTGTTTTACCTGGTGTCATTAAACATCATTTGTTAATACTACACTCAGGTGGCGCTTCCTTCTCTACCCCTCTCTCATCCATCACAGAGCCAGCTCTCTGAGGACAGCAGCCGCCTAGCCTACCAGCCTACTTTAACCATTACATTACCGGTTACCACTTAACCCTTGAACTTCCAGCCTGTCCCCTATGGACTAAGTTGCTCAGCCCTTTATATCTCCTGTTATATATGGACTTGTGTGTTTGCGCTTACAGTTACCAATACTCTATTACATTAAAGCCGCAAGCAGTTTTAAATGACTTTTTTTCCTTTAAAAATGACATTTTGTGCAGGGACTGTTGTAAGCACGGGAAACACGCGCCACTTTACAGGCATACTATAGACACCCCCCAGGTACGATATTTAAAGGAATATTTCACTTTTTTTTACTTTAAGCATCATTAAAATCACTGCTCCTGAAAAAACAGCCGTTTTTAGAAGTTTTTTTTGCATTGATACATGTCCCCTGGGGCAGGACCCGGGTCCCCAAAGTCTTTTTAGGACAATACCATGCAAATGAGCCTTTAAAATGAGCATAGACGTCAATGGGGTTCTAACTTTCGTGCGAATTTTAATATATCGCCTCTAATGTTGGGTGTCTTACATGTGTGCATGTTTTAAAGTGTCTTGACTGAAAAAAGAAATAGAAACACTGCTCCAGATGACCCAAAGTTCTCACTTCAGAAAGAACACGGTTTTCTCTCTGAACTTCCAACCTCTCCTGACCGCTTTATCTGCCGACCTCAAGAAATGGGACTCCCTTGCTTTATCATGGTTTGGCCATTGTAACGTACTGAAAATGAATGTTATGCCCAGGTTGTTATACTTACTACAGGGCTAGCAGACAGGCTGCCTTTTGTTTTTTTCACTCGATGTGCGATTAGCTTTTTTAAGTTTACTTGGCATGGCAAGCACCCCCGCCTAAGTAGAAATCTGTTACTTAGGCCCAAACTAAAAGGCAGTCTGGGTTTTCCTGACCCAGCGTTATACTACACAGAAGTCCAAATGACCAGAGTAGTGGAGTGTAGAGCTGTGCATCTTCTCTGGTCTCACGTTTTGATTATGATTATCATGTCAACGATTCGATTCGACATCACGATGCATCATGATTACTGCCCAATGCTCATGGTTTTCATCAAAAACCCATCAGTACAGCCTGACTGTGCCCATCAAACACAGCCTGACTGTGCCCATCAAAGGCAGCCTCACTGTGCCCATCAAAGGCAGCCTCACTGTGCCCATCAAATGCAGCCTCACTGTGCCCGTCAATGCAGCCTCACTGTGCCTGTCAATGCAGCCTCACTGTGCCCATGAATGCAGAATCACTGTTGCCTGAATCATACACAGCGGGCATCTCCCGCTGTGTCATGGAGCTTTGATAGGAATATCCCAGCTTGCCTGTTCTCCTCTGCCTCATCCTCCTCCAGCGGCCGCTATAACCAAGCCCTGCCTCCTAGACTGTGATAGGCAGCACACTGATCCAATGCCGGGAAATTGAATCAGTTTGTCGCCTATCACAGAAAATCTCTATCACGATGTGAACTTTCTAAAGAATATATAAAGATGAAGACAGCAGATTAACATGTAAAACTTATGTAGGGAGATTTGTTTCATCTCTGTGCATCATCTGAGGCTGTTCATTTCACTGGGTATATGTGAGGATTTACATCCACTTTAAGCACCTATTAAAACGCAGCATGAGCTTGTATCCCTAGCATGTGGAAACAGCAAACTGCCCCAATGGTTGCACAATAGCGAATGATATCAAACAATTGGAAGACCTGACCTCGGCACTTCGAGACAGAGGAGCATAAGACCAGGTGGTTCTACTGGAATCTCTTCCGTTTCTCTGAGGAATACCTGCAATGTGTGTAACACACACTGTTCCTTTGTACCAGCTCTATATTGGGTCATGGTACTGATTCCTGCCTTTCTGACTCCCCCAGTGGTGACCTCCTTTTCCCTCCCTATCTCACCCCTCCACCTCCCTTTTTTCTTCTTCTGTTGCTTTCTCTCTTTTCCGAACTACCCTCTTTCTATGATATATATATATATATATATATATATATATATATATATATATATATATTATATATTTTATATATATAAATTTGTTGGATGTGCATGGATTCAGGCAGGCTTGGGGGTATGTTTGACTTTTGTACATTTGTGCTTACTATTCTCTGAGGTTTTCTGGGCATAGGTTCCTTCCCTGCACCCATTCTCGGAATCCAAGAGGTCTTTCTACCCCACTTGTACCAAGTCCTCTTTATTTAGGTGGACTTTTGACATCTCTGCACATGGATTTTGGTTGTTCATTTAGGTTTTTGTATGTTATACTGTACACCTCTGTGGATATTTTTATATTTTTTGTAAAAAAACGTCCCACACTTGAGTGCTTTCGTCATATACCGCTTCCTCCAGTCTGAATATAGATATCAGATATTCCAACGGCTGACAACCGAGAACTAGACAGTACTCGTTTTGGCTACTGAACATGAACTGTTTATTGAAACACAGGTACACAGGTAACACTCGGGACAATCCCCCTCTCCCCTTTGCATTCCGGGCGGGGTAGACTGTCCAATCAGCAGGGAGAGCTGTTGGAGGAATTCCCCCCTCCCTCCTCACAGCAAACATACATACACATCCAATAATACTTTTCTCCCAAGGTAGACAGACACAATAGAACAATGGAATACAGCCACACCCCAAATGACCCAGCAAAGAGTCCACAACAGTATGAGACAATATACAATATACAGTATCGCACAAAAGTGAGTACACCCCTCACATTTTTGTAAATATTTTACTATATCTTTTCATGTGACAACACTGAAGAAAATACACTTTGCTACAATGTAAATTAATGAGTTATACAGCTTATATAACAGTGTAAATTTGCTGTCCCCTCAAAATAACTCAACACAGAGCCATTAATGTCTAAACCGCTGGCAACAAAAGTGAGTACACTCCTAAGTGAAAATTTCCAAATTGGGCCCAAAGTGTCAATATTTTGTGTGGTCATCATTATTTTCCAGCACTTAACGCTCTTTGGCATGGAGTTCACCAGAGCTTCACAGGTTGCCACTGGAGTCCTCTTCCACTCCTCCATGATGACATCACGGAGCTGGTGGAGGTTAGAGATCTCCTCCACCTTCCGTTTGAGGATGCCCCACAAATGCTTATTAGGTCTTGAGACATGCTTGGCCAGTCCATCACCTTTACCCTCAGCTTCTTTAGCAAGGCAGCGGTCATCTTGAAGGTGTGTTTGGGGTCGTTATCATGTTGGAATACTGCCCTGCAGCCCTGTCTCTGAAGGGAGGGGATCATGCTCTGCTTCAGTATGTCACAGTACATGTTGGCATTCATGGTTCCCTCAATGAACTGTAGCTCCCCAGTGCCGGCAGCACTCATGCAGCCTCATACCATGACACTCCACCCACCATGCTGGACTATGGGCAATACACACTTGTCTTTGTACTCCTTTACCTGGTTGCCGCCACACATGCTTGACACCATCTGAACCAAATAAGTTTATCTTGGTCTCATCAGACCACAGGACATGGTTTCAGTAATCCATGTCCTTAGTATGCTTGTCTTCAGCAAACTGTTTGCGGGATCTCTTGTGCATCATCTTTAGAAGAGGCTTCCTTCTGGGACGACAGCCATGCAGACCAATTTGATGCAGTTTACGGCGTATGGTCTGAGCACTGACAGGCTGACCCACCTCTGCAGCAATGCTGGCAGCACTCATACGTCTATTTCCCACAGACAACCTATGGGCAGGGGCGGATTGATAACTCATGGGGCCCCCGGGCAATAGGAGATTATGGGGCCACACAGTATACACACACACACAGTATACAATCACACAGTATACACATACATGTACACACAGTATACACAGACAGATGTAAAAAAAAACAGATTTATACATACTGTCCCTGGTTTCACTGAGGCTGGCAACCCTGAAGGGGCCCCCTAGTGGCCCAGGGCCCTCAGGCAGTGCCCGAGTCACTCAATGGTCAGTCCGCCCCTGCCTATGGATAGCATGTGCACTCAGCTTCTTTGGTCGACCATGGCAAGGCCTGTTCTTAGTGGAACCTGTCCTGTTAAACCGCCGTATGGTCTTGGCCATCGTGCTGCAGCTCAGTTTTAGGGTCTTGGAAATCTTCTTATAGCCTAGGCCATCTTTATGTAGAGCAACATTTATTTTTTTCAGATCCTCATAAAGTTCTTTGCCATGTTGAACTTCCAGTGACCAGTATGAGAGACAGAGCGATCACACCAAATTTAACACACCTGCTCCCCATTCACACCTGAGACCTTGTAACACTAATGAGTCACATGACACCGGGGAGGGAAAATGTCTAATTGGGCCCAATTTGGATATTTTCACTTAGGGGTGTTCTCACTTTTGTTGCCAGCGGTTTAGACATTAATGGCTGTGTGTTGAGTTATTTAGAGAGGGGACAGCAAATTTACACGGTTATACAAGCTGTACACTCACTATTTTACATTGTAGCAAAGTCACATTTCTTCAGTGTTGTCGCATGAAAATATGTAATAAAATATTTACAAAAATGTGAGGGGTGTACACACACAACATTCCAGTGTGGTTGTACAGCGAGTCCAATTAGTACAGATAAGACTGAAGTTCTCGGTCACCCTGTGCCCCTAATAAAGACAGGGTAGCTTAGACATAGGAGGTGCATGGGGAGCTGAAACAATGGTGTTCCAACCTCTCCAAGGGATTCTGGGTTCCACGGGCCCCCCCGCCCAAAGTGACTCCCTTCACACTTTTCATATAAAGTTGTGAGGTGGATGTGGAGCTGCTTATTTCTGGTGTGTGCCCCTTTAAATATACCTGAAGTAAACGTGCTAATAAAGTGACAGATTTCCGTTCAATATGTTAAATGTAAAAATAAGCAAAGTAAATATAAATAAAATTAGGTTATGTTACAAATAAATTCATAAACCGTGTAGCCAATCAAGAAATTAATTAACTGTGCAAACAATTAACTATATCTCTATTCAAAATACAGAAAGTAAAAGTGCAATAAAGTAACAAGTGCTATTTCCAGAGTAGTTCCTTGATATCCGTTGAATAAACCAGGAAAAAGTGACATGTGCTATGAAATGATATATAGGTCCACAACATGATGTTATTTAAGTTCATAAATCTCGCAGTGTGACGGTGACTCCACTCGTGCTCCCCTCTCTTTCCTCACTCACTAGGGGCCTTTCCCCTTTAAGGGGTAAAACAACTCTGTGGCTGTATACACAATCCAGATCCAGGGCTGTCCTTTTTCTTTTTTACCATTTATTGTGTGTAAGGGCTTACCTAGGTTGGAGTCCATGGCGCAGAGATGTACGCTCACCCTTGCAAATACACACAGCCCACAGTAACAAAGAGATAAGCTACCTGGGCTGTGAATCTGTGCACGGGGGCTTGACAGGAATAGCCAAGGGATAGTCGAGGTAAAGCCGCAGTCAGGGATTCTAGAAGTCAGGATAACGATAAACAAAGCCAGGGTCTGAAGCTGGGGTAAGTCATGGAACACTGGAACACTGCAACAGAAGACAGGAACACTTGGCAAACATGAGAAAATGAACTGACGTGTGGCTCAGAGGTAAAGAAACAGGAGCAAGAACAGACAGTCATGAGTTCAATACCACCCAAAGCCACTTGGGGCACGGTAGGGACCGCATAGGTTAAAATGCACTTATATTCGTTAAAAAATAATTTGGCATAAGAATCAGGAAGTATGGGACTGCAAATGCGTTCCACGGGCTCAGTCCGCCAGTGATGCTGGAAGCTCTTCCCTACGCATTTCGTCGCATTTGACATCAGAAGACTCCTTCAGAGAAATTTTCCTCCAAGCAATATTTTCATTTTCTATTTCCCAGTATGACCAGTAATAATCTTTTAAAAAACTAGCATTGCTCTACATACAAAAAGCTAATTTTATTATGTGACTTTTCCCTTTTGTTTACACTAAAATAATATTTTTAGACCCCTTTCACACTGACATCGGGCCACGTTAGCGGTAAAGCGCCGCTAGTTTTAGCGGCGCATTACCGGCGTTTTAGCAGTGCTTTTCAGCTGCTAACAGGGCACTTTTAACCCCACTAGTGCCAGAAGAAAGGGTTAAAAGTACCCGAAAAGAGCCGCTGCAAATTCATTTCAATGGGCAGGGCGGTTTGGGAGCAGTGTATACACTGCTCCCAAACCGCCCCAAATATGCTGCTTGCAAATGTCCAAATGTCCTGCAAGCGCACCACCCCAGTGTGAAAGCACTCTGGCTTTTACACTGGGGCTGCGGGGGGGGGGGGGGGGGTCGTTTTTTAGGCGCTTTACAGGCGCTATTTTTAGCCCTAAAGCGCCTGAAAAACGCCTCGGTGTGAAACGGGTTAGAGTAAAGTACAGTAAAGTTATTTGATAGTAGGATTTAAAAAAAAATGAATAATGCTTTATCACAACACTACAAATAGCAAATAAAAGGAATGAAAATATTTGCATAAAAATAATAAATACATTATCCGCTTGCCAACCAGCTCATGCAGATAAACTGCGGCAGGTTGGCAGCGCAGCGCGATATACTGCGGCAGGTTGGCAGCGCAGCACGATATACTGTGGCAGGTTGGCAGCTGCACTGCGGCTCGCGCAGTTGCCGGCAGCGCACTTTCGCTCTCACTGCACGCTGTGGGAGCGTGCCCAGGGGAGCGTGCCCGCGGGTCCGGCAGACTCGATGTCCACCAGCGACCTGCGATCGCCTTGTACAGAGGCAGAATGGGGATCTGCCAATGTAAACAAGCGGATCCCCGTTCTGACAGGAGACATGACAGAGATCTTCTGTTCCAAGTGATCGGGAACAGTGATCTCTGTCATGTCTCAGTGAGCCCATTCCCCCTACAGTTAGAACCCTCTGAGGGAACACACTTAACCCCTAGATCGCTCCCTAGTGTTAACCCCTTCCCTGTCAGTGTCATTTTTACATTGATCAATGTAATAATGTCACTGGTCCCCAAAAAGTGTCATTTGGGGTCAGATTTGTCTGCTGCAATGTCACAGTCCCGCTAAAAATCACAGATTGCCGCCATTACTAGTAAAAACAATAAAAAAAATAAACATCCCTAAATCTTTCCTATAGTTTGTAGATGCATAAACTTTTGCGCAAACCAATCACTATACCCTATTGCGTTTTTTTTTAACCAAAAATATGTAGAAGAATATATATCGGCCTGAATTGAGGAATAAATGTGTTTTTTTAATTTTTTTTTTGGATATGTATTATAGCAAAAAGTAAAAAAAAAAAATTTTTTTCAAAATTGTCGCTTTTTGTTTGTTTATAGCGCAAAAAATAAAAAAACGCAGAGCTGGTCAAATACCACCAAAAGAAAGCTCTATTTGTGGGGGAAAAAAGGAACTCAGTTTTGTTTGGGTACAGCGTCACACGATCGCGCAATTGTCAGTTAAAGCGAGGCAGTGCCGTATCGCAAAAAATGGCCTGGTCATTAAGGGGGCAAATCCTTCCGGGGCTGAAGGTTAAACATGGTGAAAACGAAGGAGAGGTGCTCATCCTGATTAAAGTACAACTAAAGCTCCTGTATGCAGTCTACACAAGTACCAATTCCAGCTAGTATGTGTTGCACAAGCCTCCTAAAGTCAACAAAAAGCTTCCTTTACCTTCCCTGACTGATCTTCGTTTGTGTCACATGCTCCCCCTCCCAGACACTGCAGCTCTTATTGGGAGGGTTAACAGAGGCACTGCTGTCAATCAAGAAAGCAGTGGGCAGGACTAGGTGTGACCAGTTGCAAACTGAAAAGCTAGAGACTTGTGAATCTGACAATGCAGATATCCACACCCCAGCAACATCTTCTCATCTCAGTGTGGTGCAAGCAGGCACAGCCTACATGAGAGTGGCAACACTGCTCTGAATTCAGAACAGGGCAATATCATTGCCGCACTATCATAGGAAGCTGCATTTACTGGCAGGATCAACAGCGGGACTAAGGGAAAACTGTAAGCCCAGATGCACTAACTGGAGATAATTTGATTGTGGAAAAAGGAAAAACTTTTAAATTACAGGTTTGGTGCAGATTGGCACATGGTAATTAGCCCCTCCTGACAGTTGCAGCGATTATTTAAAGCGGGGTTCCACCCAAATTTTGAACAATATCTGTATGTATTCTCTTCCTTGCCTAGATGCTGACATGCCGTTTAAAAAAATTTAAATCACCGTAATTACCTTTTATTTTTTTATTCTTCTTTGAACTTCCTGGTTCTCCTCCCGTGGGAGTAGGCGTGTTTCTAGCCTCTCCCAGACTCCTGGGAGCTAGTCTCAGGCTTCCCAGGATGCCACTTAGCATGTGCAGGAATGAGCGGTGAATGCTGGGAGCACAGCATTCACCACATCCAGGAAATAAATGCTTGTGGGCTTCAAATGCCCACAATGAAGATGGAAACCGCCTGCAGTGAATAATATAAGTTATTCTTTCCGACGAAATCTGACACAGGCGGACATATTACACACAATATGTGAGTATGTAATGCTGAGAAGAAAAGTTTGTGAATGAACTCAAAAAAAAAAAAAAACGATAGATAGGTGGACCCCCGCTTTAAGAAAAACAGAAACGTAGCTTTTACTAATCATATTGTTACAGTGATCTTTGAAGTAGGAGACACAGACAGTGGTCAAACTGACAGAAGGCTGCAGCAGATTTACCCACCAAAACACATCTCAACGGGAAGAAAATTTAGAGCGTACAAGATTCGTCCTAGTATTTCCATAAAGGTTTAAATGCATGCCTCATATATGCACAGTCATAAACTGCTTAACGTGAATCTGTCGTAAAAAAGAAATATAAGCACATGCATTCTCCCAAGAAAAAAAAAAACTCACCAGCAATACACACCAAACTGAGCATGTGCAGAGTGCCTCCTAGGGCTCTGTATTATCAGCAGATGGATTGGGTACAGCGGAAGAAGGGGAGGATCAGAAAATACAGGATCAAACCAACTTTTTACTCAATGTGCAGGATTAACCCCTTAGGTTCCACAGTGCGTGTAACAAGCATTCTTTACTGCATATACAGACCAATTACTGTTGTGGGTTTAGTAACACTTTAACCACTTCCCGCCTGGCCTATAGCAGAATGACGGCCAGGCGGTGGTTCAGTTATCCTGACTGGGCGTCATATGACGTCTAGCAGGACACGGGGGCGAGCAGCGCGGCAATCGGAGGTGCTATGTGTCAGTCTGACACACTGCATCTCCGATCGTGGTATGGAGCCTCTGACGGAGGCTCCTTACCATGTGATCAGCTGCGACCAATCACAGCTGATCATCGTGTGAACAAGGAAGTGCCGGTAAACGGCTCTTCCTGTCAGAGGGGGGTCTGTGCTGATAATCAGCACATTGATTATCAGCACAGCCCCATCCTATGTGCCACCACAGCTGCCAGTAAGTGCCCATCAGCTGCCCTATCAGAAACGGATGTCAGTGCCCAGATTAGTGCCCATATTAGTGCCAGTCAATGCCAATCAGTGCCCAGCAGTAACACCTATCAGTACCTCACCAGTACCTCATCATCGGTGGCACCTGTCAGTGCCAATCAGTACTGCCTATCAGTGCCACCTGTCAATGCCCATCAGTGCCACCTGTCAGTGCCACCTATTGGTGCCCATCAGTACTGCCTATCAGTGCTCATCAATTCGACATATCAGTGCCACCTATCAGTGCCCATCAATTCTACATATCAGTGCCTCCTCATCAGTGCCCATCAGTGCCAACTCTTCAGTGAAGGAGAAAACAAAATTTTATAACCAAAACGAAGAAAAACTTTTTTTTTTCAAAAATTTCGATATTTTTTAGTTTGTTTAGAAAAAAATAAAAACCCCAGTGGTGATCAAATACCACCAAAAGAAAGCTCTATTTGTGGGAAGAAAATTATAAAAATTTAGCTTGGGTGCAGTGTTGCATGACCGTGCAATTGTCATTGAAAGTGCGACAGCGCTGAAAACTGAAAATTGTCCTGGTATTAAAGTGGTTAAGGAGGCAATGCTGCCTCCTAAATGCCTGTTTGTATTTTTTTTCTTTAACAGCCGAACAGAGTTTGTGTTCATAGGAATACTGCACCGCAACCGCTAGCCCAGCGTTTAACTTGTTGTGTGGTCCCATTCACTTGAATGCATGGCTTTAGTACTGCCTGGCAAACATACCAGAAAGTATAGTTTTTGCTACGACACAAAGCATTGTGTCCATGGGCACTTTCAGCACAGGAACAGAGCTGTGAAAGACAGCTCTTGGTCCCCACTAATGAGTAGCCGGTGGGACTGGCTCCTGATCTTTTGACCGCTGTCACAATCAGTAACAGTCGTCATTAGATCAGCTGGTCTTAGAGCTTTCTTTTGGAGGTATTTAATCACTACTGGGGTTTTTATTTTTTGCTAAATAAACAAAAAAAAGATGTAAAATTTTGAAAAAAAAAAAAAAAAGTTTCATAGTTTGTTATAAAATTTTGTAAACAGGTAATTTTTCTCCTTCATTGATATGCACTGATGAGGCGGCACTGATGGGCACAGATAAGGCGGCACTGATGGCCACTGATAGGTGTTACTAATAGGTACCATTGATAGATGCCACTGTTGATGAGGCACCGATTGGTGACATTGATGGGTGGCACTGTGGGCACTGGAAGGTGGCACTGTGGGCACTGGTAGGTGGCACTGGCAGGTGGCACAGATGAGCTGGCGGCTGCTCACTATGATTGGGACCGATGTCCCTCTGACAGCCGCCGGTGATCGGCTTTTTTTTTCTCCTCACGCTATCAGCGTGAGGAGAAAAAGTAGCCGATTACCGACTCTGTTTACATCACATGATCAGCTGTCATTGGCTGACAGCTGATCACGTGGTAAGGGGTCGAGATCTCATAGACTTGCTGATCACAGAGCGCGCAGGCCGCTTGAGCACGGGAGGAAGTCTATTGACGCCCTCCCGGCAAAGTAGGTCCGCGCTGTAGCCGTCATTCCGCTATAGCGCGGATCTGAAATGGTTAACATAATGTCACCAGTCATTTTCCCTGATCACTGCCACACCAGTCAGATGATGCACTAGCGACAGTATGTAAAAAAAAAAAATGTGAAAGGAAAAATTTATTTATTCATTTTCCCAAAACTTTTGACACAAAATTGCAACTTCAAAAAACTTGCCATGCCTCTTACTAAATGCCTCAGACTGTCTACTTTCCAAACAGGGATCATTTGGGGGATATTTGTACTGTCCTGGCATTTTAACCACCTCGCGCCCGCACTATAGCCCAAAGACGGCTACAGCACGCGCCTTAATTGCCGGGAGGGTCTCCATGTACGTCCTCCCGGAAACGCGCTCCCTGTGGGCGCACATTGGGGAAAATCTGCAATGGCCGTGTCCCTTGGACATAGCCACTCACAGATCGTTGGAAATGACTACTCACAGTGGCCATTTACCAGGTGGTTGGCGTGTCCAATGAGAGATGATCTCCAATGTACACAGAGACCGCGGGTGAGGAGGGAGAGCGATCTGTGCTGCAGTGAGTGATTTTCCAAATTGTTACCTGCCAAAACAATGCCCATTAGTGTCAGAGTGCCCTCAGTGTCAGAGTGCCCACCAGTGTCACAGTGTCCATCAGTGTCACAGTGCCCACAGTGTCCATCAGTGTCACAGTGCCCATCAGTGTCACAGTGCCCACAGTGTCCATCAGTGTCACAGTGCCCATCAGTGTCACAGTGCCCACAGTGTCCATCAGTGTCACAGTGCCCATCAGTGTCACAGTGCCCACAGTGTCACAATTCTCATCAGTGTCAGTTCCCACCAGTGTCACTGTGCCAGAGTGCATATCAGTGTCACAGTGCCAGAGTGACACAGTGCCCACCATAGTACACAGGTCAAAGCTCAGTCACATTACACCTGGCATAGATCCTTCTCCTGCATGGACTATACTCATCATACTACAGCAATCCTTCCCAGCCTAAACCTCCTCCCCCTCCCATACAGATCACTAGCGTGCCTGCAGACACCGCCCCTCCCCAGTCAGGTGATCTGATCACATGGGGTGATGTAACTAAGGTCCTCCTCCTTGTTCTCATGACAACCAGATGGCTGTTCTTGCCCTGTGTACATCGCTGTGATTGAGTGGAGCCCCACAATGGAAGGAAAGCGGGTGAGAGATGAAATGTGTTGTCACCTCTGAGGATGGGATGAGTGTGGTGGGGGGCCGGGGACACACATATCCTGTATAGTGATCAGGGGAGGGAGGGGGGAATCTCTGCTATTATTAGTGATAATCCTACACACTGCCAGAGAGCCATCATTACTGAGCTCCATGGTGGTGTCATCTCTGCTCTACATTCCCTGGTCCGTCTATTACCTGCACCTCTCACCTTAATCCTGCAGCAGGAGGAATGAGACTGCCTGGCTGGAGCAGCAGAGGAAGGAGTTCTCACCTCTGAATTCCTCAGAAAATCAAAGTATTTCCCTCCATGAAGATTGTAAGCTCTAAGGAGCAGGGCCCTCTGATTCCTACTGTATCAAATTGTATTGTATTTGTACTGTTTACCCTCAAGTTGTAACGCGCTACGTAAACTGTTGGCGCTATATAAATCCTGTATAATAATAATAATAATGAAGATATGTCCACAGCACATCAGGAGTCTCTGCTCTGGGTGGGCTGACCATGTGACCTACACAGTCCTGGCATCAGGAGATCATACAGGACACAGGCCAGGGATTTACTAAAGGATCTGAGAAATAATGTCTGAAGATGAATCCAATCAGGTGCAAACAATATCATCAATCAGGGAATTTCCCCCAGCCCCCCCCCCCTTTCTTTTTTTTTACCGATTTTTTTTTTTTTTTTTTTTAATGTGTTTATTGAGAGCAGAAAGAGGAGACCATCCCAGAGATGAATAATAAGGATGAGCTCCGGTGTGTTCGCACAGCCCACGTGCAGAGCCCCCCAGGAAGTCAGCACTGCGCTAATCACAGGCAGTGAGACATTGTCCTGATGTGCAGCTGCAGAGATCGGCAAATGTCTCACTGCCTGTGATTAGGGCAGCGCCGACTTCCTGGCGGGCTCTGCATGTGGGCTGTGCGAACACACCGGAGCTCATCCTTAATAAATAATAATAATACTTCCAGTATCATTATGTCAGACTTTAGCACTTGCTGCTCCGGCCAATTCTGACATTTCTCACATACATGCTAGAATCTGCTTTTTTTTTTTCTTTTGCTTCAAAATGACTAAGAAGCTCCAAAAAAAAAATAAATATATAAATAGAAATATATATATATACACACATATATATATACATACCCTGGCAGAATTTATGATTTCTTGGCCATTTTTCAGAGAATAAGAATGAAAACACGAAAACTTTTCTTTCACTCATGATTAGTGTTTGACTGAAACTATTTATTATCAATCAACTGTGTTTAGTCTTTTTAAAATCATAAAACACAACAAAAACTGCCCTGATCAAAAGTTTACATACCCCACTTCTTAATACCATGTATTGCCCCCTTTAACATCAATGACAGCTTGAAGTCTTTTGTGGTATTTGTGGATGAGGCTCTTTATCTTCTCAGATGGTAAAGCTGCCCATTCCTCTTGGCAAAAAGCCTCCAGTTCCTGTCAATTCTTGGGCTGTCTTGTAAGGATGAGCTCCGGTGTGTTTGCACAGCCCACATGCAGAGCCCGCCAGGAAGTCGGCGCAGCGCTAATCACAGGCAGTGAGACATTTCCCGATCTCTGCAGCCGCGCATCGGGACAATGTCTCACTGCCTGTGATTAGGGCAGCGCAGTGCCAACTTCCTGGTGGGCTCTGCACGTGGGCTGTGCTCATCCTTACTGTCTTGCATGAACTGCACGTTTGAGATCTCCCCAGAGTGGCTCAATGATATTGAGGTCAAGGGACTGAGATGGCCACTCCAGAACCTTCACTTTATTGCCAAGAAATCATAAATTCTGCCAGGGTATGTAAACTTCTGAGTACAACTGTATATTGAAAGCAGAGGCCTTGGAGAATAAAATGGGAGGTGTTTTTTATGTCACATTATTTTTGCACAGCCATCTTTGAGATGCAAATTATCAGGAAAAAAAATACTCTTTAATGAATTTTACTGCACAGAGACACAATACAATACCCATTTTTGCTAAAATCTAAAATCTAATGCTACGCCGAGTAAATAGGTTCCTAAAGGCTCGTACATGTGATACGAAAATCAGAAGTAAAATTTCATCCAACGAACAATCTGCCGATTTTCGGGTCATTAGTATGGTGCTTTCGACAGCCACATCCGGTTTTTCGTACGACAATAGCTGGATGTGCAGACTATAAAATTTTTGTCGTACGTTAACTCAACGTCCGATTTTCTTTTAATTAGTATGGTTTTCGTACGAAAAAAAATTGTAACAGCAAGACTACGCATGCTCAGAAACGAAGAACACATACAAAACAATTCAACACATTACGTCACTTCTGAAGTTGGATTCTGTCGTAAGAAAATTTTAGTATGGTGAGTAACCTCTTCACTTTCGACATGAGGCTAGCATGCAACAAAAAACGGACAGACGGTCGTCCGGAAATCCAGTCGTGTGTACGAGGCTTAACGTGTTACACTTTAAAATTGCGTATGCCCGTGGAATGTTGACAAACTATAGGCACCACTTTAAAAACCTTTAGACCCCTTTCACAATGAGCCACGGGCAGCGTTAGTGCTAAAGAGCCGCAAGTTTTAGCGGCGCTTTACCGCTGTTTTAGCGGCGCTACTCAGCTGCTAGCGGGCCGCTTTTAACCCCCACTAGTGGCTGAAGAAAGGGTTAAATCCCAAAGATGCTGCTTGCAGGATTTTTTTTTAATGTCCTGCCAACGCAGCGCCCCAGTGTGAAAGGGGTCTTACAGGTTACCAGTTTGAAGTTAAACAGGAAGTCTGGAGATAGACTTATTGCTTTCAGTCTGACGTTCATGGCGATACCTCACGTGTGGTGCATATGTTTGCAGGACCTACGTGTGCATCCACATTTGCACATGAGCACATGGGACAGGGGGCACGTTAAAATTTTTGTTTTTTTATTTTATTTTGCACTATCTCAAATTTTTTTTTTTTTTTTAATCAAGTTTATTTCTATTACAAGGGATGAACAACACCCCTTGTGATAGCTGGGGCAGTGACAGATACTCTTTACTGAGAGATCTGGCATCTGTAAGATCTCTCTTTTGCCTTGAAAAGCATCTGATAAAACTGAGATCGGTTTGATCGGATGTTTTACAAGTTGGAAACAGCTTATAAAGAACAGGCCAAAACCAGAAGTGACAGAATCCTCATTTACAGAGGAAGGTCAGGTATGGATGTACCTTCCTTTCCTCTGTACTCAGCTGGACAGACAGGTCACAGCAGTCCTGGGCTAGAGAGCCCGGGAATGGCGACAGGAGGGGGAGGCATCTTCCCTGCCCTGTAGAAGTGATTGGGCGGCTGCAGAGCTGGTCGGATCACTTCTACGTGAAAACCGATCGCCAGCTGCACATTTTGATACTGGGATCATGGCTGCAACTTGAACCCAAGGACGTTTGGGTATGTCCTAAGGCCCCATTCACACCTGAGCGTTTTGTAGCTTGAAGCCTGAAGCTACAAAACGCTGGAGGGGAAAAAAAATCAATTATTCTCTATGGAGATGGTTCACATCTCCACTCCAAAACGCCTGAAGCTCAAACAAGTTCCGGAACGTTTTTTTTCGGCAAATTTGGGTGGTCTTCTGCTTTCTACATTGGTGACCTTTTGACCTGTACAAAATTGCGGTACAAAACGCACAACTTTCTGCCAGAAAACGCTACGCTCAGGTGTGAATGGGGCCTAAGGGTGTGAAATGGTTATAAAAATTTCCTTCAAGTATGTATTCATAAGGGCTCATTCACACTGCCTGCACACTAGCTGCCCGGTGGTTATAAAGGTAAAAGTGTTTTTTTTACCCTAATGAATTCTCTACATGAAGTTAGAAAACCTTTTAATAGTAGCTGCCCCCCTAAAATACCTGAGCCTGTTCTCTGTACAGTGCTGTACACATCTGCAGCAGCTCTTCTCCCCGTCTCACAGGCTGGGCTGAGAGCAGTGAGAGCCATCGGCTCCTGCTGCTGTCAGTCAAAACCTGTGAGCAGAAAGGGCGGGGGGTCTAATTAGACTCAAACAGCCCAGCCTGGGATCATCGGCCGGGACCTGAGAAGAGGAGGATCTGGGCTGCTCTGTACAAAACCATTACACAGAACAGGTAAGTAGAACGTATTTATTATTTTAACAATAAAAACAACTTTACAATCACTTTAAATGTGCAGGCAGCTGTCAGTTTTTAGGTATTGAGCTGTGGAGAGGTAAAAAGGTAATGAGCATAATTTTAACGCATCACACTTTCTTTTTTTTTTTTTTGTTAGGAATGTCAAAAGTGACATTTTATTGATGTCTTTGCACAGTAGTGCAGTGATATGTGGTGCCTCTCAGGTAAAATGTTAATACTGTATATGCATTTTACCGTAGCTCCCAGATGTGTTGCAGTTGTTTTCTGTGTGTCCTATCGATGACCGGCGTTTATCGTGATGGAATTGGTAAATGTGATAAGGCCCATTTCACACGTGACAGGCTGCTCTTTAGTCCACCTGCTCAGTGGGAAATCTGTCCCCTGGTCCGTGCCTGCTCCTCTTATGCAGAGCAGACACATCCCGCTTTTCTCTATGGGTGGTCAGATGTAAACAGACCGCCTGTCCATTTACATTCGACTGCCACCCGATCCAATCTGCCAGATGGATAGGGAATGGATCCCCATCTGTCTGTTTTTAGCGGATTGGATGTCGGCTGGTGTCAAAAGATACAGACACCCACCGCTCCATAGAGGACAATGGGGGGTGCAATCGGTCCACCCATGTGAAAGGGCCGTAAGTGTGAGTAAGCTCTACTTAAAAGCACTACCTTTAATTGGTCTCCCCTTCCCCAAATCTCCAGATTCATTGTTTTTGGTTCCTGTGGTCCGGCTTCCTATTACAGGGTGGCTACGTTTCTCCTCTATGGGCTCACTGTACGTAGGAACATAGTCGCCTCTCTTGCTCACTGCCAAGGTGGACTATGGGATTTGTATTGTGCACAGAGCATCTCACATGACCCCAACTAGTGTGTACTTCTTATTCCAAACCAACAGAAATCAGGGGGGGAGGAGAGATTTGGGAGTTCACGGAGGAAGACATACAAGTTTCATAAAAAATTGATTACAGGGCCATGAAGTAGTGGATGTGTATGGATTGTTTTTGGAGAATAAAGGTATTGTTTAGTGTCAGTTTAATCATGACATAACACAGCAATTTATGAGGCATAAAGGGTTTTAGTAGTTATTCATTTTAACAGAGAAACCAATTCCATACCTATGCAAAATTTTGGTATTTGAATTTAATGTTTGAATTAAAAAAAAATAAAAATCACGAACAAATAAAGAACACGATTCAAATAAATCAGGCAGCTTAGTGCATTGACCTCAATGTGTATAAGGGCAGTTCAATGGGATTGCATTATTCCCTAAATTGGTTTACCGGTGTCACTGATAAAATGAATGGCACAGTAGGTTTACCGGTGTCACTGTTTCTCCATATTTTTGTCCTATTTGTCTTGCTTTAACCACTTCAGCCCCGGAAGATTTACCCCCCTCAAGACCAGGCCATTTTGTGCGGTATGACACTGTGCTACTTTAACTGACAATTGCGCAGGCATGCAATGCTGTACACTAATACAATTTATGTCCTTCCCCCCCCCCCCCCCCACAAATAGAGCTTTCTTTTGGTGATAATTGATCCCCCTTGCGGTTTTTATTCTTTGCGCCATATACAAAAAAAATTTGACAATTTTGAAAAACAGTATTTTTTTACTTTCTGCTTCAAAACAGTCCCAATAAAAAAATGTAAAAAAATCGAATTTCGTCATCAGTTTAGGCCAATATGTATTCTGCTACATATTTTTGGTTAAAAAAAAAAAGCTCAATAGGTGTATATTGATAGCTTTGCGCAAAAGTTTTATAGCAGCTACAAACTATGGTATATTTTTATTTATTTTTTACTAGTAATGGCGGCGGTCAGCAACTTTTATAGTGGGACTGCGATATTGCGGCAGACAAATCGGACAATTTTTGAGAACCAGTGACACTAATACAGTGATTAGTGCTAACAAATATGCACTGTTACTGTACTAATGACACTGTCAGGGAGAGGGTTTAACTTCAGGGGCAATCAAAGGGTTAAATGTGTTCCCTAGGTGTGATTACTAACTGTGGGGAAGGTGCTTTGACTGGGGGAAGGTAAAGATCCATGTTCCTGCTTAGCAGGAACACAGGATCAGCACATTCCCCTCTCACAGAACTGCGATCTGCCTTGTTCTCCGGAATGATCGATGGGTCCCGGTGAACATTGCGTCTGCCGGGCTTGCTGATTGGCTCTTGCTGTGTCCGACCACAGGAAGAGGGGGTCGCCAGCAGACCCGCTCTGTTGCAAGATCCAGAGGTACCAGATCACGTACTAGGTACCTGATCTTGCGCCTGCCGCAGTAAATCTATGGTGGGCAGTCCGCAACGGGTTAAAGCTGAAAAAACCCACAAAAAAAATGGTTCTTCTAAACTTTGTATCTTTATAGACAGGCAGGGGCCTACTCAGCTGTCCATTAAGAGTTGGCACACAGAATTATAAAGAATGCAAAGAAGAGAATAGCTTTCAAGCTCTGAAGCGATTCCTTGCGGTGTGTTAATGCACACGCGATAAATAATGTGTTAATACAATCGGCGCTGCAAAACCTTAGTTCAATATATTATATAAAACAAACTAGTAATTCTCTTTATATAGTGCAGCGCAACACTCCCAAACTCATAAAAATCTTTTACATAAAGTCCATTCAAATATAAATACATGTATCAAAACAGTCCAGCGCCCCGTGCTTCTTGTGTAAATAAACAAACAGACTCCTTAGGCCTCATTCACACGTGTCAGTTTAGCCACGTTAAAAACGTATCAGTTCTTATCCGTTGCTTCATCCATCTTCATCCGTCTGCCGTTCCGTTAACATCCTTTAATTTACCCATTTACATCAGTTTTTGTATCCTTTTTGATCCGTTTACAGCATTTTCTGTGGCTTTGATGACATTACCCAGAAAGCATTGCTCCTCCCATGCTGCATTGCAGTTTTCAGTGAGTGACTTGTCCTTGCTTTGTCCTTGTGTGTGCCATCTGTGTAGTGCGATGGATTCCAACAATTTTGTCACTGTGGATCCCACAAGCCTGGCCTTTCATGCACCAGGTTTATTAGTTGCTCCTGGGAGACATCTCTAGCTAGGTTTCTCCTTGGGGACGTACTTCCTATTCTTCAAATACTGCCTGGTTCATAGGTTGAGTTCACATATAAACAAAAAAATAATTTTATTTCTTCAAAACGGATCTTAACTGATCGGACGTTGACAAACATTGTCAGTTAATATCCGTTTTCACGGATCTCGACGTAACCTCGTACGTTTGAAAAAACGGACAAGATCGGAAGTGGAGGTTAATGGATGGTAACTGATAGGAGTGCATTGTCGTCCGTTGATGGATGGATGAAAAACGGATAGACGGTCAGATCGCGTGAAAGGGGTCTTATGTGAACATTGAAACAAATTTCTTGTGACAAGTGATCCACCACCAGCTGAAATGCCTGTGTTCTGTCGAATAGTGCATCTCGTCGGATAATGCCTTCAACGATCTACGCTTGTGCAGGATGTAACTTCACTCCAGCTGATATGCTGATCAGCTGACGTGCTGTCAACACTGCCCATGCGCAGATTGTCGGATGCTCTTTATCTGACGGTCTGCAAAGCGCGGAGGGAGAAACTAATTGTCAGATTCTGCATCGCTGTCTCTGCGCATGCTTGACACCATCCTGCAACACATCCGCCCCCAAAACCGCTGTGCAGGATCCACCCTGCAACACATCCACCCAACAACAGTAGTTTTCCACCTGTAACTCCATCTATGACGTCGCTCAAGTCTCGCGTATGCGCACAGAGAGCAAGGTAGAATCTGACAATTTGATTCTCCCTCTGTGCTTTGCAGATTGTCGGATAATGCCTCAGACGATCTGCGCATGCACAGTGACGTCACACCAGCTGATCAACATCAGCTGGTGTGACGTTGCGTCCTGCGCATGCGCAGATCGTCGGAGGCATTATCCAACGATCTGCACTATTCAATAGAACACCTACTCACTTCCCAAAGAGTAATAAAATGCTCATCAATATCCTCCAAATGAAACTGTCAGATCCAGACAAACGTCTCCTTAATCCAGAAAAATGCTCTTTCTCCTCTCACAATTTCCACCACCATAGTGCTCTCCGTATAAATAAGAACAGGTTTATTGTCCCCCACAATTTAAAACACTTTTTTACAAGAACAAAAAACACATTTACAAGAACAAACAACGTGTGCTTTTGTGAATACTTGTCAGCCAGCTCACCACTACAAACCCGACTGTGGCGGTGGTGTGATGTCACAGGCTCGGCTCCACCCTCCTGTTGGGCTTCCTTAGTAGGTGGGGAGCTGAGTGTTCCTAGCTCTTAAATAGCCTCACCTGACAAGTTCATTCATTACACTTGAGACATTGCAGTCAGCAGCCACAGGAAATTACATGTTCCCCTGTGTCTTCCAGCCTTGCTGGAAACACACTACTGCTATTTGCCGGGGACACCGTTAATCCAAATAGAGACAATTTGTTCCCAATTGATCTATCCTAAAACCATACATTTCCTGGTTCCCCACTGTTTGCTTCTCACAAGTAATATTCAAAACCTATACTGGGCGTGTCTCCCGCTGTTTGCCTTTTCTTATATAGCCATGGGCGTGGCCATCCGATGTCACCCAGAGAACCCACCCCTGGTTCTTCGGGTGTTTTTATAACATGTTTTATGAGTGTTCATTTGAATGGGCCTTCCTCCGCTCCAAAAACGTGCTAAAAAATCTTACGTACCAAATTGTGGCACTGAACCAAGTGCGTTTTGTGTTGCACGTTTTTTTTCACATGGAAATGGCTACTCACATTTGGGGCGCCAGTAAGAAATAATGGCACTGCAAGTGTGTCGCAAAATGCTAATTTCTGCCCACGTTTCTGCTACTCCCAGGTGAGAATAGAGCCTTTAAAGCTGACTTCCAGCCTTCAGTCTTGCACAATTGTACAGGTTCCTCTCCTGTACTGAAATTGCTGACCCTGTTTTCACTGCAGACTGTAAGCCGGAAGAGAGCGGGGCTGCTCTGTGCAAAACCATTGCACAGAGCAGGTAAGTATGTTTATTATTTTTAAAACAGAAAAAGCAAGCCTTTACAATCACTTTAATTGAGACAAGTACACACTATAGAGGGATAAGCTTTGTTCTTATTTAATTTCGGAGATTTACAGCTTAAAGTGGAGTTCCACCCAAAAATGGAATCCTCCCCCACCCCCCTTCCTGTGTCACATTTGGCACCTTTCAGGGGGGAGGGGAGAGCAGATACCTATATAATCCAGGTATTTGCTCCCACTTCCGGGCATAGATAGCCGCAGTATCCGCAGATATCTATGCCAGAGCTGGCGCCTCCTCCATCCCCCCCCCCCGCTGTCTTCTGGGAGACGCACAGGTCCCAGAAGACAGCAGGGACCAGTGGGATTGCGCAGCGTAATTCGCGCATGCACAGTAGGGAACCAGGCTGTGAAGCCACAAAGCTTCACTTCCTGATTCCCTAAGCGAAGATGGTGGCTCCTCCACCCGAGAGCCGAGGGACAGATCGGCTTCGGGTGCCGACATCGGGGGTGCCCTGGACAGGTGAGTGTCCATATTTTAAAAGTCAGCAGCTGCAATATTTGTAGCTGCTGACTTAAAAAAAAAAAAAAAATTTGGCGGAACTCCGCTTTAAAAAAAACAAAAAAAAACCAAATACTTTATTTTAACTATTTCAATACAGGGCACTTAGACATCTTCCTGCTCAGACCAGTTTTCAGCTTTCAGTGCTGTCGCAGTTTGAATGACAATTGCGCGGTGATGCTACACTGTACCCAAACTAAATTTTTATCATTTTGTTCTCACAAATAGAGCTTTCTTTTGGTGGTATTTGATCACCTCTGCGTTTTTTTATTTTTTGCTACACAAATAAAAAAAGACCGAAAATTTTGAAAAAAATAAAAGTTTTGCTTTTGTTTTTGTTAAAAAAAATTGTAAATAAGTAAGTTTTCTCTTTCACTGATGGGCACTGATACGGCGGCACTAATGAGCGGGCACTGACGGGCACTGAGGATGGGCACTGATATGCGGCACTGATGGGCACTGGTAGGTGGCACTGATGGTTGGCACTGATATGCAGCACTGATGGGCATTGATAGGCGGCACTGATGGGCACTCATGGGTGGCACTGGTTGGCACTGATGGGCACTGATAGGTGACACTGATGGGCACTGATAGGCGACACTGCTGGCCACTGAAAGGTGGCACTGCTGGGCACTGATAGGGTGGCACTGATAGGCGGCACTGATGGGCACTGATACGCGGCACTGATATGAGGCACTGATAGGCTTCCCTGGTGGCACTGGCAGTGGTAGGCATTGGAGTGGGCACTGATTGGCAGCTGCCTGGGCATTGATTGGCAGCTGCCTTTGCACTGATTAGTATTTCCCTGGGGGTCTAGGGAGCATACCTGGTGGTCCAGTGTGGCTGGCTTCCCTGGTGGTCCTAGGCGGCTTCCCTGGTGGTCCTGGGTGGGATCCGAGGGGGGGGCTTTGCTGATAAACAATCAGCACAGACCCCCCCCTGTCAGGAGAGCAGCCGATCCGCTCTCCTCTACTCGCGTCTGTCAGACGCGAGTGAGGAAAAGCCGATCACCGGCTCTTCCTATTTACATCGTGATCAGCCGTGATTGGACACGGCTGATCATGTGGTAAAGAGTCTCCGTCAGAGACTCTTTACCTAGATCGGTGTTGCAGGGTGTCAGGCTGACACCCCGCAACAACGATCGCCGCGATGCGCGCCCCCTCGATATCCTGATCACGTCATATGACGTCCGGTCAGGGATATCAAATCACTTTGCCACCGTCATTTTGTAATAGGGCGGGCGGCAAGTGGTTAAGTTTACCAATTTATATAGTATAGTTCAGTTATTCATACAGTATTATGTGGAGGATGGCACTGTAAATATTTTAATTAAAAAAAGTCAAACTTTTAAATTGGCATACAAATACTGTATATATTTGAAATTAAATAATTTATTAAATTATTGTTTTGCTGGTTTCTGCCAGTCACAGTCTGTGTTACATCCCTCCAGCCTGTGTCTTAGAATGAAAGGGAGGTGAAGCCTCCATGAACACATATGTGACTCATATGGGCTGCTCAGATGTGATAGGGAGAAAATGCTCAGCATAGGAACTCACTGAAAACTGAGCATGTGCAGAGCTGCCAACACTGTTCTGCAAAATCCCTAGCTGAATTTGGGACATTAACAGAAGCTGGAGCTAGAGAGCAGCAGAATCGACCAGGATTTTTGCAGAATAGAGAAAAGGAATCTCATAGTGACTGAGTATGAACAGAACCTAATACAGCATTTATTGATAGTTTTTTTTCTATGATGTGGGTTGAGTGACACTTTAATATTTAAAATATCATGTTTACCTGATTTGAAAAAAAAAAAAAAACTTTTTAATTTTGGTGCTGAATATAAAGGAAGGATAAATGCAAGGAAGGAAAAGAAAATATTGAATTTAATTTTGTAGAGGATTTGGTTATGTTCAGTGGGACTTTCCTTATTTACAAATGGATCAATGATCAAGTCCTGTAGATTCTTACAAGTACAAGGGTTGGTAGCCATTGTTGTGATGATTGTGTCTTCTGGTTGTATAAAGGCTGTGACCTGTTTCATAAAGGACAGAAGGTTCTAACCTTTATAATCCAGGAGTTTATCTGAAGGGATATTTCGGGAGGGAGGGGGGATTAAGGAGATCTGCCTTTAGCTGTGTTGTGTAAAGGAACTTTCCAGCATCCTACATGAGCATTGACTTTTGATAATGGGAAAAAAGCAAGTGGTAAGTGCGTGAATTTCGATTTTCTGTTCTTCTCATTAATCTGGGAACTTTATACATTGTAAATAAATAATCTACTTGAAATCATATAACTGTCATTTTTACCAGAGTAGTTGCTTGTCTTGTGGTCTGCACAAAAGTTTTTCAATTGGCATCACTGATGTAGCTGCAACCCTTTGACTATGTTTCAGGATAATGTAGAAAAAGTTAATAATTCCATCTCTAAGTTAAGTGTATAGAAGTGTCAGTTCCTGGATGTATCAGTGGTTGTTAGCACGGTATGATTGCTGGCCAAAATTAGTAGCAGTGTTAGGATTTCGCTGTCAGATTTCTATTGAGATTTTAGAGCTGCAATAGGTAACACCAGTTGTGTGTTTTTTTTTTTTTTTTTTTTTCTTTTTTGCAAATGTGAAAAAAAAAAAAAAAAAAAAAATATATATATATATATATATATATATATATATATATATATATATATATATATATATATATATATATATATATATATATAAATAAATCACAAGCATATTAGAAAAGGGACATTCTGATGCTCATCACAACATTGCTTCCAAGGATGTGCAGTCAAATAGGAGGGGGGGGGGGGCAGGCATTCGCCCCCTGCATACATAGATGGATTTACAAAGCTAACAGTCAATGCAATTTGCACAATGTATCTTCGTATATATCAAATTTATATTGCCGAAGAGACTTTTGCAAAGGCTCCCTCCGATTAGGAACATCTGTTTACATTCGGGAAATATATCCTCACTCTGATGATCTCTTACCCAATTTGATCCTTCCCTGAAAATCTGCAGGGGCAAATCAAATATTCAGTACTAAATGTGACGTTTGTAAAATCATATGTAGGCAAGAATAGTTTTGTTTAATAAAGAATATTAACTGTGTAATGATTTTCCTTTCCAGGCACCGCCACGTGCCCTTCCGCCAATGCCAAGGTACTGTGAATTTCAACTTTTAAAAATGGATACTAATTGCTGAAAAATGGGGTACTAAATATTCATTTGAAATGCATACATGTTAAAGCGTATGTCAAGCTTAGTTTTTGGATAGATTAGAACCCCTGTCAGGTTTTACTGTTTCTTGTCCTGGTTACAATGTTTAAACAGTGAGCTGAATCTCCAGCATCAACAAAGACAGAATTAAAAATGCTTTTTATTGTAGGGTAGTAGAAGGCTAAAACCCTTCTATTTCTGTCTGTGTCCCTATTGTAGATTTCCTCTCACTTCCTGTCCGGGAAAACTGTTGTCAGCAGAGCAGAAAGTGAGTGAAAATCTTTTTAATTTAGCAGTAAAACCAGAAAGGGTTTTTGTTCTTGTTGCATATAAAATATATATTCTAGATATAGGTGGCTATAATCCTTTTACATTTAGTTAAAACAGAGCTAGGTAAGTATATGAGGACATTCTGCATATAGTGAGTCTTTATAATATTCATACAGCCTATATTTAACTATGTTTTTAATGAATATATGCAATGCAAAACTGGATTAAATGTGTATTTATTATTTGCTTGCTCCTGTGATTTAAGTATGCCAGGTTCAGTTTTTGTAATAAAGTATAGTGCATGTAAAATTCAAACAAAGATGGCTGCAAATGTACCAGCCCCCGCAATGAATCTTTCGATATTCTCCTCTCTGTAGAGAAATAGCTTCAGCTAGTGACCAAAATTTACCCCAGTGATTTGTTAAAGTTCTTTTTTTATTATACTTATTCTTTATTATTATTATTTTATTATATATTATTTTTCCATCTTGCATTTGAATTTTTTTTTTTTTCTGTTTTTTCATGAAATCACACGGAAATCTTATTTTATTGCCAAAGCACATTTCAGGGTAAGTTAAAGTACTTCTACATTCCAGATCTCAAACATAGTTTGTTATCATTTGTAAAGAATTGTAAAAGGCCCCTTAAAGTGGATGTAAACCCGAAATTATTATTTTTTTTTTTTTTTGCTGTCATAATGTAGAGTATAAGATTTTCTATCATTTGAGCCCAGTCTTGCCACAAAGAGTTAATCCAGCTCTGAGCAATCCTCTTTTATTGTTCACTGAGATAAAACTTGACAAACAGAGAAAAACTTTGTCAAATCCTCCCCCTTGCTGTGAGTGACAGGTGATTTACATATCTCGTGCACTAGCCTAAGACATGCATTATTTTTTAATTCCCTCCCCCACTCCTTTCTTCAGCAGCTCTGCAAGGATTGGCTGTTCCACACCTCAGCATGATTTGGCATGCTGAAGTCATGTGGTTACTTTCCTGTCTTTTCACTGGATGTTAGAGATCATAGCAGAAGTTCAGTGTAAGAAATACACAGGAGAAAATGCATATTGATAAGGGGATTGTAGAGGTGGGCGGGGAGTCTACTGACATCACGACTCCACCCACCGAGCTCCAGACAACAGACCCGCCCATAGAATCTGCAGTTTTTCGGCTCTCATAACAGACAGAGGGGAGACATTTGATAGGTAAGGATACAGGCAGGAGGCATGTATATCCTTATAGATAACCCCTATGGCAGTAGTTTAGAAAGGATGACATTGGGTTTACGTCCACTTTAAGTCATGATTTTGTTGCATGCAAGGTAATGGTTTATTCCCAATGAAGGGCAGCACACACCAAAATAATATTGCTATGATGTTTATGGAAAAGGAAATGACCAAATCAGCTAAGATATCTTTTTTGATGGATGAAAAGATTGGTGCAGCTGGCTGACTCCAAGGCCTGGTTTACACTATTCAGATGAAACTTGAGTCGCACAGGGGTTGATTTACTAAAACTAGAGAGTACAAAATCTGGTGCATCCGTGCATAGTAGACAGTTGGCTTCTTACTTCAGCTTGTTTAGTTAAGCTTTGACAAAAAAAAAAAACTAGAAGCTAATTGGTTTCTATGCAGAGCTGCACCAGCTTTTGCGCACTCTAGTTTTAGTAACTGAACCCCACAGAGTCCCATGACAAGGGAAATCGCATTGTTTTCAACAGTGTCCATTCACATCAATGTGACTCAGCACAGAGAGTGCTTTTGGAAAAGGTTCCTGTACTACTTTGGAGTGATTTCAGTTAGATTTTGGACCCATAGACTATACAAGCCTTATTAAAGTTGTATCCAAGTAGCACTACATAATCGCAAGTCTGATCAAAATTGTATTGCAGCAGTGCGAACCTAGCCTAATACTGTAGCTCCTGGTATTCAGTTGTTTGTTAAAATTTGAAAGAATCCCCTCCCTATTTTTATTTAACCACTTCAATACCAGGCACTTAGACACCTTCCCGCCCAGCCCAATTTTCACCTTTCAGCGCTGTTGCAATTTGAATGACAATTGCGCGGCCATGCTACACTGTACCCAAACAATTTTTTTATCATTTTGTTCCCACAAATAGAGCTTTCTTTTGGTGGTATTTGATCACCTCTGCGGTTTTTATTTTTTGCGCAACAAATAAAAAAAGACCGAAAATTTCGAAAAAAAACAAGTTTTTCTTTGTTTCTGTTAAATTTTTTTGTAAATAAGTACGCTTTCTCTTTCAATAATGGGCACTGATATAGCTGCACTGATGGGCACTGATACGGCGGCACTGATGGGCACCGATGAGGTGGCACCAATGAGGTGGCACTGATGAGGTGGCACTAACGGGCACTGATGATGGGCACTGATAGGCGGCACTGATGGGCACTGATAGGTGGCACTGATGGGCACTGATAGGTGGCACTGATGGGCACTGATAGGTGGCACTGGTATGCGGCACTGATGGGCACTCATAGGTGGCACTGATGGGCACACATAGGCGGCACTGATGGGCACTCGTAGGTGGCATTGATTGGCATATATGGGTGGCACTGATGGGTACTTATGTGTGGCACTGATGTGTGGCACTGATGGGCACTGATAGGTGGGCACTGATGGGCACCGATGGGCACTGACAGGTGGCACCGATGGGCACTGACAGGTGGCACCGATGGGCAATGACAGGTGGCACAGATGGGCAATGACAGGTGGCACTGATATAGCATTGCTGGGCAGATCTGGTCATTGCTGGGCAGATCTTTGGCATAATAGTGCCAATCAGTGCCCATTTGTGGGCACTGATTGGCACAGATTGGGCACATGTGGATGGCCATGGGGTACATACCTGGCCATCCACGTTGCCCCTTCCCTGGTGGTCCTAGTGGCATCCCTGGTAGTCCAGTGGGGTGATCTGCGGGGGGGCTGCGCTGATAAACAATCAGCGCAGACCCCCCCTGCCAGGAGAGCCACCGATCAGCTCTCCTCTACTTGCGTCTGTCAGACGCGAGTGAGGAAGAGCCGATCAACGGCTCTTCCTATTGACAGCGTGATCAGCCGTGATTGGACACGGCTGATCACGTGGTAAAGAGCCTCCGCCGGAGGCTTTTTACCAAGATCAGTGTAGCGGTGTGTCAGACTGACACACCGCTCCACCGATCGCCGCGATGCGCGCCCCCGGGGGCGCGTTGCGGCATGTTATCCTGCTGGACGTCATATGACGTCCAGTCAGGATAACACAACCACTTCCCGGACGTCAATCCGCTATAGGGCGGGCGGGAAGTGGTTAAAGAAGAAATCCATCCAGGGTAAAAGTTACCAACAAACTTGCCCATTTTCAGTTATGAGTATGTCCAAACCCATCCTTGAGCCAGCATGTGCACAGACTTGGAGACTTAAGACAGTGGGGTTAATTAAGTGTTCTTGCATAGCAAGACCACTTACTGTTATCTCACATATATATTATTCTTATTAAGTGTTCTTGCATAGCAAGACCACTTACTGTTATCTCACATATATATTATTCTTATTAGTGGGACTGCTTTAGCAGTCCCACTATTGTTATTCAATTTTATTTATTTTTAATTAGTGGGAATGCTTTAGCAGTCCCACTATTGTTATTCAATTTTATTTATTTTTCATTTTAATTTTAATTTTAATTTTATTCCGTACGTTTTTTGGTTCTGCGTAACTTCTGCATACTTTCAGCTATTAAAACCATTCAACTATCAAAATGTTCGTCTCTTTTAGCTGAGGTGTGCTCTTTTTCAACTTTTTTTCTACCATTTATACTTTTTAAAATATTAAGCTTTTTATCACTTTTTTTTAACATTGAAGTCAATGGGAGCATGCTTCAGAAACTTAAAATCTTCTTCCGCTCCCAAAAGTTTCAGCTCCTTCATACTTTCACCTACAGACCCCAAAAAAACTTTAAAATGTTCACAAAATATTCAGCTATCTGGTTACATCTTTTCAGTTTGATATCTTTTACAGTTTTTGAGAAAAAGCTTTTTGTTTAGAGGTCATTTCAGGAAATTTTAGCCATTAATCAGAGTGTACTGTGTTTGTTTTGTTGCCATGGTTACCAAAGCTTCTGTTATACACAGGGGGGAAGGTGGCTGGAGCATCTCAGCTCATTACAGAGCCCGGGGGAGGGGACAGACACACCATGTACTGATTTATAATAGAGGAAAATGATGGGGCAGTTTTGATGGGGCAGTTTTGATGGTGGCAATATGATGGGGCAGTTTTGATGGGACAATTCTGATGGGGCAGTTTTGATGGTGGCAATATGATGGGGCAGTTTTGATGGTGGCAATATGATGGGGCAGTTTTGATGAGGCAATTCTGATGGGACAGTTTTGATGGGGCAATTCTGATTGGGCAGTTTTGATGGCAATATGATGGAGGCAGTTTTGATGGTGGCAACATGATGGGGCAGTTTTGATGGTGGCAATATGATGGGGCAGTTTTGATGGGGCAGTTTTGATGGTGTCAATATGAAGGGGCAGTTTTGATGGGGACAATTTTGATGGGGCAATTCTGATGGGGCAGTTTTGATGGTGGCAATATGATGGGGCAGTTTTGATGGTGGCAATATGATGGGGCAGTTTTAATGGGGACAATTTTTATGGAGCAGTTTTAAAGGTGGCAATATGAAGGGGCAGTTTTGCTGGGGGCAGTTTTGATGGTGGCAATATGATGGGGCAGTTTTGATAGGGCAATTCTGATGGGGCAGTTTTCATGGTGGCAATATGATGGGGCAGTTTTGATGGGGACAATTTTTATGGAGCAGATTTAAAGGTGGCAATATGATGGGGCAGTTTTGATGGGACAATTCTGATGGGGCAGTTTTGATGGTGGCAATATGATGGGGCAGTTTTGATGGGGCAATTCTGATGGGACAGTTTTGATGGGGCAATTCTGATGGGACAGTTTTGATGGGGTAATTCTGATGGGACAGTTTTGATGGGGCAATTCTGATGGGGCAGTTTTGATGGCAATATGATGGAGGCAGTTTTGATGGTGGCAACATGATGGGGCAGTTTTGATGGTGGCAATATGGGCAGTTTTGATGGTGTCAATATGAAGGGGCAGTTTTGATGGGGACAATTTTGATGGGGCAATTCTGATGGGGCAGTTTTGATGGTGGCAATATGATGGGGCAGTTTTGATGGGGACAATTTTTATGGAGCAGTTTTAAAGGTGGCAATATGATGGGGCAGTTTTGCTGGGGGCAGTTTTGATGGTGGCAATATGATGGGGCAGTTTTGATAGGGCAATTCTGATGGGGCAGTTTTCATGGTGGCAATATGATGGGGCAGTTTTGATGGGGACAATTTTAATGGAGCAGTTTTGATGGTGGCAAAATGATGGGGCAGTTTTGATGGTGGCAATATGATGGGGCAGTTTTGATGGGGCAATTCTGATGGGGCAGTTTTGATGGTGGCAATATGATGGGGCAGTTTTGATGGCGGCCATTTTAGCAATTTAGCTATTCAGCATTCCCACGCATTTTCCCCAGGAAATGCATTTTCTAGTTTTAATTTTATTCCGTACGTTTTTTGGTTCTGCGTAACTTCTACATACTTTCAGCTATTAAAACCATTCAACTATTAAAATGTTCGTCTCTCTTAGCTGAGGTGTGCTCTTTTTCAACTTTTCTTCTACCATTTATACTTTTTAAAATATTAAGCTTTTTAACACTTTTTTTTAACATTGAAGTCAATGGGAGCATGCTTGAAATCCTTAAATTCTTCTTCCGCTCCCAAAAGTTTCAGCTCCTTCATACTTTCACCTAGAGACACCAAACAAACTTTAAAATGTTCACAAAATATTCAGCTATCTGGCTATATCTTTTCAGTTTGATATCTTTTACAGTTTTTGAGAAAAAGCTTTTTGTTTAGAGGTCATTTCAGGAAATTTTAGCCATTAATCAGAGTGTACTGTGTTTGTTTTGTTGCCATGGTTACCAAAGCTTCTGTTATACACAGGGGGGAGGTGGCTGGAGCATCTCAGCTCTGATTACAGAGCCCGGGGGAGGGGACAGACACACCATGTACTGATTTATAATAGAGGAATATGATGGGGCAGTTTTGATAGGGCAATTCTGATGGGGCAGTTTTGATGGGGCAATTATGATGGGGCAGTTTTATTGGTGGCAATTATGATGGGGCAGTTTTGATGGTGGCAATATGATGGGGCAGTTTTGATGGGGACAATTTTTATGGAGCAGTTTTAAAGGTGGCAATATGATGGGGCAGTTTTGATGGGGGCAGTTTTGATGGTGGCAATATGATGGGGCAGTTTTGATGGGGCAATTCTGATGGGGCAGTTTTGATGGTGGCAATATGATGGGGCAGTTTTAATGGGGACAATTTTGATGGGGCAATTCTGATGGGGCAGTTTTGATGGCAGTATGATGGGGCAGTTTTGATGGCAGTATGATGGGGCAGTTTTGATGGCGGCCATTTTAGCAATTTAGCTATTCAGCATTCCCACGCATTTTCCCCAGGAAATGCATTTTCTAGTTATTCTTATTATTATAGCCAAATTTACCACCCTAACTCCTCCCACTTTTTTTACACTACATAGACAAGTAATATACCAAAACGTGCGGATTGTTCCCGAATGGTGTGCTATTATTTTGTGGAATGTTTCGCCGAATGGTTCACGAAATATCGTAGTTTTTGCGGCGAAATTGGTCCCATAGGAGTGAATGGGGAAACTAGAGTGGAAGGTGACAAAAGGTGAAAAATCAGAACATGATTTCTAAACTGCCGCCACTCTCTCATTTTCAAGCCCACCTACACAAATCTTATATCAAAACGTTGAGCTATCCCTGCTGCTACTAAACATGTCCACGGCTAAGCCATAGTCCTGATAGTTTTCACAATATGACCATTTGTTTGCAACTCACACCGTCCATTGACATTCATTGAAACTACACTCTAGCCCCTTCAAATTTGAAGGGCAATTTCTAAACTGCGACTGTGCCTCCATTTTTAATATTTCAGAGACATACTATACATCAAAATCTAGGTCTGGGTCTTGTGATTCTCACAATATAAAGATCTTCGCTGTAGGATTTATAGTTTTTGAGAAAAGGCTTTTTGTTTAGAGGTCATTTCAGGAAATTTTAGCCATTAATCAGAGTGTACTGTGTTTGTTTTGTTGCCATGGTTACCAAAGCTTCTGTTATACACAGGGGGGGAGGTGGCTGGAGCATCTCAGCTCTGATTACAGAGCCCGGGGGGAGGGGACAGACACACCATGTACTGATTTATAATAGAGGAATATGATGGGGCAGTTTTGATGGGGTAATTCTGATGGGGCAGTTTTGATGGTGGCAATATAATGGGGCAGTTTTGATGGGGCAATTCTGATGGGGCAGTTTTGATGGTGGCAATATGATGGGGCAGTTTTGATGGTGGCAATATGATGGGGGCAGTTTTAATGGGGACAATTTTGATGGGGCAGTTTTGATGGCAGTATGATGGGGCAGTTTTGATGGGGGCAGTTTTGATAGTGGCAATATGATGGGGCAGTTTTAATGGGGACAATTTTGATGGGGCAGTTTTGATGGCAGTATGATGGGGCAGTTTTGATGGCGGTCGTTTTAGCAATTTAGCTATTCAGCAATTATTTTTGAAAAAAAAAATATTTTTGAAAAAAAAAATATATTTTTGGAAAAAAAATATATTTTTGAAAAAAAAAATCATTTTTGAAAAAAAAAAATTACTTTTGAAAAAAAAATTACTTTTAGTTTTGATGGGGCAATTCTGATGGGGCAGTTTTGATGGGGACAATTTTGATGGGGAAATTCTAATGGGGCAGTTTTGATGGCAATATGATGGGGGCAGTTTTGATGGTGGCAATATGATGGGGCAGTTTTGATGGCGGCCGTTTTAGCAATTTAGCTATTCAGCATTCCCACGCATTTTCCCCAGGAAATGCATTTTCTAGTTATTACTATAGCCAAATTTACCACTAGGGCTGAAACAACTAATCGATTAATCGATTATGAAATTAATCGATTACTATTTTCATAATCGATTAATCGGACAGTAACATAATGGGGTTAAAAAAAACTAAAATGAGCCCTTTATAGCACAAAAAGAGCAAATAATTGCTACTGTAAATCAAAATTTCACAGTTCTACAGTAAAAAAAATGAACCCCTTACAGTAGTGATTATCTAAAGGCCCATTTTATTTTTATTAACCCCATTATGTTACTAAACGTCTTAGACCTGCTTCACATCTATGTGTGTTTTTTGGTGCTTTTTGCATAAACGCACTACAGTTCATTTACATGGTTTCCTATGGGACACATTCACATCTATGCTTTTTTCAGCCAAGTCAATTTTCAGACGAGAATATTCAGACGAAAAATCTTTGTACATTCACTGAATGAAAGAATGAAAAAAAATTGATGTCTGAGTCTGATGATATTTACCAGATTCACCCTTTAATAGTATATATGCTCTAATAGTATATAAAGTATCTCTTCTAATAGTATGTACAATAGATCTCCTCTAATAGTATGTACAGTAGATCTCCTCTAATAGCATATACAGTAGATCTCCTCTAATAGTATATACAGTAGATCTCCTCTAATAGTATATACAGTAGATCTCCTCTAATAGTATATACAGTAGATCTCTTCTAATTGTATATACAGTATATCTCTTCTAATTGTATATACTATACACTACAGTATATCTCCTCTGTCTTATTCTCAGAGTGGATTAGAGCTTTTGCTCCCTAACCATAAAGTTGGTAATTTATATTTACCACTGCATTGAGATATTTAGAAATACATTTCCTTTTTTTTAAACTTTAAATATTAAACTAAATTATACACCACACTTTTTTTTTAGGTTATTAACCGAATAATCGATTAATCGAAACAATAATCGGCCAACTAATCGATTATGAAAATAATCGTTAGTTGCAGCCCTATTTACCACCCTAACTCCTCCCACAGTTTTTACACTACATAGACAAGTAATATACCGAAACGTGCGGATTGTTCCCAAATGGTGTGCTATTATTTTGTGGAACGTTTCGCCCAATGGTTCACGAAATATCGTCATTTTTGCAGCGAAATTGGTCCCATAGGAATGAATGGGGAAACTAGAGTGGGAGGTGACAAAAGCTGAAAAATCAGAACATGATTTCTAAACTGCCGCCACTCCCTCATTTTCAAGCCCACCTACACAAATCTTATATCAAAACGTTCAGCTATCCCTGCTGCCACTAAACATGTCCACGGCTAAGCCATAGTCCTGATAGTTTTCACAATATGACCATTTGTTTGCAACTCACGCCGTCCATTGACATTCATTGAAACTACACTCTAGCCCCTTCAAATTTGAAGGGCAATTTCTAAACTGCGACCGTGCCTCCATTTTTAATATTTCAGAGACATACTATACATCAAAATCTAGGTCTGGGTCTTGTGATTCTCACAATATAAAGATCTTCGCTGTAGGATGTATAGTTTTTAAAATACGGCCATTTGAATTACTGCACAGTTGTTAAATCTTTCATTATCCTGTCTATTGTGTATGGAGCAGTATTTGTGAAGCATAAACAGGACATGAGCGTTGCTAGGAAACAGTGGTTGTAAACACAAGATGCTGAGACACCCCAAATGCATGTGACTTCATCTGCTAGACTTGATAATGCTTGTAGACTCCTCCCACAGTTTTTACACTACAGAGACAAGTAATATACCGAAACGTGCGGATTGTTCCCGATTGATGTGCTATTACTTTGTGGAACGTTTCACCAAATGGTTCACGAAATATCGTAGTTTTTGCGGCGAAATTGGTCCCTTAGGAATGAATGGCGAAATGTTCAATGTCATTTAATTGGTGTGCTATTACCTTGTGGAACTTTGTGAAAAGCTGAAATATACCAGTGTGAATCCGGCCTCGATGTCATTTAATTGGTGTGCTATTACTTTCTGGAACGTTTCGCCGAATGGTTCACGAAATATCGTCGTTTTTGCGACGAAATTGGTCCCATAGGAATGAATGGCGAAACGTTCAAAACTAGAGTGGGAGGTGACAAAAGCTGACAACCCCATGATCAGCCAAAACATTATGACCGCCCCATAAAAAAAAAATATTTTTGAAAAAAAAAATCATTTTTGAAAAAAAAAAATATTTGAAAAAAAAAAATATTATTGAGAAAAAAAAATTTATTTTTGAAAAAAAAAAAATATTTTTGAAAAAATAAAAAAAATCATTTTTGAAAAAAAAATCATTTAAAAAAAAAATCATTTAAAAAAAATCATTTTTGAAAAAAAAAATAATTTTTGAAAAAAATGTTCAGCTCTTTCAGCTAATGATGGGACTTCAACTTTTTTACTACTATTTATACTTTTTAAAATATTAAGCTTTTTAACACTTTTCACAGTTACTCAAGCCACTCCACCTAGTTACTCCGCCCACTCCAGTTGTAGAGGCAAGAACACTTCACACAATTTCCCCAGAAATTGTAGCTTTTTTAGTTATTAAGTGTTCTTGCATAGCAAGACCACTTACTGTTATCTCACATATATATTATTAAGTGTTCTTGCATAGCAAGACCACTTACTGTTATCTCACATATATATTATTCCTATTATTTAAGTGTTCTTGCATAGCAAGACCACTTACTGTTATCTCATATATATATTATTAAGTGTTCTTGCATAGCAAGACCACTTATTGTTATCTCACATATATATTATTCTTATTATTATAGCCAAATTTACCACCCTAACTCCTCCCACAGTTTTGACACTACATAGACAAGTAATATACCGAAACGTGCGGATTGTTCCCGAATGGTGTGCTATTACTTTGTGGAACGTTTTGTCAAATGGTTCATGAAATATCGTCATTTTTGCGGTGAAATTTGTCCCATAGGAATGAATGGGGAAATGTTCAAAACTAGAGTGTGAGGTGACAAAAGCTGAAAAATCAGGACATGATTTCTAAACTGCCACCACTCCCTCATTTTTAAGCCCACCTACACAAATCTTATATCAAAACGTTCAGCTATCCCTGCTGCCACTAAACATGTCCACAACTAAGCCATACTCCTGATAGTTTTCACAATATGACCATTTGTTTGCAACTCATGCCGTCCATTAACATTCATTGAAACTACACTCTAGCCCCTTCAAATTTGAAGGGCAATTTCTAAACTGCGACTGTGCCTCCATTTAATATTTCAGAGACATACTACACATCAAAATCTAGGTCTGGGTCTTGTGATTCTCACAATATAAAGATCATCGCTGTAATTTATAGTTTTTAAAATACAGCCATTTGAATTTCTGCACAGTTACTACATCTATCATGGTCCTGTGTATTGTGTATTGAGCAGTATTTGTGAAGCATAAACAGGACATGAGCGTTGCTAGGAAACAGTGGTTGTAAACACAAGATGCTGAGACCCCCCCAAATGCATGTGGTCATACCTTCATCTGCTAGGCTTGATAATGCTTGTAGACTACTGGTGGAGGCAAGAACACTTCACACAATTTCCCCAGAAATTGTAGCTTTTCTAGTTAAGTGTTCTTGCATAGCAAGACCACTTACTGTTATCTCACATATATATTATTCTTATTATTATAGCCAAATTTACCACCCTAACTCCTCCCACAGTTTTTACACTACATAGACAAGTAATATACCGAAACGTGCGGATTGTTCCCGAATGGTGTGCTATTACTTTGTGGAATGTTTCGCCAAATGGTTCACGAAATATCGTCGTTTTTGCGGCGAAATTGGTCCCATAGGAATGAATGGGGAAACTAGAGTGGGAGATGACAAAAGCTGGAAAATCAGAACATGATTTCTAAACTGCCGCCACTCCCTCATTTTCAAGCCCACCTACACAAACCTTATATCAAAACGTTCAGCTATCCCTGCTGCCACTAAACATGTCCACGGCTAAGCCATAGTCCTGATAGTTTTCACAATATGACCATTTGTTTGCAACTCACGCCGTCCATTGACATTCATTGAAACTACACTCTAGCCCCCTCCAAATTTGAAGGGCAATTTCTAAACTGCGACTGTGCCTTCATTTTTAATATTTCAGAGACATACTATACATCAAAATCTAGGTCTGGGTCTTGTGATTCTCACAATATAAAGATCTTCGCTGTAGGATGTATAGTTTTTAAAATACGACCATTTGTTTAGAGGTCATTTCAGGAAATTTTAGCCATTAATCAGAGTGTACTGTTAGTGTTTGTTTTGTTGCCATGGTTACCAAAGCTTCTGTTATACACAGGGGGGAAGGTGGCTGGAGCATCTCAGCTGATTACAGAGCCCGGGGGAGGGGACAGACACACCATGTACTGATTTATAATAGAGGAATATGATGGGGCAGTTTTGATGGGGTAATTCTGATGGGGCAGTTTTGATGAAGCAGTATTTGGGAAGCATAAACAGGGCATGAGCGTTGCTAGGAAACAGTGGTTGTAAACACAAGATGCTGAGACACTCCAAATGCATGTGACTTCATCTGCTAGACTTGATAATGCTTGTAGACTCCTCCCACAGTTTTCACACTACAGAGACAAATAATATACCGAAACGAGCGGATTGTTCCCGATTGGTGTGTTATTACTTTGTGGAATGTTTTGCCGAATGGTCCACGAAATGACGTTTTTGCGGCGAAATTGGTCCCATAGGAATGAATGGCGAAATGTTCAAAACTAGAGTGGGAAGTGACAAAAGCTGACAACCCCATGATCAGCCAAAACATTATGACCACCCCATGATCAGCCAAAACATTATGACCGCCCCATGTAAAAAAAAAAAAATATTTTTGAAAAAAAAAAAAATTTTTTGAAAAAAGTAAAAAAATAATTTTTGAAAAAAAAAATATTTTTGAAAAAAAAAAAATTATTTTTGAAAAAAAAAAAATTTTTGAAAAAAAAATTTCTTTTAAAAAAAAAATTATTTTTGAAAAAAATATATATTTGAAAAAAAAAAATATTTTTGAAAAAAAAAAATTATTTTTGAAAAAAAAATTACTTTAAAAAAAATAATAATTTCGAAAAAAAAATTATTTTTGAAATAAAAAAATTACCTTTGAAAAAAAAAATTACTTTTGAAAAAAAAAATCATTTTTGAAGAAAAAAAAAATCATTTTTGGTTAAAAAAAATTCATTTTTGAAAAAAAAAATTACTTTTGAAAAAAATGTTCAGCTCTTTCAGCGAATGATGAAACTTTTTTACTACTATTTATACTTTTTAAAATATTAAGCTTTTTAACACTTTTCACAGTTACTCAAGCCACTCCACCCCACCCAGTTACTCCGCCCACTCCAGTTGTAGAGGCAAGAACACTTTCACAATTTCCCCAGAAATTGTACCTTTTCTAGTTAAGTGTTCTTGCATAGCAAGACCACTTACTGTTATCTCACATATATATTATTCTTATTATTATAGCCAAATTTACCACCCTAACTCCTCCCACAGTTTTTACACTACATAGACAAGTAATATACCGAAACGTGCGGATTGTTCCCGAATGGTGTGCTATTACTTTGTGGAACGTTTCGCCGAATGGTTCACGAAATATCGTCGTTTTTGCGGCGAAATTGGTCCCATAGGAATGAATGGGGAAACTAGAGTGGGAGATGACAAAAGCTGGAAAATCAGAACATGATTTCTAAACTGCCGCCACTCCCTCATTTTCAAGCCCACCTACACAAATCTTATATCAAAACGTTCAGCTATCCCTGCTGCCACTAAACATGTCCACGGCTAAGCCATAGTCCTGATAGTTTTCACAATATGACCATTTGTTTGCAACTCACGCCGTCCATTGACATTCATTGAAACTACACTCTAGCCCCCTCCAAATTTGAAGGGCAATTTCTAAACTGCGACTGTGCCTTCATTTTTAATATTTCAGAGACATACTATACATCAAAATCTAGGTCTGGGTCTTGTGATTCTCACAATATAAAGATCTTCGCTGTAGGATGTATAGTTTTTAAAATACGGCCGTTTGTTTAGAGGTCATTTCAGGAAATTTTAGCCATTAATCAGAGTGTACTGTTAGTGTTTGTTTTGTTGCCATGGTTACCAAAGCTTCTGTTATACACAGGGGGGAGGTGGCTGGAGCATCTCAGCTGATTACAGAGCCCGGGGGAGGGGACAGACACACCATGTACTGATTTATAATAGAGGAATATGATGGGGCAGTTTTGATGAAGCAGTATTTGGGAAGCATAAACAGGGCATGAGCGTTGCTAGGAAACAGTGGTTGTAAACACAAGATGCTGAGACACTCCAAATGCATGTGACTTCATCTGCTAGACTTGATAATGCTTGTAGACTCCTCCCACAGTTTTCACACTACAGAGACAAATAATATACCGAAACGAGCGGATTGTTCCCGATTGGCGTGTTATTACTTTGTGGAATGTTTTGCCGAATGGTCCACGAAATGACGTTTTTGCGGCGAAATTGGTCCCATAGGAATGAATGGCGAAATGTTCAAAACTAGAGTGGGAAGTAACAAAAGCTGACAACCCCATGATCAGCCAAAACATTATGACCACCCCATGATCAGCCAAAACATTATGACCGTCCCATGTAAAAAAAAAAATATTTTTGAAAAAAAAAAGTAATTTTTGAAAAAAGTAAAAAAATAATTTTTGAAAAAAAAAAAATCATTTTTGAAAAAAAAAAAAAAATATTTTTGAAAAAAAAAAAAATTATTTTTGAAAAAAAAAAATATTTTTGAAAAAATACTTTTAAAAAAAAAATTATTTTTGAAAAAAAAATATATTTGAAAAAAAAAATATTTTTGAAAAAAAAAAATTATTTTTGAAAAAAAAATTACTTTAAAAAAAATAATAATTTCGAAAAAAAAATTATTTTTGAAATAAAAAAATTCATTTTTGAAAAAAAAAATTACCTTTGAAAAAAAAAATTACTTTTGAAAAAAAAAATCATTTTTGAAGAAAAAAAAATCATTTTTGATTAAAAAAAATTCATTTTTGAAAAAAAAAATTACTTTTGAAAAAAATGTTCAGCTCTTTCAGTGAATGATGGAACTTTTTTACTACTATTTATACTTTTTAAAATATTAAGCTTTTTAACACTTTTCACAGTTACTCAAGCCACTCCACCCCACCCAGTTACTCCGCCCACTCCAGTTGTAGAGGCAAGAACACTTTCACAATTTCCCCAGAAATTGTACCTTTTCTAGTTATTATTCTTATTATTATAGCCAAATTTACCACCCTAACTCCTTCCACAGTTTTTACACTACATAGACAAGTAATATACCGAAACGTGCGGATTGTTCCCGAATGGTGTGCTATTACTTTGTGGAACGTTTCGCCGAATGGTTCACGAAATATCGTCGTTTTTGCGGCGAAATTGGTCCCATAGGAATGAATGGGGAAACTAGAGTGGGAGATGACAAAAGCTGGAAAATCAGAACATGATTTCTAAACTGCCGCCACTCCCTCATTTTCAAGCCCACCTACACAAATCTTATATCAAAACGTTCAGCTATCCCTGCTGCCACTAAACATGTCCACGGCTAAGCCATAGTCCTGATAGTTTTCACAATATGACCATTTGTTTGCAACTCACGCCGTCCATTGACATTCATTGAAACTACACTCTAGCCCCCTCCAAATTTGAAGGGCAATTTCTAAACTGCGACTGTGCCTTCATTTTTAATATTTCAGAGACATACTATACATCAAAATCTAGGTCTGGGTCTTGTGATTCTCACAATATAAAGATCTTCGCTGTAGGATGTATAGTTTTTAAAATACGACCATTTGTTTAGAGGTCATTTCAGGAAATTTTAGCCATTAATCAGAGTGTACTGTTAGTGTTTGTTTTGTTGCCATGGTTACCAAAGCTTCTGTTATACACAGGGGGGAAGGTGGCTGGAGCATCTCAGCTGATTACAGAGCCCGGGGGAGGGGACAGACACACCATGTACTGATTTATAATAGAGGAATATGATGGGGCAGTTTTGATGGGGTAATTCTGATGGGGCAGTTTTGATGAAGCAGTATTTGGGAAGCATAAACAGGGCATGAGCGTTGCTAGGAAACAGTGGTTGTAAACACAAGATGCTGAGACACTCCAAATGCATGTGACTTCATCTGCTAGACTTGATAATGCTTGTAGACTCCTCCCACAGTTTTCACACTACAGAGACAAATAATATACCGAAACGAGCGGATTGTTCCCGATTGGTGTGTTATTACTTTGTGGAATGTTTTGCCGAATGGTCCACGAAATGACGTTTTTGCGGCGAAATTGGTCCCATAGGAATGAATGGCGAAATGTTCAAAACTAGAGTGGGAAGTGACAAAAGCTGACAACCCCATGATCAGCCAAAACATTATGACCACCCCATGATCAGCCAAAACATTATGACCGCCCCATGTAAAAAAAAAAATATTTTTGAAAAAAAAAAAAATTTTTTGAAAAAAGTAAAAAAATAATTTTTGAAAAAAAAAAAATATATTTTTGAAAAAAAAAAAATATTTTTGAAAAAAAAAAAATCATTTTTGAAAAAAAAAAATATTTTTGAAAAAAAAATTACTTTTAAAAAAAAAATTATTTTTGAAAAAAAAATATATTTGAAAAAAAAAAATATTTTTGAAAAAAAAAATTATTTTTGAAAAAAAAATTACTTTAAAAAAAATAATAATTTCGAAAAAAAAATTATTTTTCAAATAAAAAAATTCATTTTTGAAAAAAAAAATTACCTTTGAAAAAAAAAATCATTTTTGAAGAAAAAAAAATCATTTTTGATTAAAAAAAATTCATTTTTGAAAAAAAAAATTACTTTTGAAAAAAATGTTCAGCTCTTTCAGCGAATGATGGAACTTTTTTACTACTATTTATACTTTTTAAAATATTAAGCTTTTTAACACTTTTCACAGTTACTCAAGCCACTCCACCCAGTTACTCCGCCCACTCCAGTTGTAGAGGCAAGAACACTTTCACAATTTCCCCAGAAATTGTACCTTTTCTAGTTCTTATTATTATTATAGCCAAATTTACCACCCTAACTCCTCCCACAGTTTTTACACTACATAGACAAGTAATATACCGAAACGTGCGGATTGTTCCCGAATGGTGTGCTATTATTTTGTGGAACGTTTCACCGAATGGTTCACGAAATATCGTAGTTTTTGCGGCGAAATTGGTCCCATAGGAATGAATGGGGAAGCTAGAGTGGGAGGTGACAAAAGCTGAAAAATCAGAACATGATTTCTAAACTGCCGCCACTCCCTCATTTTCAAGCCCACCTACACAAATCTTATATCAAAACGTTCAGCTATCCCTGCTGCCACTAAACATGTCCACGGCTAAGCCATAGTCCTGATAGTTTTCACAATATGACCATTTGATTGCAACTCACACCGTCCATTGACATTCATTGAAACGACACTCTAGCCCCTTCAAATTTGAAGGGCAATTTCTAAACTGCGACTGTGCCTCCATTTTTAATATTTCAGAGACATACTATGTATCAAAATCTAGGTCTGGGTCTTGTGATTCTCACAATATAAAGATCTTCGCTGTAGGATTTACAGTTTTTGAGAAAAAGCTTTTTGTTTAGAGGTCATTTCAGGAAATTTTAGCCATTAATCAGAGTGTACTGTGTTTGTTTTGTTGCCATGGTTACCAAAGCTTCTGTTATACACAGGGGGGGAGGTGGCTGGAGCATCTCAGCTCTGAATACAGAGCCCGGGGGAGGGGACAGGCACACCATGTACTGATTTATAATAGAGGAATATGATGGGACAGTTTTGATGGGGCAATTCTGATGGGGCAGTTTTAATGGGGCAATTATGATGGGGCAGTTTTGATGGTGGCAATATGATGGGGCAGTTTTGGTGGGGCAATTATGATGGGGCAGTTTTGATAGGGCAATTCTGATGGGGCAGTTTTGATGGTGGCAATATGATGGGGCAATTCTGATGGGGCAGTTTTGATGGTGGCAATATGATGGGGCAATTCTGATGGGGCAGTTTTGATGGTGGCAATATGATGGGGTTGTTTTGATGGGGCAATTCTGATGGGGCAGTTTTGATGGTGGCAATATGATGGGGCAGTTTTGATGGGACAATTCTGATGGGGCAGTTTTGATGGCAGTTTTTGAAAAAAAAATTATTTTTGAAAAAAAAATTTCGTTTAAAAAAAAAAAAAATAATAATTTTTGAAAAAAAAAAAACTTTTGAAAAAAATGTTCAGCTCTTTCAGCTAATGATGGGACTTCAACTTTTTTTTACTACTATTTATACTTTTTAAAATATTAAGCTTTTTAACACTTTTCACAGTTACTCAAGCCACTCCACCCAGTTACTCCGCCCACTCCAGTTGTAGAGGCAAGAACACTTTTCACAATTTCCCCAGAAATTGTTCCTTTTCTAGTTTTTATTAAGTGTTCTTGCATAGCAAGACCACTTACTGTTATCTCACATATATATTATTATTAAGTGTTCTTGCATAGCAAGACCACTTATTGTTATCTCACATATATATTATTATTATAGCCAAATTTACCACCCTAACTCCTCCCACAGTTTTTACACTACATAGACAAGTAATATACCGAAACGTGCGGATTGTTCCCGAATGGTGTGCTATTACTTTGTGGAACGTTTCGCCGAATTGTTCACGAAATATCGTAGTTTTTGCGGCGAAATTGGTCCCATAGGAATGAATGGGGAAACTAGAGTGGGAGATGGCAAAAGCTGGAAAATCAGAACATGATTTCTAAACTGCCGCCACTCCCTCATTTTCAAGCCCACCTACACAAATCTTATATCAAAACGTTCAGCTATCCCTGCTGCCACTAAACATGTCCACGGCTAAGCCATAGTCCTGATAGTTTTCACAATATGACCATTTGTTTGCAACTCACGCCGTCCATTGACATTCATTGAAACTACACTCTAGCCCCTTCAAATTTGAAGGGCAATTTCTAAACTGCGACTGTGCCTCCATTTTTAATATTTCAGAGACATACTATACATCAAAATCTAGGTCTGGGTCTTGTGATTCTCACAATATAAAGATCTTCGCTGTAGGATGTATAGTTTTTAAAATACGGCCATTTGTTTAGAGGTCATTTCAGGAAATTTTAGCCATTAATCAGAGTGTACTGTTAGTGTTTGTTTTGTTGCCATGGTTACCAAAGCTTCTGTTATACACAGGGGGGGAGGTGGCTGGAGCATCTCAGCTCTGATTACAGAGCCCGGGGGAGGGGACAGACACACCATGTACTGATTTATAATAGAGGAATATGATGGGGCAGTTTTGATGGGGTAATTCTGATGGGGCAGTTTTGATGAAGTAGTATTTGGGAAGCATAAACAGGGCATGAGCGTTGCTAGGAAACAGTGGTTGTAAACGAAAGATGCTGAGACACCCCAAATGCATGTGACTTCATCTGCTAGACTTGATAATGCTTGTAGACTCCTCCCACAGTTTTTACACTACAGAGACAAGTAATATACCGAAACGAGCGGATTGTTCCCGATTGGTGTGTTATTACTTTGTGGAATATTTCGCCGAATGGTCCACGAAATATCGTAGTTTTTTGCGGCAATATTGGTCCCATAGGAATGAATTGCGAAATGTTCAATGTCATTTAATTGGTGTCCTATTACCTTGTGGAACTTTGTGAAAAGCTGAAAAATACCAGTGTGAATCCGGCCTCAATGTCATTTAATTGGTGTGCTATTACTCTGTGGAACATTTCCCCGAATGGTTCACGAAATATCGTCGTTTTTGCGGTGAAATTGGTCCCATAGGAATGAATGGTGAAATGTTCAAAACTAGAGCGGGAGGTGACAAAAGCTGACAACCCCATGATCAGCTGAAACATTATGACCGCCCCATGAAAAAAAAAAAAATATTTTTGAAAAAAAATATATATATTTTTGAAAAAAAAAAAATATATTTTTGAAAAAAAAAATTATTTTTGAAAAAAAAAATTATTTTTGAAAAAAAAAATATTTTTGAAAAAAAAAATTATTTTTGAAAAAAAAAAATTATTTTTGAAAAAAAAAAAAAAAATTTTTGAAAAAAAAATTACTTAAAAAAAAAAATAATTTCGAAAAAAAAAATTATTTTTGAGAAAAAAAATTACTTTTAAAAAAAAATCATTTTTGAAAAAAAAATCATTTTTGAAGAAAAAAAAATCATTTTTGAAGAAAAAAAATCATTTTTGAAGAAAAAAAATTACTTTTGAAAAAAATGTTCAGCTCTTTCAGCTAATGATGGAACTTTTTTACTACTATTTATACTTTTTAAAATATTAAGCTTTTTAACACTTTTCACAGTTACTCAAGCCACTCCACCCCACCCAGTTACTCCGCCCACTCCAGTTGTAGAGGCAAGAACACTTTCACAATTTCCCCAGAAATTGTAGCTTTTCTAGTTAAGTGTTCTTGCATAGCAAGACCACTTACTGTTATCTCACATATATATTATTCTTATTATTATAGCCAAATTTACCACCCTAACTCCTCCCACAGTTTTTACACTACATAGACAAGTAATATACCGAAACGTGCGGATTGTTCCCGAATGGTGTGCTATTACTTTGTGGAACGTTTCGCCGAATGGTTCACGAAATATCGTCATTTTTGCGGCGAAATTGGTCCCATAGGAATGAATGGGGAAACTAGAGTGGGAGATGACAAAAGCTGAAAAATCAGAACATGATTTCTAAACTGCCGCCACTCCCTCATTTTCAAGCCCACCTACACAAATCTTATATCAAAACGTTCAGCTATCCCTGCTGCCACTAAACATGTCCACGGCTAAGCCATAGTCCTGATAGTTTTCATAATATGACCATTTGTTTGTAACTCACGCCGTCCATTGACATTCATTGAAACTACACTCTAGCCCCCTCCAAATTTGAAGGGCAATTTCTAAACTGCGACCGTGCCTTCATTTTTAATATTTCAGAGACATACTATACATCAAAATCTAGGTCTGGGTCTTGTGATTCTCACAATATAAAGATCTTCGCTGTAGGATGTATAGTTTTTAAAATATGGCCATTTGTTTAGAGGTCATTTCAGGAAATTTTAGCCATTAATCAGAGTGTACTGTTAGTGTTTGTTTTGTTGCCATGGTTACCAAAGCTTCTGTTATACACAGGGGGGGAGGTGGGTGGAGCATCTCAGCTCTGATTACAGAGCCCGGGGGAGGGGACAGACACACCATGTACTGATTTATAATAGAGGAATATGATGGGGCAGTTTTGATGGGGTAATTCTGATGGGGCAGTTTTGATGAAGTAGTATTTGGGAAGCATAAACAGGGCATGAGCGTTGCTAGGAAACAGTGGTTGTAAACACAAGATGCTGAGACACTCCAAATGCATGTGACTTCATCTGCTAGACTTGATAATGCTTGTAGACTCCTCCCACAGTTTTTACACTACAGAGACAAGTAATATACCGAAACGTGCGGATTTTTCCCGATTGGTGTGCTATTACTTTGTGGAACGTTTCGCCGAATGGTCCACGAAATATCGTCGTTTTTGCGGCAAAATTGGTCCCATAGGAATGAATGGCGAAATGTTCAAAACTAGAGTGGGAGGTGACAAAAGCTGACAACCCCATGATCAGCCAAAACATTATGACCACCCCATGATCAGCCAAAACATTATGACCGCCCCATGTAAAAAAAAAAATATTTTTGAAAAAAAAATATATTTTTGAAAAAAAAATTACTTTTGAAAAAAAAAAATTAAAAAAAAAATCATTTTTGAAAAAAACAAAATTCATTTTTGAAAAAAAAAATCATTTAAAAAAATCATTTTTGAAAAAACAAAAAAACAAAATCATTTTTGAAAAAACAAAAAAACAAAATCATTTTTGAAAAAAAAAAAATCACAAAGCTCTGAGGGGAATTATAGCTCCTCTCACACAGCTCTAAGGACAATTATAGCATTATAGCTCCTCCCACACAGCTTGGAGGGAAGTTATAGCTCCTCCAATACAGCTTTGAGGGGAATTATAGCTCCTCCCACACAGCTCAAAGGGGAATTATAGTTTCTCCCACACCGCTGTGAGGGGAATTATAGCTCCTCCTACACAACTCTGAGGGGAATTATAGTTTCTCCCACACCGCTGTGAGGGGAATTATAGCTCCTCCCACACAGCTTTGAGGGGAATTATAGCTCCTCCCACACAGCTCAAGGGGGAATTATAGCATTATAGCTTAGCATTATAGCTCCTCCCACACAACTCTGAGGGGAATTATAGTTTCTCCCACACCGCTGTGAGGGGAATTATAGCTCCTCCTACACAGCTCTGAGGGGAATTACAGCTTAGCATTATAGCTCCTCCCACACAGCTGAGGAGAATTAGAGCTCCTCCCACACAACTCTGAGAGGAATTATAGTTTCTCCCACACCGCTGTGAGGGGAATTATAGCTCCTTTTAAACAGCTCTGAGGGGAATTATAGCTTCTCCCACACAACTCTGATGGGAAATGTAGCTTCTCGCACACAGCTCTGAGGGGAAATATAGCTTCTCCCACACAGCTCTAAGGGGAATTATAGCTCCTCCCACACAACACTAAGGGGAATTGTATCTCCTCCCACACAGCTCTGAGGGGAATTATAGCATTATTGCTCCTCCCACACAGCTCAGAGGGGAGTTATAGCTCCTCCCACACAGCTCTGAGGCGAATTATAGCTCCTCCTCCAACACAACTCTGAGGGGAATTATAGCTCTTCGAACAAAGCTCTGAGGAGAATTATAGCTCCTTCCACAAATGTCATCATGCCATCTAAAGGAAAGAGATCTAAAGCTGCAAAGATACGCTGGACTAAACTGGATCCGGAGCCCCACAGCAGCATAGTGGATATGGAGGTTTGTGACAGTGAATGTGCCCAGGAGGTACATAGTGAACCTGTGGTGTCATTTTCATGTTCAACTCAGTGTCAAGTTCAAGAGCACAGTGACAGTGTGATGGGCACTTCTGAAAACCATGGCATGCAAGAACCATGTGTACCAAGTGAGATTTCTGTGCAGGCATCATTTCATCAGGGTCATCATGGCTATGGAAGGTTAAGGAACAAACAGTGTACATGCATGGCTCTGACATTTTTGGCATACCACAGTGAGCTTGATGATGTGAGAAAGGGTGATCTTGATCAAATACTGAAGAAGGGCAACAGCTTGTATGGCTCAACAATAAAACAGCATCAACACTTGACAATGGAAGAAGTGCCCCTCAGAGTCAACACTGACAAATATGAGTATAACGTTGTTAAATCTCCAGTGTTATCGGGATGTATGAGAGACACGGTAGATGGTGACAACCAAGGTTGGTTTGTTGACCTCTCCACAAGACTTCAGTGCCTCAATGCAGATGTTACACATGCACTTTTTATAGTAGTGCCATATTGCATTGCATTGTTCAGAGACAAGTCTGGGAGATATGGACTGTTTGATTCTCATAGTCGAAATAAGGATGGACTTCCTGCCACTGCAAAAGGAAAAGCTGTTATGATCACTTTTACACATTTGAGTGATATGGGGGCAAGGATTTATAAGTTGTATGAATTGCTCCTTACAGACACCAGAGGCCCTATTGATGGACTGCAGTATGACTTCATGCCAGTCTCATTTCATCGTGCAAGACGTCTGTCAGATGGTTTGCTGTCCCCACTGGTGCAATCTGACAAACCACATAATGCAAAGCATGTGGAGAACAAAGTGACACAGATGACCAAAGATGTAACACACACTGGATTCCCAGCCAGCAAGCATTCTCCACGGTCAGTTGATGCGAAATCCTCACAGGGCATATGGAAGGACAGTAAGGCATTGTCCAAATTAAATGCACAGAGACGACAAAAACTGAAGACAAGACACAGAAATGAAAGAAGGCGTGATTTCAAGGCTACAAAGATGTCTGTCACCAATAAGAAAAGGACATACATCACCAGCCGATACAGAGCAGATGCTGATTTTAAGTTGAAGCAGAAGCAATATATCATTCGCAAATATGCAACAGATGCCAATTTCAACTTGAAGCAGAAGCAATACATCACCAGAAAATATGCGACAAATGCAGATTTCAACTTGAAACAGAAGCAGTACACCACCAGAAAATATGCGACAAATGCAGATTACAACTTGAAGAAGAAGCAATACATCACCAGAAAATATGCCACAAATGTCGATTTCAAGTTGAAGCAGAAGCAATACATCACCAGAAAATATCATAATGATCCTGCTTTCAGAAAACGTCACTTGCAACATTGCATGAGTTACATGAAAATGAAGCGTCAAACTCAAGCAGATTTTCGCATAACCCATAAGATGCAATGTGCCTTCAAAATAAGAATGAAATACAGACGATGGACTCGTGTCATGCGGGAATGCAGTCAACCAGTGGACAACAGCCTAATGCAGACAGCTATATCCACTTTCCATGAATGCATTAAAGCTGGGCCAACATTTGTGTGCACGATGTGTCATCGCACCCTTTTCCCTAACCAAGTGAAACATTGCATTCACAGCAATTACAAGAAGAATCTACACATTGTTGCTGCCTGTTTGACAGGGAAATATGTCCATGTGTGCAACAATCACTGTCAAGGACCTGAACAATGCACCGTACCAGATGAAAGGACCAAAGAATGGATTTGTCACAACTGTGATTTACATTTAAAAGCAGGACACAAATCATCCATCGCTGTAGCTAACAACATGGAGCTGGCGCCCATTCCCCCAGAGCTCTGCGATTTGAATGTGCTGGAAAGACAACTTTTGGCCAAAATACTGCCATTTGCCAAGATCATCACACTTCCCAAAGGTCGACAGGCAGCTATACATGGCGCTGTAGTGTGTGTGCCATCCGAGGTGGAAACCACGGTCAATACTCTACCAAGATCGCACAGCAAATCCCAGTTACACAGAGTCAAGCTGAAAAGACGTCTGACTTACAAAGGCCACCAGCTGTTTCATTATGTCAACATGGGAAATGTAGTAGCAGGTCTGTCAAAACTCATTGACACACACCCCGACTACAGTGACATTTCAATTAGAGTGGATGAGACAATCGCTGATGATGATGATAATGATGATGGGATGGAACTCGACAGTTGTGACGAAACTGAAATGATTGAGATACTTGAACGCATCGAAAATTGTGATCCATCAGAGGTACAGTCTGCATGTTTACCGGCTGCTTCTGAGCAACAGGAAGGCCATGACCAACAACCTCCCAATGCAGAGGATGAGAAGGATACACTAAGACCTGGAATTGGCCTAGACAGTTGTTTGCAGCCATCTGACCTTGGAGAGGAAGCACTGACACACGGTGATGGAATATTCAGCATTGCACCTGCACAAGGAAACACACCTGTCAGCTTCTTTAAAGTTCCTAGGCTTGAGGCAATGGCTTTCCCTGTTCAGTTCCCTACTGGACAGAATACATTGGACCAGGCAAGACAAGTCAAACTGTCCCCGAGCATGTATTTCAATGCAAGGCTTTTTTGTGTTGATACTCGTTTTGCAAGAGACACAAGCTACCTCTTCTTTGCGCAGTTTGTCACAGAAACACACATGGCCAAAAGCAGCATGTCCATCCAGTTAAGGAAAGGAAAACCCAATACCAGGGATGGACGGAAAATATCCAACAAGCTGCTACAGGACAAGTGTGAGGTTGAGAGGTTGGTGCGAAACCGAGATGCCACAAGGTTCATGCAACCACTGAGAGGGAGTCCAGCTTACTGGGATAAAAATCTGAAGAATTTGCTAGCCATGGTCAGACAATTGGGTAAGCCAACATTTTTTCTTACCTTCTCTGCTGCAGAATTCAGATGGCCAGAGGTAATAACGGCAATAAAGGCACAACAAGGTCAAAAGGTGGATTTTGCGGGGCTAGACTGGGCTGAAAAGTGTGACATTCTTCGAGGCAACCCAGTGACCACCATGCGCATGTTTGACAAACGGGTTGATGCTCTGATGCGAGAGCTGCTGTTGGGTCCTGCACAGCCAATTGGTGAAGTTATCGATTACTTTTACCGGGTTGAATTTCAGGCGAGAGGGAGCCCTCATATACATTGTCTCTGTTGGGTAGCAGGAGCTCCTATATTTGGACAAGACAGTGATGACAAGGTGTGTGCCTTTATAGATCATAACATCTCATGCCAGCTGCCTGATGAAGCCAAACAGGCCTTACTTCACAGATTTGTAACAGAACTTCAAATGCACAGCAGATCTCATTCAAAATCATGCAAGAAAGGTAACAGAGTATGCAGATTTGGATTTCCAAAGCCACCTATTAGAAAAACGAGGATAACTTACCCGATGCCAGAAGAACAAGGAGATTGTGCAATGAAACCACAAGCAGCCAAAAACAAACTGAAACCAGTCTGGGATTTGCTTAATAACCCAAAAGTGCAGCTTGAAGACATGTCACAGCTACTGGCACAGTGTGATATGACTTTGAATCAGTACAACTCCTACATTCAGGCATTGACCTCCTCAAGCCTGATTCTAATGAAGCGTGATGTCAAGGACTGCTGGGTGAACAACTATAATCCACATTTGCTGACGGCCTGGAACGCCAACATGGACATCCAGTACATTCTTGATGAGTATGGTTGCATCATGTACATGTTGTCCTACATATCCAAGCCAGAACGGGAGCTGAGTGAGTATCTCAAAACAATAGTCAAAGAAATGAGCCCAGAAACAGCGACAGAACGAGAAGAAATGAAAGAGGTTCTTCAGGCTTATTCAAAACACAGAGAGGTCAGCGCCCAGGAGTCTGTGGCCCGTACGTGCAGCCTGAAAATGAAGTCTTGCTCACGTGAGGTTGTTTTTCTGCCAACTGGTGACAACGCACTGAAAATGAGTCTCCCGCTCAGTGCATTGCAGAACAAACCAGCCGATTCTCTTAATGTGTGGATGACGAGTTTTGTCGACAAATACAGAGCCAGACCTGAAACACCAGAGTTTGAGTCCATGTGTCTGGCAGACTTTGCATCCCATTACAGGGTTGTCTATGGCAAGCAGAAGGAAGATGGCAAGCAAAAGGAAGACAGCAAGCGTGTCAGCCTATTGAATGAAATGGGAATGATTCAAAAACGCACGAGAGGGAAGCCTGCAATCATCAGGTACGCACGCTTCTCAGAGAAGAAGGACCCTGAGAACTACTACGGCAGACTGCTTAAACTGTACCTCCCCCACCGTTCAGAGTCATCACTGAAAACTGTAAGGTTCCCAACACACCAGGATTTTTACAAAGGCGCCTGTGTGAGCTTACCAGGAGAAGAAGCAATCCAAGCAGTGTCTGCAATTGTTACCAGCAACCAAAAGAAGTTCGAACAACACAACAAAATTGTGGAACAAGTCTTGGATGACTTTGTAAAAAACGGACCTGTTGAAGATGCTTGGAACACCTTTGCCCCAGAAGCTGAGTTGGATAGGTTGGAATGTGTAGAGGAACGCAAAGAAGGGGAGCCACTTCATGAGAATGAACAAGATGATGTTCCGGAGTATACACGTCACAAACAAACAGGTGGAATTGCGCTTACTGTGAAAGCCCCACAAATGTGCCCTGATTTCCTTCGGAAAATGTACAGAAACCTTAACCGGACACAAGCTCAGACATTCTACTCAGTTTGTGACTGGTGCACTAACCGTGTGCGTGGCCTAAATCCTGACCCATTCTATTACTTTGTCACTGGTGGTGCAGGGACAGGCAAATCACACCTGATAAAGTGCATCTATGCTGAGGCGACAAAGATACTCTGTAAACTTACCAGACTACGTGAGGAAGCAGACATATCCATGCCCAGCGTTTTACTAACTGCATTTACAGGAACAGCAGCTTTCAACATTTCAGGCAACACATTGCATTCTCTGCTGAAGTTGCCAAGAAGCTTGAAGCCACCCTACCAAGGACTTGGAAATCTAATAGATGAAGTGAGGGCACAGCTGTCAAATGCGGAGATCATTGTTATTGACGAGGTGTCAATGATTTCAAAGCCCCTGTTTGCCTACATCAACTGGAGATTACAGCAAATCAAAGGCAGTAAGAAACCTTTTGGTGGTATGTCAGTACTAGCAGTAGGAGCCTTTTCCAGGTCCCCCCGCTGGGAAAAAGTAAGCCACTCTGCGTGTTTGAGGAAAATACCAATGACGTCTGGAAAGACAACTTTCAGATGATCACGCTGACAGAGATCATGCGACAGAAGGAAGACATTTCATTTGCTGAGCTTTTGAATAGAATCAGAGTCAAGCAGAAGACTGGCACCTTAAGCAATGATGACAAAGCTCTGCTTGCTCAGGCTTTTACAGATCCCACCCACTACCCTAATGACGTGCTACACATATTTGCCACCAACAAAGAGGTTCACAAACATAATGCTGCAACTGTGTCTGTTCTCCATTCAAACGTCACCAACATAGATGCCGACGATTACAGAAAAGACCCTAAGACAGGAGTGATGCTGAGGCAACACCAACCTTTCAAAGGACACAAAGACAATCTGATTGACACACTGCAAGCAGCTGAAGGTGCCCGTATCATGATCACAAGAAACATTGATGTAGAAGACGGGCTTGTTAACGGGACATTTGGCAAGATTGCAAGAATAATCATCCAGACTGAGAATGGTGCTACTACGGTAAACAAGCTTGGGCTTGTGCTGGACAATCCAAATGCAGGACAGAGATACCGTAACAAGTCGTCTTGTGATGCTGACAACTTGGTGTACATAGAAAGGGTAGAGGAAAACCTGAGACAGAAAGGAGTTGTTCGCAGGCAGTTCCCCCTGAAGTTGGCTTTTGGATGTACGATTCATAAGTGTCAGGGGATGTCGATACAGTCGGCAGTGGTCTCATTGAAACGGGTCTTCCAACCGGGAATGGCCTATGTTGCTCTGAGTAGAACGACTACACTACAAGGACTGTACATAACCGACTTTGATGAGAAGAAGATCTTTGCTGATCCTGAAATCACAGCTTCCCTGGATTCAATGAAGAATGCATCACTGGAAAGTGTTATGCCCCTCTTAAAGTTTCTACAGACAACAGACAAACAGCAAACATTAACAATTATCCATCACAACACGGAAGGATTACCAGCTCACATTGAAGATATCAAATCTCACCATGAGTTGACACTTGGAGATGTTTTATGTTTCACTGAAACTCATCTCTCAGGCTCTTCTGTTGCTGAAAGTCTCCATCTGGAGGGCTACAACCTGTTCAAACGCAACAGACACCTCTCGTACACAAACCTTCCTGACATTGCAAGTAAAAGTGGCGGAGGTGTCGCCTTGTATGTCAGAAACCATTTCAAGGCCTATGAAAAGCAGTATCATCACAATGTGACTGACTTGGAGTTCTTGGTTGTCAAACTGGAGTCCCCTGTACAAGCTTTGATCGCTGTCGTTTACAGACCACCGGATTACAGTATTGGCCAATTCCTTACTAACCTGCTGGGCCTCTTGGAATCTTTGGAAATAATGGATTGCCAACCTATAATACTCTGTGGAGATTTCAATGAAGATTTTCTGTGCAGAGAAAAGAAGCCAATATCTGACCTTCTTCACTCAAGAGGATATACTCAACTGGTCTGGGCAGCCACCACAGAAAAAAACACACTGTTGGATCACATTTACATCTCCAGGGTGCAGCAGTGTCTCCAGTCAGGAGTACTGCACAGTTATTACAGCTACCATTATCCTGTGTATTGTGTTTTGAGCAGTGGTTGTGAACACGCTTAGAGCCTGCATAAACAGGGCATGAGTGTTGCCAGGAAACAGTGGTTGTGAGACAGTGGTCATCAAACAGATAAAGTGGCAATGAGGGTCAGTTTACGTGGCCATAGTTATGTGGGACCATTTACAATTAGCTAAACATCATTCTCTATATTTCATGTTCGGTGTACTTGTTAGACACTGAACTCACGTACTCCCCCCCATCCATCACAGACATCTGTCCTCATCATATAGTAAGAGGAATACCGCGCTGTAGTGCACCCAAAAAGGGTACCTGTTCGTGAAATATTGTGAATGACCAAATAGGGGATAACCAAAATAGTGATGAAAATAACTTAGTGAAAAAAAATTAAAAAAAACTACATAATAACAAAAGCAGCCACTCTATGTGAGATACACACACTAATACAACAATATAACAAATATAGCAGCGCTGTAAATAGGAGTAAATACTAGTACCAGTGTTGAATAGGACTAATTGGTTAGAACCCAAATTAAATAACTAACACAGTTCTTGAAACCTAAATCAATAAGTGTTCACTGGACAGTCCTAACACAGTGAATAAAGTCCAAATAAATGTTGTGAAAATACATAGGCTCAGACCCCATTTTTTTAAAGCAGGAAATGTAAAATAGAAAAAATTCCTCCACCGCACCACGGTGGTAGCTGAAAATAAAATGCGCGCTTACCAAACGGCAAGCACAAGGGGGCTTGCGACCTTAACCCGGTCAGGGCCTTTCATTGGATGGGCTTCTAGGAAACGACATTCCACTTCATACAGCCAAAGGGTGATGATACCACTAGTCCACCAAGTCACAGGAAATCACTCTTATCATGGAGATTAATAAAAGACTCCTAGCTGGGGGGTTGTTCTCATTTAGGGGTACCCCGGGAAAAGAGAGGGAAACAACATAGCGTAATCCTGGTTTTGAGGTTTATTAAAAGAATTAAAATAACACTTACAGTGTAGCAGATTCAAATAAGCATAAGAAGCCGGCTGGCTAAAACGATCACCCGTCCTACAGACGGTAGATGCAGCACGTCAGCTCGCCCTATCACACTGTCCTCATCACACTCACCCTCTCCTTCCTGTGCTATAGCCTGCTTGCTGATTAGTAAGACAAAGAAACAGCAAGGAGCAAAACTGCAGAGAAACTGAAAATTTGTAAGGGTTTAAAGTATATGCTTTAATGAATTGCCTTGTATCCAAAAAGTTCAAAAAGTTGACTGTTCAAAATGTTAATGTTAATGTATAACGGAAATATACCGCCAGTTCGCTTGTGATGCAATATATTGAAATTATATGTACACTGTGTAAACTGTTTTTGACACACTTGATTTTGGGACGCGAGTCCGTCAGGTGCTATGCTTTGGCTGGGGCGGAATAAATCCTGGTAACCCTTAAGTCTGTGTCCGACAAAGTCATTTACCGATATTTCTACCTTCTACATCATTAGCACTTGTGCACTTTTTAAATTTGATCAATCAATTGGTTAGTGTAATGTTTACTATCTTTACTCACTACAAACACTCCACACAGTTACTCTGCCCATCTGCCCAGTTCAACCTTTCCACAGTTCCTCCAACCACACAACAGTTACTCCAGGCACTCCCCCCAGTTACTCCGCTCACTCCAGATGTAGAGGCAAGAACACTTTTCACAATTTCCCCAGAAATTGTACCTTTTCTAGTTAAGTGTTCTTGCATAGCAAGACCACTTACTGTTATCTCACATATATATTATTCTTATTATTATAGCCAAATTTACCACCCTAACTCCTCCCACAGTTTTTACACTACATAGACAAGTAATATACCGAAACGTGCGGATTGTTCCCGATTGGTGTGTTATTACTTTGTGGAATGTTTTGCCGAATGGTCCACGAAATGACGTTTTTGCGGCGAAATTGGTCCCATAGGAATGAATGGCGAAATGTTCAAAACTAGAGTGGGAAGTGACAAAAGCTGACAACCCCATGATCAGCCAAAACATTATGACCACCCCATGATCAGCCAAAACATTATGACCGCCCCATGTAAAAAAAAAAATATTTTTGGAAAAAAAAAATAATTTTTGAAAAAAGTAAAAAAATAATTTTTGAAAAAAGTAAAAAAATAATTTTTGAAAAAAAAAAAATCATTTTTGAAAAAAAAAATATATATTTTTGAAAAAAAAAATATTTTTGAAAAAAAAAAATATTTTTGAAAAAAAAATTTCTTTTAAAAAAAAAATTATTTTTGAAAAAAAAATATATTTGAAAAAAAAAAATATTTTTGAAAAAAAAAATTATTTTTGAAAAAAAAATTACTTTACAAAAAATAATAATTTCGAAAAAAAAATTATTTTTGAAATAAAAAAATTCATTTTTGAAAAAAAAAATTACCTTTGAAAAAAAAAATTACTTTTGAAAAAAAAAATCATTTTTGAAGAAAAAAAAATCATTTTTGATTAAAAAAAATTCATTTTTGAAAAAAAAAAATTACTTTTGAAAAAAATGTTCAGCTCTTTCAGCGAATGATGGAACTTTTTTACTACTATTTATACTTTTTAAAATATTAAGCTTTTTAACACTTTTCACAGTTACTCAAGCCACTCCACCCCACCCAGTTACTCCGCCCACTCCAGTTGTAGAGGCAAGAACACTTTTCACAATTTCCCCAGAAATTGTACATTTTCTAGTTAAGTGTTCTTGCATAGCAAGACCACTTACTGTTATCTCACATATATATTATTCTTATTATTATAGCCAAATTTACCACCCTAACTCCTCCCATAGTTTTTACACTACATAGACAAGTAATATACCGAAACGTGCGGATTGTTCCCGAATGGTGTGCTATTACTTTGTGGAACGTTTCGCCGAATGGTTCACGAAATATCGTCGTTTTTGCGGCGAAATTGGTCCCATAGGAATGAATGGGGAAACTAGAGTGGGAGATGACAAAAGCTGGAAAATCAGAACATGATTTCTAAACTGCCACCACTCCCTCATTTTCAAGCCCACCTACACAAATCTTATATCAAAACGTTCAGCTATCCCTGCTGCCACTAAACATGTCCACGGCTAAGCCATAGTCCTGATAGTTTTCACAATATGACCATTTGTTTGCAACTCACGCCGTCCATTGACATTCATTGAAACTACACTCTAGCCCCCTCCAAATTTGAAGGGCAATTTCTAAACTGCGACTGTGCCTTCATTTTTAATACTTCAGAGACATACTATACATCAAAATCTAGGTCTGGGTCTTGTGATTCTCACAATATAAAGATCTTCGCTGTAGGATGTATAGTTTTTAAAATACGGCCATTTGTTTAGAGGTCATTTCAGGAAATTTTAGCCATTAATCAGAGTGTACTGTTAGTGTTTGTTTTGTTGCCATGGTTACCAAAGCTTCTGTTATACACAGGGGGAAGGTGGCTGGAGCATCTCAGCTGATTACAGAGCCCGGGGGAGGGGACAGACACACCATGTACTGATTTATAATAGAGGAATATGATGGGGCAGTTTTGATGGGGTAATTCTGATGGGGCAGTTTTGATGAAGCAGTATTTGGGAAGCATAAACAGGGCATGAGCGTTGCTAGGAAACAGTGGTTGTAAACACAAGATGCTGAGACACTCCAAATGCATGTGACTTCATCTGCTAGACTTGATAATGCTTGTAGACTCCTCCCACAGTTTTCACACTACAGAGACAAATAATATACCGAAACGAGCGGATTGTTCCCGATTGGTGTGTTATTACTTTGTGGAATGTTTTGCCGAATGGTCCACGAAATGACGTTTTTGCGGCGAAATTGGTCCCATAGGAATGAATGGCGAAATGTTCAAAACTAGAGTGGGAAGTGACAAAAGCTGACAACCCCATGATCAGCCAAAACATTATGACCACCCCATGATCAGCCAAAACACTATGACCGCCCCATGTAAAAAAAAAAATATTTTTGAAAAAAAAAAAATTTTTGAAAAAAGTAAAAAAATAATTTTTGAAAAAAGTAAAAAAATAATTTTTGAAAAAAAAAAATCATTTTTGAAAAAAAAAAAAATATTTTAAAAAAAAAAAAATATTTTTGAAAAAAAAAATATTTTTGAAAAAAAAAAAAATTATTTTTGAAAAAAAAAAAATATTTTTGAAAAAAAAATTTCTTTTAAAAAAAAAATTATTTTTGAAAAAAAAATAATTTCGAAAAAAAAATTATTTTTGAAATAAAAAAATTCATTTTTGAAAAAAAAAATTACCTTTGAAAAAAAAAATTACTTTTGAAAAAAAAAATCATTTTTGAAAAAAAAAAAATCATTTTTGATTAAAAAAAATTCATTTTTGAAAAAAAAAATTACTTTTGAAAAAAATGTTCAGCTCTTTCAGCGAATGATGGAACTTTTTTACTACTATTTATACTTTTTAAAATATTAAGCTTTTTAACACTTTTCACAGTTACTCAAGCCACTCCACCCCACCCAGTTACTCCGCCCACTCCAGTTGTAGAGGCAAGAACACTTTTCACAATTTCCCCAGAAATTGTACCTTTTCTAGTTCTTATTATTATTATAGCCAAATTTACCACCCTAACTCCTCCCACAATTTTTACACTACATAGACAAGTAATATACCGAAACGTGCGGATTGTTTCCGAATGGTGTGCTATTATTTTGTGGAACGTTTCGCCGAATGGTTCACGAAATATCGTTGTTTTTGCGGCGAAATTGGTCCCATAGGAATGAATGGGGAAACTAGAGTGGGAGGTGACAAAAGCTGAAAAATCAGAACATGATTTCTAAACTGCCGCCACTCCCTCATTTTCAAGCCCACCTACACAAATCTTATATCAAAACGTTCAGCTATCCCTGCTGCCACTAAACATGTCCACGGCTAAGCTATAGTCCTGATAGTTTTCACAATATGACCATTTGTTTGCAACTCACACCGTCCATAGACATTCATTGAAACTACACTCTAGCCCCTTCAAATTTGAAGGGCAATTTCTAAACTGCGACCGTGCCTTCAATTTTAATATTTCAGAGACATACTATGTATCAAAATCTAGGTCTGGGTCTTGTGATTCTCACAATATAAAGATCTTCGCTGTAGGATGTATAGTTTTTAAAATACGGACATTTGAATTACTGCATAGTTAAATCTATCATAATCCTGTCTATTGTGTATTGAGTAGTATTTGTGAAGCATAAACAGGGCATGAGCGTTGCTAGGAAACAGTGGTTGTAAACACAAGATGCTGAGACACCCCAAATGCATGTGACTTCATCTGCTAGACTTGATAATGCTTGTAGACTCCTCCCACAGTTTTTACACTACAGAGACAAGTAATATACCGAAACGTGCGGATTGTTCCCGATTGGTGTGCTATTACTTTGTGGAACCTTTCGCCGAATGGTCCACGAAATATCGTCCTTTTTGCGGCGAAATTGGTCCCATAGGAATGAATGGCGAAATGTTCAATGTCATTTAATTGGTGTGCTATTACCTTGTGGAACTTTGTGAAAAGCTGAAAAATACCAGTGTGAATCCGGCCTCAATGTCATTTAATTGGTGTGCTATTACTTTGTGGAACGTTTCGCCTAATGGTTCAGGAAATATCGTCGTTTTTGCGATGAAATTGGTCCCATAGGAATGAATGGCGAAATGTTCAAAACTAGAGTGGGAGGTGACAAAAGCTGACAACCCCATGATCAGCCAAAACATTATGACCACCCCATGATCAGCCAAAACATTATGACCGCCCCATGAAAAAAAAATATTTTGTGGAACGTTTCACCGAATGGTTCACAAAATATCGTTTTTGCGGCGAAATTGGTCCCATAGGAATGAATGGTGAAATGTTCAAAACTAGAGTGGGAGGTGACAAAAGCTGACATTATGACCCCCCCCCATGATCGGCCAAAACATGACCACCCCATCAAAAAAAAAAAAAATTTGAAAAAAAAAACCATTTAAAAAAATAAAAAAAAAAAACTTTTTTGAAAAAAAAAAATATATTTTTGAAAAAAAAAATCATTTTTGAAAAAATAAAATCATTTAAAAAATCTTTAAAAAAAATCATTTTTGAAAAAACAAAAAAACAAAATCATTTTTAAAAAAAAACATTTTTGAAAAAACAAAAAAACAAAATCATTTTTAAAAAAAAAACATTTTTGAAAAAAAAATCACAAAGCTCTGAGGGGAATTATAGCTCCTCTCACACAGCTCTAAGGACAATTATAGCATTATAGCTCCTCCCACACAGCTTGGAGGGAAGTTATAGCTCCTCCAATACAGCTTTAAGGGGAATTATAGCTCCTCCCACACAGCTCAGAGGGGAATTATAGCATTATAGCTTAGCATTATAGCTCCTCCCACACAACTCTGAGGAGAATTATAGCTCCTCCCACACAACTCTGAGGGGAATTATAGTTTCTCCCACACCGCTGTGAGGGGAATTATAGCTCCTCCCACACAGCTCTAAGGACAATTATAGCATTATAGCTCCTCCCACACAGCTTGGAGGGAAGTTATAGCTCCTCCCACACAACTCTGAGAGGAATTATATTTTCTCCCACACCGCTGTGAGGTGAATTATAGCTCCTCCCACACAACTCTGAGGAAAATTATAGCTCTTCGAACAAAGCTCTGAGGGGAATTATAGCTCCTTCCACAAATATCATCATGCCATCTAAAGGAAAGAGATCTAAAGCTGCAAAGATACGCTGGACTAAACTGGATCCGGAGCCCCACAGCAGCATAGTGGATATGGAGGTTTGTGACAGTGAATGTGCCCAGGAGGTACATAGTGAACCTGTGGTGTCATTTTCATGTTCAACTCAGTGTCAAGTTCAAGAGCACAGTGACAGTGTGATGGGCACTTCTGAAAACCATGGCATGCAAGAACCATGTGTACCAAGTGAGATTTCTGTGCAGGCATCATTTCATCAGGGTCATCATGGCTATGGAAGGTTAAGGAACAAACAGTGTACATGCATGGCTCTGACGTTTTTGGCATACCACAGTGAGCTTGATGATGTGAGAAAGGGTGATCTTGATCAAATACTGAAGAAGGGCAACAGCTTGTATGGCTCAACAATAAAACAGCTAAAACAAAGAAATGTCTATCAGCATCAGCACTTGACAATGGAAGAAGTGCCCCTCAGACTCAACACTGACAAATATGAGTATAATGTTGTTAAATCTCCAGTGTTATCGGGATGTATGAGAGCCACGGTAGACGGTGATAACCAAGGTTGGTTTGTTGACCTCTCCACAAGACTTCAGTGCCTCAATGCAGATGTTACACATGCACTTTTTATAGTAGTGCCATATTGCATTGCATTGTTCAGAGACAAGTCTGGGAGATATGGACTGTTTGATTCTCATAGTCGAAATAAGGATGGACTTCCTGCCACTGGAAAAGGAAAAGCTGTTATGATCACTTTTACACATTTGAGTGATATGGGGGCAAGGATTTATAAGTTGTATGAATTGCTCCTTACAGACACCAGAGGCCCTATTGATGGACTGCAGTATGACTTCATGCCAGTCTCATTTCATCGTGCAAGACGTCTGTCAGATGGTTTGCTGTCCCCACCGGTGCAATCTGACAAACCACATAATGCAAAGCATGTGACACAGATGACCAAAGATGCAACACACACTGGATTCCCAGCCAGCAAGCATTCTCCACGGTCACTTGATGCAAAATCCTCACAGGGCATATGGAAGGACAGTAAGGCATTTTCCAAATTAAATGCACAGAGACAACAAAAACTGAAGACAAGACACAGAAATGAAAGAAGGCGTGATTCCAAGGCTACAAAGATGTCTGTCACCAATAAGAAAAGGACATACATCACCAGCCGATACAGAGCAGATGCTGATTTTAAGTTGAAGCAGAAGCAATATATCATTCGCAAATATGCAACAGATGCCAATTTCAACTTGAAGCAGAAGCAATACATCACCAGAAAATATGCGACAAATGCAGATTTCAACTTGAAGCAGAAGCAATACATCACCAGAAAATATGCGACAAATGCAGATTACAACTTGAAGAAGAAGCAATACATCACCAGAAAATATGCGACAAATGCAGATTTCAACTTGAAGCAGAAGCAGTACATCACCAGAAAATATGCGACAAATTCAGATTTCAACTTGAAGCAGAAGCAGTACACCACCAGAAAATATGCGACAAATGCAGATTACAACTTGAAGAAGAAGCAATACATCACCAGAAAATATGCGACAAATGTCGATTTCAACTTGAAGCAGAAGCAATACATCACCAGAAAATATCATAATGATCCTGCTTTCAGAAAACGTCACTTGCAACATTGCATGAGTTACATGAAAATGAAGCGTCAAACTCAAGCAGATTTTCGCATAACCCATAAGATGCAATGTGCCTTCAAAATAAGAATGAAATACAGACGATGGACTCGTGTCATGCGGGAATGCAGTCAACCAGTGGACAACAGCCTAATGCAGACAGCTATATCCACTTTCCATGAATGCATTAAAGCTGGGCCAACATTTGTGTGCACGATGTGTCATAGCACCCTTTTCCCTAACCAAGTGAAACATTGCATTCACAGCAATTACAAGAAGAATCTACACATTGTTGCTGCCTGTTTGACAGGGAAATATGTCCATGTGTGCAACAATCACTGTCAAGGACCTGAACAATGCACCGTACCAGATGAAAGGACCAAAGAATGGATTTGTCACAACTGTGATTCACATTTAAAAGCAGGACACAAATCTTCCATCGCTGTAGCTAACAACATGGAGCTGGCGCCCATTCACCCAGAGCTCTGCGATTTGAATGTGCTGGAAAGACAACTTTTGGCCAAAATACTGCCATTTGCCAAGATCATCACACTTCCCAAAGGTCGACAGGCAGCTATACATGGCGCTGTAGTGTGTGTGCCATCCGAGGTGGAAACCACGGTCAATACTCTACCAAGATCGCACAGCACATCCCAGTTACACAGAGTGAAGCTGAAAAGACGTCTGACTTACAAAGGCCACCAGCTGTTTCATTATGTCAACATGGGAAATGTAGTAGCAGGTCTGTCAAAACTCATTGACACACACCCCGACTACAGTGACATTTCAATTAGAGTGGATGAGACAATCGCTGATGATGATGATGATAATGATGATGGGATGGAACTCGACAGTTGTGACGAAACTGAAATGATGGAGATACTTGAACGCATCGAAAATTGTGATCCATCAGAGGTACAGTCTGCATGTTTACCGGCTGCTTCTGAGCAACAGGAAGGCCATGACCAACAACCTCCCAATGCAGAGGATGAGAAGGATGCACTAAGACCTGGAATTGGCCTAGACAGTTGTTTGCAGCCATCTGACTTTGGAGAGGAAGCACTGACACACGGTGATGGAATATTCAGCATTGCACCTGCACAAGGAAACACACCTGTCAGCTTCTTTAAAGTTCCTAGGCTTGAGGCAATGGCTTTCCCTGTTCAGTTCCCTACTGGACAGAATACATTGGACCAGGCAAGACAAGTCAAACTGTCCCCGAGCATGTATTTCAATGCAAGGCTTTTTTGTGTTGATACTCGTTTTGCAAGAGACACAAGCTACCTCTTCTTTGCGCAGTTTGTCACAGAAACACACATGGCCAAAAGCAGCATGTCCATCCAGTTAAGGAAAGGAAAACCCAATACCAGGGATGGACAGAAATTATCCAACAAGCTGCTACAGGACAAGCGTGAGGTTGAGAGGTTGGTGCGAAACCGAGATACCACAAGGTTCATGCAACCACTGAGAGGGAGTCCAGCTTACTGGGATAAAAATATGAAGAATTTGCTAGCCATGGTCAGACAATTGGGTAAGCCAACATTTTTTCTTACCTTCTCTGCTGCAGAATTCAGATGGCCAGAGGTAATAACGGCAATAAAGGCACAACAAGGTCAAAAGGTGGATTTTGCAGGGCTAGACTGGGCTGAAAAGTGTGACATTCTTCGAGGCAACCCAGTGACCACCATGCGCATGTTTGACAAACGGGTTGATGCTCTGATGCGAGAGCTGCTGTTGGGTCCTGCACAGCCAATCGGTGAAGTTATCGATTACTTTTACTGGGTTGAATTTCAGGCGAGAGGGAGCCCTCGTATACATTGTCTCTGTTGGGTAGCAGGAGCTCCTATATTTGGACAAGACAGTGATGACAAGGTGTGTGCCTTTATAGATCATAACATCTCATGCCAGCTGCCTGATGAAGCCAAACAGGCCTTACTTCATAGATTTGTAACAGAACTTCAAATGCACAGCAGGTCTCATTCAAAATCATGCAAGAAATGGAACAGAGTATGCAGATTTGGATTTCCAAAGCCACCTATTAGAAAAACGAGGATAACTTACCCGATGCCAGAAGAACAGGGAGATTGTGCAATGAAACCACAAGCAGCCAAAAACAAACTGAAACCAGTCTGGGTTTTTCTTAATAACCCAAAAGTGCAGTTTGAAGACATGTCACAGCTACTGGCACAGTGTGATATGACTTTGAATCAGTACAACTCGTACATTCAGGCATTGACCTCCTCAAGCGTGATTCTAATGAAGCGTGATGTCAAGGACTGCTGGGTGAACAACTACAATCCACATTTGCTGACGGCCTGGAATGCCAACATGGACATCCAGTACATTCTTGATGAGTATGGTTGCATCATGTACATGTTGTCCTACAAGCCAGAACGGGAGCTGAGTGACTATCTCAAAGCAATAGTCAAAGAAATGAGCCCAGAAACAGCGACAGAACGAGAAGAAATGAAAGAGGTTCTTCAGGCTTATTCAAAACACAGAGAGGTCAGCGCCCAGGAGTCTGTGGCCCGTACGTGCAGCCTGAAAATGAAGTCTTGCTCACGTGAGGTTGTTTTTCTGCCAACTGATGACAACGCACTGAAAATGAGTCTCCCGCTCAGTGCATTGCAGAACAAACCAGCCGATTCTCTTAATGTGTGGATGACGAGTTTTGTCGACAAATACAGAGCCAGACCCGAAACACCAGAGTTTGAGTCCATGTGTCTGGCAGACTTTGCATCCCATTACAGGGTTGTCTATGGCAAGCAGAAGGAAGATGGCAAGCAAAAGGAAGACAGCAAGCGTGTCAGCCTATTGAATGAAATGGGAATGATTCAAAAACGCACGAGAGGGAAGCCTGCAATCATCAGGTACGCACGCTTCTCAGAGAAGAAGGACCTCGAGAACTACTACGGCAGACTGCTTAAACTCTACCTCCCCCACCGTTCAGAGTCATCACTGAAAACTGTAAGGTTCCCAACACACCAGGATTTTTACAAAGGCGCCTGTGTGAGCTTACCAGGAGAAGAAGCAATCCGAGCAGTGTCTGCAATTGTTACCAGCAACCAAAAGAAGTTCGAACAACACAACAAAATTGTGGAACAAGTCTTGGATGACTTTGTAAAAAAAAGGCCCTGTTGAAGATGCTTGGAACACCTTTGCCCCAGAAGCTGAGTTGGATAGGTTGGAATGTATAGAGGAACGCAAAGAAGGGGAGCCACTTCATGAGAATGAACAAGATGATGTTCTGGAGTATACACGTCACAAACAAACAGGTGGAATTGCGCTTACTGTAAAGGCCCCACAAATGTGCCCTGATTTCCTTCGGAAAATGTACAGAAACCTTAACCGGACACAAGCTCAGACATTCTACTCAGTTTGTGACTGGTGCACTAACCGTGTGCGTGGCCTAAATCCTGACCCATTCTATTACTTTGTCACTGGTGGTGCAGGGACAGGCAAATCACACCTGATAAAGTGCATCTATGCTGAGGCAACAAAGATACTCTGTAAACTTACCAGACTACATGAGGAAGCAGACATATCCATGCCCAGCGTTTTACTAACTGCATTTACAGGAACAGCAGCTTTCAACATTTCAGGCAACACTTTGCATTCTTCTGCTGAAGTTGCCAAGAAGCTTGAAGCCACCCTACCAAGGACTTGGAAATCTAATAGATGAAGTGAGGGCACAGCTGTCAAATGCGGAGATCATTGTTATTGACGAGGTGTCAATGATTTCAAAGCCCCTGTTTGCCTACATCAACTGGAGATTACAGCAAATCAAAGGCAGTAAGAAACCTTTTGGTGGTATGTCAGTACTAGCAGTAGGAGACTTTTACCAGGTCCCCCCGCTGGGAAAAAGTAAGCCACTCTGCGTGTTTGAGGAAAATACCAATGACCTCTGGAAAGACAACTTTCAGATGATCACGCTGACAGAGATCATGCGACAGAAGGATGACATTTCATTTGCTGAGCTTTTGAATAGAATCAGAGTCAAGCAGAAGACTGTCACCTTAAGCAATGATGACAAAGCTCTGCTTGCTCAGGCTTTGACAGATCCCACTGCCCTAATGACGTGCTGCACATCTTTGCCACCAACAAAGAGGTTCACAAACATAATGCTGCAACTGTGTCTGTTCTCCATTCAAACGTCACCAACATAGATGCCGACGATTACAGAAAAGACCCTAAGACAGGAGTGATGCTGAGGCAACACCAACCTTTCAAAGGACACAAAGACAATCTGATTGACACACTGCAAGCAGCTGAAGGTGCCCGTATCATGATCACAAGAAACATTGATGTAGAAGACGGGCTTGTTAACGGGACATTTGGCAAGATTGCAAGAATAATCATCCAGACTGAGAATGGTGCTACTACGGTAAACAAGCTTGGGCTTGTGCTGGACAATCCAAATGCAGGACAGAGATACCGTAACAAGTCGTCTTGTGATGCTGACAACTTGGTGTACATAGAAAGGGTAAAGGAAAACCTGAGACAGAAAGGAGTTGTTCGCAGGCAGTTCCCCCTGAAGTTGGCTTTTGGATGTACAATTCATAAGTGTCAGGGGATGTCGATACAGTCGGCAGTGGTCTCATTGAAACGGGTCTTCCAACCGGGAATGGCCTATGTTGCTCTGAGTAGAACGACTACACTGCAAGGACTGTACATAACCGACTTTGATGAGAAGAAGATCTTTGCTGATCCTGAAATCACAGCCTCCCTGGATTCAATGAAGAATGCATCACTGGAAAGTGTTATGCCCCTCTTATGCCGCGTACACACGGTCGGACTTTCTATCCTACTTGGTCCGGCACACTTTCCGACGGACTTTGTCCGCCAGGTGCGCCGGACTTTAAAACGGACGGACTTGCCCACACACACCCGGATTTTCCGGCGGGCTAAGTCCGCCCGTCTTTCCGACGGACTTTCGCCGGAGTTCCGGCGGACTTTCAGAATGAACGGACTTGCCCACACACGGACAAGTCCGTTCATTTTGAACGTGACTCAGGTGCGACGGGACTAGAAAAGGATGTCAATCTTGCCGCTTTTATCGGCGAGATTGACACCTTGCGAGCCCCGTCGCGGGGCATACCAGGCCCTTAGGTCTGGTATGGATTATAAAGGGAACCCCCTACGCCGAAAAAACGGCGTGGGGTCCCCCCTAAAATCCATACCAGACCCCGATCCGAGCACGCAGCCTGGCCGGTCAGGAAAGGGGGTGGGGACGAGCGAGCGCCCCCCCTCCTGAACCGTACCAGGCCGCATGCCCTCAACATGGGGGGTGGGTGCTTTGGGGGAGGGGGGCGCCCTGCGGGGCCCCCCCACCCCAAAGCACCTTGTCCCCATGTTGATGAGGACAAGGGCCTCTTCCCGACAACCCTGGCCGTTGGTTGTCGGGGTCTGCGGGCGGGGGCTTATCGGAATCTGGGAGCCCCCTTTAATAAGGGGGCCCCCAGATCCCGGCCCCCCACCCTATGTGAATGAGTATGGGCCCCCTTATTAAAGGGGGCTCCCAGATTCCGATAAGCCCCCGCCCGCAGACCCCGACAACCAACGGCCAGGGTTGTCGGGAAGAGGCCCTTGTCCTCATCAACATGGGGACAAGGTGCTTTGGGGTGGGGGGGCCCCGCAGGGCGCCCCCCTCCCCCAAAGCACCCACCCCCCATGTTGAGGGCATGCGGCCTGGTACGGTTCAGGAGGGGGGGGGGGGGCGCTCGCTCGTCCCCACCCCCTTTCCTGACCGGCCAGGCTGCGTGCTCGGATCGGGGTCTGGTATGGATTTTAGGGGGGACCCCACGCCGTTTTTTCGGCGTAGGGGGTTCCCTTTATAATCCATACCAGACCTAAGGGCCTGGCATGCACCGCGCTCACCGCAATAGGAAAATTTGTTTTTCCTATTGCAGAGAGCGCGAGATGCAATACCCTGCCCTCGCGTCGTATCTGGTCCGTCGGACCAGCATACACACGAGCGGGCTTTCCGTCGGACCAGCACACACACAAGCGGACTTTCCGCCCGAAACTGAGTCCTACGGAAAGATTTAAAACTTGTTTCAAATCTAGGTCCGGCGGGCTTTTGGGAAGAAGTCCGCCGGAAAAGTCCGCCGCCGCCCACACACGGGCGGATTGTCCGGCACACTCTGGTCCGCCGGACCAAGTATGCCGGAAAGTCCGACCGTGTGTACGCGGCATTAAAGTTTCTACAGACAACAGACAAACAGCAAACATTAACAATTATCCATCACAACACGGAAGGATTACCAGCTCACATTGAAGATATCAAATCTCACCATGAGTTGACACTTGGAGATGTTTTATGTTTCACTGAAACTCATCTCTCAGGCTCATCTGTTGCTGAAAGTCTCCAGCTGGAGGGCTACAACCTGTTCAAACGCAACAGACACCTCTCGTACACGAACCTTCCTGACATTGCAAGTAAAAGTGGCGGAGGTGTCGCCTTGTATGTCAGAAACCATTTCAAGGCCTATGAAAAGCAGTATCATCACAATGTGACTGACTTGGAGTTCTTGGTTGTCAAACTGGAGTCCCCTGTACAAGCTTTGATCGCTGTTGTTTACAGGCCACCGGATTACAGTATTGGCCAATTCCTTACTAACCTGCTGGGCCTCTTGGAATCTTTGGAAATAATGGATTGCCAACCTATAATACTCTGTGGAGATTTCAATGAAGATTTTCTGTGCAGAGAAAAGAAGCCAATATTTGACCTTCTTCACTCAAGAGGATATACCCAACTGGTCTGGGCAGCCACCACAGAAAAAAACACACTGTTGGATCACATTTACATCTCCAGGGTGCAGCACTGTCTCCAGTCAGGAGTACTGCACAGTTATTACAGCTATCATGATCCTGTGTATTGTGTTTTGAACAGTGGTTGTGAACACGCTTAGAGCCTGCATAAACAGGGCATGAGTGATGCCAGGAAACAGTGGTTGTGAGACAGTGGTCATCAAACAGATAATGCAGTGGCAATGAGGGTCAGTTTATGTTATGTGAGTTTTATGTCAGTTTTAGTTATGTGGGACCATTTACAATTAGCTAAAAATCATTCTCTATATTTCATGTTCGGTGTACTTGTTAGACACTGAACTCACTTACTCCCCCCCATCCATCACAGACATCTGTCCTCATCACACTTACCCTCTCCTTCCTGTGCTATAGCCTGCTTGCTGATTAGTAAGACAGATAAAGAAACAGCAAGGAGCAAAACTGCAGAGAAACTGAAATTTTGTAAGGGTTTAAAGTATATGCTTTAATGAATTGCCTTGTATCCAAAAAGTTCAAAAATATGTTACTAAGGGTAGTGGCGCTTCCTATAGGGTAATAAATGGGAGGGGTGGTTACCCAGATGGTTTCTATCAGTAGATCCCTAATGGAGGTAGCTGGTACCTACCAGGGAGAAAAAACCTTTAATTATCGTGAGGGTATGTATGTCTGTACCTACACACACATATATCCCCATACACCCGTGTATATCAGCAGGTATAAATGAATAAATAGATGAGCAATGTCTTCAGAGGGTCTGGCCTGAGGCCCCTAATAATGTGGTAAATTTACACCATATGCCACCACTAGGTGAAAATATCAATATCATATATACATACTACTGATCTAAAATAATTAAACCATCAAAATAAACCTTTGCTCATCGTGCAGAAAAAACATGTGTAAGTATGAGTAAAAGACATTACATAATATCGAATTAGTGCAAATAAACGTAGTAAAATCACTTATGTCCAAAGAAACAATTATATCCAAAGAAACAATTTTGCAGTGATTAAAGTCCTTAAAAGTGAAAAAAATCCTTAGAATGAAAAGGCTTATGTGAAAAAACTTTTTAGTGAAACAATTTTTTGTTCAAATCCAACGTTTCAACAATTCCGTGACTTGAGTGCTCTCGGAAAATTCCTGTGACTTTTGTGCACCCCCTTCGGGTCCCCACTCACCAGATCCAACAGCCCCAAAAGGGGCGACCAGCATAAGATATCTCAATCACGGTCTCCTTTCCACGATAGTTATACGGGCTCTCCAAGGTGGTTTCCGTGCCTCTGGTTTTCCCAATGGATTCCTCCAATCTCAGATGGAGCAGGCTGCAAGGGGAGTTGCGGTCCCAATATTCCTACCGACCATCCAAATAGTTTCCCACTATTGGTTTCAATATACGCAGTGGCTCCCTCATAGAAAGAAAAGATAGGAAGCTCCCATGGTGTAGTATATATAAAAAAACGCTTTTATTCAAAAAAGCTCCATCAGCTTACAGCGGAGTAAAAAATGGTAAATATACCATAAAATTAACTAAATAAAACAACCAGTGAATAAACAGATTAGTGAATAAAAACAAATTAGCTCACTCAGAGATACCCTGAGAACAGGCCCGTAGCAGTAAAAAATATATTGGAATTACGTGCCGCTGGTTAGAGCTATTGCGCTCCACCTGCGTTCCAGCTAGGGCCCGTACCCGGAAGTGACGTAGCGTGCGTGGCGTCGTTGTACGCGTTTCGTCATAGGACGTCTTTAGCAACGATGCCACCACGCCACGCGCTACGTTCTTTAATAGGAAGCCATCAGGTTAGATCCGCCCCATGCTTCTGGCAATCCAATCCAACCGTGACAAGGGCGGGGTGATATTCCCACCTTGTCTGGGGTGTCAGCAGAGGTGGTCTAACTGCTTTCCTCGTAGCTAGCCGAACTGCTAGCATTACAAACTATATTGCCATCCTGTATTTTACACATTGTCCTAGGGTAAATAAGTAATAAAAATCCATTGCCTAAGACAATACAATAACATAGGGCAAATAGATGATAAAAATGATGAAGAATCTACCCCAAATGAAATGAAAAAATAAAAATAAAAATAAAAATAAAAATAAAATAAAAATAAAAATAAAAATAAAAATAAAAATAGATATAAAAATAAAAATAAAAATAAATATAAATAAAATAAAATTAATATAAATAAAAATAAAAATAAAAATAAAATAAAATAAAAATAAAAATAATAATAAAAAAAAAAAAAATAAAAATAAAAATAAAAATAAAAATAAAAATGAAATAAAAATAAAAATAAAAATAAAAATACAAATGGGGAATGTTCAGAGGGACAATATATAGAGAGAAAAAACCCCTTGACATTTATTTATGGACCCTATGTGTAGAGGAGGAAAAAACTTTTCCATCGGCTTAAATTAGCCTTAATCTCAACCACTTTCTAAACTCCCCCTGTGCCCTCATGTTGTGTCATCAAGCGATCACCCTAACATAAGTCCTACTGGGGAAAAAAGGGGGTTATTTACCAATAATGCATCAAGGGCTTGAGCACAGACTAATAGGGAGTATTTTTGAGCCCCATTTTTTACTTAAAGGAGGTCCTAGGGGGTGCTATTACCCATATTGTTACAGATTGAAAATAACAGATCAAAAATAACAGTAGTAATTCTAGTAAAGGCATGCAGAAATTAACTGTATTACAAAATTAGGGGGTATGGGCTTTTTGAGTTTTGCCATTAGGCCTAATCAATTCTAGAAAGAGGTTTGGGGGCACCCCCATATTCTTAGTGTGAGTGGTCAGGGGGCTAGATGTCCACTCCCTAACAACTTAAGTCCATAAAAGGACCAGCAATAGGTAAAATATTAAAATATTACCAAATTTGAATATATGTACCCCTGTGTCTTACGGGTTGGCCAGGAAACAATTTAAATCGATATCCAGGTTGAGGCCCCTGGGGGCAAGGGACCCCAACCTGTATATCCATGCGGTTTCATTTTGGGATATAAGTGTGGTTTTATTACCCCCTCGCCAGTGATCCTTCACACAGTCGATCCCATAAAAGATCATTCCTGTGGGGTCCCGATTGTGTACTGTGTCAAAGTGGCGGGAAAGATGGTGTTTTGGGAACCCTTTTTTGATGTTTTTAATATGTTCCCGTATTCTCACATAAAGGGGTCGGGTAGTTCTGCCCACATATTGCATTTGGCACGGACATTCGATGACATAGGTCACGTGCGTACTTTGACATGTGATAAGTTCCCTGATCTGATATTGTTTGTAATCTGATCTTGATTTGAAGGTTTCCCTTTTCCGGGGTTGCTTTTTGGTAACCCTGCATGGTAAGCATTTTTGGCACTTATAAAACCCTTTCATGTCTGGAAAAATTCGAGTCGTCTTAGGGGGATTAATAACATTGTGTACTAGAAGATGTCGTAGATTGGGCGCTTTTCGATATATTATCTTGGGTTTCTTGGGTAATATACCTGCTAATGTTCTGTCCTCTTTTAAGATAGGCCAGTACTTCTTCAGGATCTCCTCAAATTCTTTGTATTGAGAGTTGAACCCTGTAATAAACGTCAGTTCTACGTTATTTTTCTTCCTTTTGGGTTTTGTTAATAAATTCTTGCGGTCTAGATTTGCTATATCCCCCTTCAGCTTATTCAACGAATCTAGGTTATATCCTTTTTCATGGAACCGCTCCACCAGGGTGCTTGCTTGTTCCAGATAATCATCCATGGTTACGCAGTTCCTCCTTAATCTCGTTAGCTGGCCTTTGGGGATATTACCCTTCCACTGGGGGTGATGGCAACTGTTAATGGGAATATACCCGTTTCTGTCGGTTGCCTTAAAAAAGGTCTTCGTACACAGGCCATCGTTCTTTTTGAATATTTCAAGGTCAAGATATTCAATCCTTTGGGGGTCCCATTGCCCTGTGAAGGTTAAACCGTATCTGTTATTATTCAGCTCTTGCAAGAAATTTTCAAAGGTCTCAGATGTTCCTTCCCAGAATATGATTAGATCGTCTATATACCTCCGGTACAGTTTCACTTGTGGTATATCCCTAGCATAAATGTACTCCTCTTCCCACATGTTCATGAGTAAGTTGGCCACACTAGGTGCGTACCTTGCGCCCATAGCGACTCCCTTGGTTTGAACGTAATAGTTTTGGTCATACCAAAAATAATTACAGGACATCGCTAACTCCAGGCCTTCAAGTATGAAGTCAATCTGTTCTTGCCTCATGCTGGTAAGCTCATGAAGAGCTTTTTCCACACCCAACAAGCCATCCTGTTGTACAATGCTAGTATATAACGAATTCACGTCAATAGTGGCTAGCAGGTAATTTTGTGTCCCATCCATTTGCTGTAATTCTTCTAAAAGTTGGGCACTATCACGTAAATAAGATTTTCCCTTCTTAACAAGTGGTTTGAGGAATACGTCTAGGTACTCTCCCAACCTGGAAAACACTGAATTAATACCACTAATTATAGGTCTTCCGGGTGGTTTATGTAATCGTTTGTGAATTTTAGGTGTGTAATAAATCACCGGAGTTTTTGTGGAATTTGAAACCAAATATTCTGCTTCTTTAGTATTTAGGATCCCAATCTGTTTTCCTTTGTTTACATAAGCTCTCAGTTTCTTTTCATACGTGCGTTTGGGGTTCTTCCTAAGTTTGTTATAGGTGTTTTCTACCTGAAGCAAGTTCCCCATCTCCTCTTCATAATCTCTCTTATTTAGTATTACTAACCCTCCCCCTTTATCTGCGGGTCTAATGACCACCTCCTTTCTTTTACTTAAAGACTTTATTGTTTTCCAGACATTTCTTGTTTTGTGATTGTTCCGTTTTTCTAACTTCCTCAGGTCGTCTTCCACCATTTTTTGGAATGCTTCCATGCATTGGTTCCCAGATGTTTTAGGGTTAAAGATGGAATTGTTTTTCAACCTTGTTTGCTCATATATTACTTCTTTCCTTATTCTTGTGTCAGTTTTTGTTAGGAAATGTTTTTTAAGGTTGAGTTTCCTCATAAACTTTTTCAGATCAATATATGTTTCGAACTTATCTAGAGGTTTTTCAGGGGCAAATTTGAGTCCTAAATCAAGAATTTTCATCTCATCTTCAGAAAATTGGACATCACTAAGGTTAAAAATACCCTTCCCTAATATTCTCGTCTTCGCTTTCTTCTTCCCTCCTCTATTTCCTCTGGTCGTCTTCTTCTTTCTTCGGGTTCCATCCCGTGTCCTCCGTGCCTCCTGAAGTGCTCCTGCTCCCTGTATGGTTGATTCACTTCCCTCATTCTGTCTTGGTCTTCTCGGGGGTCTCCTTGCCCCATGTATGGTCCTCTCCAATCGGGATTCCTGTAGGGGGGCCTTGCCCTCCATCTTCCTGGTGGTCTGTCTCTCCCCCAACGCCTGGGAAAATCCCTATGGGGTCCTCTGTTTCTTCTATACTGTGATCCTGGGGTTTCTTCATAGTTGTTTCTATATTGGGCCCTCGCATTTTCCCTTAATGGGGAATATCTATTTCTTGTGGGTATATTATATCCAGGTGTTTGAGGGGCTCTGTGTTCGTGTCTTTCTTGATAGTTACCACTGTAAATTCTGGGTCTTGCCACATGTCTGTATGGTGTGGTTTGTTGTAATCTATAAGGGAACTTTACATTAGTTCTTCCTATCTGTTGTGGTGTGTTGTTAATCGGTTCCTCCATTTCCATCGATGTGTCGGGGCTATCATCCATCTCCAATTCCTCCTCTAATGGACCTGGGTCGCTACTTACAGTTTGCCATTTGTAGACATTCATATTCTGATAGTCAGTCAAGTCCCTTTTGTATTTTTTCTGTTTTTTTACTTGTATCTGAGTGTCATATTTCTTTATAGTTTCCTGTAGCTCTTTGTCTTTGTTTTTATATTCATTCTGGTTGATAAAGGGTATTAGTTGGTTTTTAATATCAATAATGTTGGCTTCAACCCCTTTAAGTTTAAGCTGTCTCCTTTTAAGGATTTTGTGTAAAAGCTCATTTTCACACCCATTGAAGAAGGTGTACCATTCATCCATCAACGCTGGGTCATTGATACCATCATTGGGATCCAAGTCCCACCTTAGTCTCCTGGGTGTCATTTTTGCTGTGATATATGTTTCCAGGGTGGCTACATCCCACCATACTCTCAGCTGTTTCTCCATAGTGTGTCTTAATTTTTTCATCAGGCCATTCATATCTTGTGTATTGTTCACTGTCTCCTGACTGAAAATGCCCCCCAGGTCGATGTTCCTATTTCCCATATACCCGAAGATGTCCATAGCTGCAAGCTAAAAGATCTCACCAAGGTGAGAACTTAAAATAAAGTTGAATACAAAGGGCTGCGCTTAGGACAGTAGTTTAGGTGTGCTGCCTCCCTTAAAAGAGCTTCCCTAGGGATTCTCTGCTGACTAAAAATATGTTACCAAGGGTAGTGGCGCTTCCTATAGGGTAATAAATGGGAGGGGTGGTTACCCAGATGGTTTCTATCAGTAGATCCCTAATGGAGGTAGCTGGTACCTACCAGGGAGAAAAAACCTTTAATTATCGTGAGGGTATGTATGTCTGTACCTACACACACATATATCCCCATACACCCGTGTATATCAGCAGGTATAAATGAATAAATAGATGAGCAATGTCTTCAGAGGGTCTGGCCTGAGGCCCCTAATAATGTGGTAAATTTACACCATATGCCACCACTAGGTGAAAATATCAATATCATATATACATACTACTGATCTAAAATAATTAAACCATCAAAATAAACCTTTGCTCATCGTGCAGAAAAAACATGTGTAAGTATGAGTAAAAGACATTACATAATATCGAATTAGTGCAAATAAACGTAGTAAAATCACTTATGTCCAAAGAAACAATTATATCCAAAGAAACAATTTTGCAGTGATTAAAGTCCTTAAAAGTGAAAAAAATCCTTAGAATGAAAAGGCTTATGTGAAAAAACTTTTTAGTGAAACAATTTTTTGTTCAAATCCAACGTTTCAACAATTCCGTGACTTGAGTGCTCTCGGAAAATTCCTGTGACTTTTGTGCACCCCCTTCGGGTCCCCACTCACCAGATCCAACAGCCCCAAAAGGGGCGACCAGCATAAGATATCTCAATCACGGTCTCCTTTCCACGATAGTTATACGGGCTCTCCAAGGTGGTTTCCGTGCCTCTGGTTTTCCCAATGGATTCCTCCAATCTCAGATGGAGCAGGCTGCAAGGGGAGTTGCGGTCCCAATATTCCTACCGACCATCCAAATAGTTTCCCACTATTGGTTTCAATATACGCAGTGGCTCCCTCATAGAAAGAAAAGATAGGAAGCTCCCATGGTGTAGTATATATAAAAAAACGCTTTTATTCAAAAAAGCTCCATCAGCTTACAGCGGAGTAAAAAATGGTAAATATACCATAAAATTAACTAAATAAAACAACCAGTGAATAAACAGATTAGTGAATAAAAACAAATTAGCTCACTCAGAGATACCCTGAGAACAGGCCCGTAGCAGTAAAAAATATATTGGAATTACGTGCCGCTGGTTAGAGCTATTGCGCTCCACCTGCGTTCCAGCTAGGGCCCGTACCCGGAAGTGACGTAGCGTGCGTGGCGTCGTTGTACGCGTTTCGTCATAGGACGTCTTTAGCAACGATGCCACCACGCCACGCGCTACGTTCTTTAATAGGAAGCCATCAGGTTAGATCCGCCCCATGCTTCTGGCAATCCAATCCAACCGTGACAAGGGCGGGGTGATATTCCCACCTTGTCTGGGGTGTCAGCAGAGGTGGTCTAACTGCTTTCCTCGTAGCTAGCCGAACTGCTAGCATTACAAACTATATTGCCATCCTGTATTTTACACATTGTCCTAGGGTAAATAAGTAATAAAAATCCATTGCCTAAGACAATACAATAACATAGGGCAAATAGATGATAAAAATGATGAAGAATCTACCCCAAATGAAATGAAAAAATAAAAATAAAAATAAAAATAAAAATAAAATAAAAATAAAAATAAAAATAGATATAAAAATAAAAATAAAAATAAATATAAATAAAATAAAATTAATATAAATAAAAATAAAAATAAAAATAAAATAAAATAAAAATAAAAATAAAAATAATAATAAAAAAATAAAAATAAAAATAAAAATAACAAATGAAATAAAAATAAAAATAAGAATACAAATGGGGAATGTTCAGAGGGACAATATATAGAGAGAAAAAACCCCTTGACATTTATTATGGACCCTATGTGTAGAGGAGGAAAAAACTTTTCCATCGGCTTAAATTAGCCTTAATCTCAACCACTTTCTAAACTCCCCCTGTGCCCTCATGTTGTGTCATCAAGCGATCACCCTAACATAAGTCCTACTGGGGAAAAAAGGGGGTTATTTACCAATAATGCATCAAGGGCTTGAGCACAGACTAATAGGGAGTATTTTTGAGCCCCATTTTTTACTTAAAGGAGGTCCTAGGGGGTGCTATTACCCATATTGTTACAGATTGAAAATAACAGATCAAAAATAACAGTAGTAATTCTAGTAAAGGCATGCAGAAATTAACTGTATTACAAAATTAGGGGGTATGGGCTTTTTGAGTTTTGCCATTAGGCCTAATCAATTCTAGAAAGAGGTTTGGGGGCACCCCCATATTCTTAGTGTGAGTGGTCAGGGGGCTAGATGTCCACTCCCTACCAACTTAAGTCCATAAAAGGACCAGCAATAGGTAAAATATTAAAATATTACCAAATTTGAATATATGTACCCCTGTGTCTTACGGGTTGGCCAGGAAACAATTTAAATCGATATCCAGGTTGAGGCCCCTGGGGGCAAGGGACCCCAACCTGTATATCCATGCGGTTTCATTTTGGGATATAAGTGTGGTTTTATTACCCCCTCGCCAGTGATCCTTCACACAGTCGATCCCATAAAAGATCATTCCTGTGGGGTCCCGATTGTGTACTGTGTCAAAGTGGCGGGAAAGATGGTGTTTTGGGAACCCTTTTTTGATGTTTTTAATATGTTCCCGTATTCTCACATAAAGGGGTCGGGTAGTTCTGCCCACATATTGCATTTGGCACGGACATTCGATGACATAGGTCACGTGCGTACTTTGACATGTGATAAGTTCCCTGATCTGATATTGTTTGTAATCTGATCTTGATTTGAAGGTTTCCCTTTTCCGGGGTTGCTTTTTGGTAACCCTGCATGGTAAGCATTTTTGGCACTTATAAAACCCTTTCATGTCTGGAAAAATTCGAGTCGTCTTAGGGGGATTAATAACATTGTGTACTAGAAGATGTCGTAGATTGGGCGCTTTTCGATATATTATCTTGGGTTTCTTGGGTAATATACCTGCTAATGTTCTGTCCTCTTTTAAGATAGGCCAGTACTTCTTCAGGATCTCCTCAAATTCTTTGTATTGAGAGTTGAACCCTGTAATAAACGTCAGTTCTACGTTATTTTTCTTCCTTTTGGGTTTTGTTAATAAATTCTTGCGGTCTAGATTTGCTATATCCCCCTTCAGCTTATTCAACGAATCTAGGTTATATCCTTTTTCATGGAACCGCTCCACCAGGGTGCTTGCTTGTTCCAGATAATCATCCATGGTTACGCAGTTCCTCCTTAATCTCGTTAGCTGGCCTTTGGGGATATTACCCTTCCACTGGGGGTGATGGCAACTGTTAATGGGAATATACCCGTTTCTGTCGGTTGCCTTAAAAAAGGTCTTCGTACACAGGCCATCGTTCTTTTTGAATATTTCAAGGTCAAGATATTCAATCCTTTGGGGGTCCCATTGCCCTGTGAAGGTTAAACCGTATCTGTTATTATTCAGCTCTTGCAAGAAATTTTCAAAGGTCTCAGATGTTCCTTCCCAGAATATGATTAGATCGTCTATATACCTCCGGTACAGTTTCACTTGTGGTATATCCCTAGCATAAATGTACTCCTCTTCCCACATGTTCATGAGTAAGTTGGCCACACTAGGTGCGTACCTTGCGCCCATAGCGACTCCCTTGGTTTGAACGTAATAGTTTTGGTCATACCAAAAATAATTACAGGACATCGCTAACTCCAGGCCTTCAAGTATGAAGTCAATCTGTTCTTGCCTCATGCTGGTAAGCTCATGAAGAGCTTTTTCCACACCCAACAAGCCATCCTGTTGTACAATGCTAGTATATAACGAATTCACGTCAATAGTGGCTAGCAGGTAATTTTGTGTCCCATCCATTTGCTGTAATTCTTCTAAAAGTTGGGCACTATCACGTAAATAAGATTTTCCCTTCTTAACAAGTGGTTTGAGGAATACGTCTAGGTACTCTCCCAACCTGGAAAACACTGAATTAATACCACTAATTATAGGTCTTCCGGGTGGTTTATGTAATCGTTTGTGAATTTTAGGTGTGTAATAAATCACCGGAGTTTTTGTGGAATTTGAAACCAAATATTCTGCTTCTTTAGTATTTAGGATCCCAATCTGTTTTCCTTTGTTTACATAAGCTCTCAGTTTCTTTTCATACGTGCGGAAGACCTATAATTAGTGGTATTAATTCAGTGTTTTCCAGGTTGGGAGAGTACCTAGACGTATTCCTCAAACCACTTGTTAAGAAGGGAAAATCTTATTTACGTGATAGTGCCCAACTTTTAGAAGAATTACAGCAAATGGATGGGACACAAAATTACCTGCTAGCCACTATTGACGTGAATTCGTTATATACTAGCATTGTACAACAGGATGGCTTGTTGGGTGTGGAAAAAGCTCTTCATGAGCTTACCAGCATGAGGCAAGAACAGATTGACTTCATACTTGAAGGCCTGGAGTTAGCGATGTCCTGTAATTATTTTTGGTATGACCAAAACTATTACGTTCAAACCAAGGGAGTCGCTATGGGCGCAAGGTACGCACCTAGTGTGGCCAACTTACTCATGAACATGTGGGAAGAGGAGTACATTTATGCTAGGGATATACCACAAGTGAAACTGTACCGGAGGTATATAGACGATCTAATCATATTCTGGGAAGGAACATCTGAGACCTTTGAAAATTTCTTGCAAGAGCTGAATAATAACAGATACGGTTTAACCTTCACAGGGCAATGGGACCCCCAAAGGATTGAATATCTTGACCTTGAAATATTCAAAAAGAACGATGGCCTGTGTACGAAGACCTTTTTTAAGGCAACCGACAGAAACGGGTATATTCCCATTAACAGTTGCCATCACCCCCAGTGGAAGGGTAATATCCCCAAAGGCCAGCTAACGAGATTAAGGAGGAACTGCGTAACCATGGATGATTATCTGGAACAAGCAAGCACCCTGGTGGAGCGGTTCCATGAAAAAGGATATAACCTAGATTCGTTGAATAAGCTGAAGGGGGATATAGCAAATCTAGACCGCAAGAATTTATTAACAAAACCCAAAAGGAAGAAAAATAACGTAGAACTGACGTTTATTACAGGGTTCAACTCTCAATACAAAGAATTTGAGGAGATCCTGAAGAAGTACTGGCCTATCTTAAAAGAGGACAGAACATTAGCAGGTATATTACCCAAGAAACCCAAGATAATATATCGAAAAGCGCCCAATCTACGACATCTTCTAGTACACAATGTTATTAATCCCCCTAAGACGACTCGAATTTTTCCAGACATGAAAGGGTTTTATAAGTGCCAAAAATGCTTACCATGCAGGGTTACCAAAAAGCAACCCCGGAAAAGGGAAACCTTCAAATCAAGATCAGATTACAAACAATATCAGATCAGGGAACTTATCACATGTCAAAGTACGCACGTGACCTATGTCATCGAATGTCCGTGCCAAATGCAATATGTGGGCAGAACTACCCGACCCCTTTATGTGAGAATACGGGAACATATTAAAAACATCAAAAAAGGGTTCCCAAAACACCATCTTTCCCGCCACTTTGACACAGTACACAATCGGGACCCCACAGGAATGATCTTTTATGGGATCGACTGTGTGAAGGATCACTGGCGAGGGGGTAATAAAACCACACTTATATCCCAAAATGAAACCGCATGGATATACAGGTTGGGGTCCCTTGCCCCCAGGGGCCTCAACCTGGATATCGATTTAAATTGTTTCCTGGCCAACCCGTAAGACACAGGGGTACATATATTCAAATTTGGTAATATTTTAATATTTTACCTATTGCTGGTCCTTTTATGGACTTAAGTTGTTAGGGAGTGGACATCTAGCCCCCTGACCACTCACACTAAGAATATGGGGGTGCCCCCAAACCTCTTTCTAGAATTGATTAGGCCTAATGGCAAAACTCAAAAAGCCCATACCCCCTAATTTTGTAATACAGTTAATTTCTGCATGCCTTTACTAGAATTACTACTGTTATTTTTGATCTGTTATTTTCAATCTGTAACAATATGGGTAATAGCACCCCCTAGGACCTCCTTTAAGTAAAAAATGGGGCTCAAAAATACTCCCTATTAGTCTGTGCTCAAGCCCTTGATGCATTATTGGTAAATAACCCCCTTTTTTCCCCAGTAGGACTTATGTTAGGGTGATCGCTTGATGACACAACATGAGGGCACAGGGGGAGTTTAGAAAGTGGTTGAGATTAAGGCTAATTTAAGCCGATGGAAAAGTTTTTTCCTCCTCTACACATAGGGTCCATAATAAATGTCAAGGGGTTTTTTCTCTCTATATATTGTCCCTCTGAACATTCCCCATTTGTATTCTTATTTTTATTTTTATTTCATTTGTTATTTTTATTTTTATTTTTATTTTTATTTTTATTTTATTTTTATTTTTATTTTTATTTTTATTTTTTTATTATTATTTTTATTTTTATTTTTATTTTATTTTATTTTTATTTTTATTTTTATTTTTATTTATATTAATTTTATTTTATTTATATTTATTTTTATTTTTATTTTTATATCTATTTTTATTTTTATTTTTATTTTTATTTTTATTTTATTTTTATTTTTATTTTTATTTTTATTTTTTCATTTCATTTGGGGTAGATTCTTCATCATTTTTATCATCTATTTGCCCTATGTTATTGTATTGTCTTAGGCAATGGATTTTTATTACTTATTTACCCTAGGACAATGTGTAAAATACAGGATGGCAATATAGTTTGTAATGCTAGCAGTTCGGCTAGCTACGAGGAAAGCAGTTAGACCACCTCTGCTGACACCCCAGACAAGGTGGGAATATCACCCCGCCCTTGTCACGGTTGGATTGGATTGCCAGAAGCATGGGGCGGATCTAACCTGATGGCTTCCTATTAAAGAACGTAGCGCGTGGCGTGGTGGCATCGTTGCTAAAGACGTCCTATGACGAAACGCGTACAACGACGCCACGCACGCTACGTCACTTCCGGGTACGGGCCCTAGCTGGAACGCAGGTGGAGCGCAATAGCTCTAACCAGCGGCACGTAATTCCAATATATTTTTTACTGCTACGGGCCTGTTCTCAGGGTATCTCTGAGTGAGCTAATTTGTTTTTATTCACTAATCTGTTTATTCACTGGTTGTTTTATTTAGTTAATTTTATGGTATATTTACCATTTTTTACTCCGCTGTAAGCTGATGGAGCTTTTTTGAATAAAAGCGTTTTTTTATATATACTACACCATGGGAGCTTCCTATCTTTTCTTTCTATGAGGGAGCCACTGCGTATATTGAAACCAATAGTGGGAAACTATTTGGATGGTCGGTAGGAATATTGGGACCGCAACTCCCCTTGCAGCCTGCTCCATCTGAGATTGGAGGAATCCATTGGGAAAACCAGAGGCACGGAAACCACCTTGGAGAGCCCGTATAACTATCGTGGAAAGGAGACCGTGATTGAGATATCTTATGCTGGTCGCCCCTTTTGGGGCTGTTGGATCTGGTGAGTGGGGACCCGAAGGGGGTGCACAAAAGTCACAGGAATTTTCCGAGAGCACTCAAGTCACGGAATTGTTGAAACGTTGGATTTGAACAAAAAATTGTTTCACTAAAAAGTTTTTTCACATAAGCCTTTTCATTCTAAGGATTTTTTTCACTTTTAAGGACTTTAATCACTGCAAAATTGTTTCTTTGGATATAATTGTTTCTTTGGACATAAGTGATTTTACTACGTTTATTTGCACTAATTCGATATTATGTAATGTCTTTTACTCATACTTACACATGTTTTTTCTGCACGATGAGCAAAGGTTTATTTTGATGGTTTAATTATTTTAGATCAGTAGTATGTATATATGATATTGATATTTTCACCTAGTGGTGGCATATGGTGTAAATTTACCACATTATTAGGGGCCTCAGGCCAGACCCTCTGAAGACATTGCTCATCTATTTATTCATTTATACCTGCTGATATACACGGGTGTATGGGGATATATGTGTGTGTAGGTACAGACATACATACCCTCACGATAATTAAAGGTTTTTTCTCCCTGGTAGGTACCAGCTACCTCCATTAGGGATCTACTGATAGAAACCATCTGGGTAACCACCCCTCCCATTTATTACCCTATAGGAAGCGCCACTACCCTTGGTAACATATTTTTAGTCAGCAGAGAATCCCTAGGGAAGCTCTTTTAAGGGAGGCAGCACACCTAAACTACTGTCCTAAGCGCAGCCCTTTGTATTCAACTTTAAAAAGTTCAAAAAGTTGACTGTTCAAAATGTTAATACAATGTATAACGGAAATATACCGCCAGTTCGCTTGTGATGCAATATATTGAAATTATATGTACACTGTGTAAACTGTTTTTGACACACTTGATTTTGGGACGCAAGTCCGTCAGGTGCTATGCTTTGGCTGGGGCGGAATAAATCCTGGTAACCCTTAAGTCTGTGTCCGACAAAGTCATTTACCGATATTTCTACCTTCTACATCATTAGCACTTGTGCACTTTTTAAATTTGATCAATCAATTGGTTAGTGTAATGTTTACTATCTTTACTCACTACAAACACTCCACACAGTTACTCTGCCCATCTGCCCAGTTCAACCTTTCCACAGTTACTCCAACCACACAACAGTTACTCCAGCCACTCCCCCCAGTTACTCCGCCCACTCCAGATGTAGAGGCAAGAACACTTTTCACAATTTCCCCAGAAATTGTACCTTTTCTAGTTTAAGGTAAATATGCTGTTCACTTTGCAAGGGAATTTTCCTTTTAGCTTAATGAACGTGGTAAAAATTCACTTTGCAAAGAATACCAAATCGCATGCAAAGAAAACAAAAATGCATATTGTACATATTTTGGATGATGAAAGTCAGCAGAGCTTCACCTCATCCGCTAAGCTAAGGGAACATTTCCTTGCAAAGTGAACAGCTTATTTTATTTTAGTAAATTAAATCCATTAAGAGTAGGATAAAAACAGAGTTGGTCTGGTCTGCCCAGATAGGGATTATATAGGGACTTTTCATTATGCAAATAAGTATATTGCTTACAGTATTTAATTTTAACTATACTTGTATTTTATTTCTTGCAGATGAAATTCCCATTGGGCGCCCAAAAAAGAAAAAGTCAAAGACAAGCAGTACACTGGGTAAGACATTAATAATTTTATTCTTATAACACATTTGTTCTTATAAAAAGGACATGTACTCAATTTGCAGAAATGAGAAATCTACAATTCCCCTCAGGATAGTAAATCTAAGAACTTATCCAGATTGCTCTTTATATCCTAGGGGGGTATTTTTAAAGACAAGGCAGAACAAGGTAAACTTGATTTGTTAGGATTCCCCAGCAATTTTTACATCTATTTTTAAAGGTAAGAACACTGGTTCAGAGATTACAAAAAAGGAGGAAATCTGATTATAAATGGAGAATAGGCAGTGGAGTTTTCAAAATTGCACTGGTACCTCCCCTGTTTCTGTAGAGCTGTAATAAATGAATACATGTCTTTGTGGGCATAACAAATGGAAGTAATGCATAACATCAAGTGATTCCATGCTGGGGCCCGCTGTTGGTCACAGAGCCGGTCCAGGCGTGGGTTAGATCACGACAATGAAGTTGGGATCCGCCCACATGCCTGGAGCGACATTTGTCTCAGTGAGCCCCTCGCTCCCACCCCCTCCACAGCTCAGCGATCCAGTGAACGAGGAAGGGGCAGAGCAGATAGAGGTGACTGAAAGTCACCAGCACTCTGGTCAGGGAGCCCTGAGAACCGAACAGTCAGCAGTGTTTGGCCTCTCAATCCTCATTGTCAGAGCCTGTGGGGGACAGAAGCAGCATCGGATCGATGCAGCATCGGATCGATGCCGCATCCACCTGGGTAAGTATGATTCAGAAATAAAAAATTAACCCCATGCTTCTCTTTTAATAGTGAAAATGACAGATTCAAATACACCACTTTTAAAGGAGACCTAAAGTCAATGATTGGCACATACGTTCCTCTGTTCTGGATTGTGATCCTCCAGAGTCCCCATGACTGCCAGCTCAGCACAGATTGTTCTGCGAACTCCGGGCATATGACTAGATCTGTTTAAGGGGATAGCACTGATTGACTGTTCAGGCAAAGACGGCCAACTAGAGCCTCTGCTTCATACAGAGCTGGTCATTCACCTGAGTAATAGGGGGAATGGGTGGTGGTTGCTGGGATTCCAGAAGACCCTGCATTTTGATAGTGGTTAGTTTTGAGGAAAAGGAGGAGTCGGGATTTTTTTTTTTAATGGCAATCTTAGAGGTTCCAGCGGACCTAATAGCCCTGGCATAACACTGCAATCATTACAGTTATGTGCAACAATGGCATTTAGCGATCATCTGATCTTCCAGTACATTTTAAGATTTGCAGCATAACAGGTACAGTGCCTTGAAAAAGTATTCATATCCTTTGACATTTTCCACATTTTGTCATGTTACAACTAAAAATGTAAATGTATTTGATGTGATAGACCAACACAAAGTGGCACATAATTGTAAAGTGGAAGAATATTTTCTTACAAATACCTGAAAAGTGTGGTATGCATTTGTATGTAGTCCCCCTGAGTCAATACTTTGTAGAACCACCTTTCGCTAGAATTACAGCTGCAATTGTTTTTGGGTATGTTTCTACCAGCTTTGCCCATTCTTACTTATCACAATAGCTCAAACTCTTTCAGATTGGATGGAGAGTGTCTGTGAACAGCAATTTTCAAAACTTGCCACAGATTCTCAATTGGATTTAGGTCTGGACTTTGACTGGGCCATTTTAACACATGAATATGCTTTGACCTAAAACATTCCATTGTAGCTCTGGCTGTATGTTTAGGGTTGTTGTCCTGCTGGAAGGTCAACCTCAAGTCTCTTGTAGACTCTAACAGGTTTTCTTCTAATGCTGCGTACACACGAACAGACTTTTCGACCGGACTGGTCCGACAGACCGAATCCGGCGGACAATTCGACCATGTGTGGGCTTCATCGGACCTGCAGCGGACTTTTTCGGTAGAAAATCTGATGGACTTTAGATTTGGAACACGTTTCAAATCTTTACGTCAGAACCCTGCCCGACCCAGTTCCTATCGAAAAGTCCGCTCGTCTGTATGCTAGTCCGACGGATAAAAAAACGATGCTAGGGCAGCTATTGGCTACTGGCTATCAACTTCCTTATTTTTGTCCAGTCGTACGTCATCACGTACGAATCTGTCGGACTTTGGTGTGATCGTGTGTAGGCAAGTCCGTTCGTTGGGAAAGTCCATCGGATAGTTTGTCGGACCAGTCCGGTCGAAAAGTCCGCTCGTGTGTACGCGGCATAAGATTGCCCTGCATTTGGCTCCATCCAGCTTCCCATTAACTCTGACCAGCTTCCCTGTCCCTGCTGAAGAAAAGCAACCCCATAACATGATGCTGCCACCACCATGTTTTACGGTGGGGATGGTGTGTTCAGGGTGATATGCAGTGTTAGTTTTCCGTTACGCATAGCGTTTTTTTGCTTTTAGGCCAAAAAGTTAAATTTTTGTCTCCTCTGACCAGAGTACCTTATTCCATGTTTGCTGTGTCTCCCACATGGCTTCATGCAAACTGCAAACAGGACTTGTTATGGCTTTCTTTATGCCACTCTTCCATAAAGGCCAGATTTGTGGAATGCATGACTAATTGGATTGAACAGTGCTCCATGAGATGTTCAAAGCTTGGGATATTTTTTTATAACCTAACCCTGCTTTAAACTTCTTCCACAACTTTATCCCTGACCGGTCTGGTGTGTTCCTCGGCCTTCATGATGCTGTTTGTTCCCTAAGGTCCTCTAACAAACCTCTGAGGGCTTCACAGAACAGCTGTATTTATACTGAGATTAAATTGCACACAGGTGGACTCTATTTACTAATTAGGTGACTTCAGAGGGCAATTGGTTCCACTAGATTTTAGTTAGGGGTATCAGAGTAAAGGGGGCTGAATACAAATACACGCCACTTTTCAGATATTTTTTTGTAAAAAAAAAAAAAAAAAAGGTTGAAAGCCATTTATTATTTTTCTTGCACTTCACAATTATGTGCCAAATTTATGTTTTTGGTTGTAACATTATAATAACATGACATGGAAAATTTCAAGGGGTATGAATGCTTTTGCAAGGCACTGTATATAATATCATGTGTATGCCTGTTTGAAAGAAAAAAAAGAAAAACATCATAGGTATAAAAGGTTAGATTTTTCAATATCTGTACAATTTAGCATTTGTTGCTCAGGACTTTTGCAATGTGGTTGGAAACATTGATGACTACTCCTGCATGACTTGCCTTTCCCAGCTTTGTATGGAAGGAAAATCAATTTACATACTGATATGTTTTTTTTTTTTTCCTTTTTTCAGATGAGGCTGTACAAGACACAGATTTAAGGCCCCCTGAAAGCAGAGAACCTCTTACACCTGAAAGGCGAAGGAAGAAAAAGAAGAAACTGATAGGTTTGTTGCTTGGACAATTGCTTAATCATTTTTACTTCTATTATGAAAACATTCATAGCCAAGAAAGAAAAAAACTAAAAGCTGAACTTTTAGGCAGATTTAAAAGCACCAATTCAAACCGTTGTCAATTACATGATAAAAATCTAATTATATTTTGTAAAAGCCACTAGGATAAGTACTTGAGTTTATTTTTTATATAATAACCAGCAAAGTGCAGCGCTAATATAATGTATGAAAATACAAATAAATTTCACCAAATGACATGTAAGACAATCAGTGGAAAAACATAATTCAAATACAAACAATAATAAGCAACAAAAATCACAAATGTATGTGAGAAATTATTGAAAAAAGTCCAAAGATTCTTGATAAATCCACCAGAAATTTAGAAAACACCCATCCAAGAAAGGTTGTGATAAAAGGTGCCTATATATGATCCACCAAGGCGTGTGTGAATAAAGTCTGCTTACCAGACGGCGATGACTGCTATTATGGCAGTCTCGCCCAGCACAGGGATTATGGTCTCCCAAAACCAAAGGATGTAATGCAGGATCGGTGGTTCTAATAATCCATCCAAACCGGAAATACAAAAGAGAACACTTCCATAGCGCAATATTGTATGATAAAAAATTTAATAATAAAACGAAGGAATCACACTTACAATATTTGCAGGAGGTATGCAGCATATGAGAAATCAAAACAGAGCGGCGGCGTCTCCGTGTACCGCGATTCACTTCCTGTGTTCAGGCCCGTCCAAGAACGTGATGACGTCACCGTTGTAGGCTCCTCCCTACGCGTTTCGTCACGATAGGACGTCGTCTGGGGATTGGCCGAGAGCCCAGACGACGTCCTATCGTGACGAAACGCGTAGGGAGGAGCCTACGACGGTGACGCCATCACGTTCTTGGACGGGCCTGAACACAGGAAGTGAATCGCGGTACACGGAGACGCCGCCGCTCTGTTTTGATTTCTCATATGCTGCATACCTCCTGCAAATATTGTAAGTGTGATTCCTTCGTTTTAATATTAAATTTTTTATCATACAATATTGCGCTATGGAAGTGTTCTCTTTTGTATTTCCGGTTTGGATGGATTATTAGAACCACCGATCCTGCATTACATCCTTTGGTTTTGGGAGACCATAATCCCTATGCTGGGCGAGACTGCCATAATAGCAGTCATCGCCGTCTGGTAAGCAGACTTTATTCACACACGCCTTGGTGGATCATATATAGGCACCTTTTATCACAACCTTTCTTGGATGGGTGTTTTCTAAATTTCTGGTGGATTTATCAAGAATCTTTGGACTTTTTTCAATAATTTCTCACATACATTTGTGATTTTTGTTGCTTATTATTGTTTGTATTTGAATTATGTTTTTCCACTGATTGTCTTACATGTCATTTGGTGAAATTTATTTGTATTTTCATACATTATATTAGCGCTGCACTTTGCTGGTTATTACATTTTTGTGAGTCAGATACAGGACTTTTTAGGGTGCTGGCAGCTTATTCTATTTATTTTGTTAATCCAAGTGCAGCTTCTACCTGGTTTTTGGGTATCTTTTGTTATATTCTTTATCTTTTATATAAGCCTCCTGTCATCCCCAAGACTGGGAGAGGGAGTTGCAGCACTAGTAGCCAATCGGGTGCACTGAATGCACATGAGCTGACAGGGAACTTGCTGACATGAAGAGAGAGTAAAGCGATGACATCACTAATCTGATGATGCTCCTTCCTTTTTTTTTTTTGTCCAGCCACAGGCAGGGAGCAGGGAGGAGACCATGGTCTCGTGCTTAACTGTAACAGACAAAAGTCAGGTAACCAACCCGGCTGTGCTATCTAGTAAGGTTTATAAATCTCACTGTGTGAATAAAGTTAGAAATCCTTTGCCAGGTGTACGGGTGGATTTGTCTGCCTGGAGTTCGTATAAAGGACTGATGGTAGGTAAACACTGGCAGGGTGAAGCACAGCTGTTTATTCGTATGCGGGGTGTCTGTACTTTTATCTAGTAACTGGAGCTTTTTCAGTTTGGGTTACATTGACTATCCTCGCTTAAAAAAAAAAAAGGTCAAAAATGTGCCTCCTGCCAAAAAAGACTTCATAACCACCTCAGAATGTTCTGAATCCAACACTTTTGGGAGTGTCGGATTCTTGTCTTCTCGCTCTATGCTTTGATTCCATCCACCAGCCCCTAGATCACTACAGGGCACATTAGTATTGTAGGGTCTTGTGGGAGGAACCATAGCACATCCGTACACCAGAAAAGCAAAACAGAAGTGTTGTATTCAGAAGAGTCTTCAAACAATGATATCTTTGCAGTACAGAAGTGATCGGCGGCCTGGGTGAGGCAGATATCAAATATCTTATTTGTAGAGGGGTACATTTTGACCATTATTATTTAAAGTGATACTAAAGCTTCCATTCTTTAAAATTAATAATAATTATAATAATGATAAACATGTTGCACATGTCTCGTGCACATCGCTGGATTGAGATCGGGCTTAGGTAAGTATAAGGTGGGACTGAGGGGCTCCTCTTGCACAGAAGGTTTCTTTTACCATTAACGCAGAGAATGCATTAAGTTGAAAATAAAAACCTTCAGCCTTTAGAACCACTTTAAGCAATGGAGTTGCTTTACATTCTGTAGCCAAGTGTCCATACGGTATTGTTCTATTTGTATTCCAAAGAAGGAATTAGGGTCCCCCTAGATTAGTCTATAGTAATAAGGGTGGACCTTCCTTCTGGATCTTGCCATTGGAGTACATAATTAAATATGATAATACTAACTGTGCACTAGCTGAGCTCTGAATGATACCTTTTAGGGATTTGATTCCTAAAAGTAGACTTTCAATGTAAATGGAAATAGCCCAGCTGTTTGTGACCCCCTCTGTGTATGCATAAAGAGGTCCTTCGTCCCACAGACCAACTTGAAAAAAACAAGAGAGAGCCATAACAATTTTTTTTTTTTTTTTTCATTTCTAAATGTATGACAAAGTTTTTTTTTTTTTTTTCTTTTTCAGATGCTGAAACTTCATTTACCAATCAAAATCTTAATAGCTCATCAATCGTGGAGAATGGCAATGGCACAGATTATCCGCTTTCAGAGGAAGGGGTTGTTCGTAAACCTCGCCGGAGAGCAAAGTGAGTGTATAATTGTTGGTGTAATGCCTTGTCTTTAATATGGAAGCAGTTGTCTTCTTCTGTGTTACTTGAATCAGCCTGTCATTGACAGTGAATTTAAAAAAAAAAAAAAAAAAGAAGAGTTTCCACAAGCAAGATGATTGAAATCTCCACTTCTGTTTTTCTGAACAGTGCATTTAAGTTTGCATACAGTGATAATGTGTTGGGGCTGAAAATGGGCAGTATATTTTATTATGCTTGCACAAACGTCTATTTGTACTGTATGAAAAATGATGTATTTCAAAAACACAAAGTCAAAAAACAGTAAAAGAAATATACAAAAGCTATGGGCCTTGGAATCCAATCCACAGTAAAGTTGCTAAATAATATGTTTCCTTCCTTTTCTGCATTAGAAAAACACGACCTGCAGAACAGGGATATCCTAATGATATGGGTGTAGAAGATGAAGATATCATTGCTGAAGGGCAAGCAAAAATTCCAGCACACCATCCTGCATTCATTGTACCCTCCCTGACAAGCCAACCTGTGGGCAAACTTTTTGTTGAAAAGAATAGTAAGTAACCAAGCTAAAACAATAGCTAAGTAATCAGCACTTTAGCCTTACAGTTCAGTTCTCCCGAGATAAATAGACATGTGCAATTCATTTCTGTCCCAATATCAATTCGATACTTGACAATATCATGCTGGGTCGGTACCCCTACTTATTCACATAGGGGAGTGTCCGGGGATCTGCGGGCCCCCTTGGTTTTTGTGTTTTTTACAATCAGCTGTCAGCGGGAAACCAGATGACTGCTAATAAATCATCTGTTGTTAACAACGCGGCAGCCGGCTTCCCGACCCGCTCCTTACCAACCAGCTATTGGGGGGGGGACCCCCACACTGCATCTGAGCAATACCACCAGCAAAACCCTGGTGATAAATATTGCATCTTTTTTTACTTTCTGTTACGTTTGTGAATTGGACTTAACAGCATACAGCTGTTTTTTTGCGATATTTACAAGCACATCTTTTATTTTGTGTTTAAATACTGCATATGTTTACTGTTGTTATTATTATTATTATTATTTGTGTTTTTAAATTTTTTGTGATTAGGACACTTTTTTACCGCATTTGATAAGTTATGCAAATTGGTCACATGACCGTATTGGTGCATGCGGTAATCTTTAGTGAATTGACCTCTTTGCCTCATGCAATTGATGCATACAGAAACTGTTAGCCAAAAATAAAAATAAAAAATCCTCCTTTATGGTAAAGGTCATATACCAATGGTTTTCTTATCATTTACCTATGTGTAAAATTAAATTGTGGGTTTTAATGCAACAAGTCAGTATTTGGGACATTTAGCCTATCTACCTACAACAATATTAAAGTAAATGAAGCAGGGGCGTGGCTGAGCTGGCGGCCTGAAGAGACGTGTGTGAGAGGAGCTCCGCTCCCACCTGCCTAAAATATCTGAAAATTAATCCTCCATTTGACTAACAGACACTGAAGGCTGCTAGGGCATGAGAGGAAGCAAATCCGGCCCAGGTAGGAAGGCTAAACAAGCCCCTAAATCAGCCCAGCAGCAGCAACAACGGCCCGCCATAGACCGCGCACACGTGGCATCTCAAACCAACATGGCGGATCCAGCGACGGCTGAGGAAGACCGCTTTCAGGCCTTAATGCAGGCGATCACTGGATGTCAGACGACCCTGACAGCAAAAATCGATACCCTCCAGACAGAGTTTGGGTTGCTGCGGAGGGACATGGAGAAGATGAGAGGACGAATGGGAGAGGCTGAGCGAAGGGTTGGTGAAACGGAGGATTCTATTCGGGACCAGAGGACCTCTATTCACACCCTGCAGATCAAGGTGAAGGCCCTGGAGTCTAGGGCGGAAGATAGCGAGAATAGGAGCCGATGGAACAACTTGCGGCTCGTGGGGCTACCAGAAGGAGCTGAGGGCCAGGATCCTGCGGCCTTCACTGAACAACTGCTCCGTACCCTGCTTCCGCAGGCCCAGTTCTCCCCACACTTCGTTATAGAGAGAGCCCATCGAATGCCTCCTGTGCGAGGCCCCCCGGGATCCCCTCCGCGTACGTTCATATTTAGACTCTTAAACTTCCGAGACCGGGACCTAGCACTACGTGAAGCCCGCAAAATCCCCGAACTGCGCTTTGACAACACGAAGCTAATGCTCTTCCCGGACTATTCTATTGATATGCAACGGCTCAGAAGGACTTTTGATCACGTTAAAGCACAGCTTCGCTCAAAAGGGCTCAAATATAGCATGCTTTTTCCGGCTCGCCTACGGGTCATTGACGGTGAATCTACCCGCTACTTCACCTCCCCGGAGGATGCCTCTCAGTGGCTGGACGGCCTTCCCCGTGCCCGGTAATGTATAGGCTTCACTGTTGATCCGGTACAGACTGGTTTTCCCTGTTCTCCCTATACCATTTACCCCTGCTTCCTCGCATGGGAGGGAGAAGGATTACTTTGACCACAGCCTTTGCCTGCTGACTGACCTTCCCCCTCCAGACGAGTCGGATGGTAATCACCCGAATCTACCAACGTGATGAAAGCTTGTGACTGTAATTTGCATCAGACTCCCTGCTATTATACCCAGGCGGAGATACTCACGTGCAGGAGGATATGTCGCTGAGAGGATGTACTCAACCCACTCCATACTACCCTATCTGAGGCATGTGGGAAATTCTCCCCTGGGGTAGTGCTGTGAGGAAACATTGTGCTTTTATCTGGAACAGCTACATTGGCTAGTACCGAAGTGAGTGACTTTAGAGCACACTAGACGCTCGTTTCCATGCTCTCTTCTTTTGCTATATAATTTTCTTTTTCAACCTCAACCTGATCGGCTGGGACAGGACAATAGTTTGCAGCGCTGATGCAGTTAACCTCCTACATATTACATTACCGCAAGGCTGCTATGTGGTCAACCCATGCATTCGGTAGTGTGGGGAGGAACGAATGCTTTTCTCCTGCGGTTGATCTTTCTAACATGAGGGGGGGAGGGGAAACCTATGAACAGGGCCGGAATCTGCTGGATCACTGCGAGGCAGCTCTAAGAGACTTACATACCCGTGCCGCTGGTAGAGAGATAGACTGTTCTCCCTATATCTGTGAAGGTTAAACGGGCTCAGTAATGAAGTGTGTGCCCCTAGTTCTTACTAGGTGTTTTTTTTATTTTTAAGTCCAACTTTGCCATACAAGCTATATATTAGACAAGTTTAAATGCTGCTATATCAATTGCAGAAGTTTCTTCCCTCTAAGGGATTTATATGCCAGTGACACTACTAGGGGGATAAACTGTTTTCCCTATATCTGCGGATGTTAAACTGGGTAAAAGATGACGTATGTGCCCCTAGCTCAGACTAGGTGTTTTTATTTTTTTTTATTTTTAAGCCCAACTTTGCCTTGTAAATTATGCATTGGACAAGTTTAAACGCTGTAATTTACTTTGCAAGAATGTGTTTTCTATGAGGAAATCACATGCCCTTGACACTGCTAAAGGGATGAATTATTACCCTCACACCCGCGAAGGCTAATCTGGTTAAACAACCAAGTCTGTGCCCCTAGTCTATACTAGGTGTTTTTTTTATTTTCAGGCCCAACTTTGCCTCATAAAATATGCGTTAGACAAGTTTAAATGCTGCTAGATTGTCTGCAAAAGTTTCTTTCCGCTGAGGGATTTGCATGCCAATGACATCAATAGGGAGAGAAACTATCTCCTTATATCTGCGGATGTTAAACTGGTTAAATAATGAAGTATGTGCCCCTAATTCATATTAGGTGTTTTTTTATTTTCAAGCCCAACTTTGCCTTGTAAATTATGCGTTAGACAATTCCAAATTTCGCTACGATACTTTACAAGTGTCTGTTTTTCTTTATTTTCTAGTTAATCTTTCTTTTTTTCCGTTTATATACTGCTATGCTGTAGGCGTGGGAGCGGAGATCTCCAATCTTGTGGGAAGTAGTTACGCTTGTGTGAGGGAAGGCCGCCTGCCTCTCCATTGCTCTCACAGGAGACTTTCCTACAATATAATGGGATCAGTTTGGGATACAAGCACTCCGAGTTCCCCAACGGATGTGCGGGGAGGGGGGGGTTGGGTTTCTGGATTGCGGTTACTCCCTTTTTTTGTTGTTTTTTTCCTTTGTTTTCCTTTTTGTTCTGGTTTTTTTATTCAGGTTGATGCGATTCTAAGCGGTGGTCTACTTGGGATATCTTTTTTGGCACCTGGCTTAGCCTGGGGCCTGCTGACTAAGATGTTACGAATAAATTCCTGTATAGTGGAGGGTGTATGTCCTACTCCGGACCAGTCCTGTCAATACTTCCATCCTAAAGCATTGTTAATTTTAAGGTTATGGCGCCTCTGAGAATTATATCATGGAATGTTAGGGGATTAAATGATAAAATAAAGAGAACCCTGGTTCTGACGTATTTAAAAAAATATAGCCCGCACATATGCATACTTCAGGAGACCCACCTGGTGGGCAGAAAAATCCTAGGTCTTAAAAAACCATGGATTAGGGCACTCCTATCATTCGTTGTACTCAGGGTACGCCAGGGGAGTTAGCGAGTTATGCGGGGAAGCTATCAGACCGCGATTTCCCTTGCCAGACGTGACGCCAGGGTCTCCATTGAGGAGGCTGAAAATAGGGCACAAGACCTTGAGTCCCGATACATCCAGACTCTGAACCCAATTACACTGTCCAATATGCAGGCGGCGCATCGCGAGGTGATGCTCCTCCGAGTAGCGGGGGCTAAAAAACAACAACTGACACAGACACAACGTATATTTGAACAGGGTGAAAAGACAGGACACCTGCTGGCTTGGTTGGCGAGGGAACAACAACCTGCGTCTACTATAGCCCGTATTAAAACTGATGATGGGAATTTGGTGGAAGATCCAGTTGCTATCAACGCTTGCTTTGCCACATACTATAAATTTCTATATTCCTCTAGGGCGGGCTACTCTGCGGAGGAGCTGGACTCCTTCCTTAGCCAACTCGCCTTTCCTACACTTACCGAGCAAAATAGAAACTGTTTAGACGCACCCATCTCCATAGAGGAGGTGAAACAGACCATAGGCGAACTCCAGGTAGGGAAGACTCCGGGTGCGGACGGCCTCCCTCCTGAATTTTATAAACAACACGGGGAGCAAATGGTACCCAAAGTGCACGAGATGATTGTGGGGACCCTAAAAGACTCTACACTTCCGCCATCCATGACAGAGGCAATAATAGTGGTCATACCTAAGCCGGGGAAAGATCCTGAGCTCTGCACCTCCTACCGCCCCATATCACTACTTAACGCAGACGCCAAGATACTTGCCAAGATTCTAGCTAAAAGGCTCAATGGAGTTATACAAAATTTGGTTCATGAGGATCAGACTGGCTTTATGCCGGGTAAGGGGACAGATATTAATCTTCGTAGATTATACACGGTCATGGGTGCCAGGGAATATTTGACAGAATCCGACGCAGTGGCCTCCCTGGATGCTGAGAAAGCATTCGACTCAGTAGAGTGGTGTTATCTATGGGAGGTCCTGCGTTGATTCGGCCTTGGTCCTAAATTTATATCCTGGGTACAAACCCTTTATACCTCCCCACGGGCTAGGGTCCGTACGGGAACGACAATCTCGCCACCTTTCTATCTGCATAGAGGAACCAGGCAGGGCTGCCCGCTCTCCCCTGCCCTGTTTGCCCTGGCCATAGAACCAATGGCAATCCTCTTCCGATCCTCCCCTTTGGTTACCGGAATTATGATTGGCACGGTGCTCGAAAAGATATCCTTATATGCGGATGACACCCTGCTGTATCTCAGGAACACCAAGGACTCCCTGGGTGCTGCCCTGTCACTTATTAATATCTTTGGTGTGTTCTCTGGCGTCTGTGTTAACTGGACCAAATCGGTAATTTTTGCATTGCATCCGGGGGAAGCCTCGATACCTGTAAACACTCCCCTCAAAAAGGTTTCTCAATTTAGGTATCTGGGAGTAGAAATACACAGAGACTTTGCGCAGTTTATCCCCCTTAACCTATCTCCCATAATGTCCACTCTGACCCAAAAATGCACCATTTGGAAAACACTGCCTCTGACCCCAGTAGGCAGAGTGAACCTGATAAAAATGTCCATATTGCCGAAATTTCTTTATATCTTTAGACAGACACCTATACATATACTGAATACTTTTTAAAAAAAAATTGACGCTGTGATCACTACGTTTATATGGAACGGTAACATACCTAGAATCTCTAAATCTACTCTACAACTTGCTCTGACATTAGGGGGACTTGCTCTACCGTGTTTCCAAAAGTATTATTGGGCAGCGGTGTTGGTTACCCTCCGCTGGTGGCTGTCTGGGGAATCAGCGAATCCTGCCTCCACCTTGGAGGCGGCTTTGCTGGGCTCATACTCAGAACTGAGAAACCTGATACACAGAGGGCCCAGATCTAGCTCTGGTGTTACCACCTCAATGAAAACTACTCTGAAGGTTTGGGAGACGGTTAGGGGCAAGATTAGAGGAGCAGACAGTTGGTCCCCCCGCACACCCTTGTGGGGGAATCCGCGGCTACCGCACTTCCAGACCATCCCAGACCCAGTGCTATGGGCCCGTTACGGAATAACCACCGTGGCGGACATAGTATCACGAGATGGCCTGCTCCCTTTTGATACCCTAAAACAACAAAAAGGACTACCCAACAACATGTTCTTCAGATACCTACAGCTCAGGCATGCCTACCACTCCCAATTTCGCACACCCCCGACACTCATAACTACTGGGCTTGAGCGACTGCTGGGCGAGGAGGATTGGGGTAAGACCCTATCCAATCTATACACAGCCCTGGCAGGCCTGGACACATCTAAAGTCTTGCAGTTGTTTTCGATCTGGCAGAAGGATATACCTTCGCTGGCCGATGACGATTGGGAAGAGGTTATCCAGCAATATTTACCCCTGGTGGTCTCTGCCAGAGACAGATTCATCCAGCTAAAATTTTTGCACAGGGCCTACTTCTCTCCTCAGCGTCTAGCCAAAATATACTCCACTAACAACCCGGTTTGTACCAAATGTGCGGCAGAGGAAGGTTCCTTCTTCCATGTGGTTTGGTCTTGCCGCTATATACAGACGTTCTGGAGAAGAGTGGTTAACACGATAAATCGAATTGGCAAAATAAAAGTTCCTTGCGACCCAATACCCCTACTACTTGGAATAGTTGACACATTGGATGCTTCCCGAGCTAAAAAACTCTTTATATTCTATGCAGCCTTCTACGCCAGAAAGGCGATCTTGCTACAGTGGAAGGGATCTGCCCCCCCATCGATAGGTCTGTGGAAAAATCTCATTAATAAGGCACTACCGATATATAAGTTAACGTATCTAAGTCGTAACCGCCCAAAAAAATTTGGGAAAATCTAGGATCCCTGGATATGTGCGGAGCACCTAGACTTAGAATAGAGAGCTGTCACGCGGATGCAAACCTCCTCCCCATGCTCAGTGGGCATGTTGACTCTGATCTATGCAAGCTAGCTCTACTTTGCTGATTTCCATGATGGGTCATCTGTGAACCTAGGGTGCCCCCCCTATACCTATATAGTATATAGCTATATTGTACACGAAGCTGAAGTCACTAGTCTACTATTAAGGAAAAGATGAGGAAGTCCTAGAAGGGATGTAGCCACACTATCCTCAATTCAAGTATGTCCTCCTCCCCCCATCATTGTTCCTACTGACCTACTTATGGTGCTCATATATGTGCTGTAGGACTTGCTCTGTAACATCCGCTGTTAAACATTTGTACACCTTGTATTGTAACCACTGCACAATGTATCAACTGTATGTTTCCTTTTTTTTTTTCCTTTTTGTATTTGCTTTTATTAAATAAAAAACTTTATGTTAAAAAAAAAAAAAAAAAAGTAAATGAAGCAGAGCGACAGACATACAGTATTACATCACTGGAGTTGATTTGTTTTTCTGCGGGTTCACATTTCATTAGGTTGAAGTTATAACTCTGTTTAAAACACATACATATTAAAATGGAATTATGTATTGCAAATAACAAAAATATCAGGAAAAGACATACATCGCACTGAAAATACAACAGATTTATGTTGTGGCTCATGTATGGCTCCCAATATGTTGTGTATGCAGTAAGGTGTAATCACCAACTCTTTGTAAAACAATAAGGTGTAATCACCAGGTTTGTGTAATAACATTTGTGTGCAAAGAATACATTGACTTCCTATTACCCCATTATTACACAATGGATTCTCAGTAAGCTGGTTTTGTTCTTTTACTCTAGGAAAATTTCTAGCTGCTGACAGAACTGGTATTGTCAAAACCACAGAACAAGTTGACGATTTTTTGGATGTTAAGCCAACATGGACCAGCATGGACGTTTCTCTTACTGTACATCGTGCCTTCAGGTGAAGTCACCAGTGCTGTGTTTAAACATGAATGCCAGTCAAATGTGATTGTTGAATTTAAAAACCATTGCAACTTACTATTTTTTTGGGCAATGTGAGATAATGTAATCTACAGCTCTGTAGTATATGACAGTTTCTATGGAGTTTATTATTAGTCTATGAAGAATGAATATTTTTTGCTCAACTATGACACACTAAGAAGTAAAAAAGGCTGCAAGTAGAAACAGAAATTTAAAGCTGAACTGTGAACTCCAGAGAGTATCAGCCCCCCACCTACACCCACTTCCCCCTGTACTGTAAGGGTTAAAAGCCAATTGGGCCTATCATGTAAGGAATAAGGTGACCTGCTTACCCGATTTCTTGCTCCTCCTTAACTTGTGACCAGGTAGAGCCACTTCTTTTTACCACTCAACTGGTCACAGGTTCTCTTACATCACCACATACAATGCAGGAACATTGAAGGCTCATCTGCATACCAGGAGTGTCAGAGAGCAGAGGAAGGCTCTGACTGCTACGGGGTGACATATTAGGTACATATTGCTGCTTATTTGTAATCCCCTAATCCAAACAAGCCACTAACCTTGCAATGCAGGGTTAATTTTTTACAGTTGACTGAACTTCATGTAAACATTTTTCACATTAGTAATGGCATTAAGGCTGACCATGCCCATGACAATCTGACTGGTACAATCTTCTTAAATCTACCAACAGATATGTAGCACAAGGGCCTGCCTGATTGGATACAGACTGAATAGATTGTTTAGGTAGGTTCTTACAGTAAATTGTTTTGGTAAATCTAAAGAGGGCTGTACACTGATTGTACAATCAAATTGTATTATGTATAGCCAGCTTAATAGGCGTGGTGATACTGTAGAAAGTACAGATATTTTATAAAAAATATTTGTAGCATTTCTAAAATAACAAAATGGATATGTTTTGCTCTGCAATATTTCAACACAAATAATCCTTATTGGGGTGCTTCTTTTGAATGCAAGATTTTGCAATGCAAATGTCCTTTATTGAACTGAAGTAGAAATATGAATTTGAATGATTTTCTCTCTTATTGCAGGGTGATCGGACTTTTCTGCAGTGGATTCCTTGCTGGTTACACAGTATGGAATATTGTTTTCATTTATGTACTTGCTGGTAGCCAGCTAACTACTCTTCCCAAGCTTCTGGAAATCTACAAAGACTTGGCATATCCATCCCAGAGCTTGCTGTATTGTTTGTTGGCCCTCAGCGCAGTTTCTGCCTTTGACAGGTAATTTTTCAACAATTCCTTTTTTGTTGTGTGTGATATGTTTGCTATGTGCATGTGAAATGACACCCCCAGGACTGATAGAGAATTAAAGTGTTACTAAACCCACAACAGTAAAATCAGTCTGTATATGCAGTAAACATACTTGTTATACTCACTATGGAACCTAAAGGGTTAATCCCCTGCATTGTGTAATAAGGGTGTTTGATTCTGATGTCTTTGATCATCCCCTTCTCCCACAGACCCAATCTATCTGCTGATAGAACAGAGCCTTGGGGGCAAGCTGCACATGCTCAGTTTGGTGTGTATTGCTAGAGAGTTTTCTTTTCTTGGGAGAGTGCATGTGAACAGCACAGAGCCAATCAGCACTGCCCATACAGCGGGTCAGGGGTCACACAGCCTCATAGGACAATCAGGGGAGAATAAAAACTCCTCCTACAAGCTTTAACCAGTTGTCTGCTGGACACTGATAGAAGTCACAAGACTGCTCTGATTGCTCATGAGAAAAGGTATTTAGTAGTTTATATTTACTAAAATAATTACATTTCCATGTTCTGTGTACTGTGGGAGACCAGATATAGTAAATGCAGGGTCCTGGGTTTAGTAACACTCTCTAAATGAAAGTGGATTTGTTCTGACCATTTATATCCTGTGGTGTACCCAACAGGGAGCCTGGAATGTCTCTTTTTCAAGTATTGCATTACGTGTATTTGATTATGAGCTACACCAAAGCTAGTCACTTCATCTGTTGCTTAGTTGTGGAATGTGTGTGTGTGTGTGTATGTGTGTATGATAACTATGTACAGTTCTCTAAATGTATTTATATTTGTTACCAGGATTGATCTGGCCAGTATATCGAATGCATTTCGTGGTCTTATTGCATTGGATCCTTCAGCTGTGGCATCATTCTGTAAGTAGATAAGTGTGGATAATTCTATTCTACAAACATCTATAAATGCACTACTTAGCAATATTTGCTTAGTGATTTATATATATATCTTTTTTTTTTATTATTAATAATAATATTGTTCAGGACTTATCCAAGTTCCTCTGCCATCTTTTATTACAAAATGAGTCCAAAGTTTCTATAATATATCATGTAAAGTTTATAATGTTTATTACCCATATCTGCAACCATCTGCAGTCAGCCTGGACATTATAAAGCTGGCCATACGTTTATACAATTTTCTCTTTTAATCTCCTTTTAGACTTGCCTTCAACTATACAGTATAGTGCAAGGGCCTGCCTGATTGCATACAAATTGAAATTGTTTAGGTTTGACCTCCATTATATGGTTTTGTCAAATCTAAAAGGAAAATTGTACAAGAAAATAGTATAATGTATGTCCAGCCTTAATGATACAGAATATCTCCTTTCAGATAACTAGTAAACGAGGCCTCTTATCATCGGCAATGTGTATCCTGTTCCATTTTAAAGACATCCATAATAACCTTTTATAGTTCAATTTTTATTTAATTTGCAGAAAGGTTATTTGCCATGTAATCTATGCTTAGAATAGTTTTTGACATGGTGTTATTTTTTATCTGCAATGGCTATATGGTCTGTTAAAGCTGGCCTCACATCTACTGCCCCATTTACAGTGCTTCTTGATTTTCTGTTGGGTAAAAGCCTAAAGGTAAATTGTACTGCTAACTAAATTCAACTAAGTTCAGCTGCCTTCTTGGCCCTCTCCATCCCATAAACACCCCAACTGCTGACCTGAGGTCCGATAGTGAATTTCTCTACCAGCCATCACGTAGCCTTCTCCTTGGTGTATTGCAAGTGGATGTCTTCTCCATTACAGTCTAAAAACAATTGGCCATACAGTGGAGCTATATACGGGATGGGATGCAGCTTAGTTAGCACCAACTGAGTTAAAGTACTGTTTACTTAACAATTTATGCAGTGTTAAGAAGCAGCACATTTCCATGCCTACCCAGTGGATGGAATTTTTGCTAAATAGTAATAACAGTATGAGCACACAAGAAGAGGAGTTTAACATTAGCAAAGATAAACATTTTTCTTAAGATACTCCAGTTTGTTTAGATCATTCTGTCCATAAAGCACATAGTAAGACTGGGGCTTGATTTAAACTTCTGAAAAAAGAAATGTCTGTAAAACTGTCCATAGATGGATCAAAATATTGATTGGTTCAGCAGGGACTTGCCAAAGTTTGATCCATCCGTGGCTGTCCCTTTTCAACAGAAGTGGATGCTTAGATCGGCTTCTGTCAAACAGGAATATTATAAAAAAAAAAAATTGTCCCAGCGTGGAGGATTCCTCCATCCTTGTGTGGATGAAGGAAATTGTTTTTTTTTTTTTTTTTGTCATTAAGCCTGTTGGCTGGTCGAAAAAACAAGTCATCTATGGAGAGCTTTAGATTTGGATATCCAATGATTATTTTCTTGAGCCTCCTTGATTTTGCAGAAGAGGAATCCCTAATGGCGCATATCCGTGCATGTGATGTGGTGATGTAAGAAACAACCTCAGCCAGGGCTCCCACCAGGCCAAGCCCTCAATGCGTTTCGCTCCGCCCCCAGAGCTTAATCCTGGGGATGGAGAACCCATTAGCGTGGGGGAGTATAAAAAAATCATCGGTAATCATCCCTAGTTTTGCACCCACCCACTGGAGCTGCGTATGTGCTCAAGCAGGGCTAAAGTCCTATTGATATCGTACATTTCGCCAGCCACTGGGAATTAAAGGATGAATTCCTCCCCAGGGGAAGCCTAACAGCTTGTGTTCCACCAATTCTGGCATGTGTTCCAGCAGCCACATATTTTGGGTTGTTACTGTCATGTGGGGCCCAGAGCCAAAGAGGAATCATTAACAATACAGGGTAAGATTGCTGCCCTTCCTAATGGATGCTGTCGCTGATTTAGTACGTTGGTTTGTGAACACTGATATACACTTTGTATTGTATATAGATTGTTGCAGCATGTGGTGGTTTGAGGACAACTGGCAGTTATTAGTATTCATAGTGTACTATGGTGCAGTGTGTTGACGCTGTGAGGTGAACAGTATTTATGTATGGGGGCCTCTCCCCTTTATGGGAGGAACAGCCCAGAAATGGTCACATGGCACTTTTAGGTCCATTGACATTGTGATGAGACTAACCGTCGAATTATGCTCGGAGAAAGAGGGTCTGTCCTTCAAAGCAGGTCAGCGTTTACATCTGTGCTTGAGTGATGCCTACAGTAGGTCCTTGTATGGGACTTCCACATCTCAGCCTTGATGTCAGCACTTGGGTTTTACTAGATTCAAAGCTTTTAGCCATATGGCCTTTTGTGAGTATGTTTTTTGCACTTTGTTTTTTAAATAAACTATTTGAGGTAAATGCACTCTTTTGTGCCCCCTCCTCCTTTTTTTTTTTTTGTTTTTTTGTCATCCACTGAACCACGTCAATTGGAGAATGCAAATTTGATTCTGATTGATAGTTGTGTAGAATAAACAGTTTTGCTATTTCAGTTCGATCAATCAGATGCACATTACCTGTGTTAAAATGTGCCCTGGCAACTAATTTTCTTGCTGATCCCGGCAGTGATGAGATTGTCAGTGTGACATAGGAGGAAAGAGCGGGTGCAAAAAAACAGTTCTTTCCTTCTGTATTCAATTCTTATTATTGAATAGAGCTATAGTTTAAAGCCCAACTTCAGGCAGAAAAAAATATATAAATTTAATTGGCTGAATTGGACATCTGTAGTTATCTCAGGCCTCTTATGCCGTGTACACACAGTCGGACTTTTCGACCAGACTTGTCTGACGGACGCCGACGGACCAAATCCGGCGAACAATCCGATTGTGTGTGGGCTTCACCGGACCTTTAGCAGACTTTTCCAGCCGCAAATCTGAAGGACTTTAGATTTGGAACATGCTTCAAATCTTTACGTCATAACTCCGCCGGACCCAGAAATCCACTCGTCTGTATGCTAGTCCGACGGACAAAAAACGACGCTAGGGCAGCTATTGGCTACTGGCTATCAACTTCCTTATTTTAGTCCAGTGTACGTCATCACGTACAAATCCGTCGGACTTTGGTGTGATCGTGTGTAGGCCAGTCCGTTCGTTAGAAAGTCCGTTGAAAGTCCGCCAAAAGTCTGTCGGATGGGCTGTCGGACTTTTGTAGCTGAAAAGTCCGACCGTGTGTACGCGGCATTAGAGCCTAGATGTCAATGAGGACCACAATTCTAGTTTGCCTGTTTTATGCTCTGAAGACCTCAAAACAGGATCTACTAAGATGAGGCTTGTTTTATTAAAGACAATAAGATGGTTGTACATCTCTGACAGTGGTGGGAGTCTTAATAGACTCTTATTTAAGAGTTCCCACCTGTACCTGTTTTTAATGTTCATTGCTCTTACTATGCCTGGACCAATTTGATCTACCTGTAGTTATATTTTACAAATCGGTGAATCAGGAGTAGCTGACAATATTTTTAATTGAAAAGTTGCAATTTTATTTACTTTGTAGCCGTTTGGAAGCACTGCCAGGTGTCTTTATTATTATATCAAACTGAATCTTGATGATTTTATCTCCTAATTATGTCATCTGATAACACCCAAATCTATCTCTCTGCCCCTCAACTCACCCCATCAGTCTCCTTACACATCAGCCTGGATGTCAAACCACTTCCTCAAACTGAATCTATCTAAAACTAAGCTCTTAATATTTCCTCCCCCACGTGCCCATTCCCCTGACTTCTCTGTCAAGATCAATGGCACATCTATCAGTCCGTCCCCACATGCCAGGGTGCTAGGGGTAACCTTAGACTCTGAACTGTCCTTTCAGGCCCACATCCAATCCCTGTCCAAATCATGCCGCCTTAGGCTCCGCAACATTTCCAGAATACACTCCTTTTTAACTAATGACACCACCAAGCTTCTAATTCACTCCCTGGTTATCTCTCGCCTCGACTACTGCAACTCCCTCCTCAATTGATTACCTTTACATAGACTATCCCCCCTTCAGTCCATAATGAATGCCGCTACAAGACTCATCCACCTTACCAACCATTCAGTGTCCTCCACCCCTCTCTGCCAATACCTCCTCTGGCCTCCACTCACCTAATGAATAAAATTCAAAGTACTAACAATAATTTACAAAGCCATCCATAACGCCGCCCCCAGCTACACCACTAACCTAGTCCCAAAATGCCAACCAAGCCGCTCTCTTCGGTCCTCCCAAGACCTCCTGCTCTCTAGCTCCCTTGTCACCTCCTCCCATGCTCGCCTCCAGGATTTCTCCAGAGCTTCTCCCATCCTTTGGAACTCCCTACCCCAATCTGTCCGACTGTCCCCTAATCTATCCATCTTTAGGCGATCCCTGAAAACCCTTCTCTTTAAAGAAGCCTATCCTACTTCTAGCTAATACACTGTTTTACTTCCTCCATCAGCTCATCCCCCACAACTATTACCTTTTGTATTAATTGATCCTCCCTTTTTAGATTGTAAACTCTAAAGAGCAGGGCCCTCTGATTCCTCTTGTACCAAATTGTAATGTCTGCCTTTATTTTGTTAAGAGCTGCGCAAACTGTTGGCGCTATGTAAATCCTTTTATAATAATAATAATCCTCTCTTTCAGTATACGTTGTAGCTCTGTTTTTTGCTTTGAGTCAACAAATGACAAGTGATCGGATAAACTTCTACACACCTCCAACACAGAATGGCAGCTTGTGGTAAGTTCATTTTGTGCAGTCTGTTCATTTTCATAGTTTTATTTTCCAGCAAGTTATTGCTCTAATTAGATTGCAAAGCAATATATATATTTTTTAATAACTACATTTAAAACATTTTCAATTTAAACTGTATGTGTAGTCAGAACCTCCCCCTTTTATCCTTTTTTCTTTCTTTTATTTATTTATTTTTTTTGTTTTTAGTTTTGGATGGAGTAGGGCCAGATTAGAATGCTAACCCTAATCTAGCCTGTTGGATGGCTTCAGCCTCTATATTTGTCCTGGTTACCTCTGTCATCAAGGCAGAAAGTGATGGTTTATCCAAAATATAATTGTCACCAGAACAAGAGGTGGGAACAATTCTTTTATGGGGACACCTGTTCAGGTGACAGTTGCCTAAAACTACTTTCACACTGGGACGGGGGCTTTAGCTGCACTTTAACGCTGTTATAGCGGCGCTTTCAGTCGCTAGCGGGGAGCTTTTAACCCCCGCTAGCGGCCGAGGAAAGGGTTAAAAGTGCTGCTGCCGAAGCGTTTTGCGGGCACTTCGGCAGCGCTGCCCATTGATTTTAATGGTGGGGGCGGTTTAGGAGTGGTGTATACAGCGCTCCCGCACCGCCCCAAAGATGCTGCTTGCAGGACTTTTTTCCGGTCCTGCAAGTGCATAGCCCCAGTGCGAAAGCACTTGGGCTTTCACACTGGGGAGGCATGAGAGGTGCTTTACAGGTGCGATTTTTAGCGCTAAAATGCCTGAAAAGCACCCCAGTGTGAAAGTGGCTTAAAGCCTGGTACAAACTATCAATTAGTACAGTGATCTCCCCACTCAGCTATTGTGTTCTGACAGGGGGACAGCCCCCCGCCAGAACACACTGGTCAGCGTTCTCAGCCATTGGCTGCCAGCGCTGATTGGATGCCGATCGGGTGACTTTTTTTGGTCATGCCCCTTTGCCAGAAGCCGGACATTCAGTCGGCCTTTTGTTGGACGGGCTGCTGTAAACATTGCCTGAAAGTCGGCCGGTTTCTTTTGAACAGGCTATTACCCGATATTTGGCCCGTTTGTATGGGGCTTAAGAGAATAATTCTCTTCACTTTATAGAGATTTTCTCTAACTTCAAGTCAAGTAAAATCTTCCAAACTGGACACATCGCAAAATATAAACTGATAGGGGTTTTAATCCTCTATTCAAAGCAAAAAAAACTTTTGCTTATACATGTATTTGACATTATATTAAATAAAAATAGGACCTTTGCTGAAGATTCCTCATTGCAGAAACAATGTAACCCCATTTAAAACCATGTTAAAGAAGATAATCTAAAACAGTTATAGACAGGCAGATCTCTCCCTACAAAATGTTTCCAACAGTAAATCTTTTCTTGCATTTCTGAACATATGCTATTTATCCAGAACTTAGATGAGTTGCATCATTTGCATTTATATTGGACAGTGTATTGTTACCCCTTGGAACAACAGCAAAAGTATACATGCCGCTGTACCTAGTCAATACCAACAAGGTTTTCCCTATCCACGGTGCTCAGGTTTAAAGTACCTTGTGTACTTTAAATGGTTAGTTCACCTCTACAGCTAAAATGTAAAGGTGAACTAACCCCATACACCCTCCCCACCTCTCTGGTACTTACCTCCGGTGATCCTGAGCTGTCAGGGCTCTGCAGCCAGTACAGGTATTTGAAATCCCCACTGTTCTCTGTGCAGCACTTCTACGATGGACCAGATTGATTCAGTGTGATGGTGCTGACCAAACTGCTCCTTCCTGGAAGCACTGCATATAGACGGAGGGGAAGAGTAGGGATTTCAAATCCCTAGAACGCTGGACTGGCTGCAGGAGCCCTGGTAGCTCAGGATCGCTTGGATGTAAGTAAACGGCGACCAGCGGGTCAGGGAGGGTTAAGGTGTTAGTTCACCTTCTACGATTTTTCTGTAAAGCTGAGCCCATTAAGCATAATCCATCCAATCCTAATAAGAGGACCACGGCTGCTTTAAAGTTACAAAAGCTTATCTTTCACCGCCCTTTTACCTGCATGAGGCCAAATCTCACTCTGGTTGGTTGATCAAGATATTACTATCCCTCCATCATCAGCTGAGGTATGACAAAACCTCCCTGCTTTGCCTGAGTATGCAAAAACATACTAGGCTCATTACATAAACTGTCCCAATCACAATTATCATGTGTGTTAATGTGCATTGTGTTAAGGTAGCTGGCTTATTTGAATGGGCTACCTAATGTACCAAAAGAAGTGCGTGTACCATTTCTGGCAGTGCACACAAATATGTTGCGCTGTGCTGTAATGCATCTTCATGGGCAAGATTCGTTAGAGTTTGAATCAGAATCAATGACAGCACGTTCCACAAATGCATGCAGCATGCCTTATCACAGCACAGTATTGTGAATGGGCCCTCAGATTGCTGCTTTTGTTGTTTTTTGGATGAATGACTTCTCATTTTTTAATAAAGTAATCCCCAAGTTTTAGAAGGTACATCGTCCATCCCAACCTACCTTGTAAATTGTGGTTTGTTTTCTGTTTCCTGTTACTTCAGTCTTATTCAGCTACTAAAAAAAATAATATAGCTTGGTGCACAAGAAATTGAGCTTAATCTGAACAGTCAGCATCAAAGTAATTTATATCTGTAATACATACAGTATATTAATACTGCAATGTTTGTAGTGTAAAGGAAATGGTATATTTGGGGAGTACACTTAAATGGAAAAGGCACAATTACACACAAGATAATGTTTGGGTTTTTATAGTGGTACTTGGTTAGCACTCTTGTCTGGCAGTACTAAGACAGTTTGTATGTGCTCACTTTTGGTGGGAGGTTACTTGGCTTCCACTCATGTTGGCCTTCCTGTTTGTGTGTGTTCATAACTGTGTTAGGTTCGATTCACATCTATGCATGTTGCTTTTGAGCGTGTCTACAGTGCTTTTTGCGGTGCTTGCCACATTTTTGGACACGTGTTTTTACAGCGATTTATCGTTTTTTTGTTTTTACACTAAGGAGGGGGCCGGGAAGCCATACACCGCGGTCTTAACAACCGATAAGTCATCATCCCCGCTGACAACTGAATGTAAAAAAAAAAAAAAATTTGCCGGATAAAAAAAATCGTGAAAAATAAAAAAAGGTCCATACCCGACCCTTATCCGAGCATGCAGCCCGGCAGGTCAGGAAAAGGGTGAAACGAGCGAGTGCCTCCTCCCCCCTCCTGAACCTTACCAGACTGCAGTCCCTCAAAATGCGGGGACCCCAAAGCACCTTGCCCCAATTTTGATGGGGACGAGGGCCTCTTCCCAACAAACCTTGCCCAGTGGTTGTCGGGGTTTGCGGGCGGGGGCTTATTGGAATCTGGAAGCCCCCTTTAATAAGGGAGCTCCCAGATCCTGCGCCCGCCCCCCCCCCCCATGTAAATGAGTATCGGGTACATTGTACTCCTACCCATTCACCAAAAAAGTAGTGTAGTGTGACAAAACACAATAGACAGTTTTTGACAAGTCCTTTATTAAAAATGTCTTCTTCCTCCTCCAGGCTTCTCCTGCTACTTCTTCCTCCGGTCTTCTTCTTTCTCCTGTCTTCTTTGTCCAGTGTTGTTCTTCCTCCGCGCTGCTCCCGCCGATAACCCTGCTCCAATGCTGCGTCCCGCTGATTTGTCCGCACCAATGTCAAGCATTTCTTAGATAACGTTGGGGGCTTGGCCATCAGAATTACATCATTCGGAGGCCCCATCATGCCCGGGGGGGTGACGTCATGGATGGCGTCATCTGATGGTCACGCCCCATTGTTTTCTAAGAAATGCTTGACATCCGCGCGGACAGATTAGCGGAACGCAGCATTGGAGGAGGGTCGGCGGAGGGAGCTGTGGCGGAGGAAGCAGCGGGAGAAGAGGGGAGGAAGAAGCGGGAGAAGCCCAGAGGAGGAAGAAGACATTTTTTAAAATGTACCCAATACTCATTCACATGGGGGGGGGCAGGATCTGGGGCCCCCTTGTGTTTGTTTTTTCTAATACATTTTGGCATGGGGGTGGTCCCCTCCGAACCCATACTAGACCCAAGGGTCTGGTATGGACCTGGGGGGGACCCCACGCTGTGTGTGTGGTTTTGACAGCTGATGACTCATCGGTTGTTAAAGATGCAGTGGCCAGCTTCCCAACCCCCTCCTTAGCAACCAGCTATATACAGTGTAAAAAAAAAAAAATCGTGGTAAAAACGTAGTACTTGTGTTTTTGGATGCGGGTCCATTGAAGTCTATTACATGCAAAATACTGCATTTTGCGGGGGAAAAAAAAGTCCCCGACCCTTTCCAAAAACAGAGGCACAAAAATGCATTCACGTGAACGTGTTCCATAGGGAACTCATGTTAAAAAGTTTCCCCTGCATTTATGCAAAATGCATCAAAAAACACATTAGTGTTAATGGAGCCTTAAGCCGTGTACACACGACCGGACTTTGACAGCAAAGGTCAGACAGAACCAATCCGCCGGACAATTCGATCATGTGTGGGCTTCGTCGGACCTTTGCTGTCGAAAAATCAGACGGACTTTAGAAATAGAACATGTTTCAAATCTTTCCGACGGACTCGAGTCAGGTTGAAAAATCTGTTCGTCTGTATGCTAGTCCAACGGACGAACAACGACGCAAGGGCAGCTATTGGCTACTGGCTATGAACTTCCTTATTCTAGTCCGGTCGTACGTCATCACGTTCGAATCAGTCAGACTTTGGTGTGATCATGTGTAGGCAAGTCCGTTGCGTCGGAACTCTGTCAAAAGTCTGTCAAAAAGTCTTTCGGAGTTCAGTCCGTCGAAAGTCCGCTCGTGTACACGGCTTAAGGGATATTGGACTGCAAGCATCTTTGGGCAGGATCTGATATGAATAGTTCATTCTAAAGACATAGAAACTGTCAGCACTTTACAAGTTAGTTATAAAAAGATATCAACCTGATTAATTCTCATATATTCCAATGCAAACTGACTTCTCTTTGCAGAGATACATATTCAAATTTAAAAATGGTTTTTATGGGGCACCCATTTCCTTTATATTAAACCTAAACTCCAGCCTTCCCTTTTTGGTCTTGCACAGTTGACATTCCTTACTCTAATTTCACTGCACACTGTAAACTACTCAATGTAAATTAGAAGCTGTAGCAAGTCAGACTCTTTTTCTGGCTGGAGGATGCCCATTGCGCTCTATTCTGACTGTCCCTGGCCTGTCCCTTTCATTTATTGGCTCTTATCTTAATATCACTCACTAGCCCAGACTGATGCCTACTCATTAAAGAGGAGCAAACACTACTGTAGCTGCTGACTTTTTTGTTGGATTAAATTTAAAAAAAAATTAAAAAAAAAGGTTTTTTATTATCCAAGATTGGTATACAAACATTGTCAGCTTTATCACGTTTACAACGTGTGCATGTGGATTCAGATTGCAAGTTCATCAACTGGAGTCTATGGGGAGTATAGTATATCCGCAACAGTATATATAACTGGGTAAGTCTTTGTGACACGTTCAGTGAGCGGGTACCTACCGCCTGAAACATCTTCTCCCATTGCTCCCCATCCAGATGACCAACATCCCTCTCCCATTTTTCCCACACTCTCAGGGGATGCTGTTTCAAATAAGATTGTAATAGTATGATGTAGCAATGTAAAATAAAACCCTTAGATGAGTCAGCATCCTTTAATGAGACTAAACACTGGGGTCGGGGATAGATGCCACTCCGAAGACTTACTCTGTGCTGTAAATGCATGCTGAAGTTGTAGGTAATGGAAATGCATTGAGGATGGCAGATTGTACGCAATCACGCAAGGCATTGAAGGTCTGAAGCACCCCATTATGAAATATTTGCTTAAGGTGTGTAACCCCATATGTTTTCCACTTGACTCCAGATTGCAGTTTAGTTAGTTCAGTATAGGTGACATTTAGCCAAATAGGACTATAATCAGTATAGCCATCTGCCTTCTGGAGTTACTTGGATTTGTTTCATACCTTTTGAACGAGACTATAGGTCGGGTACTTTTTATGCAGCTTTGCAAAGGCCTGAGCCTCCAAAGCCATTGGAAAAGGTCCTCTGCAAACAGTATGGAGCATTACTGTCTGTGAAGAACTATATGTCCTGCTCACTGAGTCCCCGTTAGCCCTGAAAGTGCCAATAAGATGTTGCAGCTGTGCTGCCAGGTAATACAGCAATGGGTTGGGCAAAGCCAACCCACCGTCATCTTTGGGCCTATGTAGATGTTCTAGTTTGATTCTGGGAGGTTAATCTTTCTAGATTAGGCTACGGAAAATGGTATTTACTATTCTAAAAATCTTTAAGGGAACAACCATTGGGGCGTTAAAAAGAAGATAAAGAAGTTGTGGCATGAGTATCATTTTGATCAAATTTACCTTCCCTGCCACCGATAAGCAGAGGACATTCCACATTTTGACCTTATCCCTAAACCGTTGGAGGAGATGGGAGATATTTAAACGACTACAATCCCACAGGCTGGAAGTAACCTGAATTCCCAAGTATTTAAACGAGGTAGTATTAGGTATAGGGCATGAAAAGGATGGTGTGGCATTACCATCTAATAGAAATAGGGCAGATTTTGACCAAATTATTTGCAGTCCGGAGAATCCACCGAATTTGATGATTGTCATAGCCCCCTGCAAAGGAATATCAGTATCGCCCAACATAAGCAGGGTATCATCGGCGTATAACATCACCTTTTCTTGCAGAGAGCCACAATGGAAGCCCATAATATGTGAATTAGCCTTGATCTCAATTGCCAATGGGTCAATAGCCAATGCAAAAAGGAGAGGGCACAACGGGCATCCCTGCCTAGTCCCTCTCCTCTGTGCAAAAGCATGCGAAAAAGTGCCAAAAGCCCGAATAGCAGCCTGTGGTTGACTATAAAGAAGGCGTACCCAAGATATGTAGTTAGGACCAAATCCAAACTTCTCTAACACTGCCCATAGATAATTCCAGTCAATGCTATCAAATGCCTTTGTGGCATCTAGTGATGAAAAAGATCTGCTACCCATATTGTCAGCTGAAGATATATTTAGATAACGGCTGTCGTAGGTAATGGCCGTGGATTTATTTGGCATGAAGCCTGCCTAGTCAGCATGCACAATAGGTGTAATAACTCCATTCAGGTGAATTGCTAACACCTTTGCCAGGATCTCTTGATGTCACTCTGCAGTAGCCAAATTGGTCGATATAAACCTGGGTCGACTGGGTCCTTAACTGGTTTGAGTAATAGAATTACATTTGCTTTTGGCATTTGGGGGGGGGGGACTCCCCTCTCCAGGGACATATTGAAAACTTTCCGCAAAAGTGGTAGCAAGACTTCAGAATATTTATATATGTCTATGGGGATCCCATCCTCCCCTGGTCCCTTGCAGTTGGGAAAAGAACCAACTGCCTCATGAAGTTCTTCTATGGTAAGTGGAGCCTCCAACCCCCTCCTCTGGCTCGCTGACAGTTCTGGGAAAGATATATTTTGAAGATACAGGTCAAGATCTTCCTGGACATAGGAGGTGCCAGGACAGTAAAGAGATTTGTAGAAACTAGCTAATTCCTGCACAATCAACTCGGGCGAGCGTACTAGGGGACCAGCCCGGGACCTGATAGCTCCTATGGCAAGTGGATCTTTGGTGAGAGTTTGAAATCCTCACCAAAAGGTGACTGGTTTTCTCACCCGCCTCAAAAAATGCCTGTTTAGAGAAAAATCTCTTCTTCTCTGCCGAAGAGAGCAAATGCTCATAGGCAGATTTGACAGCCTGCCACGCCTCCTTAGCAGAGTTGGAGCGATCTGCAATGTATTGTTGTTCCAGCACCTGAACCCTAGACTCCACCTCAGCCTTTAGTGTTGAGGAAGCATGTTTAACTTTAGTCATTTCTGTTATCAATAGGCCCCTCAAGTAAGCCTTAAAGGCCTCCCATTATTGTAAGCCTGAGACATTAGGACCCTGGAACGTGAAAAACTTGCGCATGCTCCCCACCATTCCATCATGAGAATGAAATGGCTTCAACTAGAATGCGTTAAATTTCCATGGGGCTTTAGGTATTGTAACCGGTAGGGACCTGGTGAGGTGTGCCACTAAGCTACGGTGTCTATATACCAAATCAGAGACAAAATGCAGCATGCTCGAGTTGCCCACCCCCAGGTCAATTCTAGACAGACTACCATGTGTTTTAGAAAAACATGTAAATTGTTTGACAGCAGGGTTACGATGTTGCCAGATATCCACCCAGCCCACCTCTTGCAACAGCATCTCCAAGGGAGTACCCTTGTGAGGGCAGAGGACCTAGGGACTAGATGTCTATCTAGGGCTGGATTCAAGAAACAGTTAAAATCCCCAATTGCAAGCAATGGTACATCCAGCCTGCCATCCAAATAGGCAGCCGTAAAGGGCGGAGGTATGTAGACACAAGCCAATATACATGTCAATGAACCAAATTGACAATGAATGAAAACAAAACGACCTTCCATGTCTATTTTACTGTCATACTCCTGGTAGTCGAGAGCACTATAGATCAAAACACTAACCCCCCTCGAGTAGGAGGTACAGTGGATATAAAAAGTCATTTTATAATCACAGAAACCTGTTAAAATGTCAGGTTTCTGTGATGTAAAAAAATGAGACAAAGATAAATCACTTCAGAACTTTTTCCGCCTTTTTTTTTAATGTGACCTATAAACTGTACCACTTAATTTAAAAACACACAGAAATCAATTAGGGAGAGGAAGTAAGATAAAAAATAAAATAATGTGGTTGCATAAGTATATACACCCTCTTATAACTAGGGTTGTAGCTGTGTTCAGAATTAAGCAATCACATTCAAACTGATGTTAAATAAGAGTCAGTACACACCTGCCATCATTTAGAGTGCCTCTGATTAACCCCAAATAAAGTTCAGCTGTTCTAGTAGGTCTTTCCTGTCTTTTTCTTAGTCGCATCCTACAGCAAAAGCCATGGTCCGCAAAGAGCTTCCAAAGCATCAGAGGAATCTCCTTGTTAAAAGGTATCAGTCAGGAGAAGGGTACAAAAGAATTTCCAAGGCATTAGATATACCATGGAACACAGTGAAGACAGTCGTCATCATCAAGTGGAGAAAATATAGCACAACAGTGACATTACAAAGAACTAGATGTTCCTCCAAAATTGATGAAAAGACGAGAAGAAAACTGGCCAGGGAGGCTGCCAAGAGGCCTACAGTAACATTAAAAGGAGCTGAAGGAATATCTGGCAAGTACTGGTTGTGTGGTACATGTGACAACAATCTCCCGTATTCTTCATATGTCTGGGGTATGGGGTAGAGTGGCAAGACGGAAGCCCTTTCTTACGAAGAAAAACATCCAAGCCCGGCTAAGTTTTGCAAAAACACATCTGAAGTCTCCCAAAAGCATGTGGGAAAATATGTTATGGTCTGATGAAACCAAGGTTGAACTTTTTGGCTATAATTCCAAAAGATATGTCTTGCACAAAAACACCATACCGACAGTGAAGCATGGTGGTGGCAGAATCATACTTTGGGGCTGTTTGTGTTCAACTGGAATAGGGGCCTTAGTAAAGGTAGAGGAAATTATGAACAGTTCCAAATACCAGTCAATATTGGCACAAAACCTTCAGGCTTCTGCTAGAAAGCTGAACATGAAGGGGAACTTCACCTTGTAGCATTAGAACGACCCAAAACATACATCCAAATCAACAAAGGCATGGCTTCACCAGAAGAAGATTAAAGTTTTGGAATGGCCCAGCCAGAGCCCAGACCTGAATCTGATTGAAAATCTGTGGGTTGATCTGAAGAGGGCTGGGCACAGGAGATGCCCTCGCAATCTGACAGATTTTGAGTGTTTTTGCAAAGAAGAGTGGGCAGATATTGGCAAGTCAAGATCTGCCATGCAGATAGACTCATACCCAAAAAGACAGAGTGCTGTAATAGAATCAAAAGGTGCTTTAACAAAGTATTAATGTAAGGGTATGCACACTTATGCAATCATATTATTTTAGTTTTATTTCCCTCCACCTAAAAGATTTGTTTGTTGTTCAACTGAGTTGTACAGTTTATAGGTCACATTAATGGATGGAAAAAATTCTTAAATGATTTCATCTTTGTCTCATTTTTTTACATCACAGAAACCTGACATTTTAACAGGGGTGTGTAGACTTTTTATATGCACTGTATGTGTAGAGTGGTAGACTCTCCCCACCCAGGAGTAACATAAACAGCCCACTGTCTCCGCTGTCGAATGAGTTTCCTGAAAGCAAAATACCCCGGGGGTAAATTTTGTTAAGGCACCTAAAGATCATAGTACGCTTAAGAGGAAGAATGAATTCCCCTGACATTCCAGGACACTATAGGGATCCTTGCCTTGGAGAAAGGCAAGTCAGTAAAAGAAGCAATGTGAATGAGGAGGCCTGGGCTAATGAGTCCCCAAGCCTCCAAGTACTTAGGGCTACTGTCCTGCCCATCACCCTGCAAGCAATGGAAGGCAAAAAGCACCACACATGTAGGCAAAACAAGGTTTTTGTACTGTTGAACCGGATCTCTTATTCTGGAACTGTAACAGAAGTTACTCCAGCTGATGAAAGAAATTTGAACCAAAACTGCATACCAAACAAACCATTGTTTGTCGTAAACTGCCAACAGGGCAAAAATAGTCATTATAGCGATAATTATTTGCCCAAATATAGTAAGCAGTAAAGATACGTTTTTAAACTTGGGTCCGGATAGCATAACCAGGAGTCAGATGTCAGTCGTCCTCCACCTTGTGCAGTTGTTGCTTTAGGGCCTGCTCATTTCGATCGAGCCATGCTGAAGCTTCCTTGGCTGACTCAAAGAATTGAGCTTGACCCCTCACAGTAATTTGGAGTTTCGCAGGATACAGCATAGCATAGGTACACAATACGTACGTTATTTTAAGTTATTTCATCTGAGACGATTTTCCATATCCTCCGCTCTATCGTTTGCTTCTCTTGCCATCTGATATGCAGCTTTGGTATCCTGGGCTATTGGAGGTAACTGATCCTCCATGTCACTGACACTACTCTCCACAGCCATGATTCTCTCCCGGGTCTTTTGTAAATCCTGCCTCAGCAGCGACACATCCTCCCCCAGGCCCCCAAACTGTTCTTTCAAAGTGTTCACAGACACTGTGCAGTTGTTCACCACCCTAAGGATGTCCTCTAAGGTGGGCTGAGCCATGTCAGTTGTTTCTGAACTGTGCTGTGCCAGGACCATGGGATCTGCCTCTTCGTCCGCATAGTGAGCAGCTAAGATGGCCGCCTGCGTCTGCACCCCCGACTGCTGATGGACCGTCCCCTCTGAGCGGAATGGCTATTCTGTTCCTGGAAGCCCTGACATCTTCTGGGCGTAGTACAGCATTTCCCTTGGAGCTCCCTTACCCTGGGTCTTTGGAGGCTTGAGCATTTTGGGTCTCAGGTCCTTCATCTTGTCGGTGCCACGAGGAGTCCCCTTCAGTGTGAACGCGGCGGCTCCATCTTGGCAGTTAGGATCCACGGCTTCAGTCTGTCCTTTACGGGTCATTCCTCTAGTGCAGAGAGCCTGCGGGGGTTCCACAGGGGTCCCAGGTTCAGTGCCCAGCTGTATAAATCGATGTGGATTCGGTAAGTAGGCTGGGGGGGATCAATCACGCATCAACAGCGGGAGCTGTGTCCTCTCACATGCCGGTCCTGGCCACGCCCCCCAGCTGCTGACTTTTAATATACGGACACTTACCTGTCCAGAGATCCAGCGTTGACCTCACCCGAGCCAATTCTTCAATCGACTTAGTGTCCAGGCACTGGCATCTTTAAATAAGGGAAACCAGCAGTGAAGCCTTGCGGTTTCACAGACCGTTTCTCATTGCGCATGTGTGAGCCACCCTGCGATTGTGAATGGTCCCGCTGTCTTCTGGGACCTGTGATGTGTTCCAGAAGGGGGGGCAACTTCCTCTCAGAATGCTGCAGCGATCTGACCAGCAGTACCTGTCAAAACCAGGTACCCCCCCCCCAAAAAAAATTGACAATTAAACAGGAGGATGCATAGAAGCGGAACTGCCCCCTTTGTGTGAATTTCCACTTTAGGGCATTTTGATATTTGCGTACCCCATGCCAAGAGCCAACCAGCTGCTTGCAGCAGTGCTGAGAACTCTAGAAAGTACTGAGACAGGGTGCTGTGGTGTTTTCAAGAATATACTGCACCCTTTCAGCACCTCCCAGCAGCCATAATCAGCCTGCATTGCAAAGAGAAGCATAGAGACACAGTAATGATGTCACTGGGTCTAAATTAAAGTATGTATTAAACAGGAATTGTTTATTAGCCCATGTTTTTTCTTTTTTTTCTTTTTAACCTTTATCCCCTGTAAGCAATGAATTTCAGTTTTGTGGCATTTCATGAAGTCCTTTTGGCTGACACTGAATTCCCAGAAGGTGAATTATATTTTTTTTGTACATGACATATTGTTCTTTTACCATAGCATTTGATTTCTGTTTTGATCTCAGGCAAGAGGCTACAGAAGTACAGATCCTTCGGCCATGGATTGTGATCAATCTGGTCGTAACGCTGCTAGTTGGACTTGCCTGGTTGTTTCTGTCCTGCCGCCCAGACCTGGATCACAGTGAAGGTAAAGTGTTTTAGCCCTTCCAGGACAGTGAATTCTAATTTTATTGGAAATGATCAGGTTTTTAGAAAATTTGCATTTTACAGCAGAACTCCAGTAAGGAGCCTGCAGTTAAATTTCTGAATAATTTAAATCCAGGGCTGTTCGACTGGTGACCTGCGGGTCCCAACTACAGCTTATGCAGAGTGGCAGCGGCTTGCTGCATGCTGGAGTGTTCTCTTTGCTCCAGCATGTAGCTTTCAAAGTGATGTAGGCACTACCTGCCAAGCGTAGAGATCTGCTACCAGACAGGTATAACGTAGTTCCAGCAACACGGCAGCATGTGTTCAGGTGAGTTAACATATTCGGCACCAATAAAGGGGGGGGGGGGGGGGGGTGATTAAAATTATTACCACTGATAGTGAATGGGAGATTTGTTATCTTTTTGACATTATTACTGACACCTGGGGGTTTAATATTGCTGCTACTGTCACTAAAACCAATAAAAGAGGAAGGGGTTATTGCTGCCACTGACAGCTGTACTGAGGATTAGTATTGTTACCACTGTCATCTATCCTGAGGGTTATTATTGCTGCTATAAACTCTAATGAAGGGGGATTATTTTACCTCCTGAGATTTGTGATGTACATATCCCAGGAGGCACAGCGATCAAAGCGCATGTCATTCACCTAGGTGAGTTACGTGTACAAGAGGTGGGACCAAACCCTTTTCAGTAATAAAAAAAAAAGAAGAAAAAGAATGCAATATTGATGTAGCAGAGAGGAGGAAATTTTTATTTGAGGGTGAAGATCCACTTTAACGCAACAACACATTATCGTACCACATTGTAACAGATATCTGCCTTTAAATTTCAGGCATCTCCAGTTCTTTCCGTAGCTTTTCTGCAGTGAGATACAGAAGATGCAAGGCTAAGGCTTATCTAGCACATGCAACCCTAAAACCTTCAAACATTCAAACATAAATAAAAACCAAGGGCAATAAATACTTTCCCATGTGTAATAACATGGTCTGTATAATATTTTCTTTTCTCTTTTTTTTTCCTTAGAATCTATTTTTGTACCAGAAGAGGAAGATTACCCTGACATTGAAAAAGGAATAAAAATTCAAGCATGAACAATTTTTCTACACTACACAGATGCCTTTCATATTTTATATATGCCTTTGTACACCTATTTTATAATTTTTTTTTTTTTTTTTTTTTTTATACACTTGGAAAAAAATAATTTATTTTTTAAAATTTTGCATTGAAATGGTAATATGAAATCCATGTTTTTCACGAATGACTTAATATGCAATAAAGTATTTATATAATTTTTGTGATATCATTGCAGTAGTTAGATGAGTTATTGCTTGCATCTAAGTATATCAAAAGCCCCAACTTTTTTTTAGCTTTGTATGAAGCGTGGAAGGGTTAGAACCACTGGAAGGTTTTTACTGGTGTCTATGGCCTCACTCTCACTTCGTATACTGTTTACAGCTGTCATTTGGATATCCAGCACAGTTCTAAAAATTGTCACCGAAACCAGAGGTGGGGGAAAATCTTCAAAAGGGGCATTCTCTCACTTTTGTGAGATATCTCCCCTCACTTCCTGTTGTGTCTCCAGGACAGGAAGCTAAAGAAATCTAAATTTCTGACTTGAGATATACTATTGTGAATTAATAAACCTTCTCCAGGGAATGGAATAATGCTCCCTTGTGTTAGGGCTGCCCCCACACTGCAAGGGTGTAATTCCCGTTTAGGTCTAGGGGCTGCAAAAAGTACTTTTACTTATGTGATCCTTCACTCCCCTGGCAGCCGTCACTCTCCTCTTCACCCTATGTACAGCAGTGAACTGTCCCACGGCATCCTCTTGTTAAATGCAGGGCTATAGGCTCTGCATTGTACTTTGTGACTTCAGAGGGCCGCCAAAAGGTAGGGGAGAAGAGGCCGCAGGGGACTGGTCTTGTAGCCTAGAGGGAGCAGATGATTAAGTAGTAAAATTGCTTTTTGGCTGCCCCACTGCAAGGGAGCATTTTTCTTCTCCATAGAGTATAGTTATAAAGTGCAGACCCCTTGTGGTGTCTGCAAGTATCCTGTCCCTGTGAAGCACCTAGGAGCCTAGGCCCAGGTTGGAAAAACTTCAAGATGAAGTCAAGACCTCACCCCAGGTCATTAAAATGTTATATGGCAGAGCCTCAGCTACCCAATTCATGTTGCAGTGGAATATTGTATATATAATGCTGCACAGTATACTTTAATGTTTCACTTGCAAGAAGCAAACAAAAATTATGTAAGATTGCTTATGCATGTGTAAAATTGAGAGAAAACTTGTATACCATGGTCTGAACCAAATTCTTTTACCAACAGTAAACTAAAAAAATCCTAGATGTTTATTTCTATTTGTGACCTGATCAGATGTGGAAATACGGGGCAATTTAGGATACAGCGTCAATTGGCTTAAGTATAAATCACACAAATAGGAAACACATGGGGAACACAAATACACTGAATTTCAAAAGTGCCAAATTCCCTAAACTACGAACCTTGCTAGAAGATATAAATTGAGATAAAATCTTAGAAACAAACACAGAGGAGAGATGGGTTTGCTTTAAGAGCATACTAAATAAGGGCATTAGCCAGTGCATCCCATTGGGAAATAAGTTTAAAAGAGCGAACAAAAGTCCTGGATGGCTTAACTCCAATGTAAAAATGCATATAAAAGCAAAGGAGAAGGCCTTCAAAAAATACAAGGCTGAGGGATCATCATCAGCATTCAGACTTTACAAAGAATGCAACAAGATATGTAAGGGTGTAATTAGGGCAGTTAAGATAGAACACGAAAGACACATAGCGGAGGAGAGCAAAAAAAATTCCAAGAAATTCTTTAAGTATATAAACAGTAAAAAAGGGAGGACAGACCATATTGGCGCTTAAAGAATGAGGAAGGACATCTTGTTACAAAGGATGGGGAGATGGCGAAGGTATTGAATTTATTCTCGTTAGTCCTCATGAGGGAATCGGGGGGCTTCAGTAACCAAAACTGCAGTGTTTGTCCTCATGACACATCACAGGAAGCACCCTCATGGCTAACGGAGGACAGAATTAGAAATAGACTTGGGAAACTTAATATTAATAAATCAGCGAGACCAGGTGGCTTGCACCCGAGGGTACTTAGGGAACTCAGTCAAGTAATTGCCAGACCAATGTTCCTAATTTTTACTGACTGGAATGGTACCAGCTGATTGGAGAAAAGCTAATGTAGCAACAATATTTAAAAAAGGGCCAAAATACATCCCTGGAAATTACGGACCAGTTAGCCTAACATCAATAGTATGCAAGCTCTTGGAGGGGGTGATAAGGGACTATATACAAGATTTTAGTAATGAAAACGGTATTCTGAGCAGTAATCAGCATGGAGTCATGAAAAATCATTATTGCCAAACCAATCTGTTAACCTTCTATGAGGAGGTGAGCTGCCATCTAGATAAAGGAAGGCCCGTAGACGTAGTGTATCTGGATTTTACAAAAGCATTTGTCACAGTTCCCCATAAACATTTACTGTACAAAGTAAAGTCCATTGGCATGGCCCATAGGGTGAGTTCATGGACTGAAAACTGGCTACAAGGGCGAGTTCAGAGGGTGGTGATAAATGGGGAATACTCTGAATGGTCAGGGGTGGGGTCCACCAGGGTTCTGTGCTGGAACCAATCCTGTTTAATTTGTTCATAAACAACCTGGAAGATGGGGTAAACGGCTCAATCTCTGTATTTGGGGACGACGCTAAGCAGGGCAATAACTTCTCTGCAGGATGTGGAAACCTTGCAAGAAGATCTGAACAAATTAATGGGGTGGGCAACTACATGGCAAATGAGGTTTAATGTATAAAAATTTAAAAATGCATTTTGGTGGCAAAAATACGAATGCAATCTACTGACTAGGGCAGTGATGTCGAACCTTGGCACCCCAGATGTTTTGGAACTACATTTCCCATGATGCTCATGCCCTCTTCAGAGCAGTTGAGCATCATGGGAAATGTAGTTCCAAAACATCTGGGGTGCCAAGGTTCGCCATTACTGCACTAGGTGATGAACCTCTGGGGGAATCTAGGATAGAAAAGGACCTGGGGGTCCTGTTAGATGATAGGCTCAGCAATGGCATGCAATGCCAAGCTGCTGCTGCTAACAAAGCAAACAGAATATTGGCATGCATTAAAGAGGAGATTAACTCCAGGGATAAAGCGATAATTCTCCCACTCTACAAGACTTTTGTCCAGACTCACCTGGAGTATGCTGTCCAGTTCTGGGCACTAGTCCTCAGGAAGGATGTACTGGAAATGGAGCGAGTACAAAGAAGGGCAACAAAGCTAATAAAGGGTCTGGAGGATATTAGTTATGAAGAAAGGTTGCAAGCACTGAACTTATTCTCTCTGGAGAAGAGACGCTTGAGAGGGGATATGATTTCAATTTACAAATACCATACTGGTGACCCCACAATAGGGATAAAACTTTTTCAGGGAAGGGAGTTTAATAAGACACATGGCTAATATGGGCTAGGACAATAATCCACAACACCATCACACCACCTGTTTGATCCACTTAGAAAAGATAGAATTGATCTTTAGATGCATACTATGTAGGCCGCATACTGACCATACAACCTGCATATTGTAGTAAAAATCAAGACTTGTCAGAACTGGCAACGTTTTTTTGCAATCATGAGTCAATTATTGGTTGTCCTGTGGCTATGGTAGCCTCATTTTTCTTTTCCTAGCTGACAGGAGTATAAATCATAGTGGTGTTCTGCTGCCAGGGGTGGGCATATTTGTGTAAGTTATGCAGCTGCACATGGACCCAGTGTGATTTAGGAGCCCATTTTTATACCAGATGTCAGGTAAGTGCTGGAACATCCTCCTAGGTACTGCCCATGTTAAGGCAGGAGAGAATCAAAATGCATTCTTCATTATGTCCTGTTCTACCAGTCTAACGTTGTATTCCCTGATTGGCACTGATATCTACAGAATAATTCTCCCATTTTGTTTCAATACCTTTTGGGCAGGAAGGGAAAAGGGGTGTTCATGGTATGGCCGCAGTAATATAGACTATGAAAGAGTTCAAGGAATAACAAGAACTACTCTTCCCCTTCATCCATCAATCTACAGTTAAAGTGGTTTTCCACTCTGTAACAAAAAGTTCAAAGTCAGCAGCATACAAATCCTGTAGCTGCTGACTTTCATTAACAGGACTTACCTGTCCATGGATCCAGCGCCATCCTCACCTGGGTTAGTTGTTCACTAGCCTTCAGGTTCCGGGCACTGGCATCTTAAAGTGGTACTAAACTTTCATTAGTTATTTTTACCTAGGCTACAGGTAAGCTTATAACAAAGCCTATCTGTAGGTAAAATGATTATCTCCTGAGCGGGCACCATTTAGGACAGGGATATGCAATTAGCGGACCTCCAGCTGTTGCAAAACTACAAGTCCCATCATGCCTCTGCTTCTGGGTGTCATGCTTGTGGCTGTCAGAGTCTTGCTATGCCTCATGGGATTTGTTGTTCTGCAACAGCTGGAGGTCCGTTAATTGCATATCCCTGATTTAGGAGATAATCAGGCAAGCAGCAGCCAGTGACGTCACCGATGTATAAGCTCTAAAGGAACGGCATACCTGTGCCGTTCCTTAAGAGCTGTGTGCAGTGACCAAGTCTCCCGCATGCATGCGTGGGAGTGACGTCATAGCGGCTCAGCAACTCAAGCCGTGACAGCCTGCAGACCAGGAAGGAAGACCGGGTGAAGGTAGAAGCGCCTGCAGAGGTGACATCGCACAGCTGGAGGGCTTCACTGTAACGTAAGTATTGCCTTGCAGGAGAAAGCTTTTTTTTTTTTTCTTCTTTCCACAAGACTTTACTACCGCTTTAACTGTGGGCAGCTGGCTGTGCTGCTTCACAGCCAGCTGCCCACGTGTGAGCCATGCTGTGCTTTGTGAATGGTATTGCAGTCTTCTGAGACCTGTGTGACAGCTCCCAAAAGACCGTGGGGAAGGAAGGGGAGAGGAGAATTGTCAAAACTTGGTACCTGCTCTCCCTGCACTAGAAAGAGCACCCATACTGGGAACCTTGGTTCCCATGCAGGCTGCGATTTCAAAAATAATGCAGGGACTTCGCAGCCTGATCAGATGAATGGGGTTTCATGCCCCTGCAAACCGTGGCCCGCATGGCCACACAAGTGTGAACCTAGCCTTAATGTACTCCAAGAAAATTTTTTTACAGTAAGTTAAAAAACCTGTCATCGTAATCGTACATTAGGGACATACTGTAGAAGCAATTCAAGTATATTGGGACCAACTTAGGGATGGGTAACACAGCAGCAAGGGCTAACAGGAACCAACAGATAAGCTCTTTATATTAAATAGAGCCATCTGCAGAACCTTAAGACCAAAGCCGGCATCAGCTGAGCCCTGAACATCCAACTGAAAAAACAAAAAACTACTTGTGAACAGAAGAATAGGGGACAGCCTTGCAAATCTGAGAAACAGATTCCTGATACTAAAAAAACTCAAAGTGGACCAGTTGAGCTGGTGGGAGCGCTTTGATAGGGAAAGGTGGAACTTTGCCCTTAAGTCTATAGGTTTGAATCAAGAGATGCCGAATTCACCTGGCAATAGTGGAAGGAGAAATAGGCTGTCCCCTATGGGGACTTTTTAGGAATGGCAAATTGAGAGTCAGGCTGTCTAAAGGGAGCTGTAGCTGAGAAATAAACTCCCATTTTGACAATGAAGAAAAATCTTGTCTTGATGTCAGTAAGAGACAGAAAAAAGTAGAACAATGTTTTAGCTTTAGTGAAAGGAAAAAGCCATCTTGGGAGGAAAGGAGGCATTGGACCTCAAAACAACATTGTCCCTGTGTAGTACAAGAAAGGTTTCTTTACCGAGAAATATCTCACAGGCTCACAGGGTGTTTTCTGAAGAACCGACATAACCAGGTTGAGAATCCATGGCAAAACTGGGGAATGTACAAGGGGAATAATGTAAGTGGCACCCTGTTCAAAGGCCTTGGTTTAAGAGTGAGAGGCAAATAGTTTTTGAAACAGAACTGCTAAGGCTGAGATTTTACCTTTGATGCTACTTAAGGCCAAACATTAATCCAGGCCAGACCGGGGAAAATACAGGATTCGTCCCATTAAGATGGATGATGGAACTTCCTTGCCTTGCACCATGAGAAATTTTCTTTCCAAATGGAAGAAGTTGATTTTCTAGCTTTTAAAAGCATATGAATAACCAAAACCAACTGACCCCATGCCTTAACATTTGGGCTATAACAGCAAGATGGTTAAAGCCAGCAACCAAAAATCTGAGAAATGAACCAGCCATTAAAACTGAAGATCCAAACAATCTGAAAGGGCCCATGGAGAGTGGGGAAGGAATCTGACAAGGACCTAGGGAGCCACCAGAACATCCACTGCAATGTCAAGAGGATCTTAGGACCTGGAAACAAGACTCCTCGCTTTGTTGTTGATTCTGGAAGCCAGGAGGTCCATGTCTGACATACTCCAGCTGCGACAGTGATCTTGAAACACCTCAGGGTGAAGGGAAGATTCTCCACACATTGACAACTGAGGAAGTTTACTTACTAATTTTCCACACCTGGGATGTGCATGGCAGACAGGGCTGGAACATGACATAGTGCCCAAGCAAGAATCTGAGCCCCTGCCCTTTGAGTTGCAAGACTTCTAGTTCCTCTTTGATAGTTGTTGTAAGCCACTACCGTGGTATTATCTGACTAAATGCTGGTCAGATGAACTTACAGTCGGGAGGTCCAGCATTCAAAGGATAACCAAACTGAACTACAAAATACTGATTTGGAGACAAGCCCCCTCCAGCAACCAAAGGCACTGAGAGCGTATCAAGGACATATCCCTTGCCCCACAGGCTGCCATCCATTGTAGAACCTTCCAAACCAATAGGAGGCTGCCAAGGATCAGCCAATTTTAAGCATTGCAAAATGATAGATATGTGATAGATAGGAAAGAGGGACAATGTATTTATGCAATGGTCACACCTCTGCCATGCTCCCAACTATGCAAACATTTAAGAATTTATATACCAAAAATCATTGGCTAATCCCAGAATTGTTACTTTCTAAGAAGGAAAGACACAGAGGGATTTGGTTTCAAATGGAGGGACAGTTGGGAGGTACGCAGTAGCCATTTGTATTTTGCAGTCATTAAAGGTATAAACATATGAAATATGCATGTATTATACTGTATAGGTTTTTCATTATTTTCCCCTGCAGAATGTTTGTAGTTTAACCGCTTCAGCCCCAGAAGATTTTACCCCCTTCCTGATCAGAGCGTTTTTTGCGATTCGGCACTGCGTCACTTTAACTGACAATTGCGCGGTTGTGCAAAGTGTCTCCCAAACAAAATTGACATCCTTTTTTTCCCACAAATAGAGCTTTCTTTTGGTGGTATTTGATTGACTCTGCGATTTTTTTGCACTATAAACAAAATAAGAGCGACAATTTTGAAAAAAATGCATTATTTTTTACATTTTGCTATAATAAATATCCTCCAAAAATATATATAAAAATTTTTTTTTTCCTTAATTTAGGCCGATCGTATTCTTCTACATATTTTTGGTAAAAAAAAATTGCAATAAGCGTTTATTGATTGTTTTGCAAAAGTTATAGCGTTTACAAAATAGGGGATAATTTTATGGCATTTTTATTAATAATTTTTTTTTTACAAGTAATGGTGGTGATCAGCAATTTTAATGTGACTGCGACATTATGGCGGACATGTCGGACATTTTTGGGACCATTGTCATTTATACAGCGATCAGTGCGATTCAAAATGCACTGATAACTGTGTAAATGACACTGGCAGTGAAGGGGTTAACCACTAGGGGGCGGGGAGGGGTTAAGTATGTCCTAGGGGAGTGATTACTAACTGTAGGGGGATGGGCTAGCAGTGTCATTACTCTGATCACTGCTCCCGATGACAGGGAGCTGTGATCAGTGACACTTGTCACTAGGCAGAACGGGGAGATGCTGTTTACATCAGCATCTCCCCATTCGTCCTCTCCGTGAGGCGATCGCTGGTATCCCCACGGCGATCGAGTCCGCGGGACCCGCGACCCGACTCACGGAGCTCCCGGCCGCGGCACACACAATGGCACGGCGGGGAATTCAAATGGACGTACTTGTAAGTCCATTTGCCCAGCCGTGCCATTCTGCCGACGTACATCGGCGTGCGCCGCTTGGGAAGGGGTTAAATGATACCCTTTATTGGATAACTTAAAGTGATACTAAACAGAGAAGTGTTAATTGCCATATGCTTTCTATAGTGGGAGTCTGTGTCTGGCCAGCCCTGATTAGTGATGTGCCACTCGCATGACTATAAAAAAAAAGTTTCAGAAGAGCAATTCAAACTAATTGAACATCAGATGTGTATTTTTTATGCATTAATATGGTGTAGGCGGAATCAAAGATGATTGACACTAGCTTTCATTTTGTTCAGATGACATCTGCATCCAAGGCTCCTTTTTTACTTTACAGGTTTTAGCACATAGATTAGATATATTTAATACTGATTTATATTAAAACTAAGCTTTTTTTGTGAGTTTCTTAGTGAATGTAATCAAATCAGCAACACTATATCCTGCCCCCATAGTGTTCAGCAATAAGTGGATATGGAGGAGGGAGAAAGAGGAGTGTCATTTACCACGTGTGACTATATACTTGTGGGCTGAACACATAAGAAAAAGGAGCAAATGAAGAGCTTAGAAGGGACCTGAAATTGAGCATGCTCCGTAAAGCACACTAGCTGGGCTACACAATCTCAACCTGCTATGGGGTCACAGAGAATATGGGAGGGACAGCTGAAGGCAGGATCAACCAGGAATATTTCACTCTACACAAAACCAAATTTTAGATTGGCTTTGTGGGTATAAACAAACACTGTTATATAGCATGTAATGAAAGTTTTTCACAGCTTGAGATTAATGACACTTTAAGTTATTAAAGATGCAAGATTTTGGCATAATGTAGATTCCTTCTTTAGGTTGTATAAAAATACAGGAAAAAAGTATACAGTCTGAAGAAGTTATACTAAAGGCGCGTGTCTTTATGAACTTAAAGGCGTTGTAAAGGCAGAAGGCTTTTTATCTTAATGCCTTCTATGCATTAAGATAAAAAAACCTTCTGTGTGTAGCAGCCTCCCCAGAACCGCCCTAATTACCTACCTGAGCCCCTTCTCGCTCCTGTGATGTCCATGATCCCCTCAGCCATCCAGGACCCTTCTCCTGATTGGCTGAAACAGAGCAGCAGTGCCATTGGCTCCTGCTGCTGTCAAAGTCAGTCAGCCAATCAGGGGAGAGAGGGGGCAGGGCCAGGTCGGGGCTCTGTGTCTGAATGGATACATGGAGCTCTAACTCGGCTTGGGTGCCCCCTGTAGCAAGCTGCTGGCTGAGGGACACTCAAATGAGGGAGGGGCTAGGAGCAGCGAAGAGGGACCCAATAAGAGGAGGATCGGTGGTGCTCTGTGCAAAACCAACTGCACAGAGGAGGTAAGTATAACATGTTTGTCATTTAAAAAAAAAAAGTAAAAAACGAGCCTTTACAATCACTTTAAGTTAACCAATTAAACGCCACGGAAAGAATGGACGTGCCCCCCCCAAGGGGGGGCACGTCCATTCTTTCCACTCAGGTTTCTGTTAAGATTCTGCTCTTCTCTCTGTGCTGTGCAGTGTGCAAAATCAGATCTCCGCCACCTGCCTCTAGAAGCTCAGAACAGCTTTGTAAATTCTGCCCTTGAAGTGGAAAAGAGATAGCTGCAGATAAACACGTTCAACTTACTGTATGTAGGAGGATTTGTTTCATCTCTGTGTATCACTTTGGGCCAATCACTTCACTGGTCATGCAACATCCCCATTCTAATGTCTGGCTAAAAAACAAATGGACCTGTTGATCATGTCATCCTGACCCCCAACTATTCAATTCTGAAAAAATGCTTTTGTTTTGCCTTCAGCAGCAAGGGAAGTAAAAAGCAAGGGTAATGTCACAATCTTTCCTGCGAGAACCTGGGTACAATGAGGATCGCACATTTCTCAAGAAGATACTTCTATACTGTAATATTAGAATATATAAAAATGCTGATTGCCTGATTGTTGCGACGATCCTTTGGCTTCAATGCTTCCTGGGGTATTGACAATAAGTATTGAAGTAAGTTAAAATATCTGGAAAGTCACAAAAAAGAAATCCTTATTTGCACACTTGTTCGGGCAGAGTGACTTAAAAAATTAAAAGAAGGTCAGCACGACTGCCAGGCAACAAGTGCTTTCAGAAAAATTCATGTCAGGTTTCATTTAACAAGCAAGAGACATATATTCATATTTAGTCTCAGTTCACACTAGTGCATGGCAAAGTCATGTGTTTTTCTGTGTGTTTTTGTAGCGCGTTTGTGCTTTTTTGAAGCATTTTCATGCTTCTTGCATATTTTTTTGTAGTAGAAGGAGACTAAGTGTTAAATACAAAACCCTGTCAAAAATGCACCAAAAACGTACTGCATGTACATGAGTTTTTCATGTGCGCATATTGATATCTATAGGGTCAAAAACACACTATGCTACATCATGGTGCATTTGTGTGAGAGGATCCCATTAATAATAATGTGATTTCCTTTGTCATGCATTGCGCCGTGATGGCAGACGCAGGAGAAATCGCAGTGTGAATGGGGCTTAATGAAACAAACTCACATGCATGGAAATAAACACTGTATGTTTTTATAATGATACAATACAATAAAATATAAACAGGAATTACAACAAAATCGCATTGAATGAAAATTATATTTCAAAAGCATTTGCATGACACTTTGGTATTTTAAAAAGCTTACATGCACATTAAGGCACAAAAGACTAGTGGTTCTTATTCACAAAATCGAAATATTTTCCTTTGGATTCGGACTTCACATTCACTTTGTCCTGCTGCCTATCTGAATTAATACTGTACACTTCCCCTGTCCTGTCATCCTTACTTGATACAGCTTCAGAGACAGAAGAAATACATTACGTCGCAAGTGAATAAAACATTTTAACATTTCAGCGAATTAAACACTTCAAAAAAGCAAAACTAGTTTCCATGAGGACCATGACATAGACTACATATTTCCCATGTGGCTTAAAGTGACACTGTCATATTTTGTATAAAATAAAATAAATGCAAGATGTTTAAATATAAGTAGAATGTTCCTTCCATCTCCTCTTTACTTTGTTTCATCTCTCAAATGCAAGCTTTCTTCTACTGTCCTCAGACTTCCTATTCTAGGGTGGCTACATTTGTTCTCCAAGCCCCCATGTGTACTGTATGTGAACGTAGCCACCCTTTCCTGCTTGTCCCCAAGATGGACTACACATCTACCTGCACACATTCATCTCTATGGCAATGGTAGTTTGCATAGAGCGGAGCATGTGACCAGAAATAATGGCACTGCTTGCTCTAAACTAGTAGCAGTTATGTACATCCATGGATTTAGGGGAGCGTACACATTACAGAAAAAAAAAAAAAAAAAACCCTGAAAAAACAGTATGAGACTTTACAAAGAAAAAAAAAAGTATGCTTTATGCTCATATTTTTTTAAATGATTGATCACTATATCTGCTTTCCCACAGTACACAGAACAAGGAAATGCATTTATTTTAGTAAATATAAACTGCTAAATACTGTTTCACATCAGCAGTATATAGCAGTCTTGTGACTTCTAGCAGTGTCTGGCCGAGCATTGGTTAAAGCTTGTAGGAGTTTTCATTCTACTCAGACTGTCATATGAGGCTGCACGACCCCTGACGCTCTGTCTGGACAGTGCTGATTGGTCTTGTGCCAATCACATGTACTCTCCCAAGAAAAAAAAAAATCTCTAGCAATACACAGCAAACTGAACATGTGCAGAGCGACTCCAAAGGCTCTGTCTTATCAGGAGATGTTTAGGGGACAGTTGAAGAAGGTGAGGATCAGAGAAGACAGGATCAAACAGCCTTTTTACACAATGCAGAGGATTAACCCCTTAGGTTCCACAGTGAGTATAACAAGCATGCTTTACTGCATATACTGATTTTACTGTTGTGGGTTTAGTAACACAAGTAAAAATTCCTAAAACATCTATAGAAAAGAAATGCGGGTCTTTGAATTATATTTTTACTTTTTGATCTATTTTGTCTCCTTAATGAATAAAGTTTTTTTTAAGTTTTAGCGCGCCCAATAAAAAAAAAAAAAAAAAAAAAGTGTATACAGTCCTTTGGCCTTATTTAATAAAAGGTGAACTCAGGCTAAAGGTTTCTTTTAAGAGCAGTAACCCATAGCAAGGAATCAGAATTCTCTCTTCAAACCACAAGATGAATTTTAGTTAATTACTATGTGGTACTGCTAATCAAAATATAGCACGCTTTAATAGAAACGCTTTGTCTTACAGTATGTGTAAACCTAATTACTAAAATTTCATATAGGTTTTAACATGTTAAAATATTATCAAGTAATATTTCAATTTAAAATTTTAAGTCATTTTCAATGTTTGTAAATCTGCAGCTTTCATTAAAATGATACCTGGTTCTCACTCCATGAAAGTCCTTGTTCAAAAATCTCCTGTTAGGCATGGTTCACACCAATGCAGGTTGCAGTTTGCATATTCCACGTGCATTTTGCAATTTTCAATACATGTTTTTGATCTATTCTATGGTCTATGGAACCAAAAACCAGAAAAAAAGAAGTCACTGGCCCTTTCCATAAAATGCATAGATGTGAATATGACCCATAGGATACCATGTTAAATGGACTGTAGTGTGTTTCTGCAAAACTGAAAACGCACTAAAAAATGCATAGGTATGAACCAGGCCTTAGAGGGTGACAACGCTTTGTCTCTGTCTACCAACTGTTTTTCTGTGTTGTCACTCATTCACATACTCTTCAAAGGGAGACTACAAGTGGTCATGCCAATGTGCATTACACAGGCATGGTCTACTCTTGTCTTCATCTGGAAACCAGTCCTGAGAAATGATGTGCAGAAGTTGCTGGAGTGATTCAGTGAAGACAGGAAGTGCCTGAAAGAGGCCAAAGGAGATCAGCAGCTTCAAGATGCAACAAAGGGTGAAAAACTGTGAAAGCAAGTGTTTTATTCAAAAAAAGAACGGCACATGTGTAAAATAAAGTTCTTTAGCTAATAAAACTGGAAGTAAACCCTACAATCGCTTTCAGCCAAGGAAGCTGCCATCTTGGTGAAATAAGTGAAAACTCACTTATTCAGGGAAGCCTATCCCACACCCACCTAACAACTGTCCCCGAGCCACCCCCATCAAATCATTCCCTGTATCCATTACCTTTTGTACCACCACCCCCTCCCTTTAGAATGTAAGCTCTACGAGCAGGGCCCTCCTGTCCCTTCTGTACTGAACTGTATTGTAATTGTGCTGTCCCCCCTCTACATTGTAAAGTGTTGCGTAAACTGTTGGCGCTATAGTAATTGTGTATAATAATAATATAATAATAATCTTGGCCTCTGTTTAATCTTCAACTCAGTTATGACACCAGCCATTGGATGGTTTGACAGTTTTGTTGAGAGCACAACCAATGTGACAGTTACATTCCCTGCACTTACCAAGTATGTAACTATTTTTGAAACTGTTAAATCGATGGGTTTACTTCCGCTTTATATTCAATCTAGTTAGTGTTTAAATTTACATCAAAGGTGTCACAGTTTTTAAACTAAATTAAAACTAAACCTCTCTAACTGCCATGCTTTTGACCAATGAGACCGTTTCATTGGTCAGTGGAAGGGCAGTCAACAAAGTTAAGCTGAATCAGAGAGGGCACAGAAGAGTACTTGAGCAAAATTTTTACACAATTATATGGAATAAAAGTTTACTTTAGTTATAAAAAATAAGTAAGATAATATTTTCACATTTTATAAGACTAAAGCTTTTGCACAAGGAAACTTTTTTAAATATCCAGTTTGAAATGAGACAGCTAGCTCTACAGTGAACAAGTATAATTTTGAGTTTTGTCAACCTGTTACAGAAGACCCCTCCCCAGTCACTGGACATAGCCATATCTAGTAAAGCAGATCCAGACTCTAACACAAAATAACTCCCAACAGTTAAAGTATATCACAAGCCAAAACATTGTTTTAGGTTTGGACAGAGTATGTTGGTGCCTCATTGGGGAGATTTCTCTTTAAGTGATAATAAAGTCATTTTTTTTTTTTTTTTATATAAAAAAAAAGTGATACACTTACCTGCTCTGTGCAACGATATTGCAAGACCCTTACCTCCTCTTCTGGAGTCCCCTCTGCTCATCTTCTCTTCCAAGTGCCCCCATAACAAGCCATGTGCTATGGGGGCACTCCTGCAGAAACGATTTTGAGTCAGGCTCAGAGTGTCCTAGGGCAGCCTAGCCATGCCCCCCGCTCCCTCTTCACAGGATTTGACTGGGAGCACAAGAGGCTATGGCCCCCAGCTTCTTTCAACGAAGCTTGTGAATCTAGGAAAAAGGGAGAGAGGGGCCAGCACTGGATCAAGAGAGGTGTCAGGTAAATGTTTAAGAAGGGGGGTGGGATGGACAAGTAGTGGAGCCTGGATGGGAAATAAAATAGGTGAGGGGTGGACTGGACACTACTCGAGACACCTAGGTACAAACTTAATAGGACTAGGAGCCACAGCCATCCGCTATGATGACTGCAGAGCACCACCGACTGTGTGCTGCAGCCCTGTAAGGGGGACACTATAAGAGAACATCAGGCTGGCAGATTATATGAGCCACCCAACCCAGTCAAAAACCCTGCAGTCTGCCCACTGAAGAATAGGGTAATTACTGCCAAATTTGCACGTGGCAAGGAATTACACACATCCAATGGCTGCAATTGGTATGACTATCAGGATCTGTATTATCCAGCCTGTGTGTGTGTTGTTTCGGGCACCAGCAGGGGCTACCCCCTGGGCTGTCTATTGTATTTTAGCTGCACTTAGAATCCTTCTTCTGCAGGTGGCACTATACCCAGTTGCTGGTTATATAAAGCTTTGGCTTTAGATATACTTTAATAAAGGCAGCCAGCCAACATTATCAGACTCTTTTACTTGTTGATATTTAAAGGTGGCATGGTTCTTGAGCACTGGACAGTTAAAAGGCATGCAGATTTAATAGATTTGGAACAAAAAAAAAAAAAAACGTCAAACAAGTGAATTGAACCTAACAGAATCATTACATTTCACTTCTTGCAAAGGATCACTATTTTTTTGGTTGAACTATATTTTCACACAACATAAAATTTACAGCATGCAGGGTGATTTAGTCATCTAAAATTCGAAAGACAGATCAAAACCCATGCACCAAGACCTGGTACCGTAAATAGTAAATATTGTAACCAAAGACAATACTGTTGTTGAAGTAATGCAGGATAAAGCAATAGGTTAATTTAACTGCCACCCTCCCCAGATGCACATACTCGCTCCTCCCTATGCTCTCCTGTCACTCCATTCTGCTACTGGAAGCAAATACAAATATTCTGTATTTCCAGTATAGGGATCAGGTGACTCGCTCCCACTTTGTCGTACTGGTGCTTAGTGACTGGCATTCAGCAATGATAAAAGGGGCAAAGCTGAATCTGTCTGCATTGCCTACATACACAAAGGATAGGGTCTCTTTGAAAACAATACACTGTATGTAATACGAACAGATACTAAACAGTGAATATAGCAATAATAAAACATAATTAAAAACTATTTTACTGTAGTGCATTTTGTTGATTTTTGGTTGATCAGTGGTCTATTTTAAGGGTATTTCTAGAGACAGACCTCCAAAACCTGGGGAAAAAAACATAGGAGTCAACTGACAATTATCAACCAACCCCTCTCAGATATTTCTAGATAGTCTGCAGTAACTTGTGAATTCTCTTTGCTGCAGTATAGGGGTTAACTGACATTAGGTATGGTTAGCCAAAGCATACAGGGACATTATTTATCCTAAAATTTACTGATCACCTCACTGATCACAGCATAGTTACTGGTAACTTCAGCCTATGCTCTGCATCTTTCTGTCAAGAAGCAGACAGCCATGCAAACACATCAAAGAACTGCTGACGGGTTGGACAGGGATGTCCAGCTACCAGTTTTGGAGAGTAATGCCTGGTACACACGATGAGATTATTGGACAAATGATCATCCATTATTTTTTTTTTTGCATGCCAGTCTCATATCGAAAATGAAGAGTTTACTAAAGTGACGAAAATTCTCCTACGACAGACTAAAAATTTGAAAGCCATTTAATGTGTTGTACGGTCATTTCGTACTGTACTGAATAAACAAAAGTCATATGCTCTGGTATTGTACGAGAAAAAAAATTTGTGCCTCTTCCACTGGATAATATTGGATGAACGGTTGTGATTGGCTCTCGAAAGCTGTGTACTAATGATCACTTCATCGTATGATCGCTTTGAAATAGTTTTTTTTCATACGATTTTCTGATCGTGTGTACAGGCCATTAGGCAAAGTTTAGACTTGCCTCTAAACCGCAGCACCTCTACAAAACAATCCACATTCGGATTGCTTTTCGGAAGCATCTGACGGGCAGCGAGGTGATGCAACACCTCCTGTTTTAACCCTATAATTGCGCACCAGTGCACTGCACACAGCTGTGGGGTATCTGTGGCACTTTCCCATTCGCTTATTGCCCACCGAATGCAACAGGAGTGATAGTTTTTGCCATGGTTGATAAGCAAAGCATTGTGACCACAGCATGTAAATACTCCCATCCGCTGCTTTTGAAGCTTATGGGGGGTGCCAAAAACACAGCTCACCCATGTGCTTTTAATGTTCCCCTAATTGCAAGTCTAAACGAGCCCTAAAAGGTGCCCATAAACACTGGATGCATGTATAAATCACAGAACTATGGCAAGGCTGATATACAAACTACTTCATAGAAATGTAGTTCTATTTATTGATGCAACACCAGGCCACCAACAACGGATTTTTGTTCAGTATGCGGATACCTAGAGGGCACACATGCTGCATGAGAAACAGTTGTTGGTGGCCAGATGGATTTTAATAGCCTGTAGCTTTTGTGGCATTGCATCAGTAAAGAGTTAAGTGAAAAGACATGCTAGGAGTGCCCTTGCTAACCTTTCTGTGAAGTATTTATGGTCCTTAACCCTGACAAGTGAGCACCAAGATGTGCTTACATGAATGTAATGGGAGATGTATGACAGAGTCTTATGAGGCAAATTCTCTGAAAGATGAATCTGCCTTTCCCTTGAGTAGCACTGTGACTGCCACGCTAATTCTTGCTATTACATACTGATGCACAATCTGTGATGAGCGCAAGTGCTCACCAGTGACAACAGGCCTCAGTAGCTCCTTGCAACACAAGGAGCTGATGTCAGTGAATTTAAAGGGTTTGAATTACTAAAAGCAAATATGTTGCTCACTTTGAAAATATGTTTGTACTTTCCATAGGAATTTTCCCCAGAGCTTAGTATGTGAAATTGCACTTTGCAAAGAATACCCAATCACATGCAAAGTAAATTAACCACTTGCCGACCGTATACGGTATGTATATGGTGGCAAAGCGGCTCTCCTGCAAAGGATCACGTACCTGCACTTCCGGGTCTGAGGCGCACACACACGCCTCCAGCAACCCTATCCCGCTGTGATTGGACACAGCAGGATGCAATCAGCGCGTTGGTGGACTCGATGTCTGCGGGGACCCACCGATCGTTTGGGAGAGAAGCAGAATGGCAGTCTGCCTATGTAAAGAAGGCAGACTGCTGTTCTGTCAATAGGGAAGGTAGTGATCCTGTGTTTCTGCAAAGCAGAAAAACTTATCTCTGCCTTTCCATAGTACAAACACCTCCCCCACAGTTCGTAGGCACACATTTAACCCTATGATTGCCCCTGGTGTTAACCCCTTCCCAGCCAGTGTCATTAGTACAGTGACAGTGAATATTTTTAGCACTGATCACTATAATAATGTCACTGGTTCCTAAAAAAAAAAGTCAAAAGTGTCCGATTTGTCTGCTGCAACATCGCAGTCCCGCTATAAGTAGCTGATCGCTGCCATTATTAGTAAAATAAATAAATAAATAAAAATTCCATTAAAAAATATCCCACAGTTTGTAGATGCTATAAAGTTTACGAAAACCAATCAATATACACTTATTGGAATTTTTTTACCAAAAATATGTAGCAGAATACATAGTGGCCTAAATTTATGAAAAAATTTGATTTTGTACATTTTTTTTATTGGATATAAGTTTTATAGCAGATAGTAAATAATTTTAGGATTTTTTTTTTTCAAACTTGTTGGTCTTTTTTGTTTATAGCGCAAAAAATAAAAACCGCAGAGGTGATCAATTACCACCATAAGAAAGCTCTATTTGGAGAAAAAAAAAGGACATAAATTGTATTTGGGTACAGCATCGCATGACCGCGCAATGGTCAGTAACAGTGCCATATTGCAAAAAATGGCCTGGTCACGAAGAGGGGTAAACCTTCCTAGGCTGAAGTGGTTAAAAAAAGATTGAATATTTGAATTTCTCAAAGTGGGAGCTTTGTTAAAAATAACCATTGAAAGTGTTCTGTTATATCTGTTTAAAAAGTACAAAAATACCTGTTGATCCTGCCATAACTCTTGTCAGCTTCTAACATTTAATACTCTCTTCCTGTGCTACACTGTTCTCAATTTGCATCTTTTTTGAGGACTACAGAATCCTAGGAAAATAAGTATGTTATTGGCAGAATTACCAGGTGAAAATAAAGGGGGGAAAAAGCCTGCAAAAAAACAAATGCAGCCTACCAGTCTAAGGACTGGTAAGCTGCAATATATTAGATTTTATTTAGGGTGTAGATGCACTTTAATGTCAGTGGAAAGGACAGCCCCCTCACAGTCAGACAGGAGAGGAGAAGAGCAACAGTGACAGATGAGTGAAAGATGAGAGCCAGCATAGCAAGCACAGTGTACAGGCAGACAACTGGGGGGAGGTGGAGGAGACAACAAGTGAAATCTGCTTGCACAAAAATTGGGAAAGAGAGAGTGTAACTGGAAGTGTAGGATTTGTGGTTTTGGATAACTGACCAGTTCCAGTTGTTGGCAGGTTTCACTATGTACAATTCAGTAAAAACACCTGACATCAAATACTGGGCTTTCCATATACAGTGCCTTGCAAAAGTATTCACATATGAATTATATGTGATGGATTAGAACACAATAGTCTAAATTGGTGAATTAAAATTAGGAAAATATACACATAAAACTATTTTTCAGAAATAAAAAAACTGATAATTGGCATGTGCATATGTATTCACCCCCTTTGTTAGGAAGCCCATAAAAAGCTCTGGTGCAACCAATTACCTTCAGAAGTCACATAATTAGTGAAATGATGTCCACCTGTGTGCAATCTAAGTGTCCCATGATCTGTCATTACATATATACACCACTAACCAAACACTGCCATGAAGACCAAGGAACTCTCCAAACAAGTAAGGGACAATGTTGTTGAGAAATACAAGTCAGGGTTAGGTTATAAAAAAAATATCCAAATCTTTGATGATCCCTAGGAGCACCATCAAATCTATCATAACCAAATGGAAAGAACATGGCACAACAGCAAACCTGCCAAGAGACAGCCGCACACCAAAACTCACAGGCCGGGCAAGGAGGGCATTAATCAGAGAGGCAGCACAGAGACCTAAGGTAACCCTGGAGTAGCTGCAGAGTACCACAGCAGAGACTGGAGTATCTGTACATAGGACGACAATAAGCCGTACGCTCTATAGAGTTGGGCTTTATGGCAGAGTAGCCAGAAGAAAGACATTACTTTCAGCAAAAAACAAAATGGCACGTTTTGAGTTTGTGAAAAGGCATGTGGGAGACTCCCAAAATGTATAGAGGAAGGTGCTCTGGCCTGATGAAACTAAAATGTATTTTTTTGGCCATCAAAGAAAACTTTGATGCAAACCCAACCAAAGAACACCATCCCCACAGTGAAACATGGTGGTGGCAGCATCATGCTGTGGGGATATTTTTCAGCAGTCAGGACTGGGAAACTAGTCAGAGTTGAGGGAAAGATGGATGGTGCTAAATACAGGGATATTCTTGAGCAAAAACAACAACAAAAGAAAAAAGAAAACCAGTCCTGCTGAACCAAAAACCGACGGTGGTAATTAAATTGTAAACACCTTAATACTACTTACCTGAATATGGTACTGTTGCTGTAGCCAAAGGCACTAAGCATACAAAAAGAGATCCTAGTACTACTACCAGGATCGAAAAAGGGGCTACTTCCGCAACAGAAAGTCTAGGTCAGAATTTGGTTCTAATAAAATTACAAAATTTATTAATCCCAATGTGGGCACAAACTACATTGATTTAAAGTGCAATTTTGAATATAGGGACAACTTCATACAGCATACTTATACTTTTCAAGGGATCCTTTCATCAGGAAAGATCCCCCAAAAGGATGATGTTGTTGGAACATACAGAAAAACAGGAAAAACATATATACACAACAATACACACAAACAATCAAAAAAAATGTTTTTAATACATTTTGTAATTTTATTAGAACCAAATTCTGACATAGACTTTCTGCTGCGAAAGTAGCCACTTTTTCGATCCTGGTAGTAGTACCAGGATCTCCTTTTGTATTCTTGAGCAAAACCTGTACCACTCTGTGTGTGATTTGAGGCTAGGATGGAGTTTCACCTTCCAGCAGGACAATGACCCCAAACACACTGCTAAAGCAACACTTGAGTGGTTTAAGGGGAAACATGTTAATGTGTTGGCATGGCCTAGTCAAAGCCCAGACCTCAATCCAATAGAAAATCTGTGGTCAGACTTAAAGATTGCTGTTCACAAGCGCAAACCATCCAACTTGAAGGAGCTGGAGCAGTTTTGCAAGGAGGAATGGGCAAAAACCCCAGTGGTAAGATGTGGCAAGCTCATAGAGACTTATCCAAAGTGACTTGGAGCTGTGATAGCCGCAAAAGGTGGCGCTACGAAGTATTGACTTTAGGGGGGTGAATAGTTATGCACATTGACTTTTTCTGTTATTTTGTCCTATTTGTTGTTTGCTTCACAAAAAGAAAAAAAAAAAAATCTTCAAAAAGTTGTGGGCATGTTCTGTAAATTAAATGATGCAAATCCTCAAACAATCCATGGTAATTCCAGGTTGTGAGGCAGCAAAACACGAAAAATGCCAAGGGGGGCGAATACTGTAGTTTAGCAATAGACAGTGCTATAAAAGTCATTTTCTGCAATATAAAAATAGCTAAATGTTCATACATTAGGAAATAATACAGCCATTACCTCAATTCATTTATCAAAAAGGCTATCTGCAAAAACACATTTCACAAAATAAAGCTTAACCAATTCGATAGAAAAAACATAAAAGAAAAGTAGTGTAACTCTGAGCATAACTAGCCCACTGTTTGCCGTTTACAAGTGCAATGTTTGCATATTCACATTATGCTAATACGAAGCATAAAAACTCACGCATACAAAAAAAAAAAAAAGGAAATACACTCCATGAAGACTGTTGACTTTTCCAACATATTAGAACAGGCAGACATTAGATCTTCATTCAGATTGTGCCTACAGGTAAATATGATATACATGCACAAATTAAACATAAAAGTGACATAGTGGGGTTGATTTACTAAAATGGAGACTGCAAAATCTGGTGCAGCTGTGCATTGTAGCCAATCAGCTTTTAACTGCAACTTGTTCAACTAAGGCAGGCCAGTTCAGCAGGAACCGGCCAGAATTTGAATTGTGTGTGTGGGCAGGCTGAATGTACGAAGTTGATCCATCAATCAACTTAGGTACAACCAGCAGGTAAGGTTTTACCTGCGAATATCGCTAGTGCCTGCTATAGCCACTAGAAATAATCACTGTCTTCTCTTGGCAGGGACATCTGCCTGACACCCCCCACCCGAGGTGCAGACAATGGCTCCACAGGAGGGATTTCCGCATCAACACTGTCTGTGTTGATGGGGGAATCAAGCAAATTTCTTTCCTGTAACCCGTAGTTGCAGGAAAGAAATTCACTCCTTGTATGGCCGGCCTAAGCTTTGACACAAAAACCTGGAAGGTGATTTGTTTCTATGCAGAGCTGCGCCTGATTTTGCACTTTCCTGTTTTAGTAAATCAACTCCACTGTATTCATTCTCATAATCTAAATGAACAAAAATGCAGATTTGTCATATAGAAAAAGTACACGCCCACATATACTGTACCACCCCTTCAAATCCAGGATATTAGAATCAGGTGTTCCAGATTATGTGCCAATAAACAGAATCTCTTTAGGAAGTATGCAGTGGGAACCTGTTCTATTTAAAACACAGATATCTAGGATTTGGTATTCTTTTCTGATGTGTGTGCTGCCATCATGTCAAGTTCAAAAGCAATTTCTAAGGTCCCCAGAAAGAAGATTTTCAAATGAATCTGGCAAAGGTTTAAAAATATCACCAAATTATATTAAATCAATTGAAATTTCATTGTAAGAATTTTTTTTTAGTGTCATAGATTTCAAAAGACTACCAATTTGTCCAAGACTGGCCGGCTCAGCATATTTAGCGCAAGAATTGGGAGCTTGATGCTAACAGAAGTCTCCAAGAACCCCAGAAATTTATCATGGGATCTGCATGCAACTCCTTCAACGGTTGGTGTCAAAGTGTATGCATCTATTATCGGAAAGTGTTTGCAGCAATTTAGCCTCCAAGGGTGGTGTGTCAGAAAAAGTCCTTTGTTGTCCAAACAGAATATTAAAGCAAGTCTACAGTCTGCCATTGAACATATAAAAGCATAGACCAGGGCCTCTGGAAAAATGTGTAGACGTGTTTAGCGAAAACCAATGATGGCATTTAAGGAGAACCACCTTACAACATTATTTGCTGCTACAGTGTCTGGACAGCTTGCAGTCATCATGACAACTATGAAATCTGCATCATATCAAAGTTTATTTGATGAGAATGCGAGGCCAATCTTCCTTAAAGTAGAATCAGTAATGGATCTTTTAACAGAGTAATGAATAATTAATATAATATAATGATCTTGAAACAGCAAATGTATCAGGGAATGGCTCAAAAAGGAGAAATAGAGCATCACTGACCAGCCTAGTCAAAGCCTTGATTGGAATTTCATTTAAATGTTGTCAGAGGATTTGCAGCTGGCAGTTAATGAAAGGAAACCCACAAACATTTTGCAATTGAAAACATTTTGCATGGAGGAGTGGTTGATTTTAGCGATGGGCAGTTATGTAAAACACTGTCAAAAAGAAACTTCTGCTAAAGGGGCAATACCAACTTCTAAGGGTGCACCAACTTTTTTCCACATTAGGTTATTACATCTAGTTATATTTTTTGTATAATTTTTTTGAATAAACAATTGAAAGGGCACATTATACTTATGTTTTTGTTATTAAGAGTATATTATCCTCATATGTAGGCACTGTTTGGTTGAAGATTTTATGGTTTATTTGTCCAAATATGTTGATAAAGCCAACAACCTCCCTGGGGTGTACTTACGTTTTCACATGACTGTATACAGAAAAGATCAAAAACTGAAGCCCTTTGACAACTTGACTTCTTGATATGGGGGGGGGGGGTGTATTGGGCATTGGGGAAGAGGTTATCTCATACTTAGTGAAATGTCCATTCTTTATTTTCCTCTGTAGCTTTACTGTAGAATTTTCTCCAGCTTTGCAGAAATGGCTTTGGTGAGCTGTGCTTCCGTTGCTGTGCCAGAGAAGGCAGTAGTGACAGTATGGAGCCATGTGTCTGCTCTCTTATCTACATAATAAATACAACATTCATTTATTACAGGTATAAATAATACACAGTATATAATAAAGTATAGCGCCATCAATTTATGCAGCGCTTTACATATGTATTATACATTCACAGTCCCTGCCCTCTTATATATCAGTCCCTGCCCTCTAGGAGCTTAAAATCTAAGGTCTCCAATTCAAATTCACACATACTAGGGCCAATGTAGATAGAAGCCAATAAACCTACTAGCGTGTCTTAGGAGTGTGGGAGGAAACCAGAGTACCCGAAGGAAACCCATGCAGATGCAGGGAGAACATGCAAACTCCAGGAAAGTTATTGAGGTACTGGACTTATATCAGTCTCTTATCAGTTCGAACGGCAAATTACAAAGTGAAAAATGTATGAGGATGTCTGGAAGGCATGGTATAGTTGGTAGTAGTTAGTTACAAGCAACTGGACTTGTGTGTAACTACATAGGAACCCCTCCCTCCGAAACTCTCTTACAGCGATCCCCCACCACTTGTCAACCCCATCTGTCATGCGACAGTGTTTGGTCCTAGTGATTGGCCGCTAGATCCAAGCACATGGAAGGAGGTCACATCCACGTCCATTCACAAAAATGCAAGATGTTAGGCACCACTTAGGAGCAAGATAACAGTCGCAGAAACAACCACGAGCCTACACCTTTAGAAAACTCTGCTGCTGCGAGGATTTCAGAGCAGGCCTACGGAAGCAGTTCTGCTCCGCTGTAACCCTGACAGCAGTGGCAAAAAAAGAGTTAATCCTATAGCCATTGTGTGTCTAGGCAGCTGCCAAATGTCCAAGAACATGGCAAGATGTGTACAAATTTCTACAGTCCAATCATAATGATGCCAAACATGAAACAGAGTTTCAAGGTTGAAGGTGTTAAATGTTTTAAATTATTCGGATAAATATGTTAAAACAGCGTTCTGTGTGGGTGACAGGTGATGATTTTATTAAAGTGACTGAATGGCTCATGTGATGAAAATGTGTTTATTTACCACATTTTAACGTAATGGTCATGTCTAAGAGCAGACATCACACAATTATATTATACTTATGCGTCAGAAAACCCTATTTTGTGTCTGTCTTTGATCTAGTTTCATTTTGTTTATGCGGCCTGACTTCTCTGACTCTACACCTCAGTTGAGGGAGCTTAGCCATGAAGCCAGGGAAATAAACAGTAACAAAGTGACACTAATTCAAAGAGGCTACATGGTTGCAGACAAGCACTAAGAGCCCATTCACACAGGGGCAACTTTTGATCCGATTTCAAGTCACCCCAAGTCGCTTCAAGTCGCGCTACATGAAAAAATCAATGTAAGTGATAGACCACTGAGGTGTGTGCTGTTGTGAATGTTTTAGGCAGGTTTCACTGTTGCGCTGCGGTTTGACCGCAGCACGGGTGTATCTGATGTTTTCACACATTTTACCCACGGTTTTATCTGCAGTCTCATAGACTTTCTACAGATTCTGGCATGTTATGGTATGATACAGCTGAATTACAGAAAGCAGGTTTAATATCAACATGGTCAGACATTGAGGCACAAATGGGCATAAGATCCAAGGGTGGTCCAGAGGGAGAAGGCTAACATAGGTACTTGATTTATTCAAGATTTGAGCAGGTAACATGGAAAATATTAGTGTAGCTGGGTGCCGCTCGCTATGGTTCCTTGCTCAACTTTTCTGCCACCGCTGCTCACAGGGATAGAGCACAGCAGTGGGTGCCTATGTGTATGACAGCCTCTTTCTCCCTCCCATTGTCTAGCAGTGTTACTCTGGCCAATCAGTAGGAAAGGAGGGTATGGCAGGGTTGCCGCTCTGCATCCAGGGAGATGTAATTTGAGAGGACAATGATCGCTGTACTGTTTGCGGCAAAAAAAACTACAGGTCCCAATGGACTGTGCGACTCGGGAGGAGAGGAGGATCTTTTTTTTTTTTTTTTACCATGCTGCATTGGAAAGGTTAGGGCTTTTTGAGCACCAAGAGAGAGAGGACCTCTGTGCATCAGCTCCTGTCTACAGGGAGACTGGACTTTGAGATCTGGGTCATGTGACCATGGGCCAAGGATGTCCGGTGCATCACTGTATCGACTACACTAGCCACAATTGGACTACTGCTACGTGAAAGTTGGAGTGCTTTCTGCTGCTGGCTACAACCGCTGTTATTCAGAAGCCTCAGGGAGAATTTATGGGGGCCCTCTTTTGCCAAGAATATCCACAGCTGTACCCTGGGATTGGTGAGAGGGCTATTAGCCAAGTATTATTACTGCTGGCAGACACTGTGTTACAGAGTGCAGGAGTACACTTCTCATATGTTGCATCCCCACTAGCATTATCCAGCATCCCTAGCAGACCTACATTGCACCCATACTAGTTCTATACTGTAGTTCTACTGAACTTTCACCACTGACCCTTTACTTTAAATCTGCTTCACTTCTACAGCTTACATCAACTGCAAGCAGTTCTGTCAGAACTCTTGTAAAGTGCATCAATTCTCCTTAACGGGCCCATTCAATAGCCAGCAGAAGAAACATCTTAAGGGTCTGCCTCTGTCATAGGATGTGTCCAATAATCCGAACCCGCCACTGTTCACCCATCTTTCTATTAAGCATTGGCAGTACCTACCAGATGGCCTTAGGCCTAGCTAGTCACAAGTTTTTTTACTGATCATTGCTGCACTGTAGGTGGAGTTGTTACAGTTTATGCCAACCTGTATAGCAAGTGTAATCTCACATTTGAATTGATTTCTTTGTGATGATTATCTTGCATGCCAAAGTGTACTCCTACTGTCATTGTTAATTGGATCTCTTTATCTTTGTATAATCATTACTGACAATATAATTTGTTTGTTATTCTTTTTTTAACTGCTGAGTGCAAGTGCATACTGCATTGCTGCTGGGTATTCAGTACCATTATTAGTGACTTCACGCAATACTGCATATGCAGCTAGGTGTGTCAGAAGGGCTGTGGTCTTTGAGGAGGTCAAGGCCAGGAACAGAGAACCCATCTAAACCAGCGGCTCTTTTGTGGGCAGCACTTCACTAGTAATATTATATTTATAATTGTATAAGTCCTCTGCTTTCAGGAATATAACATTTGAAGTGTCTATAATGAATGCTCAAGTCCATAATATGCTTTTCATTGTGCATGTGAAAAAAAAGAACAATGGGTCCAGCATAAAAGAATTAAACCATAACTTTGCACTCATCCCACTAGAAGTGAAGTCTACCATGACACTTAAAAATGAAAACATGGCTGTGATTTCCATACATACCAACAATTATCAGCATTCTTACCTGTTTGAAAAATGGATGAGATAGCAACATACCAGCTGATGGTCTAGATAATATAAATGGAAAAAATTACAATTAGTTTGGTCATATGGTTTATTATTTCATGTATCTATACAATATGGATATAGCACATATGCCCTAAAGACATCCTGGTACCAAAATTTTTCCTGTAACTAGCTTTTTTTTGGAAACACAGAAACAGGCACATAAGGTTCTGCATTAGAGGAGTTCACAGCTCAAAAGTCCCTACCAAAGTCATACATGCCCTGTAACCATCGTTTCAGCCAGCCAGGTAAACTACAAGCATGTGTCCATAACTTTCCTTTTCAGACTTTGTTATCACAGGTAGTGTAAAACTATCTAAAAAAAAGTAAATTTAAAACATATTCGCCTCTCTCGATCTGACAGCTACAGTGTGCGGGGCTGAGAATCCCCCGCTGACGTCATCCAGGAGGAGGACAGGAAGAGAGAGAGAGAGAGAGGCGGCAGGTCGTGTGAGCGCCGCTATAAAATATGGCACATATTGGCTTATTTGACTTCAGTCCCGGAAGGATTTGCCTCCTTAATGACCAGGCCATTTTTTGCGATACGGCACCCATTGCTTTGACTGACAATTGCGCGATCGTGCGACGCTGTACCCAAACAAAATTGACGTCCTTTTTTACCCACAAATAGAGCTTTTTTTGGTGGTATTTGATCACCTCTGTGGTTTTTAGTTTTTGCGCTAAAAAAAAAAAAAAAAAATTATTTTTTTTTTTATAACTTTCTGCTATAATACAAAATAAAAAAAATAAAATAAAAATGTATTCATCAGTTTAGACCGATCAATATTCTTCTACATATTTTTGGTAAAAATAGGCGTATATTGATTGGTTTGCGCAAAATCATGTCTACAAACTACGGGATAGATTTAGGGACTTTTATTTATTTTTATTGTTTTTACTAGTAATGGCGGCGATCTACAATTTTTAGTGGGACTGCGACATTGCGGCAGACAAATCAGACCCCAAGTGACACTTGTGGGGATTGGTGACATTATATAATGTCTATAATGGCTATAAAAATGCACTGATCAATTTAAAAATGACACTGGCAGAGAAGGGGTTAACACTAGGGGGAGCAATCAAGGGGTTAAGTGTGTTCCCTGGGTGTGTTCTAACTGTAGGGGGGTGGGCTGCCAGGGACATGACAGAGATCGCTGTTCCCGGTCACTGTCCCCCAGACATAGAGTCCGCGGGACCCGCGGGCACGCGCCCGCTATCCTTCTTGCGCGGACCGACGTACAGGTATGTCTGTTCATGCAGAAGAGCCGACCTGTGGCAGTATATCTGCGTGAGCTGGTCGGCAAGTGGTAAAAAAAGAAACAACATACACTTGGGCACATCATTTACTATAATAAAGGAGATTGTAGCACAAACACTCAGTTATTTTACCAGGAAAAGGGGGTGGGGATCGGAGCTGACAAGAAGGTAGGGGGAGGACAGAGGAGAGCTGCGGATGATGAAAGCACGTAAACTGACTACGGTGTCAGTGCTCAGCAGCCATAATAAACAGTGGTCAGTTTACTGAGGGGAGGGCAGAACCAGGCAGGATCAGCTAAAATATTTTAGATGATACAAGGGGCCAAATGATACAATGTTATAAGTTCTTTAAAGGAACAGGATCTATTTTTTTTTTAAGGTTACAAACACTTTAAGGACACTTACCTATTCAGGGATCCAGAGATGTCCTTACCTGAGGTCTGGCAGTCTTGTGATGTGTCCCAGAAGGTGGAGGGGGAAGGAGGAGGGGAAGGAGGAGGGGGCAGACTTCTGGTTTAGATCCCATGGTGCATCTGACCAGAAGCGGGAGCGAGAACCTGTCAAAACCAGATACCTGCTCCCTCCCAAAAAGTGCCAAATGTGGCAGTGGAGGGGGGGGGGGGGGGGGGGACGACACAACAAATAAGTGGAACTTCCCCTTTTGGGTGAAGATCTACTTTATTGTGGTTCTAAATCTGGGCCTTTTTTTACCTTTAATGCATTAAGGTAGAAAATGCATTAAGGTAGAAAATGTCTAGGCAATTGTATCACCCTAAATACTTACCCGAGTCCGTCCTATCTCAATCCAACTAAAGGTAGCAAGTGGCTATGGGGGAAGATGCAGAAGAGGAGGTTCTATACTATTGCACAGAGAGGGTAATTATGACAGGTTTGTTATTTTAATTTAAAAAAGTTATATTTTACAACTGCTTTATTAGCTAAAGCCTGTCTTAAACCATCAGGGTAATGACCCATTCCCTCCTGCCAGTCTCCTCATAGATTAAAATTTAAAAAATGTGGCTAAACTAAACTGAAAGCATTACATTTTTTTCTTAAAACTATTATACAGTAGATTGGCAATAATTAGAACACTGTGAGGTAAGCTAGGAAATGTACTTAAAAAAAATAGTTAACATTACAGTATTAAGTATGATAAGCAACCTAAAATCACATACCTTTTCTCAGGATCCTGCTGTAGGCAAATCTCCACTAAGTTCTGCAAGGCAGGTGAGAATGTTCTTGGGGACGGAGTTCTCAGCCTGTCACTAGTCATAGTCTGAGTCATGCTTGCAGCGACTACACTTTCACCTATTCCTGAGTCTACTCCAGACCGGGAGATCTTCATGGGGGACTGTTCACCAGGAAAAGTACCATAAAGTGGATTCTCAGGTGGACCTTTCAGTTTTTGTAGCAGCATCTTACACGAAAAAAAAAAAAAAAAGAGTAAAACATTTTAAGTTGTATGAAATACTCCCAAAATAACAACAACAATAAACAAGGTATCTAAGAAAGTTAATGCATATGCATGACCTAACAATAAGCTTCTATTATCTGCTCCTTTTTGATTTGTTAAATATACCAATGAATGCATTTTACTGTGGGCTAAACTGAAAAAAAAAAAAAAGTACAGCTCTAATGCTCCAGAAGGGGAGTCCTGTGGCTGGGGACACTGTATGATGGTGCTGGTCGCAATGTAAGGCTCGTCAGGCTCAGCTTAGACTGCGGGTAAATGGCGATGTGAAAAATATAAAGCAAATATACCACACTGTCTGCAACCAATGTAAAAAAGCAGCTAGCACAGCAATCCCGACGCGTTTCCTCTTAAAAGACCATCTGGGGTGCTCTTCTGCTGTAGGCACTGTACTTATATAATAAAAAGGCACAGACAAAATGGCGCCATGGCTTGCACTCCAAGCCTCATTCTGAAAGGGCAAGAACTGGAAGTGACATCACTTCTGGGAACGAACATCCTGGCGCCATTTTGTCTATTTCAGGAAGTGGATGTTAATCCACACAATTGACACCATGAGGCTGTGGCTCATTACCCAGGTACCTTTTTAATATACAAGTACAGTGCCTACAGCAGAAGAGCACCCCAGATGATGTCTTTTAAGACGAAATGCATCGGTACACTCTGCTGAAGTCACTGTTTTATTCCCAAGCGCTTTTTTAACTACTAAAATGTGAGTGTATTTTCTCCTTTTTTATTGAATAAATTACTTCCAATTTAAATGGGATTACACTATGTGCCTACTTCTTCTTCCTTTTCATAAATTTGTCCTATTGGAGCAACTATCCATGTGGCTCTCTGTGTATTACCTATCCCATTGAGGTTCATTGTTGGAGTTGGTCTTCTGGTTGGAAGTCGTGTCCTTTGTGACAGTTTCCCCTGGGTGTGTGGCCCTACAAGCCTGATTGACCCATTGGGTGTACACTCATTTGGGTTCAATTGCTCCAGGAAGCCTTTTGACTCTCTGGTGGTGGATCACTTATCAAATTTGGGCACGTTTTTTGTTGTCACATTGTTATCCAGTTCAAGTGTCAGTTATTTTGAATATCTACAATTTATTGTTTAGTTCACCTGTCCAAACACTAAGAACTATAATTTATTTTTAAAATAATTTTTTCCTTCACATTACAGGGGGTCCCCTAGTTATAAACATCCAACTTACAAACGACTCCTACTTACAAATGGAGGGAGACAACAGGAAGTGAGAGGAAATCTACCCCTAGGATGGGAAATTCACTCATATAAGAGCTATTATGGGGAAAAGGTACCTCCACAGATGCTTTATCACCAAGGCTTGTTTCCACAACAACCCAAAATTTTCAAAATCCAATTGTCATTGGGACAGAAAGTGAGGTGAAATCTTCTGAACAGGGGCACACACAGCAAAACAAATGTTACAGGGGTGTTAACCTTTTCCCATGCTATCCAAAAAGCTTAAAAATAGTTTTTTTGGCTATAGCTACACTTAACAAAATGTACCTGTTCCGACTTACAGATTCAACTTAAGAACAAACCTACAGTCCCTAACTTGTTTGTAACCCGGGGACCCCCTGTATTGGACATCATTCACTCATATTTTGATTGTCACATAGTACATTAATTTTTTGGTCTATTATACACGTATATTTTGGTGTTTATACACATTGTCTGCATATATATGTTGTTTGAGTTTCTTCTTAGATCATTTATGTGCACTTTATGTATATATATTATTTTTTAGTTTATTCTGAGATCTATTCTGAGCACTGCACTTACTGTTCACATGCGGGTAAATGGCACCTGGCCACACAAAGGATCAGCAGACTGTAAAGCTAAGATAGTAAAAGATGATGAAAATTGGCTTCAGCTCAGTTCTCCACCCACAGAAGAGCCCTCCCCCAATGCATTTCGCCCATTTAGGGCTTAATCATAGAGGCGTCTTTGTTTTATTTTGTTTCTATGTAAACCTTTATGATTAAGCCCCACATGGGTGAAATGCATTAGAGGTGGGTCTTCTATGGGTGGAGAACAGAGCCCAAGCCAACTCTCATCATCTTTTACTATCTTAGCTTTGAAGTCTGCTGATCCTGTGTTTGACCGAGTACCATTTCCCTGCAGAATTGAAAGCATATAGTTATATCTATACCAGGGGTGTCCAAACTTTTTTCAAAGAGGGCCAGATTTCATGAAGTAAACATGCGTGAGGGCTGACCATTTTGCCTGACATTCTTTGAACCATTAAAATTAAATGCAAATTAAATATTTTATGCAAAGTTTATTGCAAACGGCATACTTTGATTTCGTCACATGGATGACAAATCTAAAACAGATGTTAAATCACTCTGTCTCTCATATCTGAAGGCCAGATGAAAAAAAAATCCAGGAAGCGGAAATATATGTCAGGAACATTGTAAATTACATAACATATTATTGGTAATAAAGGTTGTCTGTCAACTTTTAAGTTAAAAAAATATGAACAGGAACATAACACCAAGTATACATGTTGTGTCCAAATATATTCATAACGGATTTAGACCAACTGACATTAACTGAGATTTTACAATATATTCATCTCAATTGAAAAAAAAAAAAAAAACTTGCCTTCACTAATGTGAAGGGTCAAATGCTGACATTTTGATGCACAAAATGTCAGCAGGTGAGTCACTTAGTCTTGTCCTCACGCGGTTCTTGTTAAAGTTCATAGCAGAGAAAGTCATCTTACACATATATGAGCCAAACAAGCTCTGCATTTTCTTAGTCAATGTTCGAATCTAGATAATGAATCAAAAAGAGCTCCGGATGGCCGCACTGCCGTGAAAAAGCTATGAGTAAGCATCCACTGATGTGAAATGCGTTAGATGCTTTTTGTCCTATATATCCACTTGATGTGACCTGCAACATTTTAATGAAATAAAGGTGCTTTTTTCACGGCAGTGCGGCCATCCGGAGCACTTTTGATTCATTATCTACTTATCGTGCAGAGCCGGCACCTGTGTGGCTGTGGGAGTGTCATCTTACATTGGCTTAGTGTTTGGTATCCTGTGAGCGGTTTTTGCTGCTTTTTGTGTTCAATGTTCGAATCTCTTGAAACCAGCTCTTATCCAGTTGGCGGTAAAATTTCACAAGAGAGAGCTGTTGGTAACGACTGTGTAACTCACTGTCACAATGCAGCTCAATGAGCTCGAGCTGCAGCTGATCTGGAGCATCATCGGGTTCAACAGAGAATGGAGAGGAGAAAAGACTGATCTCCTTTTCAATAGCTGCAGAATCCTGAAAGCGCCGTTTAAACTCACCAGCCAGAGATATGATTTCTGCTGCATACTTGCTCGTTTGTGCACTGATGTCCTGTGGAAAACTGTTCATTATTTCCTGCTAAGCTGAAAGATGTATGGTATTGGGCTATGTTTGTGACAACTGCCTTATGAAAAGTTGCAGCTTTGTTTAGTGCTGCATCTTTCCCCTAAAGACTCGGGTCAGTACATTCAGATGCTTTGTTATGTCATCTAGAAACCACAAATCAGCCAGCCAAATTGGATCAGATAGTTCTCGCATCGGTTGTCCTTTGCAAGAATTCTCAGATTTCCTTTCTGAGAGAGTAGAAACACTGCACTGCAGACCCCCGACCAAGCCATCTTACATCGTTGTGATATACAACATCTTTGTATTCAGCCTGGGTGTCCAGTAAAAACTGTTTAAACTGGCGGTGGCACAGGGCTTTAGAGCGAATAAAATTAATAGTCTTTACCACCAGTTTTATAACATGATCGTATTTGAGATGTTTAGGACAGAGAACTTGTTTATGAATGATACAATGGCATTTAATAGCTTTGCCTCCTTCTTCAATCACCTTGTTAAAGATTAGGGTTGATAATCCACTTCGTTCACCAGCCATAGAAAGTGCCCCACAAGTAACTTCAGTTTCATGTTATCTATGGCGGAACTAACAGAAACAAATAGCTATTTTCCTATTGTTTTGTCCATAAGGCTCTGGAGGTCAAGTAGCTCTTCAGACACATTCATTTCATTGTCCACCCCCTCATAAAAATCAGCAACTGAGCTGTGTCAGATAGGTCCTACAGTGTTACAAGCCAAGCAAATGTTGGCAAACTCTTGCTTCTTCTTGGGACAGATATTCTCAACCATTTTCATAACGCATTCTTTGATAAAGTCACCCTCAGCAAAAGATTTGCAATTTTTATCAATTAAACGTTGCTACCTCATAGCTTGCGCTTGTGGCCTTTTCATTTGACTCACGGGCTCTTGTGAAAAAATGCTGTTGTGACATTAAAACAGCTTCAAGTTGCTTCAACTTTTCACTGCAGTCGCGCCCTGTTAGCTTGTCATATGTGCTATATCTTGACTGGTAGTGTCTATTGACATTATAAGGAATTTGAACAGCCACAGTCTCTTGGCATATCAGACAAACACAGTGATTCTGTATTTCAGTGAAGCAATATACCACTTTCCACCTGTCCTGGAAGCGCAGCCCTCACTGTAAACTTTCCTTCTCTTATTTACAGTCGCCATTTTAGAAATTGACCAGAAGGAGAAGGGATCATGTGAGCGCAGTGCCAGAGGTTTTGGTCTAAGTGTGTTCGTTCGAGCACTAATACACTGCCCAACAAGAATTCTCCTGCCTTTGTGGCTATGTGCGGTGAAGAGTCTAAGGATGAGCCCGGGCGTGTTTTATATATATATATATATATATATATATATATATATATATATATATATATATATATATATATATATATATATATATATATATATATATATATATATATATATATATATATATATATATATATATATACATACACACACACACACACACACACACACACACACACTTGTGCTCAGAAGGTTACATACCCTGGAAGAATTTATGATTTCTTGCCCATTTTTCAGAGAACATGAATGATAACACAAAAACTTTTTTCACTCATGGTTAGTGTTTGGCTGAAGCCATTTATTATCATTCAACTGTGTTTACATCATAATGACAACAGAAACTGCCCAAATGACCCTGATCAAAAGTTTACATGCCCAAGTTCTTAATACCATGTATTGCCCCCTTTAACATCAATAACAGCTTGAAATCTTTTGTGGTATTTGTGGATGAGGCTCTTTATCTTCTCAGATGGTAAAGCTGCCCATTCCTCTTGGCAAAAAGCCTCCAGTTCCTGTAAATTCTTGGGCTGTCTTGCATGAACTGCATGTTTGAGATCTCCCCAGAGTGGCTCAATGATATTGTGGTCAGGAGACTGAGATGGCCACTCCAAAACCTTCACTTTATTGGCTGTAGTCTATGACAGGTCGACTTGGCCTTGTTGTCATGTTGGAATGTCCAAGTGCATCCCATGCGCAGCTTCCTGGCTGACGAATCCAAATGTTCCTCCAGTATTTTTTGATAACATACTGCATTCATCTTGCCATTAATTTTGACCAAATTTCCTGTGCCTTTGTAGCTCACAGATCCCCAAAACATCAGCGAACCACCTCCATGTTTCACAGTAGGAATGGTGTACTTTTCATCATAGGCCTTGTTGACTCCTCTCCAATTGTAGCTTTATGGTTGTGGATAAAAAGCTACATTTTGGTCTCATCACTCCAAATGACTTTGTGCCAGAAGGTTTGAGGCTTTTCTCTGTGCTGTTATGCGTATTGTAAGTGGGATACTTTGTGACATTTGCGTAGTAATGGCTTTCTTCTGGCGACTCGACTATGCAGCCCATCTTTCTTCAAGTGCCTCCTTATTGTGCATTGTTATTTGTGGGTTTTTCTTTGCATCCCGAACAATTTTCCTGGCAGTTGTGACAAAAATTTCAGTTGGTCTACCTGACCGTGGTTTGGTTTCAACAGAACCCCTCATTTTCCACTTCTTGATTAGAGTTTGAACACTGCTGATTAGCATTCTCAATTCCTTGGATATCTTTTTATATCCCTTTCCTGTTTTATACAGTTCAACTACCTTTTCCCGCAGATCCTTTGACAATTCTTTTGCTTTCCCCATGATTCAGAATCCAGATGCAAGGGTCTGTCAGGAGTCCAGAAACTCATTGACCTTTTATACACACACACTAATTACAACAGATCACAGGTGAGGATGGTTACCTTTAATAGCCATTCAAACCCCTTTGTGTCAACTTGTGTGCATATTATCTGGCCAAAATCACCAGGGTATTTAAACTTTTGATCAGGGTAATCTGGCTAGTTTCTGTTGTGATTATGATTTAAAAAGAGTAAACACAATTGATTGATAATAAATGGCTTCAGCCAAACACTAACCATGAGCGAAAGAAATGTTTTTGTGTTATCATTCATATTCTCTGGAAAATGGCCAAGAAATCATAAATTCTGCCAGGGTGTTTAAACCTATGAGCACAAATGTATGTATATATCTCTCTCTATCTCTTCTTTAGCCCCTGACCAATCCCTGAGCGCCTCTCAGGGTAAAGATGAGCTTGGGTGTGTTATGTTCTTTTTAAAATATTATCAATATCTCTCTTCTCTAGCCTGACAAATCCACCAGCGCCTCTCACTGTAAGGATGAGCTTGGGCGTGTTTACAAGTCGATGTGCCTGAGCCCGCTAGGAAGCTGACAGCACGCATTGCCGCCACCAATCACAGGCACTGAGACATTTCCCGATCTCTGCAGCTGCGGACTGGGAAATATCTCAGTGCCTGTGGTCCTAAGTATTCAGACCCTTTGCTGTGACACTCATATATTTAACTCAGGTGCTGTCCATTTCTTCTGATCATCCTTGAGATGGTTCTACACCTTCATTTGAGTCCAGCTGTATTTGATTATACTGATTAGACTTGATTAGGAAAGCCACACACCTGTCTATATAAGACCTTACAGCTCACAGTGCATGTCAGAGCAAATGAGAATCATGAGGTCAAAGGAACTGCCTGAAGAGCTCAGAGACAAAATTGTGGCAAGGCAGAGATCTGGCCAAGGGTACAAAAAAATTCTGCTGCACTAAGGCCCCATTCACACTAGCGCGTTTTTTGATGCATTTTGCATTTTGCAGAAATGCACGGGAATTTTTTAACATGGGTTCCTATGGAACATGTTCACATCAATGCTTTTTTGTATCTCTGCGTTTTTGGAAAGGGTCGGGGACTTTTTTTCATGCAAAAAGCAGCGTTTTGCATGTAATGGTTTTCAATGGACAAGCATCAAAAACGCAAGTGCAGCGTTTTTGCAGCGTTTTTGTTGCGTTTTTGGTGCGTTTTTGGTGCGTTTTTGCCGTTTTTTTTTTTTTTTTTTTATTTTTTTTTTTTTGTAATTTTTTTGTAAGACTGTAAAAAAAAATGAAAAAAAAAAAAAAAAAACGCAAAACGCAAATCGCGGCAAAAACGCGGCAAAAACGCGGCTCAAAAACGTGGCAAGCATGAAAAAAAAACCTCCAAAAACGCTCAAAAGCAACATGCATAGGTGTGAATCGAGCCTTAAGGTTCCTAAGAGCACAGTGGCCTCCATAATCCTTAAATGGAAGACGTTTGGGACGACCAGAACCCTTCCTAGAGCTGGCCGTCCAGCCAAACTGAGCGATAGGGGGAGAAGAGCCTTGGTGAGAGAGGTAAAGAAGAACCCAAAGATCACTGTGGCTGAGCTCCAGAGATGCAGTCGGGAGATGGGAGAAAGTTGTAGAAAGTCAACCATCACTGCAGCCCTCCACCAGTCGGGGCTTTATGGCAGAGTGGCCCAACAGAAGCCTCTCCTCAGTGCAAGATACATGAAAGCCTGGAGTTTGCTAAAAAAAAACACCTGAAGGACTCCAAGATAGTGAGAAATAAGATTCTTTGGTCTGAGACCAAGATAGAACTTTTTGGCCTTAATTCTAAGTGGTATGTGTGGAGAAAAACAGGCACTGATCATCACCTGCCCAATACAGTCCCAACAGTGAAGCATGGTGGTGGCAGCATCATGCTGTGGGGGTGTTTTTCAGCTGCAGGGACAGGACGACTGATTGCAATCGAGGGAAAGATGAATGCGGCCAAGTACAGGGATATCCTGGACGAAAACCTTCTCCAGAGTGTTCAGGACCTCAGACTGGGCCGAATGTTTACCTTCCAACAAGACAATGACCCTAAGCACACAGCTAAAATAACGAAGGAGTGGCTTCACAACAACTCTGTGACTGTTATTGAATGGCCCAGCCAGAGCCCTGACTTAAACCCAATTGAGCATCTCTGGAGAGACCTAAAAATGGCTGTCCACCAACGTTTACCATCCAACCTGACAGAACTGGAGAGGATCTGCAAGGAGGAATGGCAGAGGATCCCCAAATCCAGGTGTGAAAAACTTGTTGCATCTTTCCCAAAAAGACTCATGGCTGTATTAGATCAAAAGGGTGCTTCTATTAAATACTGAGCAAAGGGTCTGAATACTTAGGACCATGTGATATTTAGTTTTTCTTTTTTAATAAATCTGCAAAAATGTCAACAATTCTGTGTTTTTCTGTCAATATGGGGTGCTGTGTGTACATTAATGAGGAAAAAAATGAACGTAAATGATTTTAGCAAATGGCTGCAATATAACAAAGAGTGAAAAATTTAAGGGGGTCTGAATACTTTCCGTCCCCACTGTGTATATATATATTTAAAAAAAAAAAATAACACCCTTGAGCTTGGGGCCACAGAAAGATATATATGCAAATTGCAAGTGGGGGCCACATCAAACCGAAAGCAGGCCGCAATTGGCCCGCGGGCTGGACATTGGACATGCCTGATCTATATCTATAGTAAAAAAAATCCTACTGATCCAGCCAGAAAACTTGAGATCAGAATTACATCCCTCAATGTTATGGACCATAGGAAGGGTGTGAGGTTCTTTAGTCCTTTGCTGTTTCTACAGATAAAGGAGGGAGAGTGAGTGTTGTCATCCTAGGACTGGAAGATTTTTACTGGCATAATCACCAGGTAAAATAATGAAAAAAAATAACTTGGGGAAAAAAGGAAAATAAATGCATCTACCACATCTAAGGACTGGTAAATGTGATACATTATTTTTGTGTTGAAGTTTAGATCTACATTAAAATTACCTCCCCTAATAAGGCCCTGTAATGTGCTTGTTTAAAGTGTTACTACATCCACAACAGTAAATCAGTCTGTATATGCAATAAAGCATGCTTGTTATACTCACTGCAGAACCTAAGAGGTCAGTCCAGTGCATTGTGTACTCTAATCCTCCCCTTCTTCCACTGTCCCCAATCCATCTCCTGCTGGAAACAGAACCTTGGGGGCACTCTGCACATGCTGTTTGGTGTGTATTGCTAGAGAGTTTTTTTCTTTTCTTGGGAGGGTGCATATGATCGGCACAGGGCCAATCAACACACTGTCCAGACAGAGGGGTCAGGGGTCCTGCAGGACAGTCAGAGTAGAATGAAAACTCCTCCTACAAGCTTTAACCAGACACTCATAAGTCATAAGACTGCTACATACTGCTAATGAGAAAAGGTATTTAGCAGTTTATATTTACAAAAATTATTGCATTTCCATGTTCTATGTAGTTTGGGAGACCAGATATTGTGAACGTAGGTTCCTGGGTTTAGCAACACTTTAATACTGCTGCTGAGAAGTCCAGACATTTTAGACCAGCTCAGTAAATAGCCAGTTGTTATAAAGGTTCTGCACCATACTCCAAGTAACCTATTTTTATTCATGGGCTACTATTGGACAGGACCTTCTCTGGAAACCATTGCAACTCAGCATACCTCAGTATTAAGCAAGTCCAATACTCCCACAACCTTATTTTCGTGAGCACAGTTAGTTACTGCTGGTTACTGTTTACGGCGGATTGCTCACAAATTCATCACTACTGCATATGGAACAATCCAGTCAACATTTTAAAAAAAAGTATTTATGATCTACAGCATTCTGATATGTTTGCTAAGACTTTGAACTACCAATTAGGCCTGGTAAGAAGTGTTAAATTGCATTTATTGCTAGGTAGGAATTGTATACACAGGACTTGCAGTATCTGTGCAAAATGTACAATTATACATTTTGGAACACCCATACACATGCAAACGTGAGTATCGGCAGTTACGTACATATAGCTGTACACATTGTTTTCTGTCATACATTTTAATGGGTAAAATTATGCTGCAGCTGTGGCTCCTGAGAGCTAGAACAATAAGCATAAATTACCCTGTTTGACAGCTTGCAAGTTGGAGTGCATGTCCCAAACACAGTCGGTCTGTGTTCATGGCATGTAACCGTACCCACGCGGCTGTCAAATCGGAAGCAGTGGCTGGATCCATGCAGCCAGAACACCTGTGCATCCCCGTGTTGGGAAAATGTACACAAAAGTGGCAAAAAAAGGTTTGTATGCTGATGGAGATCTTTCCTTGTTAAAGTAATGAAACAAATATAAAAAAGCAGGGTATGCAAACTGCATGTGCAAATGTGTGGCACTTGCGGGTCCTCTAAATAAATAATATAGGAATAAATAATATCAACATAAGATAAATGCATGGCAAAATGTAGCATACATTTGTTTCACTAATAATTTTATCTGTTACCAATCTTATGAAAAGAATGACAAATATGTGGTTCTAGCAAACGATAAACAGTTACCTGAGTGCGGTGCATGTCCATGAATGGAACACGCCCAGTAGCTAATTCACAGGCAGTGATTCCAACACTGTAGATGTCTGACTTCACATTGTACCCATAGAGGTCCTATTTAATAAAATAAAATATTACTCATAATGTGCCAGCATACTCCAGAGAGGTTTGTGAGCAACACTTTTGCACGGCTTTTCTATTCCCATACTAAAAATGTCAAATAGGCATAATCTGTGATTGATGTGTTATGATCACTTGCAGCAGTTCTGCTGATAAGGCAGTAAAGCGGGTTCTCCTGTACCGAGCCTGGGCATCATCTGTTCAAGTAAAAAAACGTAAAAAATTAAGGACTTGTTCAGATGTGCTTAACTCTGAAGAGCAGTCAGCATTTAGATCATTCTTCAGAGAGCATTTGACAAGCAGTGAGGAGAAAGATTGCCTCCTCACTGCCTGCTTTAAACCCTACACTAGCACACTGCACTTGCAGAGCAGCGCTATTCAATAGAATGGGTTTTGATCGATGAGGAAATAATCTAGCCATGGCTGCGAAGCCATATTTTTTAGCAAAAATATAATTTGATATTTTCGGAAGGGGTATGGCCCTGTCAGGTAGGCTGTACTGGGCCCCATGATTTCCCTTGCAGGGAAAAATAATTCTAAACTTGCAATCTAATTTCTACATTATAGGTTCTAAAGAGCTTAAAGTGCATCTCTTGTCTGCATGGCCGCTGATAGGGCGGTACAACCAGCCCTCCTGTACCATGTCCGGACAACTTTATTCTTCAACTATGGCGAAAACACTGTGCCCAGGTAAAAGCATTTGACAATGCTCCTAGGCTTGCTGTAAATATAACATAAATATACTTTACCTGGGGACTATGGAATTTATTTTTTTTTATTTTGGGGTACAAGCTTATAAAGCCGGCACACACAAGTTCTTGCTGGCCGTGTCTGATGACAGCTGATCCTGGCGGAGTGATTTTCCTTTCCTCCCCCAGTAACTAAGGAGGGCAAAGGACGGGGCTATAGCCGGGCGGCGGGAGATGATCGAAGAGAGAAGTGGCCGAGAGCGAAGGCAGCACAAGGATCCCGATACACGTGCAGGCTCATAATTTCTGCTTTCTGGAAGGTACAGAGACACATCCATACATACAGAGAGGCATACAACACCTTCTGTACTGTGTGATCATCATCATGATAACGATGATGATCACATAAGCACAGTGAGAGGCTGTTAGGTCTTGTTCACTTTTGAGTTTGGGTGGGGGGAGGCAGTAAAAATGTGCAGCTCAGCCACAGTTTTACCATCTTCCAATCACTCCCCCTTATGCTGCAAAGGTACTACTGCCATACTGCGGCAGTAGTGACGGGATGTTGTGTAAAACACCCTGCATCCATACTACAGAAGAAGGGCCTTTGCAGCCTATAGGGGAAGTGGTTGGGGGTGGACGGGGGGATGGTAAAACTGTGGCTCAGCTGCACATTTGTACTACCCCCCACCCACACACAAAAGTAAACAAGACCTAAAAGTTAGCATTTCACTGTACACTGCCAATCATAAGTTGAGGCATTACCCACCCCACAGCTACACATATACACGGATCATGTATACATGTGGCTGTGGAGCAGGGAATATCTTGACCTCTTACAATTGGTAGGGCAGTGCAGTGGCAGGATGGCGGGCGCGTCCCTGTCAGGTAGGCTGTACGAGGCCTCATGATTTCTAAAAGCGGCTCTGTTTGTCTGTGTCTTATTGGGTCTGTTAGCAATTTGTTTCCATGTTGCCCATAAGTGAATAAGGTAAAGTTCTGCAGCCTTCAAATATCCAATCATGTGCAAGCAAGATTCTATTTTTTTACATTTCCCTTGCACCTGATTGGCTATTCTTTGCAAAGTGAACATACTCAATTGTCTTATGTTTTACTTTTTTTAAGATACCTGTCATGTAGCCTAAAACATTAATCAGAGCATATTAAAGAAGAGAGTATAGTAAAAAACAAAACTAAGTTTCCTTCTAATGTACTTAGCACATGGTAGGTTTAAAACATATGACTAGAGGCAGGAAAAACTGACCTGTCTTAGTAGCTCAGGACTTAACCAAGGCAGCATTGCAGTGCTAAAATTAGGAAAATCATATGCCACCTTAGCCCTTTCACCACTTCGGACCATACTGTAGAGGTGACCAAGCCCAGAAAGAGAAACAAGACCTTCATCTGAGATCAGGATATGGCTGCCGTTCACACTCCTACAAAACAAATGAATACTAATTATTTATGAAGCATTTTAAAAAGTCCTTTTAAATTGAAGCAAAAGGCAACATGTTCAGCTAGCACTTATTAACGAATCCAATTTGGAAACCCTAGGAACTCCAGGCAAATATAAAAATCACTACTAAATCCAGATATGTACAGTATTTGTAAAAAAGTTATAACATTTGTTTTTACATCAGCATACCTGAACATCATAATATAAGCATTTAGTTATCCCCTTTACAGCAGGACCTAAATAACTTGGATAGGAAGGGGAAGCATTGTAAGTAAACCAGATGTATGGGAGTCTGTGCTGAATGGAGGACAAAGAGAGTGATGACCTCATAAAATGTGCAGCTACTCCTTATCAGATCATAGGCAATGATAGGTCCTTCATGAAGCTGTGTTACAGAGATTTGCAGAGGTTACAGACCTGGCTCTATTATGTGACAAGGGTAACTAGATTTGTACTACCACTGATAAAAGCAAAAATCATTCTTAAATGTAAAAAACACAACCTGGGCCTGAAACAACTAATTGATTAATCGACAACTAATCGATTATGAAAATAGTTGTCAGCTATTTTCATAATCGATTAAACCGGTTAGTTGGCCTGCATGCAGAATGCATTATTTGTTTATATATCAGGAAATACAGTGCAGCACACATACAGCTCAGTATACGTCTATATATGTCAATAAGTGCCTGAGAACTTGTGAATGTGTGAGGAGCACTGCCTCATGAGACATGTAGTCCTGGGCAGGAAGTGAGTGGTTCTAAAGGCAGAAGTTTTTTTTACTTTGCTATAGGGACACTCTATACTATATAAGAAAAATGAATGCTCCAGCGCTTAAGAAATAACTGTGCAGCTGGTTAAAATCATGAGTCTTTGCTAGTCAAGCCACCACATCAGCTGTGCTGCCACTCTCCACAGGTCAGGGGAAACCCAAAAAGAAACTCTAAAAGAAAAAGAACAGAGGGCGCACCAGCCTAGCACATTACCTTTGTAACACTTTAATATTGCAAGAAGTTAAAAACGCACTCACAAAACGAGTGATAAAATCAAGTATTCGTTCCATCCAGCAAGATCCGCTGGCCAGTAACAGTTGTGGGGTGTAGAGTCCAAAGAAAGCTGACGTGTTTTAGGGGTGTCCCCTCTTCTTCAGAGCTCAGAGAAATTTTTTTGAAGGAAGACATGGTTTTTGTATGGCCAGCATAAGTGACAGCAGGTGCACAAAGCTTTTATCAAGCCACCTGCCTATAACAAGGGAGTCTGTCATACATAATATATTTCAGTTCTGTCTGAAAATCTAGGACGTGAAGGAAGGAAACTTTATTGGAAAAATAAAAAATTGTTCTGCCACGGTGTTCTGTCTGTTGATGTGGCCCACAATAAAATGGAGTTTGACACCCCTGGTCTAGTGGGAGGAGAAGGTCAAGTATGCAATCTATACAGTTCAAATCTAGGGGGAGAATCCTTTGTAACTTAAGACCCAGTCTAGTGAAAGCAGGAGGCCTTGTATGCAGCTTTACAGAGTGGCAGCTTGAGAAATTGTATGCAGATTTACAGTCTATTGTAAAATGAGAACATGTACAGTATGTAAACTTCCAGAGACCACAGCTTAGCATAATGAAGAGGTCATAGTATGCAGCTCTAGCATGCTCTACGGTCTAGTGATGAAAAATATTCACCTTTCTTTTGTTTTCCCACTGCTCTGTCCAGCTGCTGGGGAGTGATGTTGGGGAAGAGAGCTGGTAGAAGCAAGGAAATATCCCTAAGGTCCAACTCTAGGAACACTAAAAACCAATAATATCTAAACTGTGGAATTTCACCAGTCTGGTCATCCCAGTCTTTGGGAGAAAAGGTGAATAGGGCAGCACCTGTTGCTGACTTGTTTTTTCAGGGTGCAGGCTCCAGGGCTGACATTTAGATCCTAGCTTCACTACAACTATCTGGAATACGCATGATGGGAGCTCAGACTTTTCAGACTTCACTGGTAGCATGCTTATTCCAGACCGGACACTAATTAGGCAGTAAAGCCAGGAGCATGATGATCATCATTTCCAATATACAGTAACAGTTTAACATTTTGCAGCTGAAGGCCAGCGTGAGCTGATAGATCTTTAGCAGAATTTTGAGACATATAACAAATTAAAACATTTGCATATCTGATTAAACAATGGCTACATATGCTATTCTGTCCATTCCATATCACGTTTGAGAGAGTAAGGCTCCATTCACACTTGCGCAACTCCAAAGTCGCAAGATTTTCAGTGCAACTATGATGCGACTTTGATCTGACATTACACTCTCTGGCACTAAGTTGCTTCAAAGTAGTGCAGGCACCTTTTCAAAGTCGTTGCGATCTGAATAGGTGCCATTGAAAATAATGGGCTGCAACTTGTCATGCGACTGTGTCCAAAGTCACATGACAAGCCGCCTAAATACTAATCAGCAACAGAAGTTTTTTTTAGACACAAATGTGGGACGGTTATTAGCAGATTAGGTCTAAAACAGCCTGAAATAGATGTATTAGAAATAATATAATAGAAATGTTTTTTCAACCTACCTGTGAATATATCCATTTTGGTGTAGATAATGTAAACCTTTTAATGTTTCATACAAAATATTTCCTATTAAAGCTTCACTCATTCCTTCAGGATAATAGCTCTTCATGAGGCTGCTAGCAGACCCTGTACAGGAAAGGAGTTAAAACAGTCAGTCCACTTTTAGTGGATACCAGTGGCTTAATTCACCCATCAGCCTTTAATTCTTCACAAGGAGTCAAATTGGTGAAATATAAATAGCCTACTTTCCAGGTCTGTCTACCCAGCACAGTAATGAAGTACAACCCTCCTAGGAACTATTGCCACCACAATTTACAAAATAGCCACCCCAATTTTAGGTAAAAATCAAGTGTTTCTGAAAAAAAGTACAGTATGTGTCTGGAATCTTCATCCAAAAAAGCAGCAGGCTGGGACCTAGAGTGGCCTTGATGTGCTTTATGTCTCTTAACCACTTCCCGCCCGGCCTATAGCAGAATGACGGCTGGGCGGCGGTTCAGTTATCCTGACTGGGCGTCATATGATGCCCTTCAGGATAACAGCCGCCGCGCTCCCGTGGGGGCGCATATTGCGGTGATCGGTGGAGCGGTGTGTCAGTCTGACACACTGCTCCACCGATTTCGGTCCAATCACGGCTGATCACGATGTAAATAGGAAGAGCCGTTGATTGGCTTTTCCTCACTCGTGTCTGACAGACGCGAGTAGAGGAGAGACGATCGGCGGCTCTCCTGACAGGGGGGTCTGCGCTGATTGTTTATCAGCCCAGCCCCCCTTCAGATGACCACACTGGACGACCGGGGACGCCACTAGGACCACCAGGGAAGGGGGCAACATGTGGATGGCCAGGTATGTACCCCATGGCCATCCACAAATGAATGCCCAATCTGTGCCAATCAGTGCCCACAAATTGGCACTAATTGGCACCAGTATGTACAAACACATCAGTGATGCCCAGCAATGCCACCCATCAGTATCATCAGTGCCACCCATCAGTGACAGTGCAACCCATCAGTGCCACCTGTCAGTGCCCATCCATGCTCATCAGTGCCCATCCATGCCACCTATCAGTGCCACCCACAAGTACCCATCAGTGCCGCCCACAAGTGCCCATTAGTGCCACCTACAAGTGCCCATCAGTGCCGCCTACAAGTGCCCATCAGTGCCGCCTACAAGTGCCCATCAGTGCCGCCTACAAGTGCCCATCAGTGCCGCCTACAAGTGCCCATCAGTGCCACCTACGAGTGCCCATCAGTGCCGCCTATGAGTGCCCATCAGTTCCGCATACCAGTGCCCATCAGTGCCACCTATCAGTGCCCATCAGTGCCGCCTATCAGTGCCCATCATCAGTGCCACCTCATCACTGCCCATCAGTGCCGCCTTATCAGTGCCGTCAGTGCAGCCATATCAGTGAAGGAGAAAACTTACTTATTTACAAAAATTTTTAACAAAAACAAAGAAAAACTTGTTTTATTCAAAATTTTCGGTCTTTTTTTATTTGTTGCGCAAAAAATAAAAATCCCAGAGGTGATCAAATACCACCAAAAGAAAGCTCTATTTGTGGGAACAAAATGATAAAAAAATGTGTTTGGGTACAGTGTAGCATGACCGCGCAATTGTCATTCAAATTGAGACAGCGCTCAAAGGTGAAAATTGGCCTGGGCAGGAAGGTGTCTAAGTGCCTGGTATTGAAGTGTTTAACGAAACATTGGTAGTGGGATTATGCACAGTATGTATCCCACTAATTTCTGGTGATCGTAAAAATTAGTCTAGACAATGACAAATAATATTTCTGGATTTCTAGTATGTGTCAGTTCACCCCATTAGAAAACCAACATACTGCATGCAGAGAGTGTTTTTCATCACATTTAAATTCTGACTTTATTCTTACAAGGTTGCTTATCACTTAAGATATTTTTGCAGAATCTAAAGTTGCTTAAGAGTTGGCCTGTTTCCCTCTTGAACCTTTTAACTTTACATTATGCAAAATATAGACTAAAGAGTAAATCTCCATTACAAAAGTACAAATTGAAATAAATTCCTTTCCAAAACATTGTGTAACTGCAAATATCCAAGCCCTTTCACACGTGCGGACCATTCAGATCCGCCTGTCAGTTTTTTCAGGTGGAACTGAAGGAACGCTCCATACACCTCTATGGAGCGCTGGATGTCAGCTGTGACATGTCTGCTGACATTCGATCCGCTCCGCTAAATCCAGACGGATGGAAACCCTATTTTCCATCCATCTGGCGGATCGGATGAAAACGGACAGGAGATCCGTTTTCATCCGATCCCCCATAGAGGAGAACGGAGATCTGACAGGTCCATTTCTGCACAGTGTGTGGAGACAGACTTGTCATCCACCGGCTTAGCGGGGATCAATGGATCGATCCCTGCTGAGCAGGCGGATGTCTGAAAACGGATCCGCACATGTGAAAGGGGCCTAACACGCATCATTTAAGACATATCTGTAAAGATCTGTGTTGGTATTGTAAAATATTGGTAAATATTTTTCCAACAAGTTAAAATTTAAAGCACATATTTTTGAACAACAAGTGATGGGTGGAAGCAGACACTGCGATTTGCGAAAAGCCATGGCCTGCACATGAACCTTGGAACTGAAGCTGTATATGTAACCATGCAGCTGGAGAGTGTATCAACACCCCACCTACACATAGTATTCAGCAATCAGCACACAGAGAAACTGACATGCACAGAAACAGCCAGTTTATGAAGGTGCGATTTCACTCCCTGATTCTCCACCTCTGGGCTGGAGAATCAGGAAGTGAAGAGAGAATTGCTGGAGAATTGAAGAGAAAGTTTACAGACTTCCATCTTCCTCAATCAGAACTGCCAAAACAGTCATCCTGTCCCTGCAGCTGAAAAACACCAAACATATCTTTTGGAATTATGACCAAAAAGTTCAACCTTGGTTTCATCAGACCATAATACATTTTCCCACATGCTTTTGGGAGACTTCAGATGTGTTTTTGCAAAATTTAGCCAGGTTTGGATGTTTTTCTTCGTAAGAAAAGTCTTCCGTCTTGCCACTCAACCCCATAGCCCAGACATGAAGAATATGGGGGATTGTTGTCACATGTACCACACAGCCAGTACTTGCCAGATATTCCTGCAACTCCTTTAATATTGCTGTAGGCCTATTGGCAGCCTCCCTGACAAGTTTTCTTCTCGTCTTTTCATCAATTTTGGAGGGACGTTCAGTTCTTAGTAATGTCAGCGTTGTGCCATATTTTCTCCACTTGATAATGTCTGTCTTTACTGTGTTCCATGGTATATCTAATGGCTTGGAAATTCTTTTGTACCTTCTCCTGACTGATACCTTTTAACAATGAGATCCCCCTGATGCTTTGGAAGCTCTCTGTGGATCATGGCTTTTGCTGTAGGGTGCAACTAAGAAAATGTCAGGAAAGACCTACTAAAACAGCTGAACTTAATTTGTGGTTAATCAGAGGCTTCCCCCTCTAAAAGATTTCAGTTTGTGTTTCAATTGAGTTGCACAATTTATAGGTCACATTAAAAGGGGGAAAGAGTTCTGAAATTATTTATTTTTTTACATCACAGAAACTTGACATTTTAACAGGGGTGTGCAGACTTTTTATATCCATTGTATATTTGTGTAGGGGGACTTTAACATTATTATTTTATTAATAATATCCAGTGTAGTGTGAGGTACTGAGGAGAGCGGTCTCCTCTGAGCATGCCGGTAAACTCAGCAGTGGCAATTCACCACTGCTTAACCGCTTGCCGACCAGCCGCCGCAGTTATACTGCAGCAGTTTGGTTAGGCTGTGCAAGTCGCCGTAGGTGTACATCGGGCTCATACACGGCCATCTGTGGGAGCACGCGTGACGATTGGCCAGCGGGGGAGCAAATAAGCAGGTCTGGCAGACTCAATGTTCGCTGGCCACCCGCGATCGTTTCCCGCAGTGACAGAATGGGGATCTGCCAAAGTAAACAAGGCAGATCTCCGTAATGTCAGGGGATGACACATAAATCCTGTCTTTCTGCTATGCAGGAAGACGGATCTGTGTGTTGTCCCAGGCAGCCCATCCCCCATACAGTTAGTAAACACACTGAGTGAACACATTTAACCCCTTGATCGCCCCTAGTGTTAACCCCTTCCTGCTAGTGCCATTACTACAATGTCAGTGCATATTTTTAGCACTGATCACTGTAATAATGTCACTGGCTCCCAAAAAAAAGTTTCAAAAATGTCAGTTAGGTGTCCGATGCAATGTCGCAGTCCCACTAAAAATCGCAGATCACCGCCATTACTAGTAAAAAACAAAAAAAAAAAACAAAATAAAAATGCCATAAATCTATCCCCTATTTTGTAGACGCTATAACTTTTGCGCAAACTAATTAATACATGCTTATTGGGGTTTTATTTACCAAAATATGTAGCAGAATACAAGTTGGGCTAGATTGATGAAGAAATTAAATTTTTTAAAGGTTTTTTTTGGGTGGTTTTATAGCAAATAATAAAAAAATATTGTTTTGTTTTTTTTCAAAATTGTTGGACTTTTTTTGTTTATAGCGCAAAAAATAAAAAACGCAGAGGTAATCAAATACCACCAAAAGAAAGCTCTATCTGTGGGGAAAAAAATAACATAAATTTTGTTTGGGTACAACGTCGCGTCAACAGCTTCCTGATGAAGCAATCATTATTGCAAAACGCGTAGAAGCTGCTGGGAAATTTTACCACGTCGTTATGTCACTTCCGGCTGGGCGAGAGCGAGGTGTGGAACGCAAGCCAGGCGAAAACGAGGCTTGCACCGCACGCCGGCCTAGGAACCACAGCATGCTACTTTTTCACCCATTACTAACTGCTGGAACCACTTGGTGCCGGCTCATGGGCACCATAAAATGTGAGTTATAGTCTTTTGTATCTAAATTTTAAATAAATAGCAATTACATATTGCGCAATGATCGTTGTCTATTTCCTATGAGGATGGATATGGCTTGCCTATAGCAATTGGGGTCAGCAAGGAAAACGTTACAGGTAGAGTGGTCATCCCTTCTAAATGAACCAAAGGCGCACACATACCAGCATCTGGTGAGTGGTTAATCCATGTGGTGGTGGTATTGTCACTTAAATGGTGGAAGTGTCACAAGGAGAAACGGATGATTAATTTGACAAGCACAAGGATTATCTAAAGAACAGTTTACACGGTATCTTGTATTAATTAGCACTTTGCACATAGCACAAATTGGACATTGTAGCTTTATATTTATTTAAGGATTGTATTCTAATGTAGTTTTTATGAAATTTTTGTAATGGCACATTGCACTTTATATATTTAGTCGGATATTATAAGTTTGTTAATTTTGATGGTATATTGAAGTATAGAATCTTGGTGGCACAACAGTTTTGGGTATACACAAAATTCATAACTAGTGGTTTATCTGATTTTAAGGTAGTAGGGTAGCGCAGTCAACAGTATTTCTATTTATATTTATAGCACTTATTATTGGTGGATTTTTTGATTGCAGCAACCAAATTAGTATTTAAATTTATTCATTTTAGAGTAACATATGCGCCGGTGACTCTCACATACTCAAAAGAAAGCTCTATTTGTGGGGAAAAAAAATGACATAAATTTTGTTTGGGTACAACGTCGCACGCCCGCACAATTGTCAGTTAAAGTGACGCAGTGCCGTATCACAAAAAATAGCCTGGTGAGGAAGTGGTAAATCCTTCAGGGGCTGAAGTGGTTAATGATGCTATTCCTTGCGAGGTTACAGTAACAGTAGCCATTTTTCAGTGTTCAAATAGTTTGTAGATCACTTCATTCCTCATTAGGAGAAGCGATCTACACTGCTTCATAAACAGGCACTCAAAGCAGCGTGGTCTCCTCTGACAATGCAGGCAAACTCAGCAACGGTAATTCACGGACAATTTAGACATTGGAATATGTGCATTATGATGCATAGTAGAGCTGCACAATTCTGGCCAAAATAAGAATCACAATTTTTTTGCTTAGAATAAAAAGATCATGGTTTTCTCACGATTCTCGCGACATAATTTTTTTTTTTTTTTTAGGAGAGAGAGAGATTGATTGAGAGAGATTGATTGAGAGAGAGAGAGATTGATTGAGAGAGAGAGATTGATTGAGAGAGAGAGATTGATTGAGAGAGAGAGATTGATTGAGAGAGAGAGATTGATTGAGAGAGAGAGATTGATTGAGAGAGAGAGAGAGAGATTGATTGAGAGAGAGAGAGAGATTGATTGAGAGAGAGAGAGATTGATCGAGAGAGAGAGAGATTGAGAGAGAGAGAGAGAGAGATTGATTGAGAGAGAGAGAGATTGATCGAGAGAGAGAGAGATTGATCGAGAGAGAGAGAGATTGAGAGAGAGAGAGAGAGAGATTGATTGAGAGAGAGAGAGATTGATCGAGAGAGAGAGAGATTGATCGAGAGAGAGAGAGAGAGATTGATTGAGAGAGAGAGATTGAGAGAGAGAGATTGATTGAGAGAGAGAGGTTGATTGAGAGAGAGAGAGATTGCGAGAGAGAGATTGAGAGAGAGAGAGAGAGAGAGAGAGAGAGAGAGAGAGAGAGAGAGAGAGAGAGAGAGAGAGAGAGATTGACAGAGAGAGACATTGACTGACAGAGAGAGAGATTGATTGAGAGAGAACTTGATTGATTGAGAGAGAACTTGATTGATTGAGAGAGAACTTGATTGATTGAGAGAGAACTTGATTGATTGAGAGAGAACTTGATTGATTGAGAGAGAACTTGATTGATTGAGAGAGAACTTGATTGATTGAGAGAGAACTTGATTGATTTAGAGAGAGAGATATTGACTGAAAGAGAGAGGGATTGGATTGGGAGAGATTAAAAAGCATTGCTGATTCTAAAAAAAAAAAAAAAAAAAAAAAAAGCAGTATAGCAGCTCACATTTCGCCAGTGCCACTCAGTGCTGCAGTCACGCTTGTGGTGGTGCGCTGTCCCCGAGGCCTCTGGGAAGAAACATACTTACTGACCAATCACATTCTTTGCTGACGTCAAACGTTTCACACTGGCTCCGACGGCTTCCCCTCCGCTCCGAAACAGGCAACCTCATGCTACGGCCACAATAGTGATGGCAGCATCCCGGGGACACCATCGATCGCTGAGTGGCACTCGCTTTTAAGCTGACAACAATTTGTTTAATGGTCAGAATCGTTCAAATCCGGAGTTGCGATCGTGGCGGATGGAGAATTGCGATAACGATTCTCTGCGATTAATCGTGCAGCTCTAATGCATAGGTGTGAAAAAGGCGTAACAAAGCCGTAATGAGTAAATAATGAGACTGTTTGTTAAACCTATCCTTACAGATTACTCATAACTGGAAAGTTATATAAAGTGAGAACCATACTGCAATCAATGCTATGAAGGAATCTAGTCATCACTTACCATATGCCATGAAAGGGTTAATAACCCAAAGCCAGGTCCCCACAGTAAACATCTTCCACGAAAGCAAAATGTTAGGATTCCGAAAAAATGAAGACATAACCACTTCATTCTGAAGGAATACAAGTTATGTTTCTTTAAAGCACATTATTACAAAACAAAGTAGACTATGTAACATTCTATGACTCAAGAAATTGATTCAGTTCCCTTAAAAGAGAAGTTTGGGAATGCAGAAAAATAAAAAAAATAATCATAATCACCTAGATTTCTGCAGCACAGATCCATGCTGCAGCTGTACCCCACTGGCTCTACCCCAAGAACTGAGCGATCCAACTCCGCTGATCATTCAGTTCTCCCTCTCTGCTCTCAGCAGAGAACTGTGACTGTCAGTCACCAGGTCTCTGCTCTGCCCCTCCAGCGCTCACTGGAGCACTGGGCTGTGGGGGGGGGTGGGAGGGGCTGGCATGCTGAGAGGCTGAGCCAGCTGCCAGTCCAGGCATCTGGGTGGATCCTGACGAGAGAGAGAGACTATGATTTTCATAGTGCTTTGCATAACGTATGTAACAATGCATTTTTAAAAAACTGTATATACACAGGATGAATTCTCATTATAAAGGACTAAAACACAGCCAAGAAGGTATTGTTCATTAGTAAAATCATTGCTGTAATTGTTTAGCTACAACAGTACAGTTTCTTTAAAGTGTGGCAAACCAACAGATTTTACAGAGAGTACCAATTACACTACATACACATTTTGCATCATTTGACACTGTACATTCTGCTGAGTACTGAAATGCCTGCAGTGTTCAGAGGTCATTTTTCAGAGGTGAGTGGTATGTAGGACATGATACAGGGGTCAGTAGGATGTAGAGCAGTGTCCAGGGGTCAGTAGGATGTAGAGCAGTGTCCAGGGGTCAGTAGGATGTAGAACAGTGTCCAGGGGTCAGTAGGATGTAGAGCAGTGTCCAGGGGTCAGTAGGATGTAGGGCAGTGTACAGAGGTCAGTGTTATGTAGGACATTGTACAGAGGCCAGTAGCAAAAAAGGCAGAATACAGAGATCAGTAGGATGTAGAGCAGTGTACAGAGGTCAGTAGCAGAAAAAGAAGTGTACAGAGGTCAGTAGCAGAAAAAGAAGTGTAGAGAGGTCAGTAGCAGAAAAAGAAGTGTACAGAGGTCAGTAGCAGAAAAAGAAGTGTACAGAGGTCAGTAGCAGAAAAAGAAGTGTACAGAGGTCAGTAGCAGAAAAGGGAGTATACAGAGGTCAGTAGCAGAAAAGGAAGTGTACAGAGGTTAGTAGCAGAGAAGGCAGTGTACAGAGATCAGTAGGATGTAGAGCAGTGTACAGAGGTCAGTAGCAGAAAAGGAAGTGTACAGAGGTCAGTAATATGTAGGGCAGTGTCCAGGGGTCAGTAGTAGGTAGGTCAGTAGGATGTAGGGCAGTAGCAGGAAAGGCAGCGTACAGAGGTCAGTAGGATGTAGGGCAGTGTACAGAGGGCAGTAGTAAGTAAGTAGGGCAGTGTACAGAGGGCAGTAGTAAGTAGGGCAGTGTACAGAGGGCAGTAGTAAGTAGGGCAGTGTACAGAGGGCAGTAGTAAGTAGGGCAGTGTACAGAGGGCAGTAGTAAGTAGGGCAGTGTACAAAGGTTAGCAGTATATAGATCAGTGTGCAGAATATCCATTATAGTCTTAAAGTATAACCAAAGGCTTTTTTTTCTAGTTCTGGATAGAGTGGAGCTGGATTAAACCACCTGTCTGGTTTTCACTGCTTTACGTTCTCTGTTAGGGAGATTCATCCTCTCTGTTTGTCCCGTTTACCATTATCATCAAAAGTGAAAGTAAAAGAAAATGTTGGGTTGTCTCCAGAAAAGTAATAAGGGGGAAATCTTCTAATGAGGATACTAGTTCTGGTGACCTGGGGGGGTCGTAGGGGATTTCCTTAATTTGCAGGGATTTCCTCTCACTTCCTGTTTTGGCTATGGAACAAGATGTTAAGGTAAATCTCCCCAATTGGAAGCAGATGCCAAAAAAACACTGACAGGGGTTACACCCGTCTCCTCTTACTCTATCCAAAATGACAAGGGGGGGGGGTGAGATATTAGGGGTCTAAACAGACCTCTGATGTTCCACCTTTGAGGCAGAGAAAGGATACTGAAGACACAGCCTTCAATCTCCTTCTCTGCAGCCTAAGCTGCACAGAATGAATGGACAGGAATATGTAGCGCTGTACAGAGCTTCCCGTTCATTCACAAACTGAAGCAGTTTACTATGCCTTAGTTATGAATGGACAGAGTCAGTGTTCGGTACGGATCACTGACTCTCCATTCAGATATGGAAGGGGCTGCTAAATTAAACATTTACCGGCCCCTTCCCTGCTCTCCATCCTGACAGATCTCCGCGGCAGTCAGCGAGAGAGGGGAAGGGGAAGCCAGAAAAGCTGGGTGAGGGGAGGGGCCTGGAAAAGAGCATGGAGGGGGGGCGCTAAAGATAGTACAAGGGGAACAGCAGAAGGAAAGCTGGATAGGAGGAGCAGCGGGGTTGGCTGCATGTAGAGAGATCGATCTCTCCATTTTCCTCCTACAGTCACTGAATGCCTGCCTCTCCTCCTCTCCCTCCCACAGGCACTCAGCAGCTGCAGGAGGAAAATAGAGATTGATTCCTCTATATCCAGCTGCCACCGCAGCTCCTCCTATCCAGGTGTACAGGGGGCCCACTGAAGCATGGGGCTGGCTCGCATTTGCGATCCCTGCGACCCCTGTAGGTACGCCCCTGCCTGAGTCAAAAGCTAGAGGCCACTTTAGGTCTAAGGGCTTGTGTTGACGGGCTTTTGTTTTGTTCAAGACTGCTTTTCTCCCAATACAAGCCAAGGGGAACTTGGAGAAGGACAAGAAGCAGGATGATGCAGGTTAGAGTTGGTCAAACTTCTGAAAATTTTGACGTTAGTGCAAATAAAAAAAAGTATCATGGACAGCAAGTACTAAATCATTTTTAAGACAGGATATACAGTAAAAGATTAACTCCAGGATAAGGAAAAATGTATTTCTCCCAGATTTGTGCAGTAATTCAGTCTAAAATTATGACTTTGTGTAGGGGCTTCTTATAATAAAGACCAGTCACAGTTTGTCTCTCCTTGTGCAGGGTGACTGGTTTTGTCTTGTTCTGCAGTGGGAGAACCCGCTAGGTCTCTCTCACAGTTCTGTTCTCTGCGCAGTGCTATGTATAGCAAAGCGATGGTGTCACTGTTTCTGTTAAGGTAATAATTTTGTTTGCAAAGATGTTTGGATATAAACACTTCTACCGTGCAAACACAGTAGATTTATATCCTTTGTGGCTAACGTGAAATATATTTAAGTGACAGTTTTTGTGCCTAAAGTTCAGCTTTAGGATTCTAGCAGATACCAAGTTGTGACTTCTCTTTAATGATGGGAAATATAACATATCCTTCTGTTACCTGTAAGTATTTGATGTGTTCATCAGAACAGTCATCCAAATCTGTGAGTCGCACTGTGACAGATGTTCCAGTAGGAGTATGTTGAGCGAGGTAGATTGTGGTTAAATTGTTAAAATCTTTCCCTGTAAGATACAAATGAATAAGTTCTAAACTAATTTTAACAACAGTCAAAATAAGTATAACATGCTAAATTACAAAGCTCAAAGTTTCTTAGTAGATCATGTTCTCGCCATTTAAATTTTAGCAAGAAGCATATTTTCAAAGCCTTCCATAGGACAACTAGGAAATGCAGTTGCTTTAACAGTAACACAAAAACTGTGAACAACTTTCAGGTTTTCTGCAAAAGCATTTCCACTGGCACACCTGCGTTTAGCTTTTCTAAATGCAGAAGTGGTCTGGTAAGAACAACTTTTATGCCTCCCAGATCACTTTTTCCTGCTTTCAGATGTTCCTACTTTAAAGTAGGTTTAGCAGCATTTTTTTTTTCTTTTTTTTTTTTTTTGAATCAAGTATTTTTTATTATCAAAGGTTTTTTTGACAATACAAATACATTATAACAAAAGCGTATCACAAAAAAAAATTTCCAGACAACAAAATAAAGAAAAATAAACTTATATAAAACAGTTCCAAAACCTTCTTAGTATCTCACAGACTAAAGAGAAGCATTAATGACGACTACCTGTGTTAGCATTTAGGCTTCATGTACATGGGACATTTTTACAACCTCTCCTGAACGATTCAACTTGACAGATAGTAACCTACATTTAAAACGTCCGTTTTGCCGCGTTTACATGCTGCGTTTAGCGGCGTTTTGCCGCATTTGAGTTTAGAAGCGTTTCTGGAAAAAAAATTTTTTTTAAATGGGCAAAAACGAAAAACTCCTAAACGCGGGTTACCGCGTTTGGCGTCTGAACTCATTTTTTTGCCTTCAAAAAAAGGCCTATAAACGCAACTACCTAAAAACAACAGTAAACAAACCTGTGTACATGTACACATAAGATAATATTGAATGAGTTCAGGGGCAGTTGAAAAAAGTGTCCAACTGCCTCTGAACGTCCATTTAGCAGCAGCAGTGTACATGGGGCCTTAGAGTTTCTAATTAAATCCTGGACACAAACACAAAAGCTAAACTGATTCCCACCTGAATGGAGGTAAAACACTTGTGTGAATGGCACAATTGAAAGATCATCACATGCATTAAATAGGAATTTTAGGAATGCCCTCTAAATGCATATTAATGCAAGTTTGACAGTACCGGTGTGAAGGAAGCCTGATCTGGAAACAATAATATGTGAAGGGTAAAAAGGCCCTATGGATCCCTTTCTCTGCAGCCTCAGCTGCACTGAGAATGAATGGAGAGAAGACAGCGGCTCCTCTCCATTCATAAACTGAGACATCGTAATCACAGGAGATTACAATGTTTCAGTTATGTGAATGGACAGAGTCAGCTGACTCTGTCCATTCACAAAGGAAGGAGGAGGACATGGAGAGAGAGAGAGAGAGAGACAGCACAACGGAGGGGGACAGCACAATGGAGGGGGACAGCACAACGGAGGGGGACAGAGAAAGAGAGAGGGACAGAGAAAGAGAGAGGGACAGCGGAACGGAGGGGGACAGCGGAACGGAGGGGGACAGCGGAACGGAGGGGGACAGCGGAACGGAGGGGGACAGCAGCACGGAGGGGGACAGCAGAAAGGAGAGGGACAGAGGAACGGAGGGGGACAGCAGAACGGAGAGGGACAGCAGAACGGAGAGGGACAGCAGAACGGAGAGGGACAGCAGAGGGGGAGAGCAGAACGGAGGGGGCATGGAGGATGCGGTGACAATCAGCAGTGATCACGTGTGGGGGAGTTACAAGCACCGATCACCGCTGTATGTCACTAAAGCAGCTGAAAGCCGCGGGGGGAGAAGCTTGTAACTTCCCCACTCGCCGATCACTGCTAACTCTCAAGGTATCGGGGGAAGCATCGGGAGCATTTGCCCGAGTACAAGTACTTGGGCAAATGCTCGGTATCGGTGCCAATACCGATACTAGTATTGGTATCTGGACAACCCTAACACTAACTAACCCACATGCCACCTCCCAGCTGTAGGAGTTTGCCCTTGGTAAGCTCTGTTGTTCAATGGTGTTCAGCTCACCCAAGTGGATGACACTACTGCCCCACCTATGTCACCATGTTCGGGTCTGGCAACTGGCCACTCGGGCCTGAACAATATCACATGGAAAAGATCACATGCTTTCTTGTACCTAGAAATCCCACTCAATTACTGCAACAGAAAGGTGATTATAACAGAGCAGAGAGGTGGCAAAGAAGTTGGAATCATTGAGTATACCGTATTAAGGCAGTGGGCTGTCAAGAGAAAGTGTTAATTTGCCCTCAATGGGCAACATAACAGCATATTTTTAAAACTAATTATGATATTGCATTATCTTAAAAAGTAAACATGAGAACAAGAGTACCGAGTTCCTCTTGGAGCTCATAGCTGGAGGCTTCAAGGGAGCGTACTGGCACGTCATGCCCTCCCAGAACAGGAGGAATCCAGCACTGAGGCAGCTCGCCTGCCTGAAAGAAAGACCAGAGTATTTCAGAAACCAGACAACTACTAACTTGTACATATGTACCATAAACATTTAGCTTTATGATGGGCTTTTGCCTAAAAGAGAAGCATGTTATACAAAGAATTTAACAGAATATGTAAAAAGGCAATCAAGGATGCAAACATTCAAAACGAACGACAGATTGCAAAAGATAGCAGGACAAACCCCCAAAAATTCTTCAAATATATTAATAGTAAAAAGGTCAGGTCTGAACAAATAGGCCCTTTACAAAATAATCTAGAGTGGGTGACTGGGAACAAAGAGAAGGATAATTTATTAAATACTTTCTTCATCTCTGTGTATACAAAAGGGGATTAGGAGAGCTCATATCTATAATGGGGGTGATATTTACACAGCCCCAAATGCTCCACAATGGCTCAAAAGTGAAATGGTTAAAGAAATATTTAGACAGAATAAAGGAGGATAAAGCAGCTGCATCCACTCACGGATCCTAAACGAATTGAGCTCTGTAATTTCAAAGCCATTACATCTGATTTTTAAGGACTCTTTAATGACAGGAATAGTACCACTGGATTGGCGCAGGGCGAACGTGGTGCCTATATTTAAAAAGGGATCAAAGTCTTTACCAAGTAACTATAGACCTGTTAGTTTAACTTCTATAGTCGGGAAGATACTGGAGAGTTTATTGAAAGACCACATAGACGAGTTCTTGCTGGAATAAAAACATTTTAACCACTTAAGGACCGGCCTTGTTTTGGATTTTAGGTGTTTACATGTTTAAAACAGGTTTTTCTGCTAGAAAATTACTTAGAACCCCCAAACATTATATATGGTTTTTCTTCTAACACCCTAGAGAATACAATGGCGGTCATTGCAATACTTTTTCTTGCACCTTATTTGCGCAGCGGTCTTATAAGCGCACTTTTTTTGAAAAAAATTCACTTTTTTGAATAAAAAAATAAAACAGTAAAGTTATCCCAATTTTTTTTATATTGTGAAATATAATGTTACGCCAAGTAAATTGATACCCAACATGTCATGCTTCAAAATTGCGCCAGGTCGTGGAATGGCGTCAAACTTTTACCCTCAAAAATCTCCATAGGCGACGTTTAAAAAATTCTACAGGTTGTATATTTTGCGCTACAGAGGAGGTCTAGGGCTAGAATTATTGCTCTCGCTCTACCGGTCATGGCGATACCTCACATGTGTGGTTTGACCACCGTTTTCATATGCGGGCGCTACTCGCGTATGCGTTCGCTTCTGCGCGCGAGCTCGTCGGGACAGGGGGGTTTTAAAAATTTTTTTTTTTATTTTTATTATTTATTTTACAATATTTTATTTATTTTTACACTGTTTAAAAAAAAAAAAAAAATTGTGTCACTTTTATTCCTATTACAAGGAATGTAAACATCCCTTGTAATAGAAAAAAGCAGGGCAGGACCTCTTAAATATTTACACTAAAATGCAATAAAAAACAAAAAAACAAAAAGTCATTTAGAAAAATGACATTTGAAAAAATATGCCTTTAAGAGGCGTGGACGGAAGTGACGTTTTGACGTCGCTTCCGCCCAGCAGTGTCATGGAGACGAGTGAGCGCCATCTTGGCCTCACTCGTCTCCAGACACACCACGGCACAGGACGCGATCGCCTCCGCTGCTACCGACGGCTCCGGTAAGCGGCGGAGGGCACCGGATCGCGGCGGGGGGGGGGGCCCTCTCCCGCCACTGATAAAAGTGATCTTGCGGCGAATCCGCCGCAGGGACCACTTTTATCTGAAAGCCGGCCGCCGCACGAAAACGGGGATACCGGGGTTATGGCAGCTTGCTTCTGCCATAACAACGATATCCCCGTTCAAACTTAGGACGTACATCGTCGTGCGGCAGTCGGGAAGTGGTTAAGCAACAGACAGTATGGATTCATGAAAGACAGAAGTTGTCACTCAAACCTGATTTCTTTTTATGAAGAGGTAAGTAAAACCTTGGACAGAAGAGTGGCTGTGGACGTGGTATACTTGGATTTTGCAAAAGCGTTTGATACAGTTCCCCACACATGGCTCATGTGTAAGGTAAAGTCTACAGGCTTGGAAATATCAGTTTGTAAATGGATAGAAAACTGGCTAAAAGACAGAATTCAGTGAGTAGTGATTAATGATTCTTACTCTGAATGGTGTCTCTCTGGACTCCAGAGAGAGAGATATAATTTTGCCCCTGTTCAAATCATTAGTAAGACCTCATCTGGAATATGCAGTTCAGTTTTGGGCACCAGTTCTCAAAAAGGATATCAGGGAACTGGAGAAAGTGCAGAGAAGGGCAACCAAACTGATAAGAGGAATAGAGGAACTCAGCTATGAGGAAAGATTAGAGGAACTGAATTTATTCACTCTTGAGAAGAGTAGAATAAGGGGGGATATGATGAACATGTTCAAATATATAAGGGGTCCATATAGTGAACTTGGTGTTGAGTTATTCTCTTTACGGTCAACACAGAGGACACCGGGGCACTCTTTACGTCTAGTGGAAAAGAGATTTCATCTCCAAATACGGAAAGGTTTCCTCACAGTAAGAGCTGTCAAAATGTGGCATAGACTCCCGCCAGAGGTGGTTCTGGCCAGCTCAGTAGATTGCTTTAAGAAAGGCCTGGATACTTTCCTAAATGTACATAATATAACTGGGTACTAACATTTATAGGTAAAGTTGATCCAGGGAAAATCCGATTGCCTCTTGGGGGCTCAGGAAGGAATTTTTTCCCCTGCTGTAGCAAATTGGAGCATTTGCTGGGGTTTTTTGCCTTCCTCTGGATCAATTGTGGGTATAGAATTTTATTTATTTATTTTTTTTTTTAATGGATGAACTGGATGGACTTGTGTGTTTTTTCAACCTAACTATGTAACTATGTTTTGTTTTTTTTTTTATTTCAAATTTATACTTACCTAGGTGGATGCGGCATCTGTCCCCCGGCGCCTCTGCACTGAAAACCGAGCGGTCAAACATCGCCGATCGCTCAGGTTTCAGAGATCCGTGAGCAGAGAGCTGTAGGCTGTCAGTCCCAGCTCTAAACTCATCTCCCTCCACAATCATTGGAGCGCTGAGCTGTGGAGGGGGCGAAGCGGGCCGTCTCAGGTTCTCAGCGGCTTGCTGAGAGGCCGAGATAGGTAACAATCCAGACTCCTGGCGGATCCAGACTTTATTGTAGTGATGACGCAGTGCCTAGATTGATATCCGTGACGTCAGCAGAAAGCTCAGACTTCAGCCCGCTCTCTGCTGAAAACGGGTCACAGGAGTGCAAAAAGAACTGCACTCCTGTGATCCATAGAAGAAGCCCAGCCAAAAGACCTTTGGCTGGACTTCTCCTTTAATATATATATATATATATATATATATATATATATATATATATATATATATATATATATATATATATATATATATAAAATAATAATAATAATATATGTATATATTTTTGCAGGTAAAAAAATTTGCATTATTTTTTTTTTTACACTGGAGCCTGTAAAGCATTACACCTGCAATCATCAGATCATGGGTGCAATGCCAGGCTCCTGCAGACTTTCCGTTTACTGTCTGTCTGTACCTCCAGTTACGGCCAGGCAGTTACTGAATTGCAGAAAGAAACCATGAACTACGAGAGCGCTTACCAGCACCCCTGCAGTTTATAGAGAACGACAAGCCGTCGGCCACAATGGCTGGTGGTACTTGTATTTCATTCATTTACAGAGCTCTGTGAATGAATGACGCGACCGCATGGGCAGAGCCCCACATGGTCACGCTGTTCTAAATTGTGACAGCGGGTATGGAGAGAGGATGCGCCACACCCCACCACCCCTGCTGTCACAGTAACGGAGGGGTTAGGGGGAGAGGAGGCAAGAGCTGGAACATGTTACATGTTTCACCCTAAATATAAGTGGAACATGAAACTTGTTCCATAGGTGAACTTAGTATTTAACTGCACTATTTGTTTCCATTGATATCTAATAATCAGTTAGGTTGATTATATCTTTATACCATAAACCCTGCAATATATAAAAGGAAAAACATAAGATGTTTCATTACCCAGTGTGGATAGATGCTGCAAGTCGATTCTTTACTCGGGCTTATAGATTTTACAGGTGTCCGTCTCAGGCAGGAACAGTCCTGTAGTGAAAAACAGGTTTTTGAACTGTTATAGAAAATCACTTACAAAGCACTCAATGTTTGGCATTTGGGTATAATATTTTTTTTTTACATTGTTTAATCTGTCTACTAACAGATATGTTAAGCACGTACAGTATGTAAACCACATTGCTAGGCTTTTAAAATATGCCAGTGTTTGCTTTATGGCAGTGGTTTGGCCATACCATTTCTTGACAGACGAGCCCCTAAATGTTCTTGTAGCAGCCAAATCATGAATGGTTTTCTTCCCTTCACCTTAACAGATATTGAGTTGGCTGGAGCCTGGATCATCCACTACATCCAGGACTAATATTAAGTGTTAGATTAATAGAAAACTATAGTGGCATCTACAACTTTTTGAAGAGTGATACACAGGGTGCAGGTTCTCAACCTCACTCAATAAGCAGAGTGGTTGGAGGGGAGAACACAGGATGATATCAGCACTAGACTAGAAAGTAGATCAGCAAAGGGTCTTGTCTCCTTCTCCTGTAGTCCTGCATCTGGCTACATATATATGCCTCCAATTTAACTCCTAACTGTGCCCTAGACATAAATGTCCTCAACAACTTGCTGTATGTGCAATATCTGAACTTAGCTACCATTAGTTACTCTACATTAGCTGCTGAATTTGCTTTATTTGGAACTATGGTGGTATTATTTATCTCTACACCAGTAGAAAGTATGCCACGCTTAATGCATTAGTCAAGTCACTACAAACCCTGGGTGGGTTCCTGTATATTTAAATGCACAACAGAGATACTAAATCCTGATTATTAAAAATCAAACGTATCTCAGGATAATTTTTTTCTAAAAATGTTAATTTAAAAAATGAATATTGTGTAGCCAGGTGCTGGGCTACAGAAACTTGGAGAATGAAATTTGTACATCCAGTCGGTTTAGGCCCAGCATAGCCGCCGCCATTAATACACTCTGGCAGTATAGTTCCTGCGTTTGATAGATCAAGTTTTACTATTGTCCACTGCTGCACTTCAGATGATGTCGCTGTGGTTTATGGTGGTCTGGATGTTAAAGTGGAACTACAGACAAAGCTTTTTTTTTTTCCATTTTGGATAAGAGTAAGGGAGAGTTATAACTCCAGTCAGATTTTTTTTTTCACCATCTGTGGCCCATTGCAGAGACTTTCCTTTACTTCCTGTTCCATAGCCAAACAGAAAGTAAGATGAAGTCCCTGCAAATTAAGGGAATTCCTTGGGGACCCCTAGGTCACCAGAACCAGTGTCCCCATTAGAATATTTCCCTCCCATTGCTTTTCTGGGAACAAAATTTGGAATTTTCTTTTTCTTTAATGTTCAATGACAACAGTAAACAGGACAAATAGGGAGGATGAGAGGTGACAAATAGAGAGGTGAAGTTCTGCCTTTAGGTATACTTTAACTGCTTGCCAAACATATACTATATATATCTGGTGGCAAGGCAGCTCTTCTGCGCCAGATCCTGTACCTTGTACATGATCCGGCAGCTCCAGGTATGGGGTGCGCTTGCGCGCCCCCGGCAGGCTGGCGGGAGCCGATTGGCGGGTACGGCAGACTAGATATCTGCCGTCACCCGCCGAAGCCTCGGTACACTGACAGGATGGCAGTCTGCCTATGTAAACAAGGCAGAGCGCTGTTCTGTCACTACAGAAGACATGGATCCTGTGTCTGTTAAGCAGGGGCACCAATAAATGCCTTCTCCTAGTACAAGCACCTCCCCCACAGTAGTAGATCACTGATTAGGCACACATTTAACCCTTTCATTGCCCCTGTTAACCCCTTCCCTACCAGTGTCATTAGTACAGTGGCAGTGCATTTTTTTTTAGCACTGATCACTGTATTGGTGTCATTGGTCCCCAAAAAGTGTCCAAAGTGTCAATTAGTGTCACGACTGTCAACCGCAATATCGCAGTCCCACTATAAGTTGCTGATTGCCGCCATTACTAGTAAACAAATTAACCACAGAGGTGATCAAATACCACCAAAAGAAAGCTCTATTTGTGGGGGGAAAAAAAGACAAATTTTGTTTAGGTACAGCGTTGCATGACCAAGCAATTGTCAGTTAAAGTAAAGCAGTGTCATATCGCAAAAAATGGCCTGGTCATGAAGGGGGTAAACCTCCTGGAGCTGAATTGGTTACATGTCACCTTATGCCTAACCTGTACCGTTAGTCACTTTGCATGCTAAACTGCATCACCTCCATTGTCCTTTTATGTTGTGCTTATCTGTCATTTTATTTTGTGCTTAATAACCTTATTAAAACAGAGGTTTGCCCTCCGCTGCAAAAATTAAAAGCCAGCAGCTACACATACTGCAGCTGCTGGCTTTTAATATTAGAACACTTACCTGTCCTGGAGTCCAACAATGTCGGCACCGCAGCTGATGTTTCCATCAGCTGTCGGGTGCTGCCGCCGCCATTGCGGGTAAGGGTGCTGCCGCTCCTCTCCTACTGGCCTGGCAGCAGGAGAATGAGGAGGGGGCCCCAGCGATGACGTCAAAGTCCGCGGCCTGGACTTCCGGAAGTGGTACCAGGATACCTGCGAAAGACAGGTATCCGCTCCCCCCGAAAGGTGCCAAACCTGGCACCAAGGGGGGAGCAGGCAAATGAGCGGAAGTTCCACTTTTGGGTGGAACTCCACTTTAAGTGACAATATATTAAGTTGCTACTGGGTACCAAGTATGCCTTTCAGTAATTTACTGTGTTTGAGCATTTGTGCACTCAAACTAATGTGTGGGAGGGGCTTCCTGGAAATGGGCATTCAACTTTCCCATAAACCCACAAAGCATTATGTTGCGATAACCTCAAACGGCTCTTTTTCCAGCTGTCCTCACACACCTCACTGAAACTTAAATTGATTGTAATCTCTGTTTTTTTTAAATATTTAACATGCTATGCTTAGCTGCTCTGTACAAGAGCAGCCATGAACCTCCTTTTCTGGTGCTCTCGGCTCCTCTTCTTCTCTGCACTCCCCCATAGGAAGCTGCTTTCTATGGTGGCGCACCCGCGGCTCGCTCCTGACCCAGACTGTGTGCGTCTATTGACACACAGAGCAAGGCTCAGCCCTGCCCCCTGCTCTCTGGATCTGACAGACAGCAGCAGAAGCTAATGGCTCCCACTGCTGCCTCTGTCAGTCCCTGTGTGAGGATGGGAACAGGAGAGAAGACTGCAGCCATGCACAGCACTGGATCGATTCAGGAGTGAGGTAAGTGTTTAGAGAGAGAGGGGTGCACAGCAAGTCCTAATATGTTTTTACCTTAATGCAGGGAATGCATTAGGATAAAAAATATTTTAGCTTTAGAACCTTTTTAAAGCTGAACTCCAGGATAAGCAAACTAAACAGAAGAGAGAAGTGTACTCTTATTGAATCTTGGTGTGCTATTTGAATGTAAAAAACTGACTCATCTATTAGTGAACCTCTACAATGAAAAAAAAGTTCAAGAACTGATAAAACAATACTTTGACAGTAGATTCAGCTGGTTTGTACAACAATATCTTTAGTGAAATCAATTTTTGACAAGAAAAGGAATAACATGATAAAAATGTTATGTTGCCTGTTATGCAGTGGTCTGTGTGTCTATATTTTATTAAAATGAATACATTAATAAATAAATATTAATAAATTGTGCCATACATTGTACAATTTCTGTACAATCTCCTTTTGAACTACCAAAACTATATAATATGAGGAGAAACCTAAGCAATGTTTTCAATTTGTATCCAATCAGTGAGGCCCTTGTACTACATAGTATATGGTAGATCTAAAGGAGATTGTACAATCTCATACACAGCAGAAAAAAACAATGGACAAATTACACACAGTAAAAATAAAGTGATTACAAACAAGCCTGTTAAAAGTCCACATATGCACACATGTACAATAGTAATAATTTCTAATCCATATGTAAAGCAGCTTTCCAGGTATTTTTGCCTAAAGTCATGTAACCAACTAGGACAGGAATAAATACAATCTATAATCATTTTAACTAAGCTTACCAGACAAGACATCGAGACATGAAGGTATTGATTGGTGGAACTTTCATGAGTCCACCCAGGTTCCTAGATTTGATAAAATACAGATTAGTTACTTAGTACACAGCCATTTCATATGTAAACATGCTATTTATTAATACTTATAAGGCCTGATATGTGCAAGTTAAAGAAAACAACCAAAATCTGCATAGATGAGGAAAGTTTTATGAACAGATGAATGTTGATGTTGAGGTAAACGCTAAGGTAATGCTGAGGCCAAGATTTGTGTCAATGGAGGAGAACCATCATATTCCTCTTCTGATTGAGGAAATCATTCTACTTAATGAAAACATAACAAGCAGGAGCAAAGGCCTATTGCATTACCTGATGGAAACTTTATGAATGAACAAAATAAGCCAAAAACACTCACAAATAGCCAGAAGGCTAAAAGCGTTGAAAAGAACAAAACCCAAGTGACAAGAAGGTCCAGATGTAGATGGGCATCACTGAGACATTGGCACCTTTCAGACGTACATACTGACACGTTTCAAGGGACAAGCCCCTTTATCAGAGCATAGTTTGTCTGTACATCACATCAACCTTTAATAATAGCGGCCCTATTCCTCCTCTTCTGGGTTCTCCTGTTGGCGCTTCTGGGTCCCCCTCTTCATGAAGTGCCACCATAGGAAGCCATTTGCGGGTGTGAGGGAATTAAATTGCTACCTAAACATTTTTTACCTCAATGCAGGGAATGCACCAAGGTAAAAAATGTTAGGCTTTAGAACCACTTTAAACTTTCTACATTCTCCAAATAGGAGTATTGCACAGTCCTCATAGCATGTCCTAGTGAGGGGATGCTGCATTAATTTAGCCTGTGCCCAATAGAGATTCACTTTCCTCAAGCACTTACCCAATAATGCCTTGCAATAGACAGGACATACTGATGATCTGATCTCAAAGTGCAGAGGGCACAGCAGCCACAATTGAAAAGGGCAAAACAAACACACTGCAATATACGTCAGTAGATACACAGTAAATAAACAGAGTAATTATCAAATTACTACAGTCTGCCCCTGGTGGAAATACTTTAGACTCAGAAAGAACATGCACATAAAATATCAACATAAACATAGCAAAGGTTACCATGGGTGTCACACTCTGTAGACGGTTTTATTTTTTATTTTTTTTTGGGGGGGGGGGGGAGCAATCAATTACAGAGATCTACCACAAAGAAATCATGATTGGTAACACATAGACATCATGCTACAAAGTCTAGAATGTGCACTAAAGCATGAGGTTGCACAGCACAGGTTGGTACAGCATAGCAGGGTCTTCCTAAGGTTACATTAACCACTTGAGCCCCGGACCATTATGCTGCCTAAGGACCAGAGGTTTTTTTCCAATTTGGCACTGTGTCGCTTTAACTGCTAATTGCGCAGTCATGCAATGCTGTACCCAAACGAAATTTGCGTCCTTTTCTTCCCACAAATAGAGCTTTCTTTTGATGGTATTTGATCACCTCTGCGGTTTTTATTTTTTGCGCTATAAATGGAAAAAGACCGAAAATTTTGAAAAAAAATGATATTTTCTACTTTTTGTTATAAAAAAAATCCAATAAACTCAATTTTAGTCATACATTTAGGCCAAAATGTATTCGGCCACATGTCTTTGGTAAAAAAAATGTCAATAAGCGTATATTTATTGGTTTGCGCAAAAGTTATAGCGTCTACAAACTAGGGTACATTTTCTGGAATTTACACAGCTTTTAGTTTATGACTGCCTATGTCATTTCTTGAGGTGCTAAAATGGCAGGGCAGTACAAAACCCCCCCAAATGACCCCATTTTGGAAAGTAGACACCCCAAGGAAATTGCTCAGAGGCATGTTGAACCCATTGAATATTTTTTTTTTTGTTCCAAGTGATTGAATAATGACAAAAAAAAAAAAAAATATTTACAAAAAGTTGTCACTAAATGATATATTGCTCACACAGGCCATGGGCCTATGTGAAATTGCACCCCAAAATACATTCAGCTGCTTCTCCTGAGTACGGGGATACCACATGTGTGGGACTTTTTGGGAGCCTAGCCGCGTACGGGACCCCGAAAACCAATCACCGCCTTCAGGATTTCTAAGGGTGTAAATTTTTGATTTCACTCTTCACTGCCTATCACAGTTTCGGAGGCCATGGAATGCCCAGGTGGCACAAACCCCCCCAAATGACCCCATTTTGGAAAGTAGACACCCCAAGCTATTTGCTGAGAGGCATATTGAGTCCATGGAATATTTTATATTTTGACACAAGTTGCGGGAAAGTGACACATTTTTTTTTTTTTTTTGCACAAAGTTGTCACTAAATGATATATTGCTCACACAGGCCATGGGCATATGTGGAATTGCACCCCAAAATACATTTAGCTGCTTCTCCTGAGTATGGTGATACCACATGTGTGGGACTTTTTGGGAGCCTAGCCGCGTACGGGGCCCCGAAAACCAATCACTGCCTTCAGCGTTTTTAAGGGCGTGAATTTTTGATTTTACTCTTCACTGCCCATCACCGTTTCGGAGGCCATGGAATGCCCAGGTGGCACAAACCCCCCCCAAATGACCCCATTTTGGAAAGTAGACACCCCAAGCTATTTGCTGAGAGGCATGGTGAGTATTTTGCAGCTCTCATTTGTTTTTGAAAATGAAGAAAGATAAGAAAAAACTTTTTTTTTTTCTTTTTTCAATTTTCAAAACTTTGTGACAAAAAGTGAGGTCTGCAAAATACTCACTATACCTCTCAGCAAATAGCTTGGGGTGTCTACTTTCCAAAATGGGGTCATTTGGGGGGGGTTTGTGCCACCTGGGCATTCCATGGCCTCCGAAACTGTGATAGGCAGTGAAGAGTGAAATCAAAAATTCACGCCCTTAGAAAGCCTGAAGGCGGTGCTTGGTTTTCAGGGTCCCGTGCGCGGCTAGGCTCCCAAAAAGTCTCACACATGTGGTATCCCCGTACTCAGGAGAAGCAGCAGAATGTATTTTGGGGTGTAATTTCACATATTCCCATGGCATGTTTGAGCAATATATCATTTAGTGACAACTTTGTGCAAAAAAAAAAAAAAAAAAATTGTCTCTTTCCCGCAACTTGTGTCGCAATATAAAATATTCCATGGACTCGACATGCCTCTCAGCAAATAGCTTGGGGTGTCTACTTTCCAAAATGGGGTAATTTGGGGGGGTTTTGAACTGTCCTGGCATTTTATGCACAACATTTAGAAGCTTATGTCACACATCACCCACTCTTCTAACCACTTGAAGACAAAGCCCTTTCTGACACTTTTTGATTACATGAAAAAGTTATTTTTTTTTGCAAGAAAATTACTTTGAACCCCCAAACATTATATATTTTTTTAAAGCAAATGCCCTACAGATTAAAATGGTGGGTGTTTCATTTTTTTTTTTTCACACAGTATTTGCGCAGCGATTTTTCAAACGCATTTTTTGGGGAAAAAAACACACTTTTTTAAATTTTAATGCACTAAAACACACTATATTGCCCAAATGTTTGATGAAATAAAAAAGATGATCTTAGGCTAAGTACATGGATACCAAACATGACATGCTTTACAATTGAGCACAAACGTGCAGTGGCAACAAAATAAATACATTTTTAAAAGCCTTTAAAAGCCTTTACAGGTTACCACTTTAGATTTACAGAGGAGGTCTACTGCTAAAATTACTGCCCTCGATCTGACCTTCGCGGTGATACCTCACATGCATGGTGCAATTGCTGTTTACGTTTGACGACAGACCGCCGCTTGCGTTCGCCTTAGCGCAAGAGCAGGGGGCGACAGGGGTGCTTTTTTTTTTTTTTTTTTTCTTTATTATTTTTTTGCTTTTTTATCTTATTTTTAAACTGTTCCTTTCATTTTTTTATTTAATCATTTTTATTGTTATCTCGGGGATTGTAAATATCCCCTATAATAGCAATAGGTAGTGACAGGTACTCTTTTTTGAAAAAATTGGGGTCTATTAGACCCTAGATCTCTCCTCTGCCCTCAAAGCATCTGACCACACCAAGATCGGTGTGATAAAATGCTTCCCCAATTTCCCAATGGCGCTATTTACATCCGGCGAAATCTAAGTCATAAAATGCTCGTAGCTTCCGGTTTCTTAGGCCATAGAGATGTTTGGAGCCACTCTGGTCTCTGATCAGCTCTATGGTCAGCTGGCTGAATCACCGGCTGCATTCTCAGGTTCCCTGTTGAGACAGGAGAGCCAGAGAAAAACACGGAAGACGGTGGGGGGGGCATTCCCTCCCACGGCTTGTAAAGGCAGTCTAGAGGCTAATTAGCCGCTAGGATTGCTTTTACATGAAAGCCGACCGCTGGCTGAAAAGAATGATACCAAGATGATACGTAAACCTGCAGGCATCATTCTGGTATAACCACTCAAAGTCGTGAATGGCGTACCTGAAGACAAAAAAATGGTTAACAATAAAGCACAGTAAACGGTAAAGTATAAAAAATTGCAGACCTGAAAAACAAACATGATAAAACATAATAACAATAAAACGTTGCAGAATAGAATACAGTAAAAAAGAGCAGAACAATAGAGAGAGAATAGAGAGAGAGAGAGAACAATAAAACGACAACTGTTTTTTTTTATTTTATATTTTTGTATGTGTTTTTTTTTTTTTTGTTTACACTTTTTTTTGTAACTAACTTTTATAACTGTAAACGGTTCCAGGTTCGAGTCTCTCAAAATGCGATGGCATCTTGGGAGACCCTGTGAAAGTGTGTCTAGTCTGTGCAATGCTGTACCCTACGCTAATACTCAACTAGTGAATGGTAGCATTCAAAACATTCACCAATGCAAAGACCAGGATTGTCAGGACAGGAGGGACAATAATAGCGGGTGTCACGCCTATATCTGCGCTTGCTGCAGACACGACATCTTTTTTGGGGGGGTTCGTTGGGTAGGGGTACTCGGGAGGACATAAAAATGTCTCTCATGCAGCCAACTGCATTTGGTTGGGGATGTGAATGGGGGAAGTACGGGCGCTGCAGAAGCGGTGGGTTCCCAATTAGGATTGGCGAATGCAGCAGGAAGGGCACTATAGGCACGACGGGCCTGTGTTTGTCTTTTTGGTGGCAGCGGGACACTACTTGCGCTTGCCACCTCACCAGCTTGAACTGCACTTATGGGACTCGCCATGTCACCAAGTGTTACTGCAGTGCTGGTTTGACTACGACCGGGGTGTACTAGGCCGCTGGTGCTTGCCAGTTCAATAAAAAGTTTCCAAAAAAAAACTGTTAGCGATCGCAGGGATCAGGCCTGACTCTGCGAACGCTGCAGTTATGTGTTTAGTGTTTTGTAAGTGACAGTGATCGATCGATACTGCACTTGGGTGGGCTGGGCTGGGCCGGGCGGAGGGGCAAAACGCAGGTGCTAGCAGGTATCTGGGCTGATCCCGTTAACACTGCGTTTTTGGGAACCCTAAACTGCTGGGGACGCTAGTATAGATCTGATCGGATCAGATATTGATCCGTTCAGATACTATACCACTAAGGGAGGTGTACGGCGCGTGTGTGGGTGTTAGCGGTACTGGCGCTAACCTGACGCTGCCTGGGGCTGGTGCTTGCTAGTTCACCAAAATGCTACCAAAAAAACTGTTAGCGATCGCAGGGATCAGGCCTGACACTGCGAACGCTGCAGTTATGCGTTTAGTGCCTTGTAAGTGACAGTGATCGATCGATACTGCACTTGGGTGGGCTGGGCTGGGCCGGGCGGAGGGGCAAAACGCAGGTGCTAGCAGGTATCTGGGCTGATCCCGCTAACACTGCGTTTTTGGGAACCCTAAACTGCTGGGGACGCTAGTATAGATCTGATCGGACCAGATATTGATCCGTTCAGATACTATACCACTAAGGGAGGTGTACGGTACGTGCGTGGGTGTTAGCGGTACTGGCGCTAACCTGACGCTGCCTGGGGCTGGTGCTTGCTAGTTCACCAAAATGCTACCAAAAAAACTGTTAGCGATCGCAGGGATCAGGCCTGACTCTGCGAACGCTGCAGTTATGCGTTTAGTGCCTTGTAAGTGACAGTGATCGATTGATACTGCACTTGGGCTGGGCCGGACGGAGGGACAAAACGCAGGTGCTAGCAGGTATCTGGGCTGATCCCGCTAACACTGCGTTTTTGGGAACCCTAAACTGCTGGGGACGCTAGTATAGATCTGATCGGATCAGATATTGATCCGTTCAGATACTATACCACTAAGGGAGGCGTATGCCGCGTGCGTGGGTGTTAGCGGTACTGGCGCTAATCTGACGCTGCCTGGGGCGACGCATATCACCGCCGGGCGATCAGGGGGCTAAACCTTTATTCGGTAATAAACGGCGGGTTCCCTGACACTATAAAAAATGAAAGAAACTAACCAGCGTCACCCGTAACGATTATACGGTGATCAGTGGTGAAAGGGTTAACTAGGGGGCAATCAAGGGGTTAAAACATTTATTAGGTAGTATATGGGGGTCCCTGTCGCTATAAAACGCTGACGGCGAACCTAAATATTTACCTCACTAACTAGCGTCACCAGCGACACCAATACAGCGATCAGAAAAATGATCGCTTAGTGACACTGGTGACAGGGGGTGATCAAGGGGTTAAAACTTTATTAGGGGGGGGTTAGGGGGGTATCCTAGACCTAAAGGGGGCTAATACTAACTGTCCCAACACTGTAACTGTCACAAACTGACACCGATGCAGTAATCAGAAAAAAAAAAAAAAAAAAACTGCTGGTGTCAGTTTGTGACAGGGAGGGGGGGGGGTGATCGGGGGGTTTTGTGTGCCTGGCATGTTCTACTGTGTGTGTAGTGTTGTGCACTCACAGTGAAGTCTTCTCTCCTCGGCGCTGCAACGGAAAATACCGAGCCGAGGAGAGATGACATCATTTCCTTTGCTGCTGTTTAGCATACAGCAGCAAAGGAAGTGATCTGATTGGCCGGCGGCGATCGCGAGGGGGGGGGCCACGAACGGATGGCCTCCCCCTCACCTCCGATCGCCGGGGGACATAACAGGACCGCCTCGGGCACCGGGGGGGGGGGGTCCGATCGGACCCCCCACCCGCGGGAGGCAAATCACGTATATGCACGTGATTTTGCCTGCCCGTGCCGCCTTGCTAACGTACATCGGCGTGAGGCGGTCCTTAAGTGGTTAAATACGATCTCTCCTCAACTCTCTAAGCATTAGTTTAGAGTCCTGGGATAGAGTCAGTGGGAAAACTTGGTCTTCCAACCATGCCTGAAGCTGTAGGCATTAAAGTGATACGAAAGTCTATTTTTTTTTTTTTTAGTTAAAAATAACAAACATGTCATACTTACCTGCTCTGTGAAGTGGTTTTGCACAGAGCACCCCAGATCCTCCTCTGCTCAGGTCCCTTGTCCGCACTCCTGGCCCCTCCCTCCTGTTGAATGCCCCCACAGCATGCGGCTTGCTATGGGGGCACCCAAGCCAAGCCACAACTGTGTGTCTATATAGACAAAGAGCCGTGGCCCCGCCCCCTCTCTCTCCTCATTGGCTTACTGACTTTGATTAACAGCAGCGGGGGCCAATGACGTTGTGCTGCTGTCTCAATGAGGAGGGGAGTTCCGAACAGCCGAGACACTCCTGCAACATCGCTGGATCTAGATGGACCTCAGGTAAGTATTAGAGGGGCTGAGGAGGGCTGCGGATTCGCCGCGAGATCACCGTTATCGGCGGCGGGAGAGGTGCCTGGGGTCTTTTTGACCCCAGATCTCATATTTAAGAGGACCTGTCATGCTTTTTTTCTATTATGTTTACATTCCTTGTAATAGGAATAAAAGTGACCCATTTTTTTTTTTTTTTAAACAGTGAAAAAATAAATAAAATCAAGTAAAATAAATAAGAAAAAAACATTTTTTTTTAAAGCGCCCCGTCCCGACGAGCTCGCGCGCAGAAGCGAACACATACGTGAGTAGCGCCCGCATATGAAAATGGTGGTCAAACCACACATGTGAGGTATCACCGCGATCGTTAGAGTGAGAGCAATAATTCTAGCCCTAAACCTCCTCTGTAACTTAAAACATGCAACCTGTAGAATTTTTTAAATGTGGCCTATGGAGGTTTTTAAGGGTAAAAGTTCGACGCCATTCCACGAGCGGTGCAATTTTGAAGCGTGACATGTTGGGTATCAATTTACTCGGCGTTACATTATCTTTCACAATATAAAAAAAAATTGGGCTAACTTTACTGTTGTCTTATTTTTTTTATTCAAAAAAGTTATTTTTTTTCAAAAAAAAAGTGCGCTTGTAAGACCGCTGCACAAATACGGTGTGAAAAAAAGTATTGCAATGACCACCACTTTATTCTCTAGGGTGTTAGAAAAAAGAACAATATATAATGTTTGGGGTTCTAAGTAGTTTTCTAGCAAAAAAAAAAAAAACGGTTTTAAACTTGTAAATACCAAAATCTCAAAACGAGGCTAGTCCTTAAGTGGTTTGCATAGAATGCATTAAGATCAAAAAAACTTCTGCCTTTACAACCACTTTAAAGAAGAATTCCATGTATGGGTATTTTTTACATAGTTACATTAGTCCAGCTTGGGCCAATGTAACCATGCATATACCCTACCTGTGGTATTCCTCTAGAAGCTGGAAATCACTGGAGTAGTGACTACTCCAGTGATGTCCACTAGCTTCTGGGTCCTGTGCCAAGAGGCTTCCTGACGCACTCTGTACACAATAGGTTGCCTGCTTGGCATGCCAATTGGGCACCAGCGAATGCTTTGCATTTTCTCAATAATGGCAAAGCCTTGTCTTAACGGACAAGATGGAGAGTGTGATGTCACCGCCCTGGCTATCTACCTCGTCCAATCAGAAAATGCTTTGCATTCACTGAGAAAATGTAAAGTGGTCTCTAAATTGCGTCCACGCTAAGCAGCCAACCTCCTGTTTCAGAATGCAAGAGCTGCCACTTGACACGGGACCCGGAAGTTAGTGGAAATCACAGGAGTAGCAGTATCTACTACAGTGATTTCCAGCTTCTAGAGGCATCCCACAGGTATGGTCTATGCACAGTTGCATTGGTTCAATGAAAATATGTCAAAATTTCCATACCTAGAATTCTTCTTTAAGACTTAGGCCCAAATTCTGTAGACTGGAATTCCTGGCACCTTTTCTACAAACTCAAACAACACTTTTCTCCAGCGATCAGCTAATTTATGTTTGCCTGAGGGAACCAAATGGCAGAGAAATACTTTATCACCAGGTTGCACCATAACAAACTGGCATCAAAACTTCTTTTATTGGCAGTATATATATATTTGAAGCATTTAACTCATCCTCTTTTAAACTATTTTTGAGCCATTCAACATATAGTAGTGACTTTGATGTTCCATTCCATTATTAGACTTGCCCAATCGTATATGACAATAAAGAGATGGGCTTTTATCCCAAACACAAGTAGGTAAAGAGGGAAAACCCAGTTGACTCTTGCTTGGTACAATTGTTGGCACATACCATAGCTCCAACATGTTCCTATGTTGGTTAGCACCATCAGGGAGGGTGCCCAGCATGCCCAGCAAGGTACAACTGAAACGTTCACAGAGGACATCCCCACTGTATGATAAGGTGTGATACTGTATAGCTCTTGTCACTGCTAAACAGTATTCACAGTCTGACCCCTGGTTAGAGCGAATTTGATCTGGAAAATAACTTCTCCCACAACAATGCAGACATTGCTTTCTGGTCAGTCTTTGCATGGGTAGCCTAGAGCATATTAAGTGAAATGATCAGTCACAATTAAAACATTGCCCATCCCCCTGCTGTTATTGTCGATACACAAACAACACATGCACACTAAATCCATTGGGTCAGAATGTTTCAAGTGTTCCATAGGGGAAGCTTAAATAAGAGTTTTCCATTGCAGATATCTCACACAACGCCTAAAATATTCTGCAAAAGCTTCCCTCATTTGCGTCCAAATGAAATGGTCTTGGATTACTGGATTAGATTAGGAGTATCATATGCTTTTGTAGTTGAATGTTTTCTGATCCCCCCCAAGGCGGTGGGAGAGAAGTTCATATTTGGGATGCACTGTTCTTCAGCTCACAAGGGAATCAAGAATGCGAAAATTTAAAAAAAAGCAACACAATATTCTTGCACATCTGCTGTAGCACAGTGGGTGGCCACAGAACATCCAGGTACTTCTTCCTATTTAACTTTTTCCAGGTTCAACAGCAACCCAGGGCACATGGAGAGAGTATCAGTCTCAATATTTTGGTAGTCAGATCATAAGTGAGTGTGTTGTTGTCCGTTCCCACCTCAAACTGAGCCCCATACAACTAAACATGCAGCTTTTCAACAAAAGACCACATCAGGGCAGAAAATTCCAGCTTGTGTACAGGATGATTGTCTTTTGCCAGGACCTTGAACAAGGGAGTCCACCGTGAAAGCTTGTCCTGAAAACTTGGATGTTAGTGCAAATAAAGAAAAGTATCATGGACAGGACTCAATTGTTTTTTTTGTTTCAAGTGAACAAATATGGCTGCAGTGACCTCTCAGCCTCTCAGCTGAGCTAAGGCTGACTGATGTTAGCAGCAGGTCTCATTACTCCTGGATACTACTGTGGAAGATTCCTCCAAATCCATCATAACTGGCATTTACATGGAGAATGTAAGACTTTTGTAGGTCTAAGCAAGCCATCACAGGTGCTTGTGTAAGGCTTTTCTTAAGTTCTAGAAAAGCTTCCTCACATGCAGAAGTCCACTTCATTGAAAGTTTTGATGGTTTTATCAGCAAGAGGGGTTTTATTTACCAGCTCATTATGAAGCCATTCAATCTTTGATTAGTCTCCTATGAAGCAATGATAGTAGCCGCAAAACCCCAAGAAAGACCTCAGTTCAGTCAGATTTTTGGAACAAGGCTAGATCATTCCAACTTTCACTTCACTTCAGTAAGATCAGTTGCTATCCCTTCTGCAGACACAACGTGGCCTACAAAGAACTAGCATACTCACATTTGTCCAGTGTGCTGGAGAAGACTTGTCTGCCTCCTTCTCCCCCCCCCCTCCGCTGTCACATTTGGCACCTTTTGGGGGGGGGGGGCTGGTTTTGACAGGTACTCGCTCCCACTTCCGGCTCTGTTCAAGGCAACAAATGCCTTGTTTCCACTGAGCGGATCGGTTCGGGTCAGTACAGTTTGAATGGCCTAGAATGGTCCGGTCTATTCTGGTGAGCGTTTCCACTGCAAGTGGGACCACAAGGGGCCATACAGGGTTTGGAAAAAATGCCTCAGCATAGCACAGCAGAGGGTTTTCTGTCAGCCAATCAGTGGAATGTATCGTAGCTCCGCCCTAACCGAACCGTTCCATTTTCTATGGCCCCACATCTGAAGCAGGACCCTGAATGGAACGGTTCGGTTGTATGGGCCGCTTTTATAATGGAAACACCCAAAATAGCATACCGAACCGATCCGCTCAGTGGAAACGAGGCAAAAGTGAGCAAGAAAATCAGTCCCCCCCTCCCTCCCCCGCAGCCGGACCAGTCACAAAGTGCAGCACGCTTTGCGCATGCGCAGTAGGAAACTGGCTGTCACAAGGCTTCACTGCCGGCTTCTCTTCTTCAAGATTGCGGTGGCAGCACCTGATTGAAAAATAGGCTCGGGTGAGGACCCCGCTGAATTCCTGGACAGGTAAGTGCCCTAATATTAAAAGTCAGCAGCTACAGTATTTGTAGCTGCTGACTTTTCATTTTTTGTGTGGGAGCACGAAACTCCTCTTTAAATGAGCTATAAACATGCTCCTCCAGGGTAGAGGCAAAAACAATTATGTCATCTGAGTACTGTAGTTAATACTCTGAGAGGGCCAAAAGTCTCTCAGTGTCCGATCCATTAAAGGATAAGTATAGCCAAGGTTCGTTTGGCTGTACTTCTCCTATGGATCACAGGTGTGCAATTCGTTTTGCACTCCTCTGACCGGTTTTCAGCAGAGAGCGGGCTGATGTCCGCTCTCTGCTGAAAACAGTCCAGGCACCGCGTCGTCGCGACAATGGAAGTCGGGATCCGCCAGGTGCCTGGACTGACACTGTACTCAGCCTCTCAGCGAGCCGCTGAGAGTCCAACCTGGCCGCTCCCCGCCCCTCCATAGCTCAGCGCTCCAGTGAGCGAGGAGGAAGGAGAGCCCGAGAGCTGCAGATTGACAGTCTACAGCTTTCTGCTTGGGGAACTGTCAGAACCGAGGTGTTCCATCGATCGGTTGGTTCTCAGCGTAGAGGCGCCAGAGGACAGATGCAGCATCAGACCTAGGCAAGTATAAATCAGGAAAAAACAAAACAAACCCATACTTCTCTTTTAAATGCTGGAGACACCAGTAACCCCCTGGGGCATGTAACTGGAAAAAACCCCAGAGGGCAAATAAATACTGCCTTTTCTTGATCTTTCCCTTAAACGTTGCAGCCCATAATCATAGGAGCTATCAGTGGATTCAAACATGCTTGTGACAAAGATACATCTATACTCAGTCAAAGTAAGGCTGGCCATACACTATACAATTTTTTTTAGATTTACCTTCAACTTTTTAGTACAAGGGCCTGCCCGACTGCATACTGTATACCTTGAAAGTGTTTAGGTTTGACCTCGTATCATATGGTTTTGGTAAGCCTAAAAGGAAAATTGAATAAGGACATTTTATAATGTATGGCCAGCCTTAAAGAAAAAAAAATGTATATACACCTCTCACATTTTTGTAAATATTTTATTCTAACTTTTCATGTGACAACACTGAAGAAATGACACTTTGCTACAATGTAAAGTAGTGAGTGTACAGCTTGTATAACAGTGTAAATTTGCTGTCCCCTCAAAATAACTCAACACAGAGCCATTAATGTCTAAACCACTGGCTACAAAAGGGAGTACACCCCTAAGTGAAAATGTCCAAGTTGGGCCCAATTAGCCATTTTCCCTGCCCGATGTCATGTGACTCATTAGAGTTACAAGGTCTCAGGTGTGAATGGGGAGCAGGTGTGTTAATTTCTTTGAATTAATGCCATCTGGGAGACGTTTTACAGTAATTAAAACAAGGACAAATAGATTTAAAGAGAGCTTCTTTCCCAGGGCTGTTAAGGCTATCAATGCAGAAATGAAATGAAAAAGGTTACATAGTTTTATTTTCTGTCTTGTTTAGTTTTTTGTTTTTATATGAGGGCACTTTTTATACCTTTAGAATATGGGGACAATTTTATATATTTATATATATTATACACTTTTTGGTATAATTAAATCCTATGTGGTAAATGCATGGTTGAAAATTGTGATGTATGAATAATGTGTGGAGTAGAAATGTAATTTAATTGTGATTTGTTTTACAATGACAATAAATCTTATCTATCTTAACTTTGGTGTTATCGCTCTCACTCTCTCATACTGGTCACTGGAAGTTCAACATGGCACCTAATGGCAAAGAACCTCTAAGGATCTGAAAAAAAAGAATTGTTGCTCTACATAAAAATGGCCTAGGCTATAAGAAGATTGCCAAGACCCTGAAACTGAGCTGCAGTATGGTGGCCAAGACCACGCAGCGGTTTAACAGGATAGGTTCTACTCAGAACAGGCCTCGCCATGGTCCAGGAAAGAAGTTGAGTGCACGAGCTCAGCATTATATCCACAGGTTGTCTTTGGGAAATAGACGTATGAGTGCTGCCAGCATTGCTGCAGAGGTTGAAGGGGTGGGGGGGACAGCCTGTCAGTGCTCAGACCATACGCTACACACTGCATCAAATTGGTCTGCATGACTGTCGTCCCAGAAGGAAGCATCTTTTAAAGATGATGCACAAGAAAGCCCGCAAACAGTTTGCTGAAGACAAGCAGACTAAGGTCATTGATTACTGGAACTATGTCCTGTGGTTTGATGAGACCAAGATAAACTTATTTGGTTCAGATGTGTCAAATGTGTGTGACGGCAACCAGGTGAGAGTACAAAGACAAGTGTGTCTTGCTTACAGTCAAGCATGGTGGTGGGAGTGTCATGGGACACTCCCCCCGCTTGAGGGAACCATGAATGCCAACATGTACTGTGACATACTGAAGCAGAGCATGATCCCCTCCCTTCAGAGACTGGGCCGCAGGGCGGTATTCCAAAATGATAACGACTCAAAACACACCTCCAAGACAACCACTGCCTTGCTAAAGAAGCTGAGGGTAAAGGTGATGGACTGGCCACACATGTCTCCAGACCTAAACCCTATTGAGAATCTGTGGGGCATCCTCAAATGGAAGGTGGAGGAGCACAAAGGTCTCTAACATCCACCAGCTCCGTGATATCATCATGGAGGAGTGGAAGAAGACTCCAGTGGCAACACGTGAAGCTCTGGTGAACTCCATGCCCAAGAAGGTTAAAGCAGTGCTGGAAAATAATGGTGAACACAAGAAAAAAAGACCTCTCCTGCGCTCAGGTGTCCATGAACTGGATATGTGGTGCAGCCACCTATAGAAGTAATGCCTAGCGTCTTGCAGCCCTCATTTGAACAATGGGTATTCAAGCTAAAAAAAAAACAGAAAAGAAAGAGGGCGCACCAACCTAGTGCATTACCACTGATAAACTTTAATGCAGCATAAAAACAGTAAAAATTTATACTCACAAACGAGCTAATAAAGATAGCTTTCAAAAGGGCGCAAAAGCGCTGTTTCTGTGGATCGACACCCCAGGACCTGTTGCCGAGAGGATCAGACCAGCGCAAATGGCTGATGGCTTACGCGTTTCGGGGGAGCACCCCTTTCTTCAGAGCCTAAGCGGGCAATGGTTGGTCTCTCGAATCGAGAGACCAACCATTGCCCGCTTAGGCTCTGAAGAAAGGGGTGCTGGAAAATAATGGTGGCCACACAAAATATTGACACTTTGGGCCCAATTTGGACATTTTCACTTAAGGGTGTACTCACTTTTGTTGCCAGTGGTTTAGACATTAATGGCTGTGTGTTGCGTTATTTTGAGGGGACAGCAAATGTACACTGTTATACAAGCTGTACACTCACTACTTTATATTGTAGCAAAGTGTCATTTCTTCAGGTGTTGTCACATGAAAAGATATAATAAAATATTTACAAAAATGTGAGGGGTGTACTCACTTTTGTGAGATACTGTATATATATATATATTTTACACACACACACAAAATATGGATCAGACTCGATGGACCACTTGGTCTTTTTTTTGCCATTACTCTTCTGCTTTTATGAGCCAAATCGTTACCTTCAGGTGGACGGCTCACATAGGCAATTACTGTACGCGGGGGATCCTCATCAGCTACCACAACAGGAATGCAATGTTCAACTTTATTTATTCAACTTTTGTTTATTGAACAGTTAGAAGCTGACTGGCTATCATGCACAGCGGCACCAGATTATGAGTGCAGCAGCTTTAGTAAATCAACCCCATAGTGTCCCCAGATTAAAAAGGAAGGTGGCTTAAAGGATCAGTTGACTTTTTAGAAAAAAAATAATAAATGAACATTTTTTTGCAGGAAAAAAAAAGTGCATTTGTTTATTTTTTTTAAGCCTTTAAAGCATTGCACCAGCACCATTGATTAGCAGATCGCTGGTGCCATGAAGGTCTCCAGCAGATCTGCCAGTGTATCTGTGTGCCTATATATCTTGTATGGGTAAGCAGATACAATCTGAATGGAAGATTTAATGAACTACCACGATGCTCCACAGTGCCATTGTAGTTCACTGAGAACTACCAGCCAAATGCCGCAAAAGGATGTTGGGGCTTGTAGTTCATTCACACACAGAACATAAAAAATGGGTGGAACATGTTCCCAAAGGTAAACTTATCCTTTAAGTATTTTTGGTAGAAGGGCCAGTCTGAAATAAAGCAGAAGTGGATATATCACTAATTGAAAGTACACCTGCGGCCTACCCAAGGTAATCTTTCCCCGTTTTTTCTGTACAATTGTCCAACTTTATGGTGAACGTCTAGACCAGGACTCTCCAAACGATGGCCCTCCAGTTGTTCGGGAACTACAATTCCCATCATGCCTAGTCATGTCTGTGAATGTCTCATAGAACATGTAGTTCTGCAACAGCTGGGGGGTTATAGTTTGGAGATCCCTGATCTGGACTATCAGCAGGCAGGGGGTATTAACAAATTATGTGGACTGCTTGTCCACAGTGAAAGCATTTGATTGGGAACAGAGGGTTATGACTGAAAACCTTCTTATTAGTAGATGGAGCTTTAAGCTGTGAAAGTTTACTAGCCATTTTGTTTTTATTAAAAGGGGTACTATAAAGGTTATCAGTCTCCCTTTTCTTTAATTCAGTAATAGTTTCAATGAAAGTAACATTTTTTTTTTTCCTCTCAAAATAAGTGATAGGACAGGTGACATATTAGGGTGATGTGGGAGTAGCCCCTTTATAATTTGAGCAGTCCTTAATTTGTCAAAATCTGTAGGTGAGATTACCTTTCTTTATGCTTTGTCTGTTTGAAATCAGAAAGCCTCTGATCAGGATCACGCTGCAGTCCATATGCAGAACATCAGTATAGTCTTAGGTAGTGGTACTCACACGACTGTCCTTATAGGTCCCTCCATCCCTTGTTGTGCAAAATCTTTCCAGCCTTCAAAACTTTCTTCAGCAGGAACAGGCAGCACCCCTGAAAGAGCCTTTAACATGTGATGAAAGTCAACATGTAAATTCTGGGATATAACTTCAATGACTTTCAGCAGCAGATGCTCAGTATTTGTTTCCTGAATAGTGGCTATAGTAGGCAACATAACAATCTCTTCAAAAAAGCGTTTGGATTTAGTGGTTCACATTTTACAGGCATGACTAGAAGCTTTTGCCTCACTGGAGGTAAAATTACTGGAAAACCGGCAACCCAGCCAGTTGATTCACCTCCCTTTGAATATAAGCAAAAGGGCCCTTTAACTTGATTTAGGTCCACCTCACAGAGACAGATAGTTGGTATAAATTATATAACCCTTAGTTTTTCTTCTATCCACAGGAGAACATACTGCAAGGTTTCATTGCCTTTTAGTGACTTCTGCATTCTGTGGGTTCTCACAGAGACAAGTGAACACAATATAGCAAACATCTTATGAGATGGCATTCCCTCTTCCTGGGCCCACTGCCTCACAATGTCTAAAGAGAACCTTAACACAGTAGTACTTTATTTTACATGATCCAAGATACTGTATATCCCAGCGGGACCTCCAAATGTAGCCATATTTTTACACCCTCTTCAAACTACTGATGTGTTGTGGAGCCCCCTGCGTAGTTTTAAAGAGGAACTAAGCCCTCCTATCCTTTACAGCCAAGGAAGCAGACATTTTTTAACCTTTGTTTGATATGCAGTTTCCATGGTGCTGCACATGTGATCAATTATGATACCAGTCATTTGATGGGTTTACAGTTCAGCTGAGCGCCTAGGCAAATGTGGCAATTGTCATTCACGGCATACCTGGAATGTAACTGTTTTGGGAAAGTTAAATTGATGAGTTAAATTCCGTTTCAGGAACAGAGCCTTCACTATATCTGTGAGAACAGGACGGAATCTCTACTTATTACCAGTACCTCCACTCATTTGGCCTTGTGGATGACAAGTACAGTCCAAATCCAGATACTGTGTCAATTGGGGCTCATTCCTCATCAGGACCGTGTTTACCCACACAGTGATGCACAGATGTTTTATGTATCCCCCATGCAGGTAGTTTCATGCCCCCCCCATGAATGGAAAAAAAAAACACAAAACCCCCTTGGGTGGGTGGGACTTTAAAAGTGACCAGAAATAATGATTGTATCATATATTATTAACAAAAATAGTATATTCAATAAAAGAAACTTCGATCATAAAGGACAATAGTATACAATAGCGTTTATATGGATTACGATATATATACAGACACATGTAGGCTTTCTGATGAACCCAACGTTTCCAGCTTGATGCCCTTCTTCAGGGAATTTTATAACATACAGAGCCAGGTGTCAAAGAATATCATTAACCCATAAAAATGTAAGAGTTAAGAAGGTCCCGTAAAAAAAAAAAAAACAGGGAACTTGAAAACAACTGCTCCCATGTAGCCCCGACAATCTATGTGGATATCTCAGCAAAGGTCCAAAAAAGGCCCCCAGCAAAAAAAAAAAAAAAAAAAATCAGATCGGATGATCTGGATGGAAAGCATACAAGGGGGTGTCACCCAGAACGGAAAAAACACATCCTTTATTTGCAAGTCCCAAACTTAGCTGGAAAGTTCCTATGGGTATCCTCTTTATCCATTTTATACTGCAGATCTTGGATTTTCTCTTTCTCTACTATTTTTGTTAATAAACTCTTTTATATATGATACAATCATTGTTTTTGGTCACTTTTAAAGTCCCACCCACCAAGGGGGTTTTGTTTTTTTTATATAATCTTGGGATGTGGTGACCACAAACATTTGATCCAGCAGATCTTGGATTTTCTCTTTACCCCCTATGAATGAGGCGTTACAATAGACAATAATCCACACAGTCTTTAAAGTTCATATAGCAGCCCATACATTAAGCATTTTTTTTTGTTCAACCAGCAGGTAAAACAAAAGAAACTGCCTCAATTCCCCCATCCACATCAAATCATTCCCTGCCACCAGGATGCAATGATCAGTGTTGCCAGCTATAGGCAGTGGCACTGATTGTTCGGAAGACCCGACAGGCTGGTTGCATAAAAGTCGATCATTAGACTGACTTGTGTAAAACCAGGCTGCCAAAATATGGATCGAAATTCAGCAGTTTCCCGCTGGACCAGCCTAATTTCCATCTATGTATGACTGGCTTAAAGCGGAGTTCCACCCAAAAGTGGAACCTCCGCTTATCTGCTTCCTCCCCCCTTCGGTGCCACATTTGGCACCTTTACCCAGGTACCCTTCCCCATTTCCGGAAGACATCGCCGCGGCGCCATCACTCGGAAGTTCGGCTCTCCGTCTTCTTCCTCCGCTGCCGGGCCAGTTAGAAAAGTGCAACACGCTTTGCACATGCGAAGTAGGGAGCCAGCTGTGAAGCCAAAAGGCTTCACAGCCGGTTTCCCTTACGACGAATGGCGGCGGCAGCACCCGACAGCCGATCCGAAAATTGGCTGGGGTGCCGACATTGAGGGCTTCCTGGAGAGGTAAGTGCCCATACATTAAAAGTCAGCAGCTACAGTATTTGTAGCTTCTGACATAAATTTTTTTCCCCCAGGCGGAACAACGCTTTAAAGGATACGTTCACCTTCTCAAAAAAAAATAATAAATGCAAATTTTTTTGCAGGTAAAAAATGTGCATTTTTTTTTTCCTGGAGCCTGCAGAACATTGCACCTGCAATCAGCAGTTTGCGGGTGCATCCTCAGTTTCCTGCAGACTCTCAGCGCAGCCGCCCAAAACCTCGTTTGGGCAGGCACTAAGAGCAGAAAGAATCAATGGACTACCAGAGCGGTCACCAACATGCTGGTAGTTCATTGAGAACTACAAGCCGTCACCTAATACCTCAGCTCTTTGTTTTCGAGGATGCCCAGAAATAGGCACATATTTACACATATGGTGGACGTGCCCAGTAATCCAAACCTTCTGGAAGGAAGTCTTCGTGATTGCATCTAAAATATTTAAAAAAATAATACAACCAGATCCATATTTAACTTTACTTAATCTAAAACCGGAATGGTTAACACTCTCTCAATTCAAACTTATGATCCAACTAAAACAAACAGTGGCCAAGGCATGGAAATCTCCTACATTGGTACTAGCAGAAACAATTCACAGAATGAATAATACAATGTCCCATGCTAAGATGGTAGCCATCGATCAAAATCAAATTCCAAAATTTGAAAAACTTTGGCACCCTTGGATAAAACAACAGTTCCCGTCAAACTTCAATGACTCTGTCCTGTTGCCATGGTAACAGATTAAATGACTTACAGAGACACCCATTCTAAGGCTTCAAAGAAAACTAAAAAGAATAATAAACTGACGAGCGGGACAACCTTGTGGACCATACCTCTACCTTTCAACCCTTTTTCTTCTTTCTCTTTCCTTTTCTCCACCTTACGATTAAAGCTCATTATCAGAATTTATTTGACCTATATACACTCTACTTGTAAACAATATGTATAGTAGGTATAAATCATTTAAATACCTACAAAAGTAACTAAGGAAATGATATATATCTTTAATTTAGGTTTACGTGAACCCAATGTTTAATATTTGAAATTTCATGATATTTACCTATATAAACCCTACTGTAAAACAATGAGCTTACTTTATAGATCCTTGTAAACTTACTTTATGTATCTTCATAACATTGTATACTCAATAAACTTCTTTTGACAAGGAGAACTACAAGCCGTAAAGCCACAGCGGTTAACAGGACTTCTAGGCATTCATTTACAGGAAACTGTGGAAATTGTGACAGCGGGTGTGTGGAGAACAACCCTCTGCCCGTTGTCACAGAGAGAGGGCGGAGAAAGCTGCAGGAGCTGGAACATGTAACATGTTCTGAAAGTGAACTTATACTTTAGGAGCAATAATATCCGAGTTAACACTGACATTATGAAGCATCAAACTATATGTATTCTCTAAACAGGAACATTAAAACATTGTATCTTTATGTATTCTGTAAACAGGAACATTAAAACAACTCTCACTGCATGTTTCAGTGAGGTGATGCTGTGTTCTGCGAATAGAGATCAACTTTTTTCTATGTCCATGTGCTTTTCTAGAGGGGCTACACAATAATGCCTTACAACAGGCATGATGATCTCATCAATGCAGAGGGCACAACAGCCATAATTGAAAAGGGCAAAAAAAAAAAAACAACTGCATCACAGGCCAGTATATACACTTAGTATTTATACAGACAGTAACTATCACATCACTACAGGTATATGTAAACTCAAGCATTCAAAGTTAAAGTATAACCATTGTAAAATAAAAAGTAATTTTCAATGTTTTGAATTCTGCAGCTTTCATTAAAAGATACGTGATCACCTTGCAAATTAGTTACAGTGTATTTGCCAGTGTATTGGTGAAGAAGAGGGTGACATCATGACCAGTATCTTTGGCAAGTTGGAGGATAGCCTGTCTTAGGGGGAACTGGAGGAAGGGAGCAGCCAGTGAGCTGAGGGTTAATGGTGGTATAATAGGCAGATGGGTGGCATGATGCAGTTCTATAAGGCCTCTTGCACATGATACTCCTATTTGGGCATCTACTTTTTCAGACTTTTTTCTTGTATGTATTTGCACGCATTTTTTGCACATATGCATTTTGAGTGCGTGAAAACTTTGCGTTTTTGTTCTGCACAATATGTAAATGGGCATTTGCACACATTTTGCATGCAAAAGGCGTAAATTATTGACCAAAAATGCAGATTTTTCTATTTATTTCTTTTTTTTTACTGAAGAATGCACGGCGCTTGTTTACATGCCTGTGTGCATAGGCGCATTACAATTAACAGGCTGTATTTTAGCTCAGTAGAAAAAAAAAAAAAAAAGGAGTTGTACTGAGCAAGAGGCCTAACATTTCCAGTAATGTGCAAGTTTCATTGACATTACGGAATTCAGTAGATGCTGATTGTTTCTCTTTCATCATGACATTAAGGCCTCATGCACACGAGTCGCCAGTGCAAACTCTGCTGAACACATATTTTAAAAAGATGAAACCAGCGTTTAGAAACGCCCGTTTTGCCGCGTTTGCATCTAGAAGCGTCTGCAGAGCAGTAAATAACATTTTGCGACCCAACTTTGCGACCCACTTCTGCAGCAGAGAATGACATTTTGTGACCCGAATTTGGGGCCCCATATCCCAGGGCCACTTGGTGCTAGGAACCCCAAATTTAGATATGTTATGGTGTTAGTCCAACTGTGTTATCACACCAAATTTGGGGTTCCTAGCTCTAAGTGGCCCCAAAGTCGGGTTGTAAAAACACCTATAAATGCAAACGCGGCTAAACGCGGTACCGGCGTTTAGCCGCGTTTGGCGTCTGAAATGTGGAAAACTTTTGCGTCTGAACCCATTTTTTTGCTTCTGGAAAAACGAGGTTAAACGCAACTGCCTAAAAACAAGACATGGACACATAGGATAACATTGAATGGGTTCAGGGGCAGTTTAAAAAAGTGTCCAACTGCCTCTGAACGCGAGTTTAACAGCGTCTCGTGTGCATGAGGCCTAAAGGGGTTGTAAACCCTAGTTTTTTTTAAATAACAAACATATCATACTTACCTCCACTGTGCAGTTCGTTTTGCACAGTATGGCCCCAATCATCCTCTTCTGGGGTCCCCCAATGGCACTCGCATCGGTAAACCCCCTAGGAGAAGCGCTCTCCCGGGGGGGGGGGGGGGGTTTCTTGCGGCGGCACTCCCGAGTCCAGCATTTGCATCCATAGACACAGAATGCCGGACTCAGCCCTGCCCCCCGGCCTCATTGGATTTGATTGACAAAGCTGGCAGGGGACAGCTGCCACTCAGATCGATGCTACAGCCATCTGGGGGAGTATGAATGTTTATTTGTTTTTAAAGCGGGGTTCCACTCAAATTTTCAACTTAATCTTACCCCCTTCAGTTAATTGCATAGATGTTCAAATGCCACACGAAATTTTTTTTTTATCGCTGTAATTACCTTTATATTATACTTTATTGTGGTTCTTCCTGTCTCTCCTCCCATGGGAGTAGGCGTGTTTATTGCCTTTCCCCGGCGCCGCACTGTCTCCTGGGAGCTGTGAATGAACAGCATTCACCGCATCCAGGAAATCAATGCTTATGGGCTTCACATGCCCACAAGCAAGATGGAAACAGCCAGCATCACATTTTTTTGTTATTCTTCAGTATGAAAACAGGCAGAGGCGGAAATATTACACCCAAACTCTGAGTATTATTTTGGGATTAGCAAAGTGTCTCAATGACCTAAAAAAGAAAAAAAGATAGGTCGCCGGACTCCCGCTTTAACTTCTCTTTTAAAGACACATTTTCTTGCTGATTTTTCTTAACCCCTTCCCATTGCCTCCTGGCCCTTTAAAAATGTCTAAATGCCGGGAGGCGGGCATTCGGGTCATGTGACCACTGTGATTGGCAGTTACAGCAGACACATGATCGGAAAGCTCCCGATCGCAAGTATGCATTGGGAGCTTTCCATTCCCCGCTGGCGAATGTGCAGGGCGCGCGTTCTCTGCACAGTTCCGTGTTTACATATGGCCACGTTAAAGCCCATCCGCCGAGATGCCGCATATATGCACGTGGCCAGCAGGAAGAGATTAAAGATACAACATAATCAACAATTTACTACAACTTGGAAGAGGACTTATTTATCTCTACTTTCTTGTCACCGATATGGAGGTGTAGCAACAACAGCACCATACACTAAAAGCGTTGCAGATAAGAACTACTTTAAATTTGTTGCATGCATCGCTACTAACAATGAAAACGTTGCTGAGTTTTCATGCATTTGGCGCAAGGCTTCTGACTACATGAACTGCCAGAGATGTGTTGCAAATGCCTTATTGAAGCACACATATAAATAAATACAACAGGTCCACCTGGTGTGGTGAATATACTAGTCACTGCTTAAAATAGTATAGTCAACAAAGCACCTCTCCTACTTGCAGGCTCCTCTGTTCCTCACTGCACAGAGCTAAAGGAAAAAAACAAGCAGGTTCTTCACCCTTTTCAGTTTCAATCTCAGTCGGCTCCAAGGTATAGTCCTCTGCAGAGGCCAAGCTTCGATCTGGAGAGCAGAAGCCAAGCCTCGATCTGGAGAGCAGAAGCCAAGCCTCGATCTGGAGAGCAGAAGCCAAGCCTCGATCTGGATAAAACCAACCCTCCTTCCTGGCTTCACTGCACACTCATATGATACTCCAAACAATCCATTTTAAATAAAGCAGTCCTTTGCCCTCACTTTGCACATTCACTAATCTGACATTTTACCTCCTCCTTTGCAATAATTGCATATTTTCTGCTGTTCACATCCCTGCACTTAGTCTTCCTTACCTAGGCGAGAATGACATAACCTGTAGTGCACACAGACTCCTGGGTTATAATCACCATATGTCCCAAAAGTCTTCAGGCAACTCCAGGAGCACTGGGCGCACATGCCCCGCCAATCCTATTCATGTGTGCCCAGTGCTGTAGCTGAAAAGTTATAATGTTTCCACATTGCCTTAGTATCAGCATTGTATAAATAATAGGGTTCTGAGGGTGAATGAGCAGTACAGGTGGTGTATGGGCCCCCAGCATTCTAGCCAGGGAATCATACAGAGAAATTCATAAAGAGTGTCATAGACACCCTTTAGAATTTCATCTGGGCGGAACACCGTAAGTGTCAGGGCTTGCACCTGATTAATATCACTGACAATTACATGAATTTGTTGGTGCCCGCACAAGTCATGTGTTCACTTCCCTCCATGGCCTCTGCACCTATATCACTGATATGGCTGAGAAGTTTTTTCAGGATCTTCCCACCCAGTGATAAGTCATTTCCCAAATACAGGTGTAGCGCTACCCCCAAAGGAGTCACTGATGATTGTTGGTTATCTAACACCTTGCACAGCCAGGCACATGAATTTCTCAATCAATCCTGAGACAAGAAGCAGTCCTTAATGATGAGAAGAGGGAAAAGTGAGGAGGGGACACAGTGAGATGAGGGGGCACAGTGAGGTGAGGAGGGGGTACAGTGAGGATGAGGAGGGGGAACAGTGAGGAGGAGACACAGTGATGATGAGGAGGGGAAAGAGTGAAGATGAGGAGGGGACACAGTAAGGATGAGGAGGGGGCACAGTGAGGATGAGGAGGGGGCACAGTGAGGATGAGAAGGGGGCACAGTGAGGATGAGAAGGGGGCACAGTGAGGATGAGAAGGGGGCACAGTGAGGATGAGAAGGGGGCACAGTGATGATGAGGAGGGGGCACAGTGAGAATGAGGAGCACAGTGATGATGAGGAGGGGGCACAGTGACAGGAAGCACAGTGATGGGAAGCACACTTACGGGGAAATAGTGGTGGGGTCATAGTGATAGGGGGCACAGTGAGAGGGTTAGAACGGTGATGGGGGGCATAGTGACAGGGGACACAGTGAGAGGGTTAGCACAGTGATGGGGGCATAGTGACATGGGACACGGTGAGAGGGTTAGCACTGTGATGGGGGCATAGTGACAGTGGACACAGTGAGAGGGTTAGCCCAGTGATGGGGGCATAGTGACAGGGGACACGGTGAGAGGGTTAGCATAGTGATGGGGGCATAGTGACAGTGGACACAGTGAGAGGGTTAGCACAGTGATGGGGGCATAGTGACAGGGGACACGGTGAGAGGGTTAGCATAGTGATGGGTGCATAGTGACAGTGGACACAGTGAGAGGGTTAGCACAGTGATGGGGGCATAGTGACAGGGGACACGGTGAGAGGGTTAGCACAGTGATGGGGGCATAGTGACAGTGGACACAGTGAGAGGGTTAGCACAGTGATGGGGGCATAGTGACAGTGGACACGGTGAGAAGGTTAGCACAGTGATGGGGCATAGTGACAGGGGGCACAGTGAGAGGGAGCACAGTGACAACGCTTTATCACAGTGACAGTGAAGCTTTTGTTTTTGATATGTGTCTAAGAGACTCTTGCTTGTGACACAGCAACCAAAGCATATTTTATAGGTACAAGGAAGTCCAGGTTTTGTTTGACCATGCCTCTTTAGCCCCTCTCACCATTTGGCCACACCCACTTTTTGCAGTCACGTGCTACATGCGCCACAAGTCCCGGTTCCCTTGAGGTGTCCCTCGTTCTCAAGTTCTACAGTTGGGAGGTATGCCAGCAGGATGATCAAGCCTGCCTTTTAGCTACACAAAGCCACAGATTTTCATTGTGCACCATTACAACCATCTAGCCACCGACATCCTAACAACCAATGATGTCCTTGGTTGATAAGGAGCATGTAGGGCACCTGCAGTGCATTCTTGTTTGCCCTCCCTTGCCCCTCTCTGTCAACAATGGTATCACAATAGCACAGTGATGGAGAAAACAAGGAGAGAAGAGAAACATTACAATACTAGTCTGTACCGCTGCATACCTCCCAACTTTTTGGGATAGCAATGAGGGACACCTATTGGCAAATGTAAGCAGGCATAGGACACACCCCCTTAAAAGAGAATTATACAAAATAAAGATTAGTAACCCACAAGTGTTTTTTTTTACCACTACTATTCCTTTATACCAGCTTTTGAAATTTACAAATGCAACAATTTAGAAATTGGATGAAAAGTTTAGCATTGGGAAACACTTTTTGAAAGATAAACTATAGAGATCAGACCAAAATGAGAGACAAATGAGGAGGAAAGAGGGACTTTGTTCCAAATTAGGGACAGTCCCTTAAAATCAGGGACAGTTGGGAGTTATGCCGCTGTGCAAAGATGTATTTGCGGTGGAAGTATACACCACCTTTAACATTGGGTGTCCTACGCGTGCAGATGCTACTGCATTATGTAAAAACAGTTTAGTTTTTTTACATTTTAGAATGGGGTGCCTTGAGATTTTGCAGAATTTTACAGGGTGCTTCGACTGAGAAAATATTGAGAAACATTATTCTAGAATTGGTTTGGGTGCTGCCTGCTATCCAACTCAAGGCTTAGTTTTTGCTCTCCAGATCGAGGCTTGGTTTTTGCTCTCCAGATCGAGGCTTGGTTTTTGCTCTCCAGATCGAGGCTTGGTTTTTGCTCTCCAGATCGAGGCTTGGTTTTTCCTCTCCAGATCGAGGCTTGGTTTTTCCTCTCCAGATCGAGGCTTGGTTTTTCCTCTCCAGATCGAGGCTTGGCTCCTGTTCTCCAGATCGAGGCTTGGCTCTTGCTCTCCAGATCGAGGCTTGGCTCTTGCTCTCCAGATCGAGGCTTGGCTACCGCTACCCACAGCGAGGCTAGGCTGTTGCAGAGGAATTGACCGTGGAGCGGGCTGTGTTGAGGTGGACAGGGTGATGAAGCGTGTGGTTTGTCTCCGTGTCTCTGCAGTGATGTACTGAGGAGCCGGACACAGAGCAGGTAGTGTGCTGTCTGTAATATATAGATCCGCCCCGGGTGGGGTGTGTGCTCGTGGTGTCAGTGTGGGACACTAGTGGGTGTCATTCGGCCGTCATAGACTGTATAGAATCGGTGATCTGTGACATTACTGGACTTGTCTGGTCTGTGTTTCTCTTCTGTGGTTGTGTATGGAATGTGTCATATTGTGCTTTCCATAGATCATCATTCTGTGACCTTCTTCTCACACATGTCTCCTCTGATTATCCCACATCCAGGACTGTTCTGTACTGATTGGATAGAATTACTAGTCTAATCCTGGGATCCAGATATATTCCATCTTATCATAAATCTATATGTAAATAAATGTGTAGTGCTAAAATTGTTGATCGTGGCCACCTGAAAGGTGATTACACAAATCATGAAAATAAATACACCAAAATACAGTGAAGTATATAAATGAGGAGACAAGCAATCAAAAAACACAATGATGTGTTAAATGTATGTGAAATATAAACATAAAATCTGAACCGTCAAAGTGAAGTGATTGACAGGTAAGTAATCAAAATCACACACTGATGTGTAATAGGTGCTAAAAATGTATGCATGGAAACCGGTGCAAAAATAAACAGGTGAGCAATCTATATCACACAGACAAATGATGAAGAAATCTGTAGTCTCAATCACACTAATGTGTCATTGATGTCCTCATCAAGTGAAACAATATTATGAGATATTGTAACATAAAGTGGTGAAGCAAAAAAGAATATTTTTTTTTTCAAATAGTCATGTACAGATGAGTAACATCATATATATGAGCATATATATTACCCAAACATACATAAAAGTATAACATTTCTCATAAAAAGCAACAATTTTATGAAAAAGTGATGTGAAAAAAAAAAGAACACTCCACCGAAAGGAAGCAAGAAAACACAATGAGACTATATAAATGAAACACCACGATGACGTCCCAATGTAGAGTGCAATGGCAATGATTCATTAAGAAGTGTGACAATCAGAACAATCCATCCGTTACAGTAACACCTGGGGTTGTGCCTCCACCCACCTGGGAATGAGGAGGTTTGGTACTCTTACCCTGAGTAGTGGATCCACATGCCAGCGGAGGTGAATCGTACAAGCATGGATGTAAACACAATTGTCATGGATCGGACTCCAGGGTTATTACGCTTGTCAAGCTACACCTACTGCGCATTTTTATCTGATTATATGATCATCTTTTTATAGTATCCATCTGTCAGCGATGCTGTACTTTTTATTCAAATAGACCCCAGCATTTTTGCTTTATGTTATGCGGAGGCCCTTTTTTCTCTCTTATATCTCAAACAACTACTGCTTGTATCACTATCTGGAGAAGTGTGGCTGGTGACTATATGTATCCCTGATCTCTACTGGTCATCGGAGAACGAGTCGGAGTGCATCTCCAGTCTGATCCATGACAATTGTGTTTACATCCATGCTCATACGATTCACCGCCGCTGGCGTGTGGATTCACTACTCAGAGTAAGAGTACCAAACCCTCTCATTCCCAAAGGTGGAGGCAAACCCCGGGTGTTGTTGTAACGGTTGGATTGTTCTGATTGTCACATTTCTTAATGAAGCATTGCCATTGCACTTGAGACTACATTGGGACGTCATCGTGGTGTTTCATCTATATGGACTCATTGTGTTTTCTTGCCTCCTTTTGGTGGATTGTTCTCTTTTTTTTCACATCACTTTTTCATAAAATTGTTGCTTTTTATGAGAAACATTATACTTTTATGTATGTCTGGGTAATATATATGCTCATATATATGATGTTACTCACCTGTACATGACTATTTGAAAAAATATTCTTTTTTGCTTCACCATTTTATGTTACAATATCTCATAATATTGTTTCACTTGATGAGGACATCAATGACACGTTAGTGTGTGATTGAGACTACAGATTTCTTCATCATTATTTGTCTGTGTGATATAGATTGCTCACCTGTTTAATTCTGCACCGGTTTCCATGCATACATTTTGACGGTTCAGATTTTATGTTTATATTTCACATACATTTAACACTAGTGACTAAGGATGAGCTCCGGCGTGTTCGCACAGCCCACGCGCAGAGCCCGCCAGGAAGTCGGCACGGCACGGCGCTGCGCTAATCACAGGCAGTGAGACATTTACCCGATGTGCGGCTGCAGAAAATGTCTCACTGCCTGTGATTAGGGCAGCGCCAACTTCCTGACGGGCTCTGCACGTGGGCTGTGCGAACACACCGGAGCTCATCCTTACTAGTGACACATTATTGTGTTTTTTGATTGCTTATCCCCTCATTTATATACTTCACTGTATTTTGGTGTATTTATTTTTATGATTTGTGTAACCACCTTTAGGTGGCCACGATCAACACTTTAAGCGTTACACATTTATTTACATATTTTCTTACAGTTAGTCTTATTGTTGTCTTGGCAGCTCACTTTCTAGGTTGGTGCTGTAATTATATTATTCTTCATAAATCTATAGACTGGCCTATGAATAATGAAAGTACAATTACAGACAAAACTTTTTTTTTTTTTTTTTCCAATTTTGGATCGATTTATGCTGGTGTCACACGGACGCTCCAATCAGTTCTGACTGTTAGTTTTTCAGGTGGACCCAATTGGACCATCCATTGTTCTCTATGGAACGGCAGATGTCCATGGACACCCACCAACATCCAATTCTGTCTGGCAAAAACAGGCGGATGGAAGATCGAATGACAGATGGAAACGGACAGGCCATCTGTTTCTATCCGCCCACCCCATAGAGAACAGCGGGCTGTATCCGTGTCCACTCTGCTATCATGGACTTGTCATTCACCTGCTCAGCGGGGATCATCAGAGAGATCCTATGCTGAGCAGGTGAGTGCGCATTATGGAGTCCGCCCGTATGAAACCAGCCTAAGGGAGGGTTATCACCCCTGTACTGTTGGGGAGATTTCCCTTCACTTCCTGTTCCATACCCAAAGCTGGAAGTGAGAGGAAGTGCTGGTTCATGCTAATGCAATTTGAGTCACATAGAATCGCACAAAAAGGGAAATCACATTATATTCAATGGTGCCCCTTCAAATCAATGAAATCTAGAAAAAGGTTCCTGTGCCACTTTGGTACAATTTACATTGCGACCTGGTCCCTTAGAATATGCAAAAATGTAGCCAAGCTGCATCAGTTACACTGCGTAATTGTACTGAAAATTGTGACAAAATCTCATTGCAGTAGTGTGAATCAAGCCTCAATCCCTTCAAAGTGGGGCAATCTGGGGGTGTCACCTGAACCAGTGTCCCCACCTGAAGATGTCCCCTCTAATCCTGTTTTGGTGACAACCAATTTGGATTTTCTTTCACTTTGGGTGATAATGATTAGCATGACAGAGAGGATGAATTTTCCTAACAGTCGCAGGCTACAATACAAACTCCCAGGTGTTCTAGTCCCTCTCCACTCTCCACTAATCTAAAGCAAATGCATTTAGTTATACCTGAATGACTGCTAGGTCTTATAGTTAGCTCTATTCCCATCTATTTTGTGTTTTGGCGGCATGGTGCTGGCAAATTACAAAGCAGTGTGCATATAGGAACAGTTCACACAACATGCAGTCCAGTGCGTTTTTTTTTTTTTTCTTCTGCATCAAAAATGCATGGAAAGTAGGTTATATGGTTTCCAATGGCATAGTTCACACCACGCCAGTTCCAGTTTCATAAAGAAAAGTAGAACATGCTGCATTTTTCCTGCACTGGACTGTACTGGAAAGCGGTAAACTGCATCAATGCACTGGAATGCATGAAATACGCCCCAAACCCCAGTACAATTAAAAAAAGAAAAAGGCATCTGGAAATGCATCAAGAACGCGTAAACAATGCTCATGCACAAAGCGATCTGGAGTGTGCTTTTGTGGTATGAACCAGCACTTAAAGAGTAATGCCGTGTACACATGAGCGGACTTTTCGACCAGACTGGTCTGACGGAACGAATCCATGTGTGGGCTTTATTGGACCTGCAGCGGACTTTTTTGGTCAAAAATCAGACGGACTTTAGATTTGGAACATGTTTCAAATCTTTCCGATGGACTCGAGTCCAGTAGAAAAATCCGGTCGTCTGTATGCTAGTCCGACGGACGAAAACCAACGCTAGGGCAGCTATTGGCTACTGGCTATTAACTTCCTTATTTTAGTCCGGTCGTACGTCATCACGTACGAAGGACTTTGGTGTGATCGTGTGTAGTCAAGTCCGTTTGTTCGAAAGTCCGTCTGAAAAAAAATACAGTACCCCTATGTGACCAATGTACATTGCAGGAATGTGTGGCAGATTCCTACCTTTTTGTGCTCTGCAGAAATAGCTGTTTGTTCCACTATGTCCTTTGCATACTGATTTTGAATAGGAGTAACTAATTCATTATAATCAGCTGATGCTCTTTTAGTGTTTTAGTGAAAAAGGTAGCAGGGTCTGCATTCCTTTAAAAGTATTTAACCCTTAGGGTTCTTCAAGAAATAACAGTTTTGGATGCGCTCTCTGCACCAACTGTGTACAGAAGGCCTCCAGGTTGCATTGAATTTATAGAAAATTACAGTGGCTGCAGTTTGAAAAGGAAAGGTCATTTTTAATAACAATAAAGTGGTTGTAGACCTCTGACGTGAAACTTGAACAAGTGATGATGATGCCAGTGATCATTTACAAGCTGTCAGCTGCAATGGAAGATGGTAGTTGTCATTCGTTAATTCATTCATAGAACTGTGTGAATGAATGATGTGGCCATCTGGGCGGAGTCCTCTTTTTAAATTGTGACAGTGGGTGTGGAGAGAAGATCCCCTGCCTACTGTCACAGCAGGGGATCGGAGGGTGCAGGCAGACGCTATTTGGTAACATGTTACGCCATAAATACAGCCGTTACCAAAGGTGAACGTATTCCTTAATATGAACCTAAATCCTAAAGCAGAACTAAACACCGCATAGCATGGGCTCTCACTAAAATGTGCATGGATGCGTGGTATGCCCCATCTCCGGCAGTGACGGTCTCTTAGAGCAGTGGTCCCCAACCTTTTTGGCACCGGGGACCGGCTGCGTGGAAGAAAATTGTGCCAAGGCCTGGTTGGGGGTCGGGTTGGCACGCGGGGGGGGGGGGAGCGATTTTTCATGGGCAGTTTGTCAGTGCATTATTTCTATTATTACATTGTAGTAATTAATAAAATAGTACAACTCACCATAATGCAGAATTAGTGGGAGCCCTGAGTGTGTTAATTGCCACGTCACCTGCCACCAGATGCGGAATGTCACTCGCCATGCTACCTGCCACCAGATGTGGATTGTCGCTTGCCACGTCACCTGCAATGTTGCCTGTCACCAGATGTCGATTATCACCTGCCACATCGCCTGCCACCAGATGCGGAATGTCACTTGGCACATCACCTGCCATGTTGCCTGTCACTAAATGCAGAATGTCACTTGCCACATCACCTGCCACCTCGCCTGCCACAAGATGCGGAATGTCACTTGACACGTCACCTGCCATGTTGCCTGTCACTTGCCACGCTGCCTGCCACTGCATTGGTGGCAGCACTGGTCCATCTAGCACAGAGGGGTGACGAGTGAAGGCAGGAGAGCGGTGAGAGATGATGTCATCTCTCTGCTCCGTGCCGCACTTCCGAGGCTGACAGGGAAGAAGAGCAGCGATGCGGGGGGTCGGAGAGAGATGATGTCATCTCTCTGCACCCCGCTGCACCTCTAACATTGAGACTGACAGGGCGGAAGAGCAGCGATGCAGGGGGCGGAGAGAGATGTCACCTGCCATGTTGCCTGCCCGCTCGCTTATCTCTTCCACCCGGCGCTCATATGCCGGTCGCCCGGCTATCTCCTGCCAACCGCTGGACTCTCTCATGCCGTCCGCCCACACCCGCGGCCCGGCTGCAGAAAGGCCGCGGCTCGGGGGTTGATGATCCCTGTCTTAGAGGATTGCTTGTAATCACACACAAAGAAATACGGTGCCTTTAAAAAGTATTCATACCCCTTGGAATTTACCACATTTTGTCTTGTTACAACCAAAAACGTAAATGTATTTTATGTGATTGACCAACATAAAGTGGCACATAATTGTGAAGTGGAAGGAAAATGATAAATGGTTTTCCACATTTTTTACAAATATGTGAGGTGTGGCGGCGTCTATTTTGGACCCCTGGTAAGTCCCCTTTCACACTTATACGACTTGTCCCATGATTTTGTACTGCAAAATCATATGACAAGTCATTCTCCATGATTTTCAATGACCTACCATTCATATTGGCACGACTTCAAGTCGTGCCGACTTAAAAACAGTCCCTTCACTACTTGGGTCCAACTTCCATGCGAGTTGTACTCCATAGACCTCAATGTTAAACCCTCAAGTAGCATGCAAATCGCACCTGAATAATATAGACACGATTTCAGTACGACTTTGTAAGCACAAGCCTCACACCATGTATGTTTTCATTTGTTAATGCCAAAGTTGTGGCAAAGTCGTACACAGTAGTACTGCTCCGAAATTGCGGTAAAATCGCACGACTTTGAAGTTGCACAAGTGTGAAAGGGGCCTTAGTGTTGGCTACTCTTTGGATTGTTTCCCTGACTTTTATTGGAATAAAGTTGTATCTGGACCTCTTGGCAAGTAGTGTGGTGCTTCACTTTCCATGAATACAATATCTGGCAGGGGAGATTCCTTCTTCCACCCTGTTTGGCTTGGCTGGAGCAATCTATTGATTTTCTCTCATTTAGCCTGCTGTCTGAACAAGGGAAATCTGAGGCCCGGCTCACATCTAGCAGTTTGGGATCGTGGGCAGATTCGCTGCGATTCTGCCCACTATTATAAATCGCACTGCAATGCAGCAGAAAATGTTGGGGTGCCATTCATGTATAATAAACGCAGTTTGATAAATTGCGCTGCAATCGTGGCAAACTGTATCGCAAGAAGCTTGTCATCCAACAAGCTTTGTGAGGTGCGGTTTGCCGTGATAGCAGCACGAGTTATCTCACAACAAAATGCCACCACGTTTAGATGCCAGTAAAAATCATTGGCACCCGAACACACGTGCTGCGTTTTGCCAGCATTGCAGTGCGATTCAGTACTGCAGTGTTTCTGCCCGCAATCCCAAATTGCTAAATATGAACGGGGCCTAAAAGTGAATGGCTAATTTTTTGGGATGGTTCCTTCTGATCTTGGCAAGCTAAAGGGAGAGGCGGTGAAGTGAAGGGATGGTGAGTATGTACTGCTGGTTGGGGGGAGAAGTGTGAACTCGTTGCTTTGCCATGCATGGGCAAACATCAGATTCTTCTGACTAGAGCAAGGGAAAGATCTGCAAAAACAATTGCTAAATTCCTAGCAGGCTATCCAGTATATGGTAGAGGCCAGGAGAAATGGGGTGGGTGGAAAAGCCAGAATGGTCCAGCAGTTCACCATACAAGAAGGCGGATATAGGCTTGTATGGGCAAGAACCTCTAGGTGCCTACACCTCATACCTGCAGAGTTTTTCATTTTTGGTGACAATCTAAGCACACTTTTGGCTTCCTTCTTATGCATTATAGAGACTATCCAGCTTTATAATCTTTAAGCTGCAATGACAAGCCTCTTATAAGACTAAAGTAATTAAATTGACTTGAAAAGGGATAATCCCCTACAGTACTCACTGAGCTAAAGTCGACACTGAAAGGAGACTGGCATGGCGCTGACAAAATCCTTCTAGAACCCCTGGTTGGCATACTTGGCAGCAAGAGTCGTTTAGGAAATAAGATGTCATTGTGCGATCTTGAGTCATGTTTATTGTCTCGCCTGTGTGTCTAAAGCTGCCCTGCGCACATCTCTCTAGCCAGCAGGATGTCCTGGTTGTCGGTGGAACTGCTGCCGCTTAATTCGAGCTGTCACATGGCAAGGGATGGATTTATTTTGAGCTGCATTGTGTGCGATTTGCTAGAAGCACAGAAACTGTGGTGGGGGGGAGGGGTACTTACATTGCTTGTTTTTATGGCAAGATTTGTTAGAATTGTCTTTTTCCTGTTCCAGGAATTGCTGTAGTTGCTTTCTCTATTGAACATCATTAAAGTGTTCCTAAACCCAGGATCCTGCATTCACTATATCTGGCCTCCCACAATACACAGAACATGGAAATGAAATGGTTTTAGTAAATACAAACTTCTAAATACCTTTTCTCATCAGCAGTATATAGCAGTCTTGTGACTTCTATTAGTGTCTGGTTAAAGCTTGTAGGAGGAGTTTGCATTCTCCCTGATTGTCCTATGAGGCTGCAGGACCCCTGACCCTCTGTCTGGACAGTGCTGATTGGCCTTGTGCTGATCACATGCACTCTCCCAAGAAAAAAAACTCTCTAGCAGTACACACCAAACTGAGCATGTGCAGCTTGCTCACAAAGCTCTGTTTTATCAGGAGATGGTTTGGGGACTGTGGGAGAAGGGGAGGAACAGAGAAGACAGGATCAAACAGCCTTTTTAGACAATGCAGAGGATTAACACCTTATGTTCCACAGTGAGTATAACATGCTTTATTGCATTTACAGACTGATTTTACTGTTGTTGGTTTAGTAACACTTTAAGTGGTTTCTTAGGGTTGCATCGGTATTGGTGCCAATACTGAGTACTTGTACTCTGAAACCAATACCTTTGCGGTGCAGTTTGTGCCCATACAAAATGAATGGGCTCAATTCACACTGCAAAGAACCACATGTGATTTGAGCAGGAATGTGCAGTGATTTCTGTCCAGATCTAATGGGGTTTCCCCCATCGCTCCTCTGTGATCCCAGGCTTGCCATAGTGACTTCAGTCTGGGTGCATGAAACGATTACTTGACCGAAAATCTTCTCTGCATTAAGGTAAAAAACCTTCCATTGCCTGTTTCCCCCACCCACTTCCTTCAGGTATGTTCACACTTAGTGCAGACGCAGCTCACAGCAGGGGTCCGGTGCGTTCCTGTTCTGCGTTTCAGGGAAGAATCGGCCCAAATTTTTTGCCTGAATTCGGACCTGAAACGGAGCCAAAGACGCACAGGACCCCTGTGCAATCTGCTCAGTGGCTGCCACGGAGATGTGTGAACCGGCTTCATTGAGCGCCAGGCACGCTCTCCTTCATGCGCATTAGATGTGGGGAAACCCACATCCAATGTGCACTAGTGTGAACCCAGCGTAACACCAGAGTCCTGTGCCAGGCTGCAGTTCTTCTCTCCTCTCTCCCTCTCTCTTACAGGCTGCACTAATTGCAGCGGGAGCCGTTGGCTCCTCCTGCTGGCAATCAATCATGAGAGGAGGGAGCAGGGAGTGTGGCCAAGCCACGCTGTGTTTTTCTATGGATGCACACAGCCCTGCTTCAGCATGTATACCCCCAAAGCAAACGACTTGCTATGGGGTGCACAATCAGAAGAGGATGAGCGGACAGCACTGATAGTGGACCCCAGAATTGGAGCAGTGAGCTCAACCAAAGGTTTACCGTTGATTTAAGCTGTAGGTAAAATAAGCAATCACGGGCTTGTATAGAAGGGAATATATAAATATATACAGTTGTGCTCAAAAGTTTACATACCCTGGCAGAATGTATGATTTCTTGGCCATTTTTCAGAAAATATGAATGATAACACAAAAACATTTCTTTCACTCATGGTTAGTGTTTGACTGAAGCCATTTATTATCAATCAACTGTGTTTACTCTTTTTAAATCATAATGAAAACAGAAACTACCCAAATGACCCTGATCAAAAGTTTACATACCCTGGTGATTTTGTCCTGATAACATGCACACAAGTTGACACAAAGGGGTTTGAATGGCTATTAGAGGTAACTATCCTCACCTGTGATCTGTTTGTTTGTAATTAGTGTGTGTGTATAAAAGGTCAATGAGTTTCTGGACTCCTGACAGACCCTTGCATCTTTCATCCAGTGCTGCACTGAAGTTTCTGGATTCTGAGTCATGGGGAAAGCAAAAGAATTGTCAAAGGATCTGCAGGAAAAGGTAGTTGAATTGTATAAAACAGGAAAGGGATATAAAAAGATATCCAAGGAATTGAGAATGCCAATCGGCAGAGTTCAAACTCTAATCAAGAAGTGGAAAATGAGGGGTTCTGTTGAAACCAAACCAAGGTCAGGTAGACCAACTGAAATTTTTGTCACAACTGCCAGGAAAATTGTTCGGGATGCAAAGAAAAACCCACAAATAACTTCAGGTGAAATACAGGACTCTCTGAAAACATGTGGTGTGGCTGTTTCAAGATGCACAATAAGGAGGCACTTGAAGAAAGATTAGGCTGCATGGTCGAGTCGCCAGAAGAAAGCCATTACTATGCAAATGCCACAAATTATTCCGCATACAATATGCCAAACAGCACAGAGACAAGCCTCAAACCTTCTGGCACAAAGTAATTTGGAGTGATTAGACCAAAATTGAGCTTTTTGGCCACAACCATAAATGCAACATTTGGAGAGGAGCCAACAAGGCCTATGATGAAAGGTACCCCATTCCTACTGTGAAACACAGAGGTGGATCGCTGATGTTTTGGGGATGTGTGAGCTACAAAGGCACAGGAAATTTGGTCAAAATTGATGGCAAGATGAATGCAGTATGTTATCAAAAAATACTGGAGGAACATTTGCATTCATCAGCCAGGAAGCTGCGCATGGGACGTACTTGGACAGTCCAACATGACAATGATCCAAAAGACAAGGCCAAGTTGACCGGTCATTGACTACAGCAGAATAAAGTGAAGGTTCTGGAGTGGCCATCTCAGTCTCCTGACCTCAATATCATTGATCCACTCTGGGGAGATCTCAAATGTGCAGTTCATGCAAGACAGCCCAAGAATTTACAGGAATTGGAGGCTTTTTGCCAATAGGAATGGGCAGCTTTACCATCTGAGAAGGTAAAGACCCTCATCCACAAATACCACAAAAGACTTCAAGCTGTCATTAAAGGGGGCAATACACGGTATTAAGAACTGGGGTATGTAAACTTTTGATCAGGGTCTTTGGGTAGTTTCTGTTGCCATTATGATTTAAAAAGAGTAAACACAGTTGATTGATAATAAATGGCTTCAACCAAACACTAACCATGAGTGAAAGAAATGTTTTGTGTTATTGTTCATATTCTCTGAAAAATGGGCAAGAAATCATAAATTCTGCGAGGGTATGTAAACTTATGAGCACAACTGTAGGTATCTGTAAATGCATATTGCATGTAATAGCATTACATTTCTCCAGGACCTTTTCAGATCTACTGTTTGCATGTGAGTATGGGTCCATTTTATTTCTGCCATGTTTTCAATGCCATATTAAGTGTTGACTCTGGAGTGGATGGTTAACAGCTATTGACAAAGGCTGTCACCCATGTCTAACTGTTGGCAACTAGGGATGCGCTCGGGTATGTTTTGGATCCTAGTCCGAACCCACCTGAACTATCCTGCCAAAATGCTGAGACTGCGCACCGGCAATCCTAAGCGGCTGGGGCATTCCCTGCCCGGCAGTCACACCTATACATGCTGCTTGTATACGTTTAGCTGTAGGGCAAGGAATGTCTCGTCCCCTTATGATTGGCAGTCTGCAGTGACAGCATTCAGACTAGGATGTAAACACTCCCAAACTTATTCTTGTTGGCAACCAAACAAAATGCATGTAACATGCAACATGCATTACATGCATGTCACACTTTAGCCTTTAGAAAAAAGCCACACGTATATTAAATAATCCATGTTACCCATAGACACACAGGGGTTTATTTACTAAAGCTGGAGAGTGCAAAATCTGCATAGAAACCAATTAGGTTTCAGGTTTTATTGCCAAAGCTTAAAGGATAAGTTCACCTTTCGTAACATGTTACACCCATATTCAGGGTGTAACATGTTACCAACGGACTGCCCCCCTCACATCTCCCTAATCACCTCTCTGGCAACTAGGGCTGCAACTAATGATTATTTTCATAATCAATTAGTTGGCCGATTATTGATTCGATTAATTGGCTAAAATCATTAAAAAAAAAAAGTTAAATGAAACACCAATGATTGGGCACTAAAACCTCCCGCCCCCAGATATACTTATGGTCAAGTCAAGGGGTACTTATCACAATGTATGTACTAGTATTGTTGTATACTGCCGAAGCGCCGCTACCTTATATCATGGCTGCTTCTCTCTCTCCTCGAGGCAGTAGTGGGCGGGGCTGAGGTGGGAGCTGACGTCAGCGAGAAGGAGAGGCGCGGACGTGCCTGGTCACATACGGCGCCGCCTTGTACACAGGAGGATTCTAAGGTCTGGCAGGGAGGAAGGTGCGGACCAACTAATTGATAATGAAAATCGTTGATGACGATTTTCATTATCGTTTAATCGTTTCAGCCCTAGTGGCAACTAGCAGCATTTTTATTTTAACAAAAGTAAGGAAAGCTGGCTTTTTCTTTCTGTAATTTTGGTCTCTTTTTTTTATTTTTTTTTTTTTAAAGTAAACAATACTAATCAGTGGTTATTAAAGAGGAGTTCCACCCGAGGTCCAGTCAAAAAAAAAAAAATTAAAAGTCAGCAGCTACAAATACTGCAGCTGCTGACTTTTTTAATTGGACACTTACCTGTCCCAGGGTCCAGCGATGCGGTGGATCGAAGCCCCGCTCGTCTCCCCCTCTGTTCAGCGGCGCCGGCATTGCAACTGTGGGCGCCGGGCTGTGGCTTCACAGCCTGGCACCCACTGCGCATGCGGGAGCGGCGCTGCGTGCCGTGATTGGCCGCTCAGTCACCTGGGACCTGTAATGGGTCCCAGGTGATTGACAGGAGGGAGGGAGCAGAGCTGAGCCCTTCCTGTGCCGAGGGGGAAGTGATGTCACCAGCCCAGGCACTGGAAGAGGCAGACTACGAGGGACCCCCTAGCAACAGGCATTTAGAGGTAAGTAAGAAAAAAAAAAAAATATCCAAATGTTTTTTTTGTTTTTGTTTTTTTAGGATTTTTCGTGTACTTTTTTTTTTTTTTGGGTGGAACCCCACTTTAAATACCACAAAAAAAAAAACTGTCTTAAATAAAGATATAAAATATATTTGAATACAGTGCTGACATGGCTGAGTAATTGGCCTGGTAATGAAGGGGTAATACAGGCCGGTACTCAAGTGGTTAAAGAGATCTGTGTGACTGTAGGAAGCTACATATGGTCTGTTTAGTATTCCGATTCCAGCAGCTTCCAATCTGTGATGGCAGCTACAGCTGCTGCTGCAAGGACACAGCCAAGGGATGAGATGGCTGGAGGGAACACAACGGCATGAGTACATCATGTGATTAATAATAGTCCCCGCTTTACTTCTATATCCAAGGGCATGTAAAGTCTGCCATAGCAAACAGTTTACTGCCTGCAAATCCATCAGAACTCTGATTATGAGGCATCCTGTTCCCATGGTGGGGGAATTGTAAAAAACCCTTATTAAATTTTATTTTTTTTAAAGGTAATTATTTTTAAAGAAATTATTTAATCAGAATTTTTTGGGGTTTTGATCAAATTTTCTTTGTGCAGGACTAAAAAAATAAAGCCTAAAAACATTTTTTGGGGGAAATATTATGTATGCAAATTTCATGTTATTTCCAGTAGATGGGTAGACTGCTGATCATTACCGTATTGCTGAAAAAGGCCTGTATAGACAATTGAATAGCTGAAACTCAAATTACTTGCAGAGCTGTGCGTGTTGCTCCCCCTATTCCATACAAATCTGTACAAAGCTTAAAGCAGAACTCTGTAGAGCTGTTTCTGAAGAGGACATCGCTGGAGGCAAATAGAATATTGCAGCAAGATCTTCATTTGTTGTTTTGACAGCTGGGCAATTCAGTATTTTGCAATGAAACTGTAGACTCTATAAATTAAAGAGACCAATGTCGCATGACAAGTCACACTCCATTTGTGGCAATGGAACCACTCAAGTCACAGCGAGTGAAAAAGGTTCCTGCACTATTTCTGTGTGATTTCAGTGCGAAGTGTATTGACATCTGTTAAATGAAGTCCCACAGATATCAGCAAACCGCACATGAAATCGCAAACTGATAGTCGTCTTCAAAGCCGCACTGCTGTGATCCAGGGCTTAAAGGGGAACTCCAGGTATGGATATTTTACATAGTTCCATTGGTCCAAATTAAACCAGTGGAACTATTTACTGGAAGTACAATACGTGGTAGTTGCCCCTTAAAGCTGGAAATCACTGAAGTAGACACTGCCACTACACTGATCTCCACTGGCTTCCGGGTCCTGCTCCAAGCAGCTGCCTTGCTGAACACAGGAGGTCGCTCGCTTGGCAAGAGCACCATTCAGGGAACCCTTTGCATTTTCTACTTGGTTTCAAAGCTTTTTTTTTAATGGATGAGGTGGGGTGATGTCACTCTCTCCACCTTATCCAGTCAAAGTACAGTTTGCATTTGTTGAAAAAATGCAAAATGTTCTTTGAATGGCGCTTCTGTCGAGCAAGCAACCTCTGCTGTCTGCTTGTATGATATAGAGTTTTGCCCTCAGTGCCAAACCGTTGCATATCCCAATATGTGGAAGCAATCTGAACTGTATTGAAAGTAGAACTCTAGGCAAAACTTTTTTTTTTTTCATTTTAGAGTAAAGGAGGGTTATAACCCCTGTCAGATTTTTTTTTTCATCCTGTGTCCCATTGCAGAGATTTCCCTTCACTTCTTGTCCCATCTCCAAACAGGAAATGAGAGGAAAGCCCTGCAAATTAAAGGAATTCCTTGGAGCCCCCCAGGTCACCAGAATCAGTGTCCCCATTAGAAGATTTCCCCTATATTACTGTTCTGCGGACAACACAAAATTTGGGGATTTTCTATTACTTTCACTTTCAATGTTACTGGTAAATGGAACAAACAGAGAGGGTAAATCTTCTCAATGGACACAGACAGCAAAACTGACGGGCTCTAATCTATCTGTAGTTACCTTGTCCTAATTTGCCTTGAATTGTTTTGAATGTGATCACCTTTTTAAAAGGAGATTTGGTCTCGTAAGACACCAGCAGATCATTTTTCAGCTCTGCTCAGAAAACACAGCTCTACACCCAGTTTTAAAGCGGTTCTAAATCCTTAAGGTTTTTTAAACTTAATGCATTATATACCCCCAGCCCCCCCTTATTCTTACCTGAGCCCGATCCATCGATGTGCACCAGAGCAGCGCCTCTCGCCTCTGTCTCCCTCTCACTGGGCAGATTGATAGCAGTAGAAGCCATTGGCTCCCACTGCTGTCAATCAAATACTTTGACGAGGGAACAGGGGGTGGGGCCCAGCCAATCGATGCAGACAGGACAGCTCGGGAGCGAGCCCACACAGGTGTCCCCATGGAGGAGCCTGGAGCACCTGTGGGATACTCCAGAAGAAGAGGATCAGGGCTGCTTTGTGCAAAACCATTGCACAGAGCAGGTAAATATAACACATTTGTTATTTTTATTGATTTTAAATGATGTCTGACAGTGTTGAATTAGGTGTGTGTGTTTTTTTTTTTTTTTTTCTTTTAACGAGACACGGTCACTTTCCCCATGAAGGGCAAAATAACAATGTCTGCAAGGGACACCCCCTTATACTCACATTACTGGTGATCGCTCAAGCTCCTTGCAGCACAGGGAAGCAGTAACGTCCGTGGTCATGTGAATGTGCTTGGTCCTAGCGACTGGCTGTTAGGCCTGGACACTGTCATTGTACCGTCCACTTGCTCCCCCATATCCAGGAATGCCGGCTCATTTTTGTCAGCTGCAGAGAAGCAAGGAGCTACATGGGAGCGCAGATGAGGGTAGTATAAGGGGGGAGGTAATGACCTTTCAACACAACAGTCTCTTTGCCCTCTATGGGCTAGATGACAGTGTCTCTTTAAATGCACCTTTTTTTCTGTCTCTTTTATTTCACAATTTTCTGTTTATCACATCACTTCTGCCTATCTGTCAGATTTTGTTATAACAGAATCTATAAGGCCCCTTTCACACGGGCGGATAGAATTCAGCTTTTAGCTGCGGATAGATCAAGTCATCTACCACAGCTAAACTCACACAATGCTTTCCTATGGCCCTATTCACACACTGCATTTAGCAACGGTTTTGTTACATGGGGTTTTGTGCAGTTAGAAAAAATGAATTTGACTGCGTCCGGGAGCGATTTATTGCAGCTATCTGCACATAACTGCAGGTAATCGCAGTGTACTATTTCTCCTGTGGATAGCAGCAGCAACATGGAAAGAAACACAACAGGAAGCACATCAGAAATGGTAAGAATGTTCCAACGCAGCTAAATGCGGCCGCATGTAAACGCAGCTAATCGCAATGTACAACCGTAAGTGATCGCTGTGCCTGGAGTCTTGGAATTTCAAAATAACAAAACATGCTTTTAACAGCGGCAGTACAGCCACCCGTGTAAAAGAGGCCTAATGCTTGCCATACACTATAGGAAAAATCGGACGAAATTCGTTCATTTAGACCGTTCGTTTTTCGGCCAGTTAATGGGCACAAAATCGATAATTGTTGGGACTTTTTGAGCTGAAAAAACTAAGGACAAGTTTGGAATTTTTCCACTGAACAAATGATAAATTGGAACAAAAAATGCATTCATTTCTGTTCACTGAATGATTTATCGGTCATTACATGAGGGCACTATCGTTTGCGCTCACGGCCAAATGTTCGTTTTTCGAAAATGGGTTTGGCCGATTTTTCGTATAGTGTATGGCCAGCATAAGTCTTTGCATTGTTTAGATGTTTGCACAGATCTGAGGGTCAGAATTTGGTATGTGCTATAACTAGATTGTAAATCTCCACTTGGAAAACTGTCAGCACAGTGGGATCCAGAAATAGACACGTTATCTACACAGCATCCTGGGGCTGGCTAGCTATCATTTCTGGCATGGTTCTCACATACTTTTTCTTAACATTTCATACCGGTGCTAATAGGTTAAGCTTAGTGTCATGGTGTAAAATAGTGATATGTGCAGTAAGTGTGACCAGATCTAATAGCAGTAATCAGCCAAGGGATGAGATGGCTGAAGCGAGTACAACAGCATTACCTGCAAGATTATCCAGGCGTTTTCTGGCACTTTTTGTTTAGTAAAAATCATATTTTTTTACTAGAAAATTTACTCAGAACCCCCAAACATTTTATATACAGCATCTCACAAAAGTGAATACACCCCTCACATTTTTGTAAATATTTTATTATATCTTTTCATGTGACAACACTGAAGAAATGACACTTTGCTACAATGTAAAGTAGTGAGTGTATGGCCTCATTCACACGAGGCGGCTCCGCTCAGCAGGTCCACCAGCTCAGCAGGAGATTGCTCAGTTGATCTCCGCTGAGCCGGCGGATGACAGGTCCGTCTCTGCTCACTGAGCGGGGAGGCGCCTGTCAGAGCCCCACTGATTCCTATGGAGGGATCGGACGAAAACGGACAGCATGTCCGTTTTCATCAGATCTCATCCGATCCGCCAGGATGGATGCGAACGTATCGCCATACGTCTGATTTTAGCAGATCGGATGTCAGCGGACATGGTCACCACTGACATTCGTCACTCCATAGACCTAAAAACTGACAGGCGGACCTGAACAGTCTGTCCGTGTGAAAGGGGCCTGAAGCTTGTATAACAGTGTAAATTTGCTGACCCCTCAAAATAACTCGACACACAATAACAAAGAACTCTTTAAGGATCTGAAAAAAATAATTGTTGCTCTACATAAAGATGGCCTAGGCCAGTGATGGCGAACCTTGGCACTCCAGATGTTTTGGAACTACATTTCCCATTAAGCTCAACTATACTACAGACTGCATGAGCATCATGGGAAATGTAGTTCCAAAACATCTGGGGTGCCAAGGTTCACCATCACTGCCCTAGGCTATAAGAAGATTGCCAAGACCCTGAAACTGAGCTGCAGCACGGTGGCCAAGACCATACAGCGGTTTAACAGGACAGGTTCCACTCAGAACAGGCCTCGCCATGGTCGACCGAAGAAGTTGAGTGTACATGCTCAACGTCATATCCAAAGGTTGTCTTTGGGAAATAGACGTATGAGTGCTGCCAGCATGGCTGCAGAGGTTGAAGCGGTGGTGGGTCAGCCTGTCAGTGCTTAGACCATACGTCGCACACTGCATCAAATTGGTCTGCATGGCTGTCGTCACAGAAGGAAGCCTCTTCTAAAGATGATGCACAAGAAAGCCCGCAAACAGTTTGCTGAAGACAAGCAGACTAAGGACATGGATTACTGGAACCATGTCCTGTGGTCTGATGAGACCAAGATAAGCTTATTTGGTTCAGATGGTGTCAAGCATGTGTGGCGGCAACCAGGTTAGAAGTACAAAGACAAGTGTGTCTTGCCTACAGTCAAGCATGGTGGTGGGAGTGTCATGGTCTGGGGACTGGGGAGCTACAGTTCAATGAGGGAACCATGAATGCCAACGTACTGTGACATACTAAAGCAGGGCATGATCCCCTCCCTTCGGAGACTGGGCCGCAGGGCAGTATTCCAACATAACAACCCCAAACACACCTCCAAGACGACCACTGCCTTGTTAAAGAAGCTGAGGGTAAAGGTGATGGACTGGCCAGGCATGTCTCCAGATCTAAACCCTATTGAGCATCTGTGGGGCATCCTGAAATAGAAGGTGGAGGAGAGCAAGGTCTCAAACATCCATCGGCTCTGTGATGTTATCATGGAGGAGTGGAAGAGGACTCCAGTGGCAACCTGTGAAGCTCTGGTGAACCCCATGCCCAAGAGGGTTAAGGCAGTGCTGGGAAAAAAAAGGTGGCCACACAAAATATTGACACTTTGTACCCAATTTGGATATTTTCACTTTGTGAAAATGTCCAAATTGGGACATTTTCCACAGTCTGGTGCTGCGGTGAGCACTGGAGGGGCAGAACACAGGGTGGTGACTGATAGTCACGACTCTCTGCTCACTGAGAACTGAGCAGTCAGCAGTCTTTGACTGCTCAGTTCTTGGTGTGGAGCCAGCGGGGGATAGCTGCAGCATTGGATCCATTCTGCAGCCATCTCAGTAAGATTGTATGTTTGTTTTTTGTGAACAGATAAGTACAGCAGGGTGCAATCTGAGTATAGTATATTAACGTATTTGTTGGCACGAAGTGCTTTTTCTTTTTCCTATGTGAGTTTCCAATTTATTAGTGTTGCTCAGTACATTTAAAGAGGAACTGCAGTCTACTCACATAATTTGTAATAAAAACATATTTGCCAAGTTTTCCACTAACCACTTTGCATATTATTTTATATATACTGTGATTCTGTACTTGCCAAATTTGCTGCAGAAATCTCCCTCCATTGAGTCTGGCTGCATCCATTTTAAGTATGGGCAGCTGAAGCTGCTGCCTGTTCACTTCCTGGATTTAAACAGACACAGAGGCACACCTCCAGCTCTGCAGCTCTCATTGTCCCTCTTATGACTCTTCCCCCTCCCTTCCTGGCAAACTCTCAAGTGAGAGAGAGAGCTGTGCATGATTTCATAAGGCTTTTTACCATACAAGAAACAGGAAGTGGGCTGTATAAATTATTTACTGGCAGAAAAAAAAATGTTTTACTATCCAAAGTTAAAACAAGGGCAGAAGATTTATTAGATGGAAAGTTGAGAAAATGACTGAAGGTTCGCACTACATTTGGCGCCCTCCTGTGTGTTCTCTTGGTCCTGTAGGTGCCATTCATCCACCTAGTGTTTCTATTCTGGTCTGAGGTTCCATGTTGTGAGACTGTCCGCTTGAAGCTCTTAGTATGTGCTGAGAGTGATTTTTACCTGTCACAATGTCACTTGCCATTTGTCTTTTCCCGACAATAAATACATAAATATACTACACTCAGATTGCTGTACTAATCTGTTTGTCTAGAGATGCAGCACCTCTGAAGAGACTGAAGTATCTGGTAAATTGAGATCAGCGGGAAGTTATCCCGAACACTTCTATTGGACTCTTATGAACTTTTTGCAATACTGCATAGACATTTATGTACACATGACACTTATTGTTGCATATACCCAATTACTGTTGTGTTTTTGTGAATCCATACTTCTCTTTTAACCACTTGACCTGTGGAAGATTTACACCCCTTCATGACCAGGCCATTTTCTATAGCACTGAGTTATTTACCTGACAATTGCGTAGTCATGCAACGCTGTACCTAAATAACATTTATAGAATTTTTTTCCCCACAAATAGAGCTTTCTTTTGGGGGTATTTGATCACCACTGGGTTTTTTTATTTTTTGCGCTGTAAACAAAAACAATTAAAAAAAAATATATAGATTTTTTTAACTTTCTGCTATAAAACACGCACAAAAGTTATAGCATCTACAAACTATGGTATATATACTGGAATTTTTATTTATTTATTTTATAGTAGTAATGACGGTGATCAGCGACTTGTAGTGGGACCGCGATATTGCGTCAGATAGTCGGACACTAACTGACACTTTTAACACTTTGTTGGAACCCATGACACTAATACAGTGATCAGTGCTAAAAAATAGGCACTGTCACTGTACTAATGACACTGGCTGGGAAGGGATAAACATCTAGGGTGATCAAAGGGTTGTGTGCCTAGCCAGTGTTTTACTGTACTACGTGTGCTGCTTTTACTCAGGGAAGTGGTGGATTTTATTCCACACACAAAATCCATCCTTTCCTCACTGTCAGAACAGAGATCTGCCTTGTTTGCATAGGCAGATCTCTGTTCTGTGTGTCTGCCTGACGATCAGCGGGTGCCGGCGGACATCCAGTGCCCAAGCACCTGCAGATTGGCTTCTTCTGTGAGTAAACACAACAGTAGCGGGCTGGCAGGGGTGTGTGCGCCCCCTAGGTGGAAGTGCAGAATCACGTATATGTATGTGGTTCTGCACAGGAGGGTTGCCCTGTAGCAGAAAATGTGCTATGGGGGCGGTCCTTAAGCAGTTAATATTTTACATTTAGACTGTATATATGCTATAAATCAAGCTTTATATTTTCACACGGTTTTAATAAGACGGTGACCATGTCTTTATGTCTAATGACCCCTAGCACCTATGCTTTATTCAGGTAACAGATGATTCCTGGCTGGTTGTTATGGGTTAATACACTTTGTACTTCCTTAATTATGAGTCTGTTTTATGTATCTGCTTTGCACAAAACATTCCATTCTATGACCGTTTTTTTTTTTTTTGTGTGTACAACCAGTCATTGTCATTGTTCAAATGTTCCTTTTTCATTTTGAGCCAAAAGGGGAAGGGAAACAATGTTGTCTTGCAAGAGGAAATTAAATTTCAATGGGAAAATATAAACTAATAATAAACTAATTTTTGTTCAGCCATGTCGTATAAAAATAGAATGTTGGTAGTAAATAAAATAAGGATAATCCAGTTATATCAGTTTGGGCAGTTACCTTACACTGGACACATGGCTTTATCCAAATTTTATTTAAACTCTCAACGTGTTTTTTATTTTTTTTTAAAGGGACCCTGTTACCAGAACACTAATTCCACCAAATTTCTAATAAAATTGAGAAAAAATTGAGAATGAGAATCAAACTTATTTTATGCATGTTATTTACCTGAAAATGTAAAGAAAAATCTTCATCTTGGCTCAAAAATAATAAAATAAATGCTGGACTGCTGCAACTTTCATAACCCAGACGCTGGGCCAACAGCACATTTTTAGACAAAATAAAGTGCTATGTTTCTTTAAATCCTCTGGTGAATAATCAAATTAATCCTGAACTGAATTCATCGGTGCAAAAAAAAAAAAAAATGCGTAAAATTGTGCATCTAAATCTGAAATTACTGAAAAGTGTATATATAAAACAGAAAAATAATATATATAATATATTTACCAGTATTCATACAAGGACTTGTTTGAATTAAGAGACTTTCATTTATTTTTATTACCAATATCAATTGAATTTATTTTGCACATTTTCATTTATTTGTTTGATTTGCACTATTGCTTTTATTGCACAATGTTTGTTTCATATAATGCGTAATTTGCACGATTTTATATCTGTATTTTTTGCACTATGAATTTCACTGATGAAATTCGTTCAGGATTGATTTGATTATTCACCATAGGATTTAAAGGGACAGCGCACGTTATTTTTTTTCTAAATATTTACCTGCAAAAACTCCAGGTTGTGTGGACATCCAAAGATCCTGATACTTCTGCTGAACACGGTCATCGCCTGCAGTTTTTTAGGTTGGTGACAGGGTCTCTTCTTTTAATGACCATTGAGAATATCTACCCAAGATCCCTGCGCTGCATGAGCCGACCATGAAATGCAAACATTTGGCTCAGCTGAATGCTCATGTTTGTCTTTGGAATGTTTATGGATTGTTACTAGTAAAAGGTATATTGGCATACCAACCTGCTTGGCTAAGCTGTATTCATTTTGGCTGTAAATTCCTATGAGCAGTAGTATGAATTTTGAATATAGGAAACCATCTTCTGTCCCTTTTAAACTGAGGAATTTTTATACGATATACGCAACTTAATGAATAGTGAAATATTTAATGTTTAAACAGACATTAACGTTTTCTGTTATCTCTAATTGCATCCTTTATTGCTGATGTCTGACAGATAAGAAATACTGTTCTCTTTATGATTGGGTATCATAGGCACAGATGTTATGTGCAGAATAATGAACAAACATGGATAAAAGGAATACACACTGTGTAGTGAGCGGCATGTTACAGAACTGTCAGACTCCGGTCACCACCAGAACACATAGAAAACAATTGTTGAAAAACTGTAAATAATAGAACAATTAAAATGGCATGGGCAGGTAGTTTGGCCCCGTCTTCTTGAGCAAGTTGCTTCAGCTGTTTCTCACGTGAAGGGGGACTTCTTCAGACTCCTTCCCCTATATATATATATATATATATATAATATTTATTATAGTATTGTAGTCCCTGCTTATAGAAGGCCAACTCAGAATTGCTCAGGCTTCATTGTGCCCCGCCAGGCACAGCAAAGAGACCCCAATACATAACCAATCCTTCTCCATGTTTCACAGTAGGTGTTCTTTTCTCTGAAAGCTTCATGTTTTCCTCTGTGAACATAGAGCTGATATGACTTTCCAGAATTTTTCCTTTTGTCCATCTTTTGCACTATCCTTCTGTTAAACGTGTGGTTGATTTACCTCTTGTGGCCACATGCAGTGAGGTTGGCCACACTCCCATTAACCTTAAAGTTAAACTTTAGCTACAGATTTATTTCCATTACTTGCCTGCAATGAAGTATATCCCACAACGTGCAGTCTGCTGGATTTTTTTTTTAAGCAATCTTCACTGCAGGGCTGTCCTGTCCTCTTCCTGCTTCTGAACCTCTGGGGCTATACGGGTTAAGAGCTTTGGGTGTCTGGGCCCAGCTGCACTAAAGATGATATGATGGAGACACACCTTCTTCTTCCCTCTCCTCCACTGAGAAAAGTTCTTTCACTGATTACACTGACTGTAACATAATCTGTGAAAGGAGGCGATCCTGTGACCCCCCCCCCATTCACAGATCATGTAACAGGCATTTATGGTGCTAAAACTACTTAAAGCGGTGCACCAGGCCCCCCCCCCCCCAAAAAAAAATGAAGTCTACAGTATTTGTAGCTGCTGACTTTTAATATTAGGGCACTTACCTGTCCAGGCATCAAGTGAAGTCCCCACCCGAGGTCTTCAATCAGCTATTGGGTGCTGGTGCCACCATTCTGACTAAGGGAAACCGGCAGTGAAGTCTTGTGGCTTCACATCCAGTTTTGTATTGCGCATGTGCGAAGTGCGCTGCGCTTTGTGAATAGGCCGTAGTCTTCTGGGACCAGTGAAGTGTCCCAGAAGGCTTTGGGGGAAGGAGGGGGAGGGAGAACTGAGCCGGAAGTTGAGGTAGGTACCTGTCAAAACCAGGTACCGTCTCCCCCTTCCCTCCCAAAAGGTGCCAAATGTGGCAGGGAAGGGGGGAGGAGGTAGACAATCAGAGCGTCCCCTTTTGGGTGGAGCTTCACTTTAAAGCAGTATTAAAGCCAAAACCAAAATTGTAATACAGTATATTGCACCTTACTAATCATTGGCAACCTATAATTTATTTCCCTTGAGATTAATAAAGTGTTCAGAATCTGAATCCAAATTAGATGTGGTGGCTGCATTTGTTTTCTTTTTTAGTTTTTTCCCATTTGTTTTCACCTGGTGATCTGGCCAGTAACACACCTCCTGTATTGGAGTGCCCCCACTCTGGATGAAGAAGCACGGGGCACATTTGGACAGTAGCATTGTTAGTAAGTGAGGGTAGTATTAGATTTACTAGCAGCTGAAGTTTGGCTTCAATGGTCCATGACAACTTGGTGTAGGCCAATGAAACCAACATAATAATGTACATATTGTTTGATATCACTCTTGGATTAAAAACGTAATGACGGCATCTATATAGCTCGATGCGTTTCATGGTTAACCTCCAATCTTCAGGAGCAGATGCGACAATCTATAAACATAATGTAAAATGAGTTGATGTGACTGGCCAAATAGGGGGGGAGAAGGGAAGTGGAAGAAAAATTGGTATAAATAATGAGGGTGATATCCATGATATCTGATCATTGTTGGCACCCCTGCCAGTGTTGAAAGGTTTGTCTGATCCCTGTAACAGATACATCTGCAGGACAGCTTGTTCTATTGAAAAACAACAGTCTTACTGGCCAGATCACCAGATGAAAATATATAAGGGAAAAAAATGCATAAAAAAGAAAACTAATGCAGCCATCACATCTAAGACTTGTTAAGTTGCAATATAATAAATGTTTGCTTTTGAGTTTAATAATGCTTTAAAGCCCCTAGAACATAACATTTTCCATTTTCAATGTCGTTTTATTTTTTTTTAGTAAAAAACATTTATACAAATACATACATATAGAATCTACACATGCAAAAGATTTCGATCTCAGTCTATACATCCATCTTAAAATTGTTCAGATCTTATTCATCTTGTTATTTGCTTTTCATATCTATTTCTATCTGTTCTTTATTTTATCCATATTTATTCACATTCATACCTCAATCATCTACCCTTTCACAGAAAAAAAAGGGGGGGGGGTGGAGAAATGGTAGGATACGGTCCGATCTATAAAATCTATAAATGTTGTTTAATATATAATGAGGCCTGAAATTTTTCCCATTGTTGCCATGTTTTTAAATTTGAATCAAAGAGTTACAAAAAAGCGCCAACACAAGATGGAACTGTGGGAGCCTAAGGTAGCGCAGTGCCACGTCCTAAACATTAGTTTGATTACATAAAGGAAATTGAAAAAATGGACTTTCCAGGCACCAATCGTAGAAAAATAAATGATAACTTTATTATTAATAATTAATACACAAAGATAAAAGACATTTAAAATACTGCAAACTAATTACAATGACAGCTAAACCTCTCCTATATGGATATTAGTTTTGAAAACCATGCCATATGAGGTATGTATGGCTATGATAGATAATATCATTCAAATAAATTCATAAGCTCTACATGTTTTGCGAAAATCGCTTCTTCAGGAGCTTGATAAATATTCTAAGGAGAGACAAAAGCAATCAATTATAATTATAACAGCTATGATAACAAATGTAAAGTATAAGTATATAGAAAGTCTCAGAGAATACGTGAAAAGTGCAGGATTGCATCCAAGGGCGCCATATGTCCATTTTTTCAATTTACTTTATTTTTTTACATTTGAATTATTTAGGCTTCCTTTGAAGTTATTCTTTTGTTCCATGGATTGCATTTCATTCATCTCACATACCCATTCCATAATTGTTGGACATTTTGCTTTTCTCCAGTTACAAGCTACTGTTGTTCTAACATAACATTTCTGAATGCAGAGGCCCTATAGGATAGAAAATATGTTTTTATGTTGCAGAATAGTTGCACAACTATTCAGGGTGGATATGAATCAATTATTATTTTTTTTTCATTAAAATTTTTTATTTTTTTTGTTTATCAAATGTATTTTAATAAAATGCCTTTGGAGTAAAAAAATCTAAAGATAGTTTTCTATTTAAGATACATTAATAATTTAGTTTATTCAGCATGAAATGAAGCTTAGTTATGTAGCATGAGGCTGTATATTCTGCAATATTTACATTTTTGGTAAACTCATTCAATGAATCCAAGCTCTGCAAGCTGAAATAACATGCACTGCATTGATGCATTCACATAATGTCACAGTAACCATACGATAAAACAAAGTTCAGGAATATTGTTTTGCAAATCTGTGTACACTACAAACTGTATGATTGAATCGGTTCCGATATCGCCGTTTTACTAACCTGACAGCTTATTATTCTAAATAGGAAACCTTCATCTTGTTTGCAAGTATTAAAGATTCTAACTACCAGCAAGAATGAGTCCTTACATTTTAAGAGCACCTGTCATTTCAGATCCATCACGGCAGCGCCTGTTAACGGGCATCCACTCACCTGCTGCCATCACGTCCCTCACCACCGCATCACCAGCCGTCCCATTAAAGTGAATTAAACTGTTGATGAGTCAACAGCGAGACAGAGATGACAGTTACTCTTTTAAATCAAGCCTTTTTGCTAGTGATTTAAATCATGATAAATCAAATCCACCCTGCAACTGTTTTATCAAATCTATTATGTTTTAATTAATTTTTTTTTTGTACAAAATAAAAGATGTTTAATGACCGGAACAAATAAGTTCTCGATGAAGATAATGGTATGTAGGCTTGTTGATAGATTTTTTTTTTTTCATTAGGAATACTGTACTTGTTGAGGGAAGAAGAACTCCATGAAAAATGTTTATTCTCCCAGCACTGCATGGATAAACTGCTAGTTTTGTCTAGAAGCGTAAGGAGTAGCTTATACTTACCTGATACTCTGGAACACCGTGCTCCCCCACATCCAGCAGTGGACTATTTCTGCCGTCCTCACTTCCAGAGCTGGTCTATGGGCATGATGACGTCAGGAACAGTCCATTCACAAGACCGCTAGCATACGGGGGGGGACAAAAGTGGCAGGAACCAGTCTTACGCTCGGAGGATCAGCAGATTAAGTTGGGTGTCTCCGCTCCGCAATCGCTTAGACAAAAGTGAGCAGGTAACCAATGCAGTGCTGGCACAGCCCTACTGCATGAGAAAATAGAATTTTCCCCCGGAGTTCTTCTTTAACAACATGTTGTAAATAGTAAACTATATAACAACATAGTTGTAAACAACGTTGTATATGTTCTGCACATCTTTATAGAGTACAGTAAGTTTGTAATCTCTGCTCTGGGAAGAGACCTATGTTGTAAAACAGTAATAATATTTTGTAATAAACTATGCAGTGTGTCTATGCATACAATGTGTAATGTACACTAAAAGCATAGTCACTGAAATATTTTTTAACCACTTCAATACCAGGCACTTAGACACCTTCCCGCCCAGGCCAATTTTCAGCTTTCAGCGCTGTCGCAATTTGTTCCCACAAATAGAGCTTTCTTTTGGTGGTATTTGATCACCCCTGCGGTTTTTATTTTTTGCGCAACAAATAAAAAAAGACTGAAAATTTTGAAAAAAAAAAAAGTTTTTCTTTGTTTGTTAAAAATTTTTGGAAATAAGTAAGTTTTCTTCTTCAATGACGGGCACTGATATGGCTGCACTGACGGGCACTGATACAGCGGCACTGATGGGCACCGATGAGGTGGCACCAATGAGATGGCACTGATGAGGTGGCACTGACGGGTACTGATGATGGGCACTAATAGGCGGCACTGATAGGTGGCACTGATGGGCACTGATAGTTGGCACTGGTATGCGGCACTGATGGGCACTCATAGGTGGCACCGATGGGCACTCATAGGCGGCACTGAGGGGCATTCGTAGGTGGCATTGATGGGTACTTATGGGTGGCACTGATGGGTACTTATGGGTGGCATTGATAGGTGGCACTGACAGGTGGCACTGACACTGATGGCACTGATGCCCCTAAGGGTGGCATTGCTGGGCATCACTGCTAAATAATGGTGCCAATCAGTGCCCATTTGTGGGCACAGATTGGGCACTGACTGGGCACATGTGGATGCCCATGGGGTACATACCTGGCCATCCACATGTTGCCCCGTTCCCTGGTGGTCCTAGTGGCGATCCCTGGTGGTCCAGTGTGGTGATCTAAGGGGGGGCTGCGCTGATAAACAATCAGCGCTGACCCCCCCTGTCAGGAGAGCCGCCGATCGGCTCTCCTCTACTCGCGTCTGTCAGACGTGAGTGAGGAAAAGCCGATCAACGGCTCTTCCTATTGACATCGTGATCAGCCGTGATTGGACACGGCTGATCACGTGATAAAGAGCCTCCGCCGGAGGCTCTTTACGAAGATCGGTGGAGCGGTGTGTCAGATTGACACACCGCTCCACCGATCGCCGCGATGCGCGCTCCCGCGGGCGTCATATGACGCCCAGTCAGGATAACTGAACCACCGCCCGGCCGTCATCTGCTATGGGCCGGGCGGGAAGTGGTTAACAAGTGCTGCCTTTAAAGAAAAGAGTTCATATTTAGCTGTTCTGCCACCTATTCCACTGAAATCCGCTGAGTTGGCCAGAAAATCTTCTAACCCCCATGTCACTACTATGGCCATGTAATAACGTAGCAGCTGACAGGTAGAACCACAGTGTACAGAGGGGGACCAAAGCTTTTGACACTCCTGGAAGTGTCAGATGCTGAAAATTGTTTAACCACCACAACTGGTGTTTGCCACACATCTATCATTTTCACAGGGATGTTGGTGATTAAAATCCCCATATTCTGCTCAGTGTACAGGTTTTCTTTACAGCAAATAATTCCACTTGTAGGCCATTCACAGTAATAAAGTACTGTTTATAATCGCCACAATGATAAGAACTCTGAGACTTTTATGACCCTTTTATATGAAACTGGCACCAGACGGGTAATAACCTTTTTAGATTATAAACTGACCTTTTCCTAGGAATCATAAATTGATCCAAATTTGTGTGACGTTTAATACGGTTATAAATGGAGAACATTTGCTTTGCATTTTCAGGCAGACATAAGTATTTGCGTATTTATCCAAAAATGTCCACATCTCTTATGCTGTGTAATGTGGTAATGGTTATATGATGGGCAAGTGCCAAATGTTTTGTGGCCCAAAGCAGAGATATGTATTTCTGAAAACATTTTACAAAGCAAATAATATTTCTACTGGTTCAAGTTTAGCTGTTTATTTTCTATGGAGAAAACTTAAAAAATGATGTCAAGGATAGGCGAGCTGGATTTTTAGGCAGCTGAATGGGGGTGTATTAATACTGCAGCCATGAGGCTTGGCTTTAAAAATGATCCCCTCTGATATGTTCAGCAAACACAACATCTTCAAGAGAATGAGGCTGTGTCACTGCCAAATGCTAAGCTCGTGGTCACAGAGCCGTGTTCCCATTCAAAAAGCCTGTTAAAAGAAAAACAGATACACAGGAGGCGGCAGCATTGCCTCATGAATGCCTGACAGTTGCCCCTGTACCCGCTCTTTGAAAAGTGATCCACTGTGTATCTTTCTTCAAAGAGTTACCCAGGTGTGCAAGAGCGCCCCTACTTGGTGGCAAATGGGGATTTTAGGCTACAGTCCTCATCTGTAAAATGCTGAACACTCAAGTGTTGCAAAGACATGGGTGATTTGTCTCTGATCAGATCAATAATACATTATCAGTATAATAATTGGCGATTCCCTTTTTGAGAATTGTTATACTGTGACAGTTGTTACATAGATATGAAATCCAGAATTGGAATGGCAGTTAAACTGACTTGGTTAGTGAATGGCCATATCCAGCCACTGAGTAGGCTTCATCAACACAGCAGATCTGTGGATGAATGCTTATGAAAACATTTTACATTTTGTTGGATATAGGAAAATGCAATGGAAGACTACCCTAAGCTTAGTTGACAACTATGCCGTTTCCCTGTGGCTGCGTTTGCTTGTGCACAGCAGCCCATTCATTTGAGTAGACTGCTGTATCCACTGAAAACGCAGGGAAAAGCTCCTTGCACCCTTTCAGAAAATGCAGCTGCAGGGAAGCCACATAATGCAATGCGGTTCCCAGTGTTTGAAGATACCATTAGAATTAATGGTACCCCCAATGCGACTCCTGCGTGGCAGCTCAGTTTTTCTCCTGAGTGGCAGCGCAGTTTTTTCTGCAAGTGTGGGAACAAGTATGGTCCTACAGCGGCAACCACTTGCAGAAATGTGAATTGAATTATTTAGCCATAGCATATCTAGATTATAGTTTGAGAATCATTTAGCCGTAAGGCTCCGTTTACGCAACTTTGGACTGCAACTTTGGTGCAGCTTTAAAGCAACTTCGGATGGGTGCGACTTGGATGTGACTTGTCCCTCTGCAAAGTCGGAACCCACTGTTTGCATGTAAAACATTCAGATATGACTTTCATGCAACTTTTGAGGGTTAACATTGAAGTCTATGGCCCTCAAATTGCATGAAAGTCGGACCACAGTAGTGCATGAACTACTTTGAAGTCGCACATATATGAATGATCATCATTGGAAAACATGGGGAACGACTTGTCATGCAACTTTGATCTCCAAAGTCGTATCACAAGTCCTACAAGTGTGAATGGGGTATAACAGGCCCAGATTATAGCTCAGATCTTTAGATTACAACTTTCCAAGTTTCTTTTCACTAGTTCTGTCCGTGTTTTCCGCACCACGTTCAAAATGCACTTGATCGTGCAGTGGGTGTCAGTGGTAATGACACCCCCAATGCAGGTCACAAACACAATGCATTTGCCTGCACCGGATCACTGGTACAGTAGTATGGTGAATTTACTACTTTTAGTGCGGTCAGGGATGAGTTCAGCCCATTAAAACGAATGGTCTGAAATCGCACTGCAACCGCATCGTATGTTAATTGCACAGGAAGGCACAGCATGTTCCCGTGTGATTCATGATGTGAATCGGCCCTTAAAGTATAAAAATTATTTACCTGTGATGTAGAGCTGCGTGATTAATCGTTAAAAAAATCACGATCTCGATTCAACCCCCCCTCACGATCATGTAATTCATGTAACAAGCGCAGAGCAGTTCTCTGCTCACAGCTGTCAAAAACAAAAAGTTGGCAAAGTTTATCACAACAATGCTCAGCCTCTCTGCGGCGCCAGCATTGCAAGTGTGAGCACCCAGCTGTGACAGCTTGCTGCTTCACAGCCGGCTGCGCATGCGCAAGGCATGCAGCGCCTCCCTATTGGTCAGGCAATCTTCTGGGACCTGTGACGTGTCCCAGAAGATTGCAAGGAGGGAGGGCGAGAGGAGAACTTCGTAGCGAAAGTGGGAGCAGGTACCTGTCAAGACTAGGTATCTGTCCCCCCCCCCCCCCCAAAATGACATGTAAATGTGGCATATTTGGGGGGGTGGAGTGCTTAAAGTGGAACTTCCCCCTTTTGGGTGGAGCTCCGCTGTAAAGACTAGGCCTTTTTCTGACACTTGTTGCTTACAAGTTAAAATCAGTATTTTTTGCTAGAAAATTACTTAGAACCCCCAAACATTATACTGTATATATTTTTTTTGTTAGCAGATAAAATGTCGTTGCAATATTTTATGTCGCACCGTATTTGTGCAGCGGTCTTTCAAACGCAATTTTTTGGGAAAAAATACACTGATTAAAAAAAAAAAAAACGAAACAGTAAAGTTAGCCCAATTTTTTGTATAATGTAAAAGGTGATGTTACGCAGAGAGTCGTTATTCTAAGCAAAAAAAATTGTGATTCTCATTTTATTCAGAATTGTGCAGCTCTACTGTGATTGGACCATTTGTCCCAGACCTGCATCTCTGTTTACATCGTTCTGTCACAGATTCGCTCCAGGATAAGTTCTGTATTTGTTATTTCAAAAGAAGCACTCAATCTTTAACACATTGGCCATCGTATATAAGATCTAATATGTTAGACCTGAAACTGGCTTTCCAATAATGGAAGGGGTTGCTTGCCAACAGTAAAAATGTACAATACTTCATAAACATGAGCGCTTTTCCTGTATCTGCTGTGGTAGCTGAGGGCTATTGTAACAGTACAAGGAATGCTTCCCATGGAAAGTTACACAAGCGAAAGTATATAAGAATTGGTGTCCTGACAACACAGTTGAAAAGCCGGTTCATACCTGTGCTGCACAGAACATGATTTCATATTGTTTGGCAGTTTGCATGCTTAATTAAAGCTCCAGGGATTCAGACTTGACAGCAATTTAAAAGCTAAACATTTACTGAAATATTGCTGTAAATAACACCAGAGGGAACTGGGAGCTCATGTGGTTCTTCAGCTTCTAAAATCACTATCTAAAAATATTTAAGATGCCATTCATTTGAATGACACCTCAAATCGCGGTGCGGGTCTCCCGCAATTGTCGTGCTGCAATTGCGGCAATCGCGGCAGACCCACACCACAATTTGAGGTGTCATTCAAATGAATGGCATCTCAAATGCGAGCCTCACAATTGCAATTTGTCATTCACACATCGGCGCTGTCAAATCGCGGGCAGATTCATGGCAAATCTGCCCGTGATTCAAAACGCTGTAGTGTGAATGCAGCCTTATGAATGAATTTCATTCATAACAGCTGCATTTGCTATAGTGATGCTGTGATTGTCCCACAGCTATCACTTGGTACCTGGGCCAATCACAGCACCTTGTATCATGTGATAGCTGTAAGCCCATTACAGCACACAATAGTAAATCAAAGCGGTTATGGATGTATTCAAAACTTAACGCAGTGCTGTTACAGTGATCATCGCTGTAACAGCAATCATAGTATTAAAAAAAAAATCCCAGATCACCCCCTCAACCAAAAAAAGTAACAAAAAAGTTAAAGATTTTTAAAAAATGTATTTTTTCTATTTATTTTTTAACCCCTTCACGCCGATGTAACGCAAATGTGCGGCCTGGGCTTGAGGGAGTTGTACCATTTTTTTTAGAGCCGGCGGTCAGCTTTCTCATGATAACAACTGATGAGACTAAGAAGCTGCTTGGCTGTTATCCCAAGCAGCGGGAGCAGGCCTTCCGTGGCTCAACCAGGCTCTCCCGTCTCAGCAGGAGGCCCGAGCTACCAGCCGCCACGTCTGCTGGCTGAATACGTGAACAAAGCCAGAATCGGCTTCGATCGGATCTAGTAACCTGGAAGTGATGTCATGACATCACTTCTGGTTTACAGAAGACTTAAATGCGCCAAATTTTTAAAAATGACAGCATTGAAAACAGCTATACTTGGCGTTTTGAATGCTTTTAAGTGCAAAGGAGGGATTTAGGTTCTTATAGACCCCAGATCTTTCCATAAAGAACACTTGTCGCTGACTATTACTGTCACAAGGGATGTTCACATTCCTTGTGACAGCAATAAAAGTGATCAGAATTTGTTTTTTAAAGGGACAGGGTAAAAAGAAAAAGTAAAATAGGAAAAAAAAGCGTACCCTTCCCTCTGCGCTCACGCCCAGAAGCGAACACATACGTAAGTCGCGCCCACAAATATAAACAGTGTTCAAACCACACACATGAGGTATCACCACGATCATTGGAGCGAGAGCAATAATTCTAGCACAAGACCTCCTCTGTAACTCTAAACAGGTAAGCTGTAAAAAAAATTAAAGTGTCGCCTATGGAGATTAAGTACGGTAGTTTGTCCCCTTTCCACGATTGTGCGCAATTTTAAAGCATGACATGTTAGTTATCTATTTACTCAGCATAACATCATCTTTCACATTATACAAAAAACTTGGGCTAACTTTACTTTTACTTTTTTGTTTTTTTTTAAATTCATGAAAGTGTATTTCTTCCAAAAAAAGATTGCATTTGAAAGACCGCTGCACAAATACAGTGTGACATAAAATATTGCAATGATCGCCATTTTATTCTCCAGGGTCTCTGCTGGAAATAAATAAATAGGTATATATTAATGTTTGGGGGTTCTAAGTGATTTTATAGCAAAAAATACAGATTTTAACTTGTAAGCAACAAATGTCAGAAAAAGACTTAGGCATTAACATATACCGTACTGCCACCAGTCAGTATCCCTGTTCACCGCCATACCATATGATGACGCTGTACTGCACTGGTTACAGTATGTAAAAAAAAAAATACATTCCCGTAGACCTGTAGGAAGAGAAGCAAATAGAAGATTATCATCACAGGTCCTAAATCTCCCTAGGAGGGCCCATCATTTAGTTGTGTCTGTGTCCCCAGGGGGGTGGTTTATTCTCAGTTACTGTCCCAGACACTGGTGCCATCAAGAACAACTTCCTAAGAAAGGAGCAAAATAACATAATAGAGTTTCCGACCCCTTCTCACAGATTGAAATTATTTTTTTTTGGCTTGACTTCCGCTTAAATATGTGAGTCAGAATTACAGTATGTTTTCTCCTTTAGGTGACATGAAGAAAGAAAGGTGAAGTTCAGCACTCGCCCTGAGCCAGCCCGTGTGTCTATTGCAAATGTGTTCACAACCAAATCCAAGATTACCAAAGTCTCACCGCTTTCTGCCTCCCTGCTAAAGCTAAACTATAATCCAGAGCCAATGCTCACCGGACATCACAGCAGATGCTAGAATCAGCCACCTGAACCCGAAAAATAACTCATGAATATTCAATGTGGAGATAAAGCCCCGGGCAATGGTAGGTACAATGCAAAACAAGGAAACATTTCTACCAGAATATTACAAAAATGCCAAGATAGAAGATGTTCCATTGCAGCTTATTTTTATATAACCTGTAAGCAAATGTTTACTATTGTTTTACTAGCTGTGCCCATCTGTGTTTGAATGAGAACAGGGAGATTTTATACATAGAAAAAATCCAAAAACAAGGGATTGCTGCACAAACCGTATTTATTTTGAAATCTTCAAAAGGACATCACCACGACATCCATAAAATCAGGCATACATAATAAACGTTTTCGGGCTATTGTAGATAACGCCCTTCATCAGAAGATCATGCCTATCTAATGAATATACATATAGCATTATATATACTCAATGAACAATCAATTAACGAGCTAATCATCTGAAATCAATCAAATGATCATTTATGTTTAACCGAATCTGTTATCACATACACATACAATTATCATCAGATGTGAATGCAATTTTTTACAATTTAGGAATCAAAGTCACAGGTAGAAAGAAGATTTCACACTTCATGGAAAATGGACACAGAAATCCTGAAATTAAAACGGAAAAATAAAAAAATGAAAAATAAAATATTAAAATGTCACATCTATAAAAGGTATATATTTTTATACGTGCAGATTTAACCCTTATTATATGATCTACAGTGGATACCTATATCTTGCATGTTAAACTATGCACCCTCTCTATACCTCAACAGGTTGTGCATAATCAATCCCTGTATTAGACCGTACACACCACAACTAGCACCAATCTGATTGCACGAGATACCGATAAATGTGAAAAAAATGAAAAAAAAAATAGAGAAAGTAAACACTGTTAATTGTGATAATATAAATAATATAAATTACATTAATGGCATTGACCACCAAAAAAAAAAAAAAATTTTTTTACTATAAAAATAAATACAAATCAAAATCAGAATTTAACCCTTTCGGCTGGAGTGTATCCAGCCAATGGATCCAACCCACTTCTTTCTTTCTTAGAGACTTTTCTCTGTCCCCACCACGTCTATTTATGGTGACACCATCTATCACCATAAATTTTAGCTGTGACACCGTGTGTCCCCGCTCAACAAAATGTCTAGCCAGAGGAAGTTTAACTAATTTGTCCTGAATGGAGTACTTATGACGAGCTATGCGGTCCTTAACCTTCTGTGTGGTGTATGTATATGTGTATATATATATATATATATATATATATTATATTCGACTTTTTAATTAATATCATGATTTTAAGTGAATATGGATTTTTTTTTTCGCCCATTATCGGCACTTTTTGAAGCAATGTTAACCACTTTAGGAACAGAAGATTTGCCCCCTTAATGACCAGGCCATTTTTTGTGATACGGCACTGCGTCGCTTTAATTTACAAAAGCACAATTGTGCAATGCTGTACTTAAACAAAATTGACGTCCTTTCTTTGCGACAAATAGAACTTTCTTTTGGTGGTATTTGCGGTTTTTATTTTTTACGCTATAAACAAAAAATGTCGTCAATTTTGAAAAAGAAAACAATATTTTTTACTTTTTGCTATAATAAATATCCCCAAAAAAAACTAAAAAAAAAATGTCTTCATCAGTTTAGGCCAATATGTATTCTTCTACATATTTTTGATTTAAAAAAAAATCGCAATAGACGTATATTGATTGGTTTGCGCAAAAGTTATAGCGTCTGCAAAATAGGGAATAGATTTATGGTATTTTTATTTTTTTTATTAGTAATGGCGGTGATCTGTGATTTTTAGTGGGACTGCACCATTGCGGGAGACAGATCGGACACTTTTGACACTTTTTTGGGACCAATGACATTTATACAGCAATCAGAAGCTAAAAATAAGCACTGATTACTGTATAAATTTCAGTGGCAGGGAAGAAGTTAACACTAGGGGGTAATCAAAGGGTTAAATGTTCCCTAGGGAAGTGTTTCTAACTGTGGGGGCAGTATACTGACTGGAGGAGGAGAGAGATCGCTGTTCCTGATTACTAGGAACAGCAGATCTCTCTCTACTTCCCTGACAGAATGGGGATCTGTCTGTTTAAATTGACAGATTCTTGTTCTGTGTCTCTCTCAGGAGCGATTGCAGGTTGCCGGCGGACATCGCGACCATGCGCAACGGCTCTATGACCTATGAAAAACACACCATAAGCAAGGTAAAATCACAGCAAAATCTGCAGCCATTATCAGCACTTTTTTTTTTTGTTGTTTTTTTTTTCAGCCCAACAACGATAACCCTCTTTTCGGTCGCATTTTTCTATGCAATACTAGTGTTTTGTTTTACCATGCAATAACTTTTGTCTTTGTGGTGCATACAGGTGTCATATTATGCACCAGCCCAAACAGCCAGACAAATGTTTAGTTTAGGAAAGAGTCAGAACCACTCTGTTTTTGCTGTTATATGTTCCCCCTTTCTTGAGATTTCCCTTCACTTCTTCTCAGCACAGGAAGTCGTATAAAATCTCTCCCAACAGGAACACAGCCAAATACTGATTTTTATTAGAATGTGGAAGGGTCTGTGTCTTCCTGTCCCGATAACAGTTGCAACCCCTTTTGTTTTACATGTGTTACAGGAAAAGGAAGTGATTGAAAACCACCCCAATCTGGTAAAAAACAGAAACATGAGAGAAATATTAGCTTTTTTATTGAGAACTACAAGCCACCATGGCTGATAGTAGTTGCAGTTCATTTATTCACAGAACTCAGCGTTGTATTTGAATTGTGACAGTGGGTGTGGGGAGAAGATCCCCTGCCCGCTGTTACAATGGAGGATCTGGTTGGGGTGGTGGCAGGTGATTTAGTTGCATGTTACACCCCAAGTATGGGTATAACCTGTTATTAAGGCTACTTTCACACTGAAGCGCTTTGCAGGCACTAATGTGCTAAAAATAGCGCCTGCAAAGCGCCGTGAAAGAGCCGCTCAATTCACTCCAGTGGGCTTTCACACTGGAGCGGTGCACTTGCAGGACGGTCAAAAAAGTCCTGCAAGCCACATCTTTGCAGCGCTATAGGAGCGGTGTATTCACTGCTCCCAAATCACCCTTTCCCATTGAAAACAATGGGGCAGCCCTGCAAACCCGCCGGCAAAGCGCCGCTGCGGCGGCGCTTTGCGGGCGGTTTTAACCCTTTTTCGGCCGCTAGCAGGGGTTAAAACTGCCCCCTAGCAGCCAAATAGCGTCGGTTTAGCGGCGCTAAATATAGCGCCGCTTTACTGCTGGCGCCCGCCCCAGTGTGGGCGCCAGGTGAACTTCTCTTTTCAGTTACACTTACTGTGATTCGGCCTTCTTACAATTTTAAGGTGGGATTGCAGTTTATTCTCTCTCAAATTATGTGTTTGCAAAACTGCAGAGGAGGGTAGAACGCAAAGCATGGAAAGTGTGATTCAACTCATAAACTAAGGGTTATGGGAACTGTTGAGATTTACTCAGTATGGCAGTCAGGTCCTGAAGTTGAATACTAGAGTGTGAATTGTTTAGTTGTTTATAGCAGCAAATGCCCATGAGACAGTTTTGGTGGTCCCGGGGGGGTGGGGTGGCGGATGTATACTGTCCAGTGTTGTTTCCAGGGTTGTTCTCAATGCGTGCTGACATTTAATACTGTCAGCACACATTGATACTCAGTGCCTCCTCTGTAGTCCTGGCTCCTGTGAATTTAGAGGGAGGCGCCGGGAGTAGTGCAGAGAGCGAGAGGTGAAGGAGGAGGGGACTTCCAATGGTAGCGCAGATCACAGGCTGTGGGAGGGAGCACATAGCTGGAGCACATGGCTGGATAAGGGGGGTGAGCTCAGATGATTAATCTGTTTAAGACAGTAGTGTGATGCAGAGTAGGGGGCAGAGAGCCAGAGCACTGTATGTGTATAAGGCTGCAGCATGATCCGGGGAGAGAGGAACAGAGAGCCGGAGTGTTGTGTGTTTAAGGCTGCAGCATGATCCAGGGAGAGAGGAACAGAGAGCCGGAGCGTTGTGTGTGTATAAGGCTACAGCGTGATCCAGGGAGAGAGGAACAGAGAGCCAGAGCGTTGTGTGTGTATAAGGCTACAGCGTGATCTAGGGGGTAGGGAGCAGAGAGCCAGTGCATTGTATGTATAAGGCAGCAGTGTGATCCGGGAGGGGGGGGGCAGGGAGCCGGAGCATTGGGTGTAAAAGACATGTAAAATTCATGTTTGTGGTCAGCTGAATTCAAAATTGTGAATTTAGTGGTCCATGAGGTCCAAAATGTTGGCGACCACTGGTTTATAGTATTTGTAAAACACAGATTTTAAAATTGAGAACTGTGTACATTGTAACTAACTCTTCTTTACCTCTTCCTTCACTAGAGGTCTATCATAGCCAAGATGTCCCTGAAATGGAACTGGTGAACATGTTAGAGGATCAACTACCCCAGTACAGGTTAAGAGTGGACTCCTTATTCCTCTATGATCACCAAGACTGGATCCAGTCCCCAACCAAACAAAGCAATGGACCGGGCAATCTTTCTCCTGTTCTGGCTGAAGAGACTTTCCGTTACATGAGTAAGTGTCACACTGTAAGCAGAATGCTGGTAAAGTTTCCTTACTAGTCTGATTTTAGGTATGCTTGTCACAGTGTACAAATAGATAACTGGCCTTACAAATTAGAAACAGATACTTTTTAAGCATTGCATTTACTTTTAGATGCCTGCTTAGGCAAATGGGATGCTGTCTCAGGTCGGTCCCCTATGTAAATGTTTACACCTACTCTCAAGGTTGAGACCTGGGCCTCCCTGTAATACCACATCTTATTGGCCAGTAAGCCTGCCCATCATAATAATGAGCTTATTACAAAGTTGCATGAGGGTGGAGATCTGTCAAGGTCTCTCAAGAATTCAGCCACCCCAGCTGCTTAACCAGATATACAAAAATACAACCAAGCACCTAAGGATCTCTGGGTTATTTAACTAGTAGTACATTGCAGTCAGTGTATTTTATAAGAGAAGTATGTTTTTTTTTTTTTTGTAGACTCATACCTAGGTGGATGCAGCCTCAGACCGATGCTGCATCTGTCCTCCGCCGCCTCTTCTTCACTGAGAACTGAGCCACCAAACATTGGTGATGGCTCGGTTCTCTCACCTCCCCGAGCGGAGAGCTTCTGCCTGTCAGCAGCTCTCCTGCTCTGCTCTTCCACACTCACTGGAGGGCTGAGCTGTGGAGGGGCGGGGAGCGGCTGTCTCAGCGTCTCGCTGAGACTGCCATCAGTCCAGGCAGCTGGCGGATCCAGACTTCCTAATTCGGGATGACCTGGTGCCTGGACTGATTCCAGTGACGTCAGCGGAGAGCAGACTTCAGACCGCTCTCCACGGAAAACGGGTCACAGGAGTGCAAAACAAATTGCACTCCTGTTACTGATAGGAAAAGCCCAGCCTAAAAAGCTCAGGGTGGACTTCTCTCTTTAAGCCTTTACTATCTATACCCATGATTTATTGACTTAATACTCTTTAAAGTGGTCAAGGAGTCTTGTGCTAATGACATGCTATCAAGCTGTACTATATTCAAAATATATATGCCAGATATACAGCAGGTTGATTGCAGCTTGTTCTGCCTTTCCTAAATTGCATTGTAGGTAGGCTAATTGGTCAGAAAAACAGACAAAACCTATAGGTGTTATCCTATGCACTTAGAACATTTTAGAATTGGTTCAGATTGCAACCATGGGAATTCTGAATATTGCATTGATATTCTACCAAGTTATTTATTTTGGATTCCCTCTCAAAGGAGTGAAATAATAAAAAATCTGTGTCAACCCAAGTATCAGTTTAAATGAGACATCTTGCTGTGTTGCTGTCAGAGATGATTTATACAGATGAAGTCTCTGCTGAACCGACCAAATTTTCATCCATGTATGTCCAGCTTTGAGCTTTAACTGAATGACAAACACACTGTGCTCACGTGTTCTCCTGTTTTACACTGACATCACACCACCAAGCACTTCTGCATTCGGCGACATTACACCAGTACCAGCTGTCACCACACCTTAACACACTGTTGCATTCACAAACACTGCAACAACACTCTCTTCTGCACACACTAACACTGCAATGAAGCACTTTTTTGCACTCGCTTACATTGCCCCAAGATGCACTTTTTTAATCACCAGCACCGCAATAACAAACACTTTTGTATTTACCAACAGCGCGATGATGCACACTTTTGCACTGGCCAACACCACAGCGACGTGCACTTCTGTATTAACTAACACCACACACCTACTCCATTCCTGCACTAGCTTACAAAGCAGCTATGTACACATTTGCACTTAAAGATGTCGCATCAGCGTGTACCTCTGCACCAACATGCCCTTTTGCACTAAGCAGTGCCATAGTGCACACCTGCCGACACCGCAGTATTATATACTCTTGCCAACACTGCAACTACTCGCATTTTGCTCGCCAACACTTTTGCACTCATTGGCACTGACACACTTTAGCTAGTAAGACAGAAGAAAAAAAGATTACTCTTTGCCCTTTTGGTGCTGGACATATGGACAGTTTATGGCATTAGCTGTGTACATACCTAGGTGGATTCACTGTTGATCCGATGCTGCTTTTGTGCCCTGCCGCCCAAGAACCGAGCGATCAAACGCCAGTGAGCAGACAGTCACCGGCTCTCTGCTCTGCCTCTCCAGTGCTCACTGTAGTGCTGGGCTGTGCAGGGGTGGGAATGGGTGGCTTGCTTAGGCTGAGCCAGCTGCCGGTCCAGGCATCTCGGTGTATCCCTACAATTTAAAATTGGGATCTCTCCAGAGCCTGGACCAGCTAAGTGACATCATCTGACCGCGGACTTTAGCACGCTGTTGGATGAATTTGGGTGACAGGGGTGCACTTACTTCTGCATAGAAGTAGGTCCAAAAGTGCTTTGGCCCTATTTCTCCTTTGCGGGAGTATTGATTGAGCATAGCTGGCCAATCATAAGTTCTGCCTGAAATCGTTTCACACTTTGGCCACATGACAGTGTCTAAGCATTGGTTTCATGACCCGACCTGCGCTGAGGATAAACTGAAAAGCTAATTTTTCTAATGCTTTAGGATTAGTTTTGGCCTGGTAGTTTAGAAAATACTGACCCATTTTTAATGTGATCCTTTAGTCTTTGGTTAAATTTAGGGGCAGGGATTAGGGGGTACAGATAGGGTATGGGATAGGGTTTAAGTGTTTAGATTAAGTTCTGAGAATTTGTTTTCAGAGTTAAGGGACAAGTTTGGGGTTAATAAAGGAAAAAACAAACAAAAACACATACTCACATTTATGCTGCAGCATCGGTGTGAAGCTGCAGCAGTCCCATGTCTGCTTTAGGACTGAGAACTGAGCAATCATATAATCGCTCTCCGCTTTGTTCCTCCAGCGCTCACTGGAATGCCAGGCTGGGGAAGGGGCCGCTGCAGCTGGCTCTGGCTCTCAGTTGCATGCTGAGAGGCGGAGCCAGCTGTCAATCAGGCAGGTGGCTGAATCCCGATTAATATGATCGCGATCCTTCCAGAGCCTCGAACACCTCTGCCACATCAGCTGATAGTGTGCAATAGCCCATTATCATCTGATTAGAGTTAGAGATTTATTTTATGGGTTGGAGTATGGATTAAATGTTGGGGTAGGTTAAGTGTCTGCGGTTAATTTTAGTTATTGACTTTTAGTATTAGGAGGTAGGCTGTTGAGAGCTATTTATAGGGGTAGGTTAAGGGTTTAGAGAAGGGAGAACTATAAAGTTGATATTATAATGATTATATATATATATATATATATATATATATAAGTATGTGATGGTTGGAAAATTTTCCTAAGGTGATTTCTAGCTTTGTTCCAACCAGCAGAACATCCTGCTTCAGGTTGCCAGTGCCTGAAATGAATTGTCTGTATGACATTGGAATGAGACATCAATAATCAATATATGTAGGATCGGCAGATTGTGCTTGGAATGTGGTTTACACAATAGCTGACCTACAGGTTGCTGCCTATAATAAAAGTAGAAGTATTCACAAGTAATATTGATGTTTTTATCTGAGCTGGGCTGGGCTGTTTTTTTTATTGCACTGGAGTGCCCGAGGGAAAGTGTGCACAACTCTGTACATAGGTTTCACCCAGTACAATGCTAGTCATACAATGCAGGAGCCAGGACTGGTTACACCACCTCTGGTCTGACAGCGCTGTGCTCCTTCATCCTAACAACGATGGACAACGGTGATATGGATTTTAATCAGAATGAGGATGTTCTTAACTCCATTAGCCTACAAGGTGAGCTTGCTTTGAATGCTCCAGTTTGTCAGCTGTACAGTGCTAAAGGTGTCATCTCTCATTTTTAATAAGTGACTAGATCACTGTACTGAACATTGCAAACTTTTTAGGACTTTAAAACTGCAGAGAGAGAATATGGAGGCTGCCAATACAAACCTCTTTTAAGATTTCTACTTGCTGTTCTGTAGGTTTAAAAGAATTGAGAGGCACTGACATAAAACACAGATCCGATCTAACTTTACGATAACTTTCTAATCTGCATGCTTGTTCTGCTTGAGTTTCTCAAATGTATTAGAGAAACAGCCAGGCAGACAGTATTTTTAGAAGGTCATCAGCACTCCACATTCCTAAACTATTTTATTTTCATAGGGTCCCTTTAAGCTCTTTTAAATTAGAATTACCTCAGAGATGGGGGATGAACGGCATCTGCAACTGAGCAGTACCTGATTAGCAACTACTGGGTAACACACAGGTAGGATGGACAAAATCTGACATCACAGAATGGCAAAGGCAGTCTATGAGTAACATACTACAGTGCCTTGAAAAAGTATTCATACATTTAGGTGTAAATGTCACCAACAAATTAGTGGCTGTGCTTTTTTTAAGTATGGGCTGGCCAAAGTTACACTTTAAATGGACTATTGACTATCTTGTTTTTACATACAGTGCCTTGAAAAAGTATTCACACCCCTTGACATTTTCCACATTTTGTCATGTTACAACCAAAAACATAAATATATTTTTATTGGGATTTTATGTGATAGATCAGCACAAAGTGGCACGTAACTGTGAAGTGGAAGGAAAATGATAAATGGTTTTCAATTTTTTTTTTTTACAAATAAATATCTGAAAAGTGTGGCGTGCTTTTGTATTCCATACTCCTGAGCCAATACTTTGTAGAACGACCTTTCACAGCAATTACAGCTGCAAGTCTTTTTGGGGATGTCTCTACCAGCTTTGCACATCTAAAGAGTAAAATGTTTGCCCATTCTTTTTTCCAAAATAGCTCAAGCTCTGTCAGATTGGATGGAAGAGCATCTGTGAACAGCAATTTTCAAGTCTTGCCACAGATTCTCAATTGGATTTAGGTCTGGACTTTGACTGGGTCATTCTAACACATGAATATGCTTTGATTGAAACCATTTTATTGTAGCTCTGGCTATATGTTTAGGGTCGTTGTCCTGCTGGAAGGTGAACCTCCGCCCCAGTCTCAAGTCTTTTGCAGACTCTAACAGGTTTTCTTCTAAGATTGCCCTGTATTTAGCTCCATCCATCTTCCTATGAGCTCTGACCAGCTTCCCCACGTCATGATGCTGCCACAGTGGGGATGGGTATGTTCAGGGTGATGTGCAGTGTTAGTTTTCTGCCACACATAGCGTTTTGCTTATAGGTCAGAAAGTTCAATTTTGGTCTTATCTTTCCAGAGCACCTTCTTCCACATGTTTGCTGTGTCCCCCACATGGCTTCTCACAAACTGCAAATGGGACTTCTTATGGCTTTCTTTCAACAATAGCTTTCTTCTTGCCACACTTCCATAAACACCAGATTTGTGGAGTGCACAACTAATAGTTGTCCTGTGGACAGATTCTCCCACCTGAGCTGTGGATCTCTGCAGCTCCTCCAGAGTTACCATGGGTCTCTTGGCTGCTTCTCTGATCAATGCTCTCCTTGCCCGGCCTGTCCGTTTAGGTGGATGGCCATGTCTTGGTAGGTTTGCAGTTGTGCCATACTCCTTCCATTTTTGGATGATGGATTGAACAGTGCTCCGTGAGATGTTCAAAGCTTGGTATATTTTTTTTAAAACCTAACCCTGCTTTAAACTTCTCCACAACTTTATCCCTGACCTGTCTGGTGTGTTCCTTGGCCTTCATGATGCTGTTTGTTCACTAAGGTTTTCTAACGAACCTCTGAGGGCTTCACAGAACAGCTGTTTTTATACTGAGATTAAACTACACACAGGTGGACTCTATTTACTAATTAGGTGACTTTTGAAGGCAATTGGTTCCACTAGATTTTAGTTAGGGGTATCAGAGTAAAGGTGGCTGAAAACAAATGCACCCCACACTTTTCAGATATTCATTTGTAAAAAAAAAATGTGAACACAATTTATTATTTTCCTTCCACTTTACAATTATTTGCCACTTTGTGTTGGTCTATCACATAAAATCCCAATAAAATACATTTACGTTTTTTGTGGTAACATGATAAAATGTGGAAAAGGAGTATGAATACTTTTTCAAGAGTTTTAAATAATGAATACATTAATAATGAATGTTTTCTGCCTCCTATCTGGATGCTGTGATTGAACACTGCACTCCTAATTATGACATTATTTTTAGTTTGAGTTCTTTATATGAGTTTGAGTAAAGTAAAGCCGTAATTTCTGCTAGTTTTGTAACAAAGTGAAAATGTATTCTGTTGTGATGCACTTAGAGCCAAATGCTACAGCCAACTCCTCCTTCGTTGCCTACAGCTAAGAAAAGCTTACAGACTGCTAGACGTAAATGAGAAATGTATTCAACTTTTTTTTTATATATATATATATATATATATATATATATATACGGTAGCTCTATGCCAATGTGTTCCAGCATAAGACTGTTATTCTTAAAACGCACTGTGCCCAGACTATGAACATTCAAGTATTTACTTTTTTTACAGGCAAAAATATCTTTAAAACAAGCCATTTCATTGACCTCTCTAGCTGCTTGTACTGTGGGGAAAAAAAAAGGCTGAAATTTCAGCGCCTGTGTGCTTTGAGCTTTCAAAATAAATTTCTTCTTATATCGAAAAACACAAGGGGCGGGTTAATTTCATGGACAACAAAATCTGTTAGTAACAATGTACAATTTGATTAGGGATGGTATTATCTTTGAATCTATGTGTTGTTGAAAATAGAAGGGTACTAAGAATATGTGTTCCAAGTCAACAATTGCTGAAGCCTTAAAGTGATTGTAAAGGCTCATTTTTTTTCCTATAAAATAATAAACATATTATACTGGTCTACTCTGTTGCAGTGGATTTGCACAGAAAAGCCTGGATCCTCCTCCTCTCAGGTCCCTCTTCTGTGCTCCTGGCCCCTCCCTCCTGTTCATTGCCCCCACAACAAGCAGCTTGCTATGGGGGCACCCAAGCTGAGTCCTAGCTCTCTGTGTCCATTTAGACACAGAACCCTGACCCAGCCCGGCCCCTCTCACTCCTGATTATCTAGCTGACTTTGACAGCAGCGGGAGCCAACGGCGCCGCTGCTGTGTCTCAGCCAATCAGGAAGGAGAATATTGGACGGCTGAGAAACTCATGGACATCCCTGGACAGAGAGGCACCTAAGGAAAGTGTTAGTGGGGGCTGAGAGGGGCTGCTGCACACAGAAGGCTTTTAATCTTAATGCATACAATGCATTAAGATAAAAATCCTTCTGTCTTTACAACCCCTTTAATGTTAGAGAAATGATCTCATTCTTCTTTGTTCAACTCTTATATCAGTTTAAATTCTGATTGTGAAGCCACTCCAAGAACCCCAGAGAAAGTCATCCATAACTTAAATCTTAAAACACAAAATCCTACCAATAGATCAAGTGTCCAACAAACTCTGTTGGCACCATCCCTGCTCAAATTGTACTGAAGACCACTCGATCATCCCATAAATTTGGTGAAGAGAGGACAGGGAAAAAAAAAACGGGAGTTTTATTTTACTGACCAGAAATATGAATCACGTATAAAATAAAGCAAGTTTTTATTACAAAAATTAAATTGATCGTAAATACGACATACAACTACAATGTATTCTGTGGACTGATTTATGATGTCTTGTATAATATAGTGATTGGTGGTCACAATTTACCCATGTTTATCACTTTTTAATATTTGTAATAAAAACGTTTGTTTTATTTTATGTGTAATTCATATCTCTGGTGGTAACAAGGAGTCCCATTTAAAAAAAAATTCTATTCACTACTTTTATGGGATGATTGAGTGGTCTTCATTTAAAATTCATTTCTCCCCTAATGCCTTCAACTACAGAGATGATTGAAGGCTTTTTTTTTTTTTTTTAAGTCTTTTTATTGTTTTTACAGAACATGTTAAACTTTTGGTGTGCCTAGTCTGGGCACAGGTTCAGCAAACAGTCTGAATCTAACTAGATAAAGACCTAATTAGCTGTCAGAATGAAGGTGTATGTATTATTTTATTTTGTTAATAGTCATGACTCTTGAACAAAAATACACAATTGAAGTAAGCCAGAAGATACATTTTGGATGATTTTTGATTCAAATTTTTTTTTTATTTTTGATTGATTGGAGGATCCATCAGTCAGGGATAAGGATGAGCTCCGGCTTGTTCGCACAGCCCACGTGCAGAGCCCGCCAGGAAGTCAGCACTGCACTGCGCTAATCACAGGCAGTGAGACATTTCCCGATCTCTGCAGCCGCGCATCGGGTAAATGTCTTACTGCCTGTGATTAGCGCAGCGCCGTGCTGACTTCCTGGCGGGCTCTGCACGTGGGCTGTGCGAACAAGTTGGAGTTCATCCTTACTCAGGAAGTATCTGCAAAGGTTGTTGGTTACCTATAGGCGTGAACATTTTCAAACTGACATCAGTGGCAGAATCGGGCTGTAAGCATATTTCTGTGGGTCCCTGTTGTTGCAATATATGAAGCTGTCAGCATGTTTTACATTTTTCACACATTAATTATATAAGGTTAGCGAAGTGTACAACATGTTCTGTCTTACCTATAAAAACAATTGGTAAACTACTTAAAGTGATTGTTATAAATATTGCCTTTGTGTTCTAGTTCATTCTTCACAGAATGATTTCTATTCATTCTGTCTTCTTTTTTCCTTTTCTTTTCTTTCTTTTCTTCTTCTCTTCTCTGCCTTTCTTAAGCTTTTGTTGAACTTCCAACCACATCGTTTGATGACTCTTGTAAATCAAGTCAGACTTCACAAGGTAATCTTGGATTGATTCTTTAACAAAAACTACATTGTTGGAATTGATTGCACCTTCTTTGTAAAAAGTGTTTTGTCATTACCAGCTTTACAAATGACATAATTAGGTTGTCTGAATCACCTTCGGTAGAAAAAAGCCGAACAGTGCACTGAAGGTGGGACAAGTTAGATGATTGCTGTGCAGTCATGGAGGCCATCCACACTCCTATTTAGAAAGCTAATAAATACTTGGAACCACAGTGGATTTGATTATAATCACAATTGAAATCATGATTTAAATCACTAGTAAAAAGGCTCAATTTAAATCATAATTTTTAAAGAGCAACTGTCATCTCTGTCCCTCGGCAGCTCCTCCTCTGACCCGCTGTTGACTCACAAACAGTTCCATTCACTTTAATGGGACAGCTGGTGATGTGGCAGTGACACAACAAGGTGAGGGACGTGGCGGCAGCAGGTGAGTGGATGCCCCCTAACAGGCGCTACCGTGATGGATCTGAAATGACAGGTGCTCTTTAAATGTAAGGACTTATTCTTGCCGGTAGTTAAAATCTTTAATATTTGCAAATGAAGGTTTCCTATTTAGAATAATAAGCTGTCAGGTTAGTAAAACGGCAATATCAGAACCGATTCAATCATACAGTTTGTAGTGTACATAGATTTGCAAAACAATGGGATAAAAGAATATTCCTGAACTTTAGTTTATCTCATGGTTACTGTGACATTGTGTGAATGCATCAATGCAGTGCATGTTATCTCAGCTTGCAGAGCTTGGATGAGCTTACCAAAAATGCAAATATTGCAGAATATACAGCTTCATGTTTTCATGCTGAATAAGCTAAATTAATAATATATCTTAAATAGAAAGCTATCTTTAGATGTTTGCTCCTAAAGCATTTTATTAAAATAAATATAATAAAAATAAAAAAAAAATCATTGATTTTTATCTACCCTGCTTGGAACAGACAGACATATCTAGAGCCACAGTGTGCAGGAAGGTGACGGCCATGTATGGAGGGATTCATAATGTGATCATGCCTAGGTTGCACAAACCGATACACTTCTGCACTCATATCTTCCATTATATACAGTATATCTGCCTGGTCCCTAACACCCATGTATATTCTTTTTTTTTTTCCAGTTCTCAGTTCAGAACGAATAGATCAGATGACTAGAAGCTATAATGACACAGATATGCTAAGTCACTTACTAACTGAGGTAAGTCTACTCACTCTTATTTTGTGGTAACAAATCATTATGAGTGATTGTAAATTATTATTGCATCTGTAACAGAAACATTCTATAGCTTACGTCTGAACCTATAGTTGTTTGTCAAACATAATCTGTAATAAAGAACAAAGTGTGATGGAAAGGTGTGGTCAGTACAGTTGTGTAAGAATAACATACCTTTCCTCACATAATGCTGTTTTAATGCATTAAGAGAACCAGTCATGATAGCATTGTTGGATCTGCCGATACTATATTGTGTTTTTATTGTACAAATTGTGGAGCTGGCCTCCAAATCCTTTTCACTACTGTACTTCAACATGAATTAGTCGCTGACCCTGAACAGAGGCAACTGCTGTGTTGCTGTTCTCCTTAAAGGATAAGTTCACCTTTTAACAATAAATAATAAATGCACATTTGTTTGCAGGTAAAAAAATTTGCATTAAGGCCCCATGCACACTGGACGTTAAAATAACGTTATAAAAACCGTCAGTAACTTTGCAGTGAGTTATTCAACTTTTCAACTTTTTTCAACGTTTTTGCAATAGCGGTTTTTAGCGGTTCTGTACGTTAGCATTTTAGCGGGGTTTTTTTTTCAATGGATCATAAACGTTAAACGCCGGTGAGCAATGTTTTTGAGCGTTTATCGATGTTGATCAGCGTTAGAGCTTTTTTTACAGCTGAAAAACGTCTCTCAGAACCCACTAGTTTTGGGGGTTTTTTACTGCTCAAAAACGCCACTGCCCAAAACTGCTGATAACAGCCTATGTGTACATGGAGAGTTTAATGACTGTAGAAAAAAACGTCTACAGCCAAAAACAGCTGCTGTAAAGACATCAAACGTCCAGTGTGCAAAGTAATGTTTAGAAAGGAGAACTTATCCTTTAAAAGCCCTTGCAGATCACTTGCAAGTCCAACTTCGAGAGCTATTAAACCCCAAAGCAGACATTTTTTTATATTGCAGCTTACCAATTCTTAGATATGTTGGCTGCATTTGTTTTATTTTTAAGGCCTTCTTTCCTTTATTTTCACCTGGAGATCTGGCCAGTAAGTCTGTTTTTTTTCAACAGTACAGGCTTTTCTGCAAATGTATCAGAGTGTTGAGACAAACCATTTTTCTACTGAAAGGAGTACTTACAATGATCAGCTTTTTTTTATTCATGTAGAACCCAAAAGAAAAAAATAACTGTTGCTGTAACTGCAGTGTGAGCTGGAGTTTGCCTTTAATTTGTTAGCGTATCTAAATTTGCTAGTACATCTAACACTCCGCTTCCTGACCGACAATGTATACTGTCCAAGGGTGCCAGCTTCTTCATTTAGAGTGGGGACACTATTACAGGAGGTGTGTTACTGGCCAGATCACCAGGTGAAGGCGGGGGGGGGGGGGGGGGGACAAATGCAGTCACCACATCTAATGATTGGTAAGCTGCAATATATTAAATTTTTTTGTTTTTTGGGTTTAATACCGCTTTCATTTCTTCCTGGCTTCGTATTAGGGTTTTACCTTAGAGTATTTGGTTTAGACAGTGAAAACTAGACTGCAAATGTTTAAATACACAGATAAAATACATATGTGAGAACTGTTTTACCTGTCACTATATTTATAATATTATTTAGCCAGTCTTGTGATCCAGACACTCCTGGCTGACAGCAAAGCCAGGTCCTGGGCATCGCTGCAGATTGCATTGTAGTTAGGCTATACAGACTGGTTGGGAACTCACCTAAGCCTTTAGTTGAATAGTGAAGAAAAAGCAGCTTACTGATTATGCTATTCCTGTCCTCTACTTTTCTGTAAAACTTAACATACACCTTACAGTCTGACTGTAAAATCTCCTATTAAAACTATGTAATATCCAGACTTTCCTAGACTATCCAATCAAATCATGCAGACCCTTGTTCTATGTAGTTGTCAGATCTAAGGCCCCTTTCACACTGGGGCAGTTTGCAGGCGCTATTGCGCTAATAATAGCGCCTGCAAACCGACCCGAAACAGCCGCTGCTGTGTCTCAAATGTGAAAGCCCCGAGAGCTTTCACACTGGCGCGGTGCGCTAGTAGGACGGGAAAAAAAGTCCCCCCTCCTTCACTGCTCCTGCCCATTGAAATCAATGGGACAGCGCGGCTATACCGCCGACAAAGCGCCTCTGCAGAGGTGCTTTGCGGTGAATTTTAACCCTTTCTCGGCCGCTAGCGGGGGGGGGGGTAAACCCCCCCCCCGCTAGCGGCCGAATACCGACGGTAAAGAGCCACTAACAATAGCAGCACTTTACCGCCGACCCTGCCCCAGTGAGAAAGGGGCCTATGACTATACAATCTCCTTTAAGGCCCCTTTCACACTGCGGCAGGGTCGGCATCGGTATTCGGCCGCTAGAGAGGCGGTTCCCCCCCCCGGTAGCGGCCGAGAAAGGGTTAAAAACCACCGCAAAGCACCTCTGCAGAGGCGCTTTGCCGGCGGTATCGCCGCAGTGTCCCATTGATTTCAATGGGCAGGAGCGGTGTATACACTCCGCTCCTTCCCCGCTCCAAAGATGCTGCTAGCAGGACATTTTTTCCCGTCCTGCCAACGCACCGCTTCATTGTGAAAGCCCTCGGGGCTTTCACATTGGAGACAAAGCAGCGGCACTTTCGGGTCGGTTTGCAGGCGCTATTTTTAACGCAATAGCGCCTGCAAACCGCCCCATATTGTAACATGTGGCAGGCTTAAACAAAAACTCTACTTTACAGGTACCATTGAGCAAATCATAGCAGTTGCTGCTGTTAAAGAACTTGCAGTCTAATATTCCTACTACTGTTGTCTGGATACATTGTAAATAATTATATCTGGATATGGAATGGTAAACTACAATGCATAGACACATGATGAACAAGTACTATTTCAACTGTGCGCTCATTAAAACTCAAAGCAGAACTGCACTGAATCTGAGCACCGCAAACCAAAAATGTGATTTAATTCTAATATAATATGAGAAAATCACTTTAAAAATGACCCTCCTAGCATTTCTGGCCATGGCCATCTCGAGTAAAGGTGGATGATTCGTGCAGCATTTACTTCCTGGAATCTACCTGCCCTCAGCTCAGGCATGTAGGTAGGAAGGTGTGCTTAGCTGAGAAAAAACCCTCCTCCCTTACTGAAGAGACTCCTGGGCTGTATAACATCCCTTGCTTAGGCCTGGAAATCAGGAAGTAACCAAAGAAATGTAAGAGAGCCTCTTTCCATAAGGGCACTCGTGCGGCGCAGACAGCAGGATTTGGCCCTACTCTCGTGTCACTGGATTTGATTGACAGCAGTGGGGGAGCCAATGAGGACAGAGACAGTGGCTGGGGCCACTGGGCTCGTGCTCGTCGCTGGAACGGACAGGTTCCGGTAAAAAAAAATAGGGCGGGGGCGGGGCTCTGGGGTCAGCTGCAACAAAGAAGGTTTTTCACCTTCATGCATATAATGCATGAAGGTGAAAAACTATGAGAATATACAAGCCCTTTAACTTCATATAATTAGTTCAGATTACAAAGCTAACCAAAGGCATTTGCACGTGGCTGTATGTATAAACCCAATCCTATGGCCAATTGATCTTTCTTCTGAAACTTCATTCTATAAGTGTTGAGATTACCATAGCATGCATATTTCTGCCTGGAGGACAAAGCAAAAGCAGAAAGGTATGTTAAGTTTAGGTTTATTTCTGAGCAAAACTATAGCAATCTACTGGTAAAATGAAGCCCAGTGCATTGATTCTTCTTCGAAAGGGCAATCACCCAAAGAGTCTGCAGGAGTTTCAGACTGCCCAGAAACATGTAATAATTTCCGGACATCACTGTAACTGACCAGAGTAGGCATTGATCATTTGATGTTATCCATGTTTGAAAAACTTTACATTTTCTTTTTTACAGAGGGACAGGGATCTGGAACTAGCCGCTCGCATTGGCCAGGCTCTCCTGAAAAGGAACCACATACTGACAGAGCAGAATGAAGGTTTAGAAGAGCAGCTGACCCAAGCACTGGATCATGTGAGTTCCTTTTTAAAGCATGTAATGTGTAGGTTTTATGTGGCGTTCTTCTTAACAGAGCAAGAACTGTACATTTTTTTAGTTAAATAAAAAAAAAATGCTGAAATTGTGTTTATCATACTTTTTAATTACTGCAGTTTTCTCATAAGAGCAGATCCAAAGTTGCCCATTTTAACATATTCAAAGTTGTATTGCAATCCAAGCAGAGAGTGGATCCATTTCATAGTCTCCTGATTTTCCTATTCAAATAAAGTTCTAGCCTATTAAATTAGAGCACAGTATGATAAATAGAGGTTAGGAGGGTGCTCATAACCAGTCATATTGAAAGATGGGTAAGTAAAGTTGTAAAATCTGATCAGAAAGTCTGTTCATAAGCACGATGGTCTAAACAGATTTTCTTTTCCTACATTTTTATGTTTCTATCTTTATGCTCTTTAAGAAAAATAATTTGTCGTGTCGGCTCAATGTGTTCTAATAAGTGTATTCTAACCTTTACTATTTTATAATCTATTCCTACATCACTCCCTAGTTCGTATTTTTACTTTATTATTTGCTTGTTTCTTATTTCTTAATATGTTGCTTATTATCTCTATTTCCCCTCTCCCTTCCCTCCTCCCTAGTACCTCAAACAAAAAAAAAAAAAAAAAAAAAAAAGGAACCAAAATCTAATTAGTCTCTAGTCTCTCTTCTCCTATATTCCGTGTTGTTCTCTCAATATTCTCCAACCATTCTTCCACATTTCGAGGGGAATCAAAAAAGAGTGTCCCATTCCTTGTAGTTATTCTCATACGGGCGGGGTACAGTAATGCATAGTCCATCTTTTTTTGCTGTAGCACACGTTTAATCGGCATATATGCCGCCCTGAGTTTTTGCAGGTCCGGAGAAAAGTCCTGGTATAGTGAAATTCTTACCCCCCTATATAGGATCTCTCCCATTTCTCTCGCCTTCCGAAGCAAAGATACTTCATCTCTGAAATTAAACATTTTCATGATTATGGGTCTTGGGTACTCCTTACCCTGACGGGGTTTAAAGGGGATTCGATGGGCACGTTCAATGCCAACGAAAAGAGAAAAAGATGTAGTCCCAAATGTCTCCTTAATCCATCCCTCCAGAAATTCTATTGGGTCAGATCCCTCGCTCCGTTCGGGCATGCCTATTATTCTTATGTTGTTTCTCCGGTTTCTATTTTCTTATTCATCTATTTTAGCTGACTGATTTTTTTATGTATTTCTTCATATCAGTTATATCTTGTCTAAGCGGGAGTAGCACGTCTTCCACAGAACTTAATCTCTCCTCTAGGGCTGTTGTTTTTCCCTCCGTTTCTTTCAGTCTGCTTCCCATCACTGCCAATTCCTCCCTTATGCTTTTTAGCTGAATATCCAAACCAGTGATTGATTCCTTACATGCAGTTATCGCATACAGGAGGTCCCTCATTGTTGGTTCTTCCACTCCTCCACTTTGGCCTCCCTCCATATTTGTCTCGGTTAGATTAGGTAGCCTTTTAAATTCTGTGTCACCACTTGTAGTATCAAGTTTTCCCGCCCCTTGGCCTTTTGTGGGCGGCACTGCGATTGGGCTTGCTACGGCCGGTATTAACCCGCTGCTTTGGCTTTTCCTAACCGCCGAGGTACCTGTTTGAATTGATTGTTGGGATTTTACTGGTGATAGGGAGGTCCTAGCAAAATGCTTTAACTTTGTTGCCGCCGCTGCTGCTGCGGCTTTCACTTGGTTTGTCTGGTTTTTTGCAGAGCGTGTAACCTGACCTCCTGTTTGCAGTGGCTGATTTTGCAACTGGTGCTGGTTTAATTTTTCCTCTGCTGCCCGCTTCCCAGCCATGCTGTTATATCATGGGGATAAAAAAGTGGAAGGAGGGAGAAGAGAAGAGAGGGAGAAAAGAAAAAAAAAAGCCTTTTCCTTTGTTGGTTTTGAGATATGTGTATTAAATGCTGTCCCAGTCTGCTGGTTTTACTTGAAAGTGGTACCACAAGGTACCCTCCGCATACCTCTGTCACCACAATGTCAGCCCAGTAGCACATGGGGCAGTGAGCAGGGACATGGACAACACAGTTCCACTTACAGCTGATGTTATAATAGGCGGCTTGCATCCACCGTTCCACTGGTTCTATTTATGTTGTTAAAAAAAAAAAAAAAAAATGGAGCCTCACACACCAGCTCCCCGTCCGTCTCCCACTTCGGACTGGGGCTGCTATTTCCTCGTTTTCAGGTACTGTCTCTTTAAGACCACTAAATATTGAGGCAACCAGTTCTATTTAACCAGGATTTCACATTTCACATTGCACGCTCAGTTAAGTTTCTTCAATCAAAAACCAGGAATAAAAGTCATTTGTAGCAAATATGGTATATGAGGGAAAAAAAAAAAGGAAAGTTTTATATTTCTATCTTTACTTTTTTGTTATGTAAGCTTGACTCTTATATGACATCCTGTACATTCCATAGCTGCTTTTTTACATTCCACGTTTATCATGATTTATTGACCAGATTTTATAACTTTATGATAAGCATTATCATGTTCTTATCGCATATAGTACAAGGCAACATATGGTTCAACCTTTCATCTTTTCATTCTAAATTATGTAATAACTTATGTACAGTGAGTGATCCCCTGCTGATTTTGTACGTTTGCCCACTGACAATAAAATGATCAGTATATAAGTTTATTTAAACAGTCAGAGACCGAATAACAACAAAAAAAATCCAGAAAACCGCATTTCAAAAAAGTTATAAATTGATTTGATTTGTATTTTAATGAGTGAAATAAGTATTTGACCCCTTCGCAAAACATGACTTAGTACTTGGTGGCAAAACCCTTGCTGGCAATCACAGAGGTCAGACGTTTATTGTAGTTGGCCACCAGATTTGCACACATCTCAGGATGGTTTTTGTCCCACTCCTGTTTCCTCTCCAAGTTATTAAGCTTTCGAGGCTGTTTGGTAACTCGAACTTTAGCTCTCTCCACATATTTTCTATGGGATTAAGATCTTGAGACTGGCTAGGCCACTCCAGGACCCTAATGTACTTCTTCTGGAGGCACTCCTTTGTTTTCTTGGCTGTGTGTTTTGGGTCATTGTCATGCTGAAATATCCACCCACAACCTATTTTTAATACCCTGGCTGAGGGAAGGAGGTTCTCACCCAAGATTTGATGGTACATGGCCCCGTCCATCGTCCCTTTGATGCGGTGAAGTTGTCTTGTCCCCTTAGCAGAAAAACATCCCCAAAGCATAAAGTTTCCACCTCCCATGTTTGACAGTGGGGATGGTGTTCTTGGGGTCATATGCAGCAGTCCTCCTCCAAACACGATGAGTTGAGTTGATGCCAAAGAGCTCGATTTTGGTCTCATCTGACCACAACACTTTCACCCAGTTCTCCTCTGAATCATTCAGATGTTCATTAGCAAACTTCAGGCGGGCCTGTACATGTGCTTTCTTGAGCAGAGGGACCTTGTGGGTGCTGCAGGATTTCATTCCTTCACGGCGTAGTGTATTACCAATTGTTTTCCTGGTGACTATGTTCCTAGGTGCCTTGGGATCATTGACAATATTCTCCCATATGGTTCTGGGCTGATTCCTTACCATTCTCATGATCATTGAAACTCCACAAAGTGAGATCTTGCATGGAGCCCCAGACTGAGGGAGGTTGACAGTTATTTTGTGTTTCTTCCATTTGCGAAAAATTGCGCCAACTGTTACCCTCTCACCAAGGTGCTTGGCAATGGTCTTGCAGCCCATCCCAGCCTTGTGTAGGTCTACAATCTTGTCCCTGACATCCTTGGCCATGGTGGAGAGATTGAAATCTGGTTGATTGCTTCTGTGGGCAGGTGTCTTCTACAGGTAACAAGCTGAGATTAGGAGCATTCCCTTTAACCACTTAACAACCGGGCCATAGCCGAATGACAGCTACATCGCGGTTGAATAACTCTAGGAGAACGTACTATGACATCCTTCCAGAACGTTGCCCCCAGGGACACGATTGCTTTATCCAATGATGGAGCAATCGCTGTCAACAAACCCGCATCATGTCCGGTTCTCTCCGCTGCTCATGCCGATTCTGTGAGCATAGGAGTGAGAAGCTGCCGTGTGAGTCTGAGTGAGTTTTTTTTTTCTTTACTATTCCAAATACCCAGCAGCACCACATCTGTGCCCATCTGTGCCACTAAAGTGCTCATCAGTGCCATTCTGTCAGTGGATCCTCATCAGCGCCCGTCAGTGCCATAAAAAATGCATATAAAAATGCATTTTCATTTTCTTTCCACATTTTCCAAAAACTTGTGGAAAAAAATGACATGTTCAATAGACTTATAATGCCTCATAGAATATATGTTGGGGTGTTTGCTTTCCAAAATGGGGTCATTTTATGGGTGTTCCCATTGTGCTGATGCTCCAGGGCCTTCAAAAGTGTGATAGGTTGTCAGGAAATTATATGTGTAATTTATGTCCCTCGAACACCTGATGGTGCTCCCTGCATGTTGGGCCTCTGTATGTGGCCAGGCTGTGTAAAAGTCTCACACATGTGGTATCGCCATACTCAGGAGGAGTAGCAGAATGTGGTTTGGGGTGTAATTGTAAGTATGCATATGCCATGTGAGAGAAATAACCTGCTTATATGACCATTTTGTGGGAAAAAAAATAAAAAATCTTCATTTTACAAAGAATTGTGGGAAAAAATTACAACTTCCAAAAACTCACCATGCCTCCTCCAAAATACCCTGGAATGTCTACTTTCCAAAAAGGGGTAATTTGGGGGGTATTTGTATTTCTCTGTCTTGTTAGTGTCTCAACAAATGAGATAGGCGGTCAGTACATCAGGTGTGATCAATTTTCAGTCATTGGCACCATAGCTTGTAGACTCTATAACTTTCACAAAGACCAAATAATATACACTGATTTGGGTTATTTTTACCAAATATATGTAGCAGTATAAATTTTGGCCAAAATTTATGAAGAAAAATTACTCATTTGCAAACTTTTATAAACGAAACCAAGAAAAATTCATTTTTTTTACAAATGTTTTGGTCTTTTTTTATTCGTAGCGCAAACAATAGAAAACCTAGTGGTGATCAAATACCACCAAAAGAAAGCTCTATTTGTGTGGAAATATAGGATAAAAATTTCATATGTGTACAGTGTTGCGTGACTGAGTAATTGTCATTCAAAATGTGAGAGCACTAAGCCCGGGTTCACACTAGTGCGAACTCTGATATCACGTTTGATTCACACCCGCACTGCAGGTGCCAATCACATGCGATCTCTGAGCAATGCGAGTTCAGCCATACAGTTGTATGGCTGAACTCGCATTGGATTCGCACAGAAAATAGTGCAGGGACTTGTTTTTCCCCGCACTAGAATCGGATCGCATGTGTGTTCTCACCTATGCAATCCGATTCTTGTGCGAGTTCACAGTTCGCACTGCAATCTGTGAACTAAACTGGGAGTGTGCTTAACATTGGTAATGACACCCGCAGCGGTTCGTTCAAGGCAGTGTTCCTGCATCGCATCAGTGTGAACCCATGGTGAAAGCTGAAAATATTTCTGGTTAGGAAGGGGGTTTAATAGGGTTTAAGTGCCCAGTGGTTAAGAGAGTGCTCCTAATCTCAGCTCATTACCTGTATAGAAGACACCTGGGAGCCAGAAATCTTGCTGATTGATAGGGGATCAAATACTTATTTCACTCATTCAGGCTGGGTTCACACTGGTCCGACAAACGCTCCGACATTGGGAGCTCATGTCGCATGACGTGTGAAATTTAATGTTTCCCTATGGGAGCCGTCCTAACTGGTCCGACACAAGTCGTTCCGACTTTAGAAATGCTCCCTGTACTACTTTGGTCCGACTTTGATCCTACTTCAGCCTATTGACTATCATTGAAGTCGGATCAAAGTCGGATTGCCGTCTTGCATGATCCGACTTCGGCACGCGACTTGTGCTCAGATGTTCTTGAGGGGGAACTCCGCGCCAAATTTTAAATAAAAAACCGGCATGGGTTCCCCCTCCAAGAGCATACCAGGCCCTTGGGTCTGGTATGGACCTTGAGGGGAACCCCCTACGCCGAAAAAACGGCGTGGGGGGTCGCCCCCAATCCATACCAGACCCTTATCCGAGCACGCAGCCCGGCCGGACAGGAATGGGGGTGGGGACGAGCGAGCGCCCCCCCCCCCCTCCTGAACCGTACCAGGCCGCATGCCCTCAACATGGGGGGTGGTGCCTTGGGGGAGGGGGCGCGCTGCGGCCCCCCCACCCCAAAGCACCTTGTCCCCATGTTGATGAGGACAAGGGCCTCTTCCCGACAACCCTGGCCGTTGGTTGTCGGGGTCTGCGGGCGGGGGCTTATCGGAATCCGGGAGCCCCCTTTAATAAGGGGGCCCCCAGATCCCGGCCCCCCACCCTATGTGAATGAGTATGACGTACATCGTACCCCTACCCATTCACCTAGGGAAAAAGTGTCAATTAAAAAAAAACACTACACAGATTTTTTAAGTAATTTATTAGACAGCTCCGGGGGTCTTCTTCCGACTTCGGGGGTCTCTCCGGTTCTTCTCCGCGCTCTCCGGGTCTTCTGCCGGGCTCCTCCGCTATTTTCTGCTCTTTTGCTATAGCGGAGGAGCCCGGTCTGCTGCCTTCTTCTCTTCGGGGGTCTCTCCGGTTCTTCTCCGCGCTCTCCGGACCTTCTGCCGGGCTCCTCCGCTCTCTTCTGCTCTTTTGCCGCTCTTTTGCTATAGCGAAGGAGCCCGGTCTTCAATCTTCTGCCTTCTGCTCTCTTCTCCTGATGTTGACACGACGCTCTCTGGGGCTGGAATGCACTCTGAGCGCTCCGCTCTGACTTATATAGGTGGTGACCACGCCCCCTTATGCCGTCACAGTCCCTGGGCATGCTGGGACTGTGACGGCATAAGGGGGCGTGGTCATTGGGTGATGACCACGCCCCCTAAAACGTCACAGTCCCAGCATGCCCAGGGACTGTGACGGCATAAGGGGGCGTGGTCACCACCTATATAAGTCAGAGCGGAGCGCTCAGAGTGCATTCCAGCCCCAGAGAGCGTTGTGTCAACATCAGGAGAAGAGAGCAGAAGGCAGAAGATTGAAGACCGGGCTCCTTCGCTATAGCAAAAGAGCAGAAGAGAGCGGAGGAGCCCGGCAGAAGGTCCGGAGAGCGCGGAGAAGAACCGGAGAGACCCCCGAAGAGAAGAAGGCAGCAGACCGGGCTCCTCCGCTATAGCAAAAGAGCAGAAAATAGCGGAGGAGCCCGGCAGAAGACCCGGAGAGACCCCCGAAGTCGGAAGAAGACCCCCGGAGCTGTCTAATAAATTACTTTAAAAATCTGTGTAGTGTTTTTTTTTAATTGACACTTTTTCCCTAGGTGAATGGGTAGGGGTACGATGTACGTCATACTCATTCACATAGGGTGGGGGGCCGGGATCTGGGGGCCCCCTTATTAAAGGGGGCTCCCGGATTCCGATAAGCCCCCGCCCGCAGACCCCGACAACCAACGGCCAGGGTTGTCGGGAAGAGGCCCTTGTCCTCATCAACATGGGGACAAGGTGCTTTGGGGTGGGGGGGCCGCAGCGCGCCCCCTCCCCCAAGGCACCACCCCCCATGTTGAGGGCATGCGGCCTGGTACGGTTCAGGAGGGGGGGGGGGGCGCTCGCTCGTCCCCACCCCCATTCCTGTCCGGCCGGGCTGCGTGCTCGGATAAGGGTCTGGTATGGATTGGGGGCGACCCCCCATGCCGTTTTTTCGGCGTAGGGGGTTCCCCTCAAGGTCCATACCAGACCGAAGGGCCTGGTATGCCCTTGGAGGGGGAACCCATGCCGGTTTTTTATTTAAAATTTGGCGCGGAGTTCCCCCTAATACCAAACAATGCCGGGCATTGGCGGGGATCCAAGTCGGATCCCCGTTCATTGAAAGTCGGACACATGCCGGCTTTATGTCGCAGGGCAAAGTCGGATCCAAAGTAGGACGGCTGTCGTGTCGCACCAGTGTGAACCCAGCCTAAAACGCAAATCAATTTATGACTTTTTTGAAATGTGTTTTTCTGGATATTTTTGTTATTCTGTCTCTCTCTGTTAAAATAAACCTACCATTAAAATTATAGACTGATCATTTCTTTGTCAGTGGGAAAAGTACAAAATCAGCAGGGGATTAAATACTTTTTTTTCCCTCACTGTAGCTCCATATATATAATCCTTTAATTTCTTCATTCGTACAAGTAATGTCTTTGCTACTGGATGGACATTGTTAGTGGTACAAAAAAATTAGGAAACAGAAGAGCTATGCTTTATGTGCTGGAGTGGTGGCCACTGAATTGGCTAGGAGTTTCCTGGTCAATAGGCATACCTCTCTTAGGCCCCTTTCACACTGGGGCGGTTTGCAGGCGTTATTGCGCTAAAAATACCGCCTGCAAACCCCCCCAAAACAGCCTCCGCTGTTTGTTCAGTGTGAAAGCCCGAGGGCTTTCACACTGAAGCGGTGCGCTGGCAGGAGAAGAAAAAATCTCCTGACAGCCGTATTTTTGGAGCGGTGAAGGAGCGGTGTATTCACCGCTCCTAAACCGCTCCTGCCCATTGAAATCAATGGGACATCGCGGCAATACCGCGGCTATAGCCGCGCTATACGAGTGGTTTTAACCCTTTTTCGGCCGCCAGCAGGGGCTTAAAACCGCACCGCTAGCGGCCGAATACCGCGGTAAAACAGCACTAAAAATAGCGCTGTTTTACCGCCGACGCCCCCTACCGCCCCAGTGTGAAAGGGGCCTTAATGACAGGTTTTTCTACATTATTGTGTAAGATGGATAGTCTTTAGTTGACTTAATATTAACAAGTCCTTGTTTTCCTTACCTCCTAAAGATGCCTACGGACCTAATGCTGGCCATACACATATACATTTTTGGATGAGAATATTACATTCGATGAATGGACGAATGTCATTTGAAAATTTCACTTGCTTTTAACATTTGATTTTAAAATGTAGTTTCTAAACAAAACCACATACACTGCCCAAAAAATGTGTTCGATCAAGAAAAGTTTTCTATTCTACTCCTTCCAATTTTCCCATCACTGTGGTCAAAAAGCAACATTGATTTAAAAAAACGAACAAACGTTCTTAAAATGAACATTTTTGAATGAAAATCTATACATGTATGGCCAGCATAAGACAGCAGTCGGAAGATCTGACTGACCATATTTGGCTCTTAGGAATGATGATTGCATAGCTTTGCACAATCACAACATGTTATTTGATGGCAAACAGGAGCAATCTATGCAACGCTATTAATTTTGCTTTGGTTGGGTGTAGTGCATAGCCTTAAGATGGATGCTGCTGTTATCCAGATCAGATACCGATTTATGAGTACCCTACATTTTTAATGCTAGTTACTTATTCACATTGTAATGTATTAACCCCTAACAGGTAAACCAACTCCAACATGAGTTAGCCAAGAAGGATGACTTACTTAGGGTGGTATCTATTGCCTCAGAAGAGAGTGAGACTGACTCCAGCTGTTCAACCCCCTTGAGGTCCAATGACTCCTTCACCCTCACACATGGACTCCTGCAGCTAGATAACTTGCATGGGAAACTTCGAGAACTGGAGGAGGAAAATCTTTCCCTACGCTCCCAGGTAATAAAACCAATCTATTAAAAAATATAAAGCAGAAGTACTCCTGTAAAATCACAGAAAATTTTTTGTCAAATTCCTTTTGATTTTAAGCAGTATTTGTACATCCAAATAAACATAGTACAGAAAAGGTCTACAAACAAAATAGACTGCAGCCCCCAAATTCTGCAACTAGTACAGCATAACCTTCTAAATTACAAGTCTAAAAACCAAAAAATTCTACCCCACACCAAAGATCTCAACCCTATAAATTTATATTAGATCAAGCAGAAAAAAGGAAAAAAAAAACAAATCTGAGGCCATCCACAAGAAATTGGATACCAGAGTTACAGGTACCGAGCATCATGTACGGAATAAAGGTCAAAATTGAAAGCTGTTAAGCTAATGACTAGTAAATTTAAAGCTGTAGACTAGTGGGCATTTAAACAAAACAACCAGAGTGAAAGTGCAAGTGATTAACTCTAATCAAAGGCGGTTGATGTAGAGGAACCCATCTACCCCAAACCTTATCAAACTTAGAAGGTGTACCTTGTTGAAATAGGTGAAGAGCCTTGATTTCCAGGCAGCTAGTGATGGTGCTAACGTCTTTTTCTAAGACCGGATAATCCGCTTCCTAGCATAGAATATTAATTGGGTGAGGATGGTGCGAATGGTATTTGTAAGCACTAAAGAGTCTGCCAAACTCAGAAGAAGACGAACCTTAACCCTTTCATGACTAAGCCTATTTTTGAAATTTGGTGTTTACAAGTTAAAATCCGTATTTTTTGCTAGAAAATTACTTAGAGTTCCCAAACATTATATATATTTTTTTAGCAGAGAATCTAGAGAATAAAATGGCGATTGTTGCAATATTTTTTATCACACGGTATTTGTGCAGCGGTGTTTTAAACGCAATTTTTTGGAAAAGTGACACTTTCATGAATTTTAAAAAATCCAAACAGTAAAGTTACCCCAATTTTTTTTGTATAATGTGAAAGATGATGTTACGCCGAGTAAATAGATACCAAACATGTCACCCTTTATAATTGCACGCACTCGTGGAATGGCGACAAACTATGGTACCTATGAATTTCCATAGGCGACGCTTTAAAATTTTTTTATGGTTACCAGGTTTAAGCTACAGAGGAGGTCTAGGGCTAGAATTATTGCTCTCGCTCTGACGATCGCGGCGATACCCCACATGTGTGGTTTGAACACCGTTTACATATGCGGGCGCTACTTCCGTATGCGTTTTCTTCGCTGCGCGAGCTCGCGGGGACAGGGGCACTTTAAAAAATTTTTTTATTTATTTATTTTATTTATTTTTTTACTTTAAAATTGTGTTTAAAAAAATTTTTTTTTTTTTTTTTTACTTTTATTGCTGTCACAAGGAATGTAAACATCCCTTGTGACAGTAATAGGTGGTGACAGGTACTCTTTATGGAGGGATGGGGGGTCTAAAAGACCCCCCATCCCTCCTTTACACTTCAAAGTATTCAGATCGACGAAAACGGCGATTCTGAATACTGTGTACTTTTTTAAATTCGGCGCCATTGGCAGCCGAGTAAACGGGAAGTGACGTCATGACGTCGCTTCCGCGTTTACAACAAGAAGGCTGGAACGAAGCCGCTCACAGCTTCGTTCCAGCCCGCCCCCAGCCGCCGAAGATTCCCGATTGGACACCGGGCCTCCCGATCGCACGGGAGGCCCGGTAACAGCGGCGGGAGGGGGGGATGTCCCCTCCCGCTCCTCCGGTATAACAACCGAGCGGCTTTTAGCCGCATCGGTTGTTATACACGGGTAGCCGATCACCCGCTGGAAACAACGGTACCGGGATGATGCCTGCAGCTGCGGGCATCATCCCGGTATAACCCCGGAAAGCCGAGTATGCATATCTGCGTACGGTCGGCGGGAAGGGGTTAATGGAGAGGGTCATGGGTAGAGTGGTGACTGAGGGGATGCAAGTCAGGACATCTTTCCAGTAAAATTGAATAGCTGGGCATTCACAGAAAATAGCAAGGAAATTGGCGTGCACAGGGGAGCAACGCCAACAGGAAGAGCATTCATTTCTATAGAACCTTGCAAGAAGGACCTCCCAGATGTCATCCCTAAGTAAAATCTGAGTCTTTACAAAATTTGTTGCATGAATAAGTTCATATCTTTTGTCATTTTATTTTTGGGTGCATTGTGTGGCGGTAGGAATACTCTGCCATCCCAGTTACCGGCTTCTATGGAGAAGGAAGTACCCACCAAAAAACTGGGACTTTAACGGCAACAAATGTACAGAAATATAAGAATACAAACTTTCTTTCTCGGACATCACGGGACACAGAGCCACAGTAATAACTGATGGGTTATGTAGGTACCAATAGGTATTGGACACTGGTCACACCCTAATCAGGAAGTTCAACCCCCTATATAATCCCTCCCCTCACAGGGATACCTCAGTTTTTACGCCAGTGTCTTAGGTGTTGGACGTGTAAAGATGTCCTGTGCTGAAGCTCCAAAGGGAATATCCATATATCCTATACTGGGGCAAGCCAGGCGAACTGGATCCATTCAAAGTGTCTTTTCATGGCCAAATTGGATGGTACCCAGGCCTCGTGTCCGAAGAAACAAGGTTTTACCTGTAATGCTTCTCTTTTTAGAGAGCTGGACCCCGCATATCAGAAAAGGGTCTTTAACACCTTATTTCTGGCTGGGTGCTTTACAGGGCCAGAACTGTGGATCCCCCTATCCGTAGGGGGCCCCAGTCTCTGAAGGTTTTTTCAAACGGAGCCCACCATGAGAGGTGAAGATTGGGTCTGTGTATACAGAATCCTGCGGCTGGATAAGGTAAGAGGAGATTCGACAGAATTTTTGAGTTCTAGTAGGATTTCTCCTTTAAGGTAAATGCATGCTATGCCTATTGTGACCACCGGGGGCTGCCAAGAGCACAAACCTTTTCATGCTGATTTCTGTCCCAGCGTTCGACGCTGCACAAGCTCCTCCGACCGGCTCCAGGTAGGATGGGATGGGGGGATTTCCCCCAGGCTAGGGGGAGGCCGCAGGAGGGCTGTAAGGCGGTGTTACACCGCACTGTCACCGCCGCCGCCATTGCTTCGTGCAGGCTCCATCTCTGCCAGCCTCTCTCCTTCCTCCTCCACCCCCATCCTTCCTCCATGCTCATCCGGAAAGCGGCTCGTGCGGGAAGCGCACGTTAAAAAAAATAAAAAAAAGGCGAGGGGGCGGGGCGTCAGCACAGCGTCAGCCTGCTCAGACGCCCACATTGTCTGAAACAGAGCTATTTAAAGCACTCTTTACAGGTGCTCTGAGCCTTTGGAGGGACACAGAGCTGACAGTCGCATGTTAGGTGGGACACAGGCATTCTCCTAGGCTGCATTTACTAAGGTAACACCTGACTGGGCATTTGGTAGCAAGACTTTTGCCAGACTACATCGCTCAGCAGTCAGTGTTCATTTTGGATACCTACACCTTGTTGCTTTGCACTATGGGTAGAAAAGGTTCAAATACCCCCAGAACCAGAGACACTAGGGGATCTCGGTCGGGTTCTGCAACATCCTCCCCCCCTGAGGGGCCAGGGACGGCTAGCCAGAGAGAACCGTTGGGGTCAGGGGCTGTACCCGCTTCTGGCACTTCAGCCCCTGTATACGTTACACAAGAGGTTTTTTCCTCAACCATTACTGGTTTAGAGGAAAGATTAATGGCCTTGATTACATCTTCCAATGCGGACAGTAGTCTCCATCCTGCAGGGAGGAGAATTTTTGGCATCGATAGACATCAGAGATGCATATCTACATGTGCCCATTTTTCCTGCTCATCAGAAGTTTCTACGCTTTGAGATAGGAGGGCGCCATTTCCAGTTTGTGGCTCTGCCCTTGGGGATAGCCACTGCACCTCGAGTGTTTACAAAGATTTTGGCTCCTCCTCTGGCCAGATTAAGGGCTCAGGGTATAACTGTCATTGCATACCTAGACGACCTGCTCTTGATAGACCAGTCGGTAGCCTCCTTGAACGGGAGCTTGAGGACCACGATCAAGTATCTGGAACACCTAGGTTGGATCCTCAACCTAGAAAAGTCTTTCCTAAAGCCAGTAAGAAGACTGGAGTATTTGGGTCTGATCATAGACACAAGCCAGGAGAAAGTATTTCTTCCTCAGGCAAAGATTACTGCTTTAAGGGAACTGATTCTGACAGTCGGGACCAAGAAGTGTCCTTCTGTCCATCTTTGTATGAGGCTGCTAGGAAAGATGGTGTCTTCATTCAAAGCAGTTCCCTATGCTCAGTTTCATTCGAGACTGCTGCAACACAGTATTCTGTCGGCCTGGAACAAGAAGGTTTAGGCATTAGACTTTCCGATGCACCTGTCTCATGCGGTGCATCAGAGCCTCAATTGGTGGCTAATACCCGAAAACCTGCAGAAGGGGAAATCCTTTCTACCGGTTACCTGGACGGTGGTAACAACAGATGCCAGTCTGTCAGGTTGGGGAGCAGTTCTGGAACAGTCTGCGATCCAGGGGTTATGGTCCAAGACCGAGAGGACTTTACCCATCAACATTCTGGAGATCCGGGCGGTATATCTAGCCCTAAAAGCCTGGACTATTAGGCTACAGGGTTGCCCGGTCAGGATTCAGTCCGACAATGCCACAGCAGTGGCTTATGTCAATCATCATGGAGGCACCCGGAGCTGGGCTGCTCAAAAGGAGGTGAACCAGATCTTAATCTGGGCAGAGATGCATGTGCCATGCATATCGGCAGTTTTCATTCCAGGGATAGAGAACTGGCAGGCGGACTATCTAAGTTGCCAGCAGTTACTCCCAGAGGAATGCTCTCTGCATCCCGACGTCTTTTTGGCTATATGCCAAAGATGGGGGATCCCAGATGTAGATCTCTTTGCTTCCCGGTTCAGCAAAAAGATAGACAGATTTGTGGCAAGGACAAGGGATCCTCTTGCATGCGGGACGGATGTGTTGGTGATTCCGTGGCATCGGTTCTCACTGATTTATGCATTCCTGCCTATTCTGCTACTGCCACGACTCCTTCGCAGGATCAGGCAGGAAGGGAAGTCAGTACTTCTGGTGGCCCCCGCCTGGCCCAGAAGGACTTGGTATGCAGAAATAGTAAGGATGACGGTAGGTTCCCCGTGGACCCTACCGGTACACCCAGACCTGTTATCTCAATGTCCAGTGTTCCATCCTGCCTTACAAATACTAAATTTGACGGTTTGGCTATTGAGACCCACGTTCTGAAGAGTCGTGGGCTTTCGGGTCCTGTGATATCTACCTTGATCAATGCAAGGAAGCCAGCTTCCAGAATGATTTACCATAGAGTCTGGAAAGCTTATATATCCTGGTGTGAATCCAGAGGTTGGCATCCCAGAAAATATGTGATAGGTAGAATTCTTGATTTTTTACAGTTAGGATTAGAGATGAAGCTGGCCTTGAGTACCATCAAGGGCCAGGTCTCGGCCTTATCAGTATTGTTTCAATGGCCACTTGCTTCGCATTCCTTGGTCCAAAACTTTATGCAGGGGGTGATGCGTCTTAATCCTCCGGCTAACGCGCCCCTAAACCCCTGGGACTTGAACTTGGTTCTGTCGGTGTTACAGAAACAGCCTTTTGAACCAATACGTCAGATTCCTTTGATCCTGCTGACAAGGAAACAAATTTTTCTGGTAGCCATCTCTTCTGCTAGAAGAGTTTCAGAATTAGCAGCTCTTTCCTGTAAAGAGCCTTATTTGATTGTACACAAGGATAGAGTGGTACTGCGCCCTCATCCTAGTTTTTTACCGAAGGTGGTTTCAGATTTTCATCAAAACCAAGACATTGTTCTGCCTTCCTTTTTTCCAGATCCTTGTTCTCCGGAAGAAAGAGCGCTACATTCTCTGGATGTAGTAAGAGCAGTCAAGGCCTATCTGGAAGCAACTGCTCAAATTCGCAAAATGGACGTTTTGTTCGTGCTGCCAGAGGGTCCCAGTAGAGGACAGGCAGCATCAAAGGCTACCATTTCTAAATGGATTATACAATTGATTATTCAGGCTTATGGTTTGAAACGGAAGATTCCTCTGTTTTCAGATCAAGGCACATTCCACAAGGGCTATTGGTGCTTCTTGGGCAGTGCATCACCAGGCCTCTGTGGCTCAGATCTGCAAGGCCACAACCTGGTCTTCAGTCCATACATTCACCAGATTTTATCAGGTGGATGTGAAAAGGCATAAGGATATCGCCTTTGGGCGTAGTGTGCTGCAGACAGTGGTACAAGGTCCTCAGGTCTGATTGCACCCTACTTGGTTGTGCTTCCCCCCCCCCTCAGTTGGCATTGCTTTGTGACATCCCATCAGTTATTACTGTGGCTCTGTGTCCCGTGATGTCCATCGAAAGAAAAGGATTTTACAGGTAAGCTGTTATAAAAAAATCCTATTTTCTAACAGCTTACCTGTAAAATCCTAATTGACATAAATGGGACTGCCTGTACAGTGATGCATGGAACACCTGTGCGGGTAAACATGGCCCTCCATGGGTGTACACTTTAGTATGCCACATGTGAACGATACTTTAGTACTAATTTAGCAGGAATTTTGTAAGTTACGTTGTGTTTATGTGCAATATTAATGATTTTAGTGTAAATAGTGATATGATGAATATTTGCGCAATTATTGTGGGGCCCAAAAAATCAGTAGCACTTTTTTTTATTCTACTGGCCATGTGCTTTTAGAAAATGTCTAGTTTGAGGGGTCTTTTCAAATTCTGTAAGCTGTAAGTGAAAAATGAAAACCTCCAAATGTTTGGGTACGTTCGATTTTCACCATTTTGCAAAAAGACGCAATTTTAAAATTTACAAATGTTTGTTATTTATTAACGCTATACAGGTTAAGCTTTTATATTTAGTAGGGATTTAGCAGGAATTTTGTAAAATTAGCTGTGTTTTTATCTGCTAATAATGGTTTTAGTGTATTTTTTGCGAATATGACAACCATGACTGTACAGATAACAGTGGAGAAGTGAGTGTAGCCCTGAAGGAGATGGAGATCATTTGCAGGCTTACCGGGTGGAATAAAAGGCCCCTTTCACACGGGTGAAAAGCCCCATTGACTGATGAAAAACGGACATCCTCACATTTCTCATGTTTACATCTGTGTCCGTTCAGGTCCATTTTTTAAACTGAACAAGACTATGTTCTGTTCCATGTAAACAGACATTCTTGCATCGGTTGTGACTCTTTCCAGTTGTCAGTACATTTTTCTTTGTTTTTAGATTTATATACGTTTTGAAAATGTTACCTCCTTGCAACTATAGCTATAGATTTCTGATGGCATTGTGTGAACATTGTGAGGGAAATTTATCAAGTAAGATGCTAACAGAAGTAGTAGTTGATTCGGCTCCCTTTTTTTCAGCAGATTGTGTATTTGTGACTCATCATCTCCTGGGCAATCAACCAACACAAATTTGAAAAAATCTGCAGATTTTTTGGCATTTTAATTTGGACAAATTTGCCATTTAAAGTATAGCAAAATGCAAAACTCTTTTTTGAAGTTTTGGACATAGTGGAGAGGGATTAGAACACCTGTCAGGTTTTATTGCTGTCTGTGCCCCCCATTGGGGAACCTCTTTGTCATTTTTACTGATCAGACGAAGACTGAATGTGAAAAAACATCTTTACATTTTGGGCTGTCACCAGAACAGAAAAAGAGGGGAAATTCTAATGGGTACACTAGTTCTAGTGACAACCAGGGATACCCTAACTTTGGAGGGATCTCTTCTCACTTCCTGTTTTGGCTACGGGACAGGAAGTGAAGGGAAATCTCCCCAATGGGACTCGGGTGGCAAAAAAAGCAAGGTTTATAACGCTGCCTTACTGTCCAAAATAGGAAAAATAAAAGTTCTACTTAAAAATATGGCATGCCAATTCCTGTTTATAGGTATTCAATAAATTTAAACGGTTTTCCACCAGATTGGGTCTAAATGATTGTTTTATCCACACATCAACCTTTCTAGTAAACCTGACCAACAAAATGAAATCACATTCCAGGCATCTGTGCCTCTTGGAAGGGATAACCTAGATTTTATAGTTCACTTTCAAGTCCAGGCTGACAGTCTGTCAGAAATGGCTTTTGTGTGCATTGCTGCACACTGAAGATGACAGTTTTGCTGAACTTGGAGTTCCAGTAGATGGCTTAGTCTCACTGCCGACACTAGACAATATATTTAGTACTGTATGACAGAGCTTATCCAGTTAGCAAAAGGCTTTTAAAATCATATTTACTGGATGACAGACACATACTAAAGGAGCCTATGAGCAAAGTCTGTGGTTTTGGCACAGCAGTTGGAGTACTCTCTGACCTTTGTGCCATTTTTTTTTCATTTATACCAGATGTCAAGCAGATTTTATTTATAAACAATTATCTTAATTTTACTCTAGTGTTTTACTTTTGAACAGTAAGTTATGGGGTTATTCCTTCTTGTGGTGATTAGGTGTAGTAGATCCAGACAGATTCAAACAAAGGAAAGGGAAGATCATACACAAATCATGTTTAGTTTATGGGAGCAGTGTGCAAAGTAGTGCTTTCAAGACTTGCACATTGAATCTGTTAGGTATTTTAACTGTCACAGCTGTTATATACTAGTGCAAGGATTTACTGACTACAGTATATAGACATATGTATGTCTATACCATTGATAGCGAACCTTGGCACTCCAGATGTTTTGGAAATACATTTCCTATGATGTTCAGCTACACTGCAGAGTGCAAGAGCATCATGGGAAATGTAATTTAAAAACATCTGGAGTGCCAAGGTTCGCCATCACTGGTCTATACTGTACAGCACATATTTCAAGCACAAGCCCGGGGGCTAAATTTGTCCCTCCAGGCCCTGTCATGTGGCCCTCGCACCCAATTTTGCAGCCGGAAGATGGCAGAACTCCTCTGCCATCACCTATGGATCTCGCCCTCCACTCCTGCTCCACGCTGTCGCTTGTAAAGCTTTGTTTAGCGACTATTGGATCTAACAGGTCCCTGCACACGCTCATGGCGGGGACAGATCTCCAGAGAACGATCTCCCTAGAGCCGGGCCAGGTAGGAGAGTGAAATGCAAGGAAGCTTTGGGGAGATGTTTGAGGTTTAGGTTGCACCCTTCACTCTGTACACAGCATAACCCTGAACCCTGCACTTTGTATGTAGTGCACCCCTAAACCCTGCATTCTGTACATAGCGCACTCCTGGTCTCTCTACTCTGTACCTAGTACACCCTTAAACCCTGCATTCTGTACATAGTGCACCTCTGATCTTTTTACCTAGCACACCCCCTAAACTCTGCACTCTGTACATAGTATAATGCTGAACTCTGTACATAACACACTCCTGAACCCTGAACTCTGTACTCTGTATGTAGTGCACCCCAGATACGACCAGCCTTTGAGGGCAACCACGCTGCTGATGCAGCCCACAATGAATTTGCTTTTGATACCCCTGTCGTACAGTATAGAAATGTCTGACTTCTTTTTACATCCCTGGTGCCCAACCTGCAGCACGGGGGCTTTTTGGCACTAATTGTGCAGCCTTCAGTGACCCTGCAGTCAGTCGGTAGTCTGTGTTTTCTTTTGATTACCTACACCATGGAAAGAAAAATATTCTTTAGACTGGGTCGTAGTTGTTACATTTTTTTTTTTTTTTTTTTTGTCTTTTAAAATACCTCTTTTCTTTTGTTGTTTATCCATTTTATTTCCCAATTTTTTTATGATGCATTTGCAGAGGAAAATTTCATATGTGGCACAAGTCATTTTAAAGGGAGCTGTTGTGAGCACAAAAGTGGGAAAATTGATTTGTAAAGGAGATGTAATATCTGTGATCTCTAGCAGTCTCTTGTAACTTGTCTCCCAGCTATGACCTTCCCCTGAAGCATGTCCCCAGTCTCCATCAACACCTGCCGCATGTGTGCAGTCGTTGACTACCTCTTGTTGGCATGTCTGCAGCCTGACAGCCTTTCTGATGCATTACATTCACTTAATATTATGTGTGGCCCTTTGGTAATATTAGGCTAGGTTCATGCTTATGCAGGTTGCAGTTGTTGCATTTTCCCAGTGCGTTTTGTTTTTTTTTTTACAATTGTTTTTGATGCATTTTTGGGAGGTATCTGTTGTTATACAGGAGAAACAGCGCAAACCATGAAAAACGCAAGCACTGCGTTTTTTATGAATATCTGCTGTTTTCTATTGAAGTCAATGGAATAAAAAACTCAACCTGCTGGGGACAGAAAAGTCCCTGACCCTTTACTAAAAACGCACCAGTTGAAAACACACAGATGTGCATATGACCCATAGGAAATCTATGTTAAATGGACTGTAATGTGTTTCTGCAAAATAGAAAACACTCAAAAACGCATGTGCAGGTGTGAACCAGGCCTTAGAAGCCTCACGTGAGGCATCCTATATCTAGTAAGTTGACCACTGCTTTTTAAAATACCCTGCAGTCTTAAATGTGATACCAAATAACCCCAAGCTTATCTAACCCACTAACCTATCTCTAATTGCTAACCTGACTTTAACACCTCACCTTCCCTCTATTTTAATATTTATCCAAATTGGAACTGGAATTGGCCCTCAAACATTAACTGAACAATAGATGTGTATTTTATGCCTAATCATTTTGTGAAATGTATTGATTATTGATGCATTTTTAAGGCTTCTTATTTGGAATCACTTATCCACCAACACACATCTCTCGCACACAGTGGTATATGTACAGACCATGCGTTGTGTGATGAGAAATAGGGGTAGCAAGGCCAGTGTGTTTTCTGAATGTACCCCATAATTAACTTGACAATAATGCTTTAACCTCCCTTAACATAATCCCTGACACTTAGTGCTGGTTCACACCAGGTAAAGTCCTGTCCGTTTTTAATCTGCATCAAAAATTGCATGCACTGTGTTTTCCATGTATTTCAATGGCCCTAGTTCAAACTAATGCAGTGCGTTCCAATACAAAGTAGAACATCCTGCATTTTTTTTCTGTACTGAGCACAGCAAAACGCATCAAAAAGGCATCAGAGCGCACATGCCCTGAATTGAGATGGGAAAAAAAAGGGGGGGGGGGGTAAAAATGCACCACAACACATCAGAAAAAAGGCTCATGGAGGTATGCACCCGGAATGTAGAAATTGTGGTGAGAACCAGCCCTTAAGGTAGATCTAAAGTCTCAGAAGGCGCTTGGTTTGTCACAACTCTTGGATATACTCCTACAATAGTATACTTGTAAGCTCCAGCTACAGGACCCAGAGAGTGCTGGCATCAAACCAGGATTGTGTTATGACAAGGTTTGGGTGTTTAATCTCAAATTGAGCAAAGGTTAAGCTCCTTTTTACATCAATAGATTCAAGGGAAGACGAAAATAGGTAACTGGTCTCTGCACTGCACTGTTATCTTAACCATTTTAAGATAGGTCAGGTTAATTGTAACCTCTGGAATTCCATATTCACTTTATTAGGCACCAGATCTATCAGTACTAAAAGTACCTTGAGTCAGATATTGGCACCAGAAACTAGTGGTTCATGTGTACCGCTGTTCCATTTCAGTACTCTGGCCAGGTAGCTAAAGTCATCTAAAGTATTTGTATGTCATATTTGTAAACATTTCACTTACTAAATAGGTTATGGTTTACCTCCTGTTGTGAATCACATGTGACCAGGTGTTCACATTTTGCCGTTTGTGTCACCTTCTCTTCTCCAGCCTATCATTGCCCTTCACTACTATGCAAGGCCCGCTTATAATGTACAGGACCGAATCCCCTGTAAAGATCACCTACTGATAGTACCTATAATGTACCTCAGGGCTTGAGTCCTGCAGGAACGCATGGGAATGGCATTCATGTACTTTTTCCACAGCAGGAACGCCGATTCTGTTAGCAGCTGCGTCCTGCAGGACTGGCCTTTGAAGTATGCGAGCTGTGCGGCAGGCGCTACACCAGCAGCCGCTGACACAGTTTGCAATAGTAAGTGCCGCACACTGATTGAGGCGAGTGTTGCCAACTGCTTGTTCATTTACGGGCAGCCTGTATATTTCAGCTCATTTTCGGGCTGCCCATGAAAAAATATGGCTGCGGGCCGTCATAGCAACTGCGCATGCGCCGTTCCGAAGCCTGCAAAGCTTGTTCATGATCGACCCATTTTTTGCCGGGGGGGGGTGAAGGGGACAGGGGAGGACATTGCTAAGGGGGGGGGGGTGAAGGGGGCATAGGTGGACATTACTTGGGGGGGGGGGGGGGTGAAGGGGGCATTTGAGATGAGCTCCCACACTTTTTTTCCAAGGACTTGATACCTAATGTACCTTTTGGATCTTTTGAGTAGATTTTATATTTGCCTGCCCCTATCCTCTGCATTGCTCGGCATAAGATTACCATCCTTTCAGTAAGAATTCTGGGGAATACAGAGCAGGCAAACCTTATCAGATCGCACACCAGTCCATCGCAACAGCATAATATTATGGCTGTGGGAATTGATGAAATTTAATCACAGGATATGCTGGGTTGCTTGTCAATATTAAATCTACATTCTTTTGATATCTTGTTTTTAATATGTGTGAATCGTAGTTAATTGTTAATCTAAAACTACAGATCAAAGTTCTACCAAAGAACTAACTGAAGAAAGTTCAGCCAGGTCTCCAGTATTTACCTAGCTGCCTCCTTCATAATATTTCTGGTGTTATTTATGATAGCCAGATGTTTTATAACACATTCTTCCAAAGAATAATCTTAATGTTTTTATCTGGTTGGTTTCATAAGTATTTGACATGGGACTTGACCTTAAAGTGGAACTTTAGTCACAAAATTAATTCCTCCTAGATCACTTCAGGCTGGCCCCTTTTGCAGGTTTAGCTATGTAAGACATTAAAAATAAGTGCCTATACTGTTTAAAATCCAGTAATACTGTCTCACCCTGCTGTGCACATGCTCAGTTGCTCTTTATTTTTAGGCACTACCAAATTTGTAGAGGCCAGTCAGCTAACAGCCTTAAAGTAGAGATAAATCCTCCTATCCTTTACAGTCAAGGAAGCTGCTTCTGTTTGATCTGCAACTGCCATGGTTGTGCACATGTGATCAGATATGACACCAGCCATTTCATGGTTTGACAGTTTGGTTAAGGACACAAGCAAATGTGACAGTTAACAATCCCGGCATTCCAGGAATGTAACACTATTATGAAACTGTTAAATTGATGGGTTTAGAGCCCTTTCACACCGAGCCGCCCATAGCGTCGGCGGTAAAACGCCGCTATTTTTAGCGGCATTTTACCGTCGAATTAGTGGCGCATTTCGGCCGCTAGCGGGGCGCTTTTAAAGGATTAAAACCGCCCGCAATGCACCGCAATAGCGGCGTTTTGCCGGCGGTATCCCAGCGCTGCCCCATTGATTTCAATGGGGAGCAGCGGTGAAGGAGCGGTAAACACACCGCTCCAAAGACGCTGCTGGCAGGACTTTTCCTGACGTCCTGCCAGCGCAGCCCTCGGGCTTTCACATTGGAGACAATGCTGCAGCTGTTTGAGGGCGGATTGCAGGCGCTATTTTTACCGCTATAGCGCCTGCAAAATGCCTTCGGTGTGAAAGGGGTCTTAGTTCTGCTTTATGATTTTCTGCTGTTCAGCGGCTCTGGGCTTCACCAGAATGGCAGCCTCTGGCAAAAATGAAAGCGGAGCAGTGCTGGAGGCAATTTACAGCACCCACTAATTTTGGTAGCTTAATGTTCCTTGCTAAAGAACATTGTTTTTTATCAAGTTGTTATAGATTAATTTCCGCTTTAATCACTGAACGAAAACAATACAATAGCCTTATCACAACCTCAGAATAAACTTAAAAGGGGACATATGGAATATTTTCCTTTCATTGTCTAGAATAAAAAAAAAATGATGATTCTTAAAATATATATTAATGAATTTCTAGTAAATGTTTATCCGGGGATCAATGTGACCTTACATATATACTATATACAGTGGGGACGGAAAGTATTCAGACCCCCTTAAATTTTTCACTATTTGTTATATTGCAGCCATTTGCTAAAATCATTTAAGTTCATTTTTTTCCTCATTAATGTACACACAGCACCCCATATTGACCGAAAAACACAGAATTGTTGAAATTTTTGCAGATTTATTAAAAAAGAAAAACTGAAATATCACATGGTCCTAAGTATTCAGACCCTTTGCTGTGACACTCATATATTTAACTCAGGTGCTGTCCATTTTTTCTGATCATTCTTGAGATGGTTCTACACCTTCATTTGAGTCCAGCTGTGTTTGATTATACTGATTGGACTTGATTAGGAAAGCCACACACCTGTCTATATAAGACCTTACAGCTCACAGTGCATGTCAGAGCAAATGAGAATCATGAGGTCAAAGGAACTGCCTGAAGAGCTCAGAGACAAGAATTGTGGCAAGGCAGAGATCTGGCCAAGGTTACAAAAAAGTTTCTGCTGCACTTAAGGTTCCTAAGAGCACAGTGGCCTCCATAATCCTTAAATGGAAGACGTTTGGGACGACCAGAACCCTTCCTAGAGCTGGCCGTCCGGCCAAACTGAGCTATCGGGGGAGAAGAGCCTTGGTGAGAGAGGTAAAGAAGAACCCAAAGATCACTGTGGCTGAGCTCCAGAGATGCAGTCAGGAGATGGGAGAAAGTTGTAGAAAGTCGACCATCACTGCAGCCCTCCACCAGTCGGGGCTTTATGGCAGAGTGGCCCGACGGAAGCCTCTCCTCAGTGCAAGACACATGAAAGCCTGCATGGAGTTTGCTAAAAAAAAACACCTGAAGGACTCCAAGATGGTGAGAAATAAGATTCTCTGGTCTGATGAGACCAAGATAGAAATTTATGGCCTTAATTCTAAGCGGTATGTGTGGAGAAAACCAGGCACTGCTCATCATCTGTCCAATACAGTCCCAACAGTGAAGCATAATGGTGGCAGTATCATGCTGTGGGGGTGTTTTTCAGCTGCAGGGACAGGACAACTGTTGCAATCGAGGGAAAGATGAATGCGGCCAAGTACAGGGATATCCTGGACAAAAACCTTCTCCAGAGTGCTCAGGACCTCAGACTGGGCTGAAGGTTTACCTTCCAATAAGACAATGACCCTAAGCACACAGCTAAAATAATGAAGGAGTGGCTTCAGAACAACTCCGTGACTGTTCTTGAATGGCCCAGCCAGAGCCCTGACTTAAACCCAAATGAGCATCCCTGGAGAGACCTAAAAATATCTGTCCAACAACGTTTACCATCCAACCTGACAGAACTGGAGAGGATCTGCAAGGAGGAATGGCAGAGGATCCCCAAATCCAGGTGTGAAAAACTTGTTGCATCTTTCCCAAAAAGACTCATGGCTGTATTAGTTCAAAAGGGTGCTTCTACTAAATACTGAGCAAAGGGTCTGAATACTTAGGACCATGTGATATTTCAGTTTTTTCTTTTTTAATAAATCTGCAAAAATGTCAACAATTCTGTGTTTTTCTGTCAATATGGGGTGCTGTGTGTACATTAATGAGGAAAAAATATTAACTTAAATGATTTTAGCAAATGGCTGCAATCTAACAAAGAGTGAAAAATTTAAGGGGGTCTGAATACTTTCCGTCCCCACTGTATATATTTTTTTTTTTTTTTAGGGCCCATTCATACCTATCAATTGCAGTTTGTCAAATGAGTGGTACAACAATGTGTGCAGGGTGCATTAAGATTCCATTTATTCTCAGTAACACCTCCGTGCATTAAGGCAACCCACCTCCAGTGTGTGTTCTCTGCTCTGCCCCACCTTGTCTCCCTCCTCACAGGCTGTGATTGACAGTCAATTGCTCCCACTGCTGTGTCTTAACCAATGAGGAGAGAGAGAGCGCCAAGAGCCTCTGCTCTGGTGCACAGTGCTGGATTGACATTGGAATCGGGTAAGTAAAAAGGGGGCTGGGGGGAAGCCGGCTTACAGAAGGTTTTTTACCCTAATGCATATAATGCATTAACGTAAAATAAAACCTTCTGCCTTTAAAAACACTTTGATTCAACGCACAATAATGTGTCACAGAACCCACATACTTTTACACATGTCAGTGGACATCCTGCGTGTTGTTAAGCTATAGGAACATCTGGGTGGTCTAGTGTGCTATGGTAATTAGTTTGAATGAGCTGCCAGTACGCCAAAATGGCAAACAACATTTTTTTTTTCTGATGCCAACACATCAAAATGGACAGCATCATTTTCTCTGTTGCAGCAAACCATTGCCATGTGTTGTGGTGCTGTGCAGCGCACATGTATCAAAGATGTGCTTCCTTAGTACACTGGGGTGTGCTGTAAAGAAAAGCATTAACACAACACACTATGCACTCACTGCAACTGATACGTGTGTATGGGCACTTAGTCATTTGTTTATCAGATGACATTTGAAAAACATCTGCTGGTAAAAGTTGACATTTATTTCACATTTTTCTGTTGTCTTAAGGCTACACATCTGAAAACAGAAACAATAACCTATGAAGAAAAAGAACAGCAACTGGTCATTGACTGTGTGAAGGAGATTCGTAAGTGTTAAAACTTTGTTGCTTCTTTTTTACACAACTGCTGCCTCTGCTGAAGGCTTTGTCCTAAGGTGCTGCTTAATAAAGTCCCTGGCCCTTTCCAAAAAAAGCTCCAGCTAAAAAAAAACACATAGATGCGAACGTGTACCATAGAAAACCATAATAAATGGACTGTAGTGCGTTTCTGCAAACTGCAAATCGCACAAAAAAATGCATAGGTGTGAACCAGGCCTAAGAGAGAATTCTAGCTGGTGTATGATTTGTATTAATCAATGAGCAGCTTCATAGCCTGGTTCACTGATTAGTAGAGATGAGCTTGGACATCCTCTGAACTCGCCAATAACCGCTTTAAGGGCCCTTTCACACTGATCAGTTTTTCAAATGCATGAAAAATGCATCCCTTTATATCCTATGGAGCTCTTCACACCAGTCAGTTGTGTTTTTGGCTGCTTTCACTGATCCGGTGTAAACTTTTTTTCTTAACTGAAAAACTGATCAGTGTGAAAAGCAGCTAAGGCTTCCTCTTCCTCAAATGGCACTTTTTTTTTTGGGTGAGGGAGCAAATATCTGGTTTTGGTACCCACTTCATCGACTAGGCGATCCGAGCGGAAGTTTTCCTCCCCCTCTCCCTTCCTGCAGTCATCGGGGACACGTCACAGGTCTAAGAAGACTGCCAGACTATTCACGACGCGCAGGACAAGCAAGCTGTCACAGCTGGGTGCTGACAGTTGAGATGCCGGAGACAGAAGATGGAGGGAAGTGCTGGCTCTGGTGAGCACATCGCTGGATCCTGGGACAGGTGAGTATGTGTTTGTTAAAAATCAGCAGTTGCTGACTTTTAATAAACACAAAAACGACTGGAGCTCCTCTTTTAATGACGGATATTGCTTCCTGTAAGAACAGTATGGTTAGGTGTAATTGTACATCAGCAATAAATTAGTGGCTGTCCTTTTTTTTAATAATAGTCTACTTAAAGTGTAACACTGGCCAGCCTATTGACCATATCATTTTTATATATCCTAGACATTAAATGAGCTTTAAAAACGAGTCCTCACTAACCTCTAGCTGCTTGCACCATGGAACAAATAACCAACAAATTTCAAAGCCAAAGCACTGAGGCTGGATTCACATTCACATCAGCAGGGGTCCGGTGCGTCCCTGTTCACCGTTTTAGGGACGAAATTGGGCCCAAATTTTTGCCTGAATTCGGACCTGAAACTGACCAAAAGACGCACAGGGCCCCTGTGCAATGCGTTCCGCAGCCACCCTGTAGATGTGTGAACCGCTCCATTGAGAGCCAGTCACACTCTCCTGTCATGTGAATTGGATGTGGGAAATTCCACATCCAATTCACATTAGTGTGAACCCAGCCTGAAGTCATGTTAGTGGGCTCTCTCAGCAGCCTAATTTAAAATTTCCCCCTCCTTAGACACCTAGATTAGTGAATTACCGTATATACTCGAGTATAAACCGAGATTTTCAGCCCTTTTTTTTAGGCTGAAAGTGCCCCCTTGGCTTATACTCGAGTCACCGCCGTCTGCCTACCTGATCAGCGTGTCATAAAAAAATACGGCGCTCATTCCAGTGTTCAAAAGCCGCACCTCCTCCTTGTCTGTAATAGGCAGAACACTCCATTTCCCAGCAGTCAGTGTTCAGCCTATCACGGACATCCTCTCATCCTCGTCCATGGTAGGCTGAACACTGACTGCTGGGAAATTGAGTGTTCTGCCTATCACAGACGAGGAGGAGGCGCGGCTTTTGAACACTGGATTGGCTGCTGTATGTTTTTATGACACGCTGATCGGTGGCTGCAGATCGGCACACGGAGGCATGCACAGGACACAGAGAGGTAGGCAGATCTGCACAGGTAGGCATGCACAGGACACAGAAAGATAGGCAGATCTGCACAGGTACACAGGGAGGTATGCGATAGACACAGGGAGGCATGCAGCTGCAGATGTGCATTGTTGACCCTCTTTTCCACTTACAGTAGCTGCTGCATTTCTCACCCTCGGCTTATACTTGGGTCAATAAGTTTTCCCAGATTTTTGTGGTAAATTAGGAGCCTCGGCTTATATTCGCATCGACCTACGGTACTGCTTGTTAAGACTATGTAAATAATTCAATATCTATAGGACGGCCATAGTTACACCAAGACTGATCTGCTGAAAGTGACTAGTCAGATGTCTTTCATACCATAGGGTGTAGAAAATAAATAATGAAGCTATAGGTGAGTAGACATCTTTAAATGTTGAACTGGCTGTCATTACAGGTGAATCAAATGCCCAGATTGGCAAACTTACTGATGAGCTTTCCACAAAGTCAGAGGAGATCATACAATACCAGGAGCAGATCTCTACTATGCTGTCACAGATTGTTGACCTTCAGCACAAACTGAAAGAGGTATATGTGTTGGTATGCTTTCAGCGTTTATCCCATAGAATTAGCCTACCTAGGAGTGCCAGACAATTACAGAAATCTGATCTTGCTTTTAAAACTAGAGGGATTTTGATTTTTTTAGAATCTCTTCAGGCTTGTGAAAAGACCTGCCTTGTAATTGACTGTTAATTTCCAAAAGGTTGCTGGGATGCGGCAGACCCACCTTATTGCCTTGTTATGCAAAAATGTCTAAGCCCCCGTTCACATTGACTGCGGCTTTGAAATCATGCGTCTTCATCTGAAATCACACAATTTCAAAAAGGCATGTCAGTGTGATTTCGGGTGCAACTTGGAAGACATTTGTGCGGATTCATGCACAGATGTGTATGCAAGTTGCACCCCAAATTGCCAAAAGTAGTGCAGGAACTACTTTTTCAAATCGGTCCAGCACCGCAAAGTCGGCATCATACAGATTTGAACAGAGCAATTGCTGGCAATAGGCTGTGACTTGTCAAATTGCATGAAAAGTCGCTCCAATGTGAATGAGGGCTCAGTTGTTTGCATGCCCTTGCTTTTTGATTTAGAGAAAAGTTGGTGTCATAGCACCACTCTGAGAGCCACTATGGGATACTTTTAGGTTTCAGGTTTCCATTATTTAAAAAAGCCAGTGTTTAAATTATTTAACTGTAATAAAGTCCCAGAATTTTTCATATATATCTTGCACATCAGCCCCCCTGGTTAATGCACAATTGGGCTATATATATTTGTATATTTATTTCAATATTAAAGTATAAAATATATGTTCCAATATGCTTTTACTCAACAGAGTGCAATCGAGAAGGAGGAGCTGAGAATCCATTTACAAGCATCGAAGGAAGCACAGAGACAGCTGACTGCTGAAGTAAGTTCTTGTAAAAACTTTAGTTCCAACTCCTCTTTATTTTCTTGAATTTTTTCGGTTCCTTTTTGTTTATTTTTTGCACCTAATTTGTTGTCCCAGTATTATAATAAGAAAAAAAAGTTGCTTATTTTCTAACAAGTCCCTGTTAAATTAATAGATTTTACAAGGGAGATTGGATAACATTCTTAACCAGTATAAATATATTGCGAGAAGACTTACTAAGATCCAGAACAGCTGGAATGTGGAGCGGCTCTGCATGACAACCAATCAGCTTCTATCTTTCATTGTCAAAGTTTAACTGAACAAGCTAAAGTTAAAAGCTGATTGCTTACTCTGCACAGCTGCTTCAGATTCTGTCTGCTCTAGTTTTAGAAAATTCCCCTCAATGTGTACTTTCTAAAATTTTTCCATACTAGTCTAAATAAAACATAATTGGATGTGTCAAGTTTTACATTTACTAAACTAGAAGCACAGTAACGCTAATCCACTCTTGTTCAAAGCGTCAGATTAAACACTGTATGTTTTTTTCTCATACAAAGCTGAATGAGCGTACGTTCACATCATATGCAATGACCTGCATTTTTCTGCACAAGAAAAAGGCAGATCGCTGATATTGCACATAGAAAACAATTGTTTGATTTCTGTGCAGTCTATTGAATTGATGTGCAGTACAGAAAAATGCAGACATGCTAAATTTTTGTGCAGCATACTGGATGACATCATGTGTCACCCCACAGTAGTGAAATGTATGGCGTTGCTCTGTGGAGACATGAATGAAATGTTATTATGTGATGATTCAAATAAAGTTAAAGGTTTTTTTTTTTTTTTTGCCCATCATACTTACCTAGGTGGATGCAGCTTCAGACTGATGCTCCATCTGTCCCCGTCGCCTCTTCACTGAGAACCGAGCCATCGAACACCGCCGATGGCTCGGTTCTCTCAGCTCCTTGAGGAGAGAGCTGCTGCCTGTCAGTCAGCAGCTCTCCGCTCTACTCCTCCACGCTCATTGGAGTGCTGAGCTGTGGAGGGGTGGGGTGAAGCCGTCTCTGGCTCTCAGCGGCTCGCTGAAACGGGCATCAGTCCAGGCACCTGGTGGATTCAGACTTTATTGTCGTGATGATGAGGTGCCTGGACTGATTCCTGTGATGTCAGCAGAGAGCGGACTTCAGACCGCTCTCTTCTGAAAATGGGTCACAGGAGTGCAAAACGAATTGCACTCCTGTGAGGCAGAGGAGAAGTCAGCCAAATGCGCTCAGGCTGGACTTCTCCTTTAAAGAAAAAAGGAGCTGAAACACGCATCCCACGCTTTCTCTTGGACCTCTTACAGCAGTCAGTTCACTAGGAGTTAAATACCGCATTATCATTAAAATAACTCATGCTGCATTTATCTCAGGAGAATGTAGTTCCCCAAAAACGTTCGACAAATACCACATGCATTAAACGTTTTATTTTGCAGTATTTAGTGCGTTTTTTGCGCCTTATTTTAAAGCAGACTAGACTTCTGGCTTCAGCAGGAATTAAGATATTTAGCAGTAGTATTCCTTCCACTGTTAAATTTGACAGTTCAGCTGCTAGTTAAGGAGCCGGCACCCGCTGGCGTCCTAGCAACCAGTGACCCATCGTTGCTGTCAGCTGGGGTTCCTGGCTGACAGCAGAATGTAAACAAAGAAGCTGACAGTAAAAACAAAAAAAAAAAAATAGTCGCAGACCTGCATGAAAAAAAAAAGCCGGCCGACACCCAACTGCTCATGTAAAGTAACTAAAGAAAAATAATGTAAAAAGGGCAATGGATTTGTTGTACTTTTACATACCTACAGTTGCAGCCAGCTTTCATGCTAAAGCAGCTGCTACAATCTTCAAAATCTTTCACCTCCACCTATTATAGTACAATTTTTTTTTTTTTTTTTTTTTTTTTTTTACCCCTGTTGGGTTCTGCTCAAGTCTTTGCAATCAAAAATCCCCTGCCAAACCTGATCAACAGAATAATTCGTTGTTGGAATGAGTCATAGCTTCACTCTACAGAGGTGATGAGGTTACCAAAAATGCAAGATCTTTTTTTTTACAATAATTGTTTTACTGAAATATTTTAAATGGGGGCTATAATATTTGACAATTTTCTAATAGTACAATGTGTGCTAGTAGTGCAGGCTGATTTTATCTCTGTTGTAAGAGTTGACTGTTTCATGAATAAACCTCCTTTTTCTGAGGTTATTGGTATAAGCACCATTGGTTACATGTCTTACCTTTAGGAGATCCTCCTTTAGGTAGTGCATAAGTTCCAAAGTATCCTCCAATCAATGCTAATAAAATAAACTTTGAATAACATGTGTAACTCTTGCTTACAGCTTCACGAATTGCAAGATCGCAATGCAGAATGTGAGGGGATACTGCAGGAGACGCAGGATGAACTAAAAATGCTGCGGTGCAAAGCCAGCCCTTCTGCACTTCTTAGGAGACCCCAGTCATGCAGCGTTTTCCCTGTGGTAAGATCACTTTACTGCTCACCAGCACCCCACTTATACACAAAGATCATAGACATAGGATAAATGTTACTGTTTAAGCTTTATTGATTGCATTAGTTATTTTAACCTAAAGTAATTTTCCTATCTAACATTCAGTTAATTTACCAAAATATCATATTGGCGTGCAGTTGGTAAAGTTTATCTCTAGCAAAATCTTTTTGGATAGAGTACAGATGGATTCAAGCTTATATTGGGTTTTTGCTGCTTTCTGGGGCTCTGTTAGAGAGCTCTCCCCTCACTTACTATCACGGTGACCGTGGTTGCACAAGACAGGAACTGAGGGAAAATCTACAACTGTGACTCGGACTGCAATAAAAAGCTGACAGATTCTGATCTTCCCCTATTCTATAGAAAATGCATTTTATTTGATGCTGGTGGAGACTTTGCTTCACTTTTTCTCTGATAAAACCATTGTCCTATTCGAATGTATATTCTTTTCTATTAGGACTCTTTGGCAGCAGAGATTGAAGGTACTATGCGGAGAGAACTGAGTTTGGAAGAAGATTCAAACTTTGGAGAAAGAAAGTAAGGGACCTTCTGATTAACCCACTATATCTCATAACATTAGAGAACAGTGTGATACATAGGCCCCTTCTACATGGGGGTGGACCCTGTTGGAGTCTGCTGGCTCAGGCGGATGGCTGGTCCGTGTCCACTCCCCTTATGCAGAGCGGAAACAGACACAGCCCACTCTCCTCTATGGGTGGTTGGATGTAAACGGACCGCCTGCCCATTTACACCCAGCTGCCATCCGATCTGAACTGCTAGATGGATAGGGAAGGGATCCCCCTCTCTTTTCAGTTCTTGCAGCTCTCCACACGGACATTTGTGAGCATGCCTCTCTGCCTGTCAGCTTCCTCAGAGAGGCATGCAGACAGTGGAGGCATTGTGGACTGGACAGAGATGGCCCAAGAACCACAGTTTGCCCATGTCTGCTTTGCCAGGAGCAAGGAGAAAAATGCATGGCACTACATGGGCCACCTGCCGCCCACTTTACAAGGGATTGAGAAGAAAAAGGCAGTGAGTTTGTGGCCGTGGCCAAGAAAGTGGGCATGATCAATAAAGTGTTTCTTGCTTAACAAAGTATGGCTTGTAGTGTATCACCTTTCTCTTTGCTTTGCTATGGTTCAGACCAGTGTTTTTCATCCTTATTTCAGTGAAGGCACCCAAGTCTGAGGGCTCGATCACACCAGGAGGTGCGTCCAAGTTGCACTTTTTTTAAGCGTTCCCGCACACCACATTTTTTTAATGGGCTGCTCTATGCACGTGAAACTCGCAAAAAGGTGGCGACATGATTTTTAAAATCACACAGCACCATAAGGCATGGTATTGTGGTAGCATGCATGTTAGTAGGTGTGAACGTACGTGCTATTGCTAATGCATGAGGATGCCCATAAACCGTTAATAGCACCTACACATCTGCAAAACGCAGCGTTTTGTGTGGTACATAAAAAAGTGTGATTTTGCATGTGTTACCGCACTGCACCTGGTGTGAACAACCCCTACGATGTAGTCTGTGAGGCAGAGTTCAATGGTCTGTAGGTTGTAAATCTTCTCACCCCATATCCCCCCTCCTAGCACAACCCCCCCCCCCCCCCGACTCCCTTATCCCCCCTCCTAGCACAACCCCCCCCCCCCCCAACTCCCTTATCCCCTCTCCTTGCACAAACCCTCCCCCTTCTAGCACAACTTCCCCAACATTGGAATGTGAGAGAGGAGGGATCTTCTGTTAGCTCCTGTATACAGAGAGGTGGGAGAGGGAGTACAGACCACACCTCCCCTCTGTTCTCTCCTCCTCTCTACCGCTATCTGTATTAAAGTCAGCAACCCAGAAAACTGTGCGAGCAGCCTGACACGTCCTTAGCAACCAATGACAACATCAGTTGCTACGAGGCAGGCGGGCACCATGGTAGCAGCTGCCGATGTAAGTGCTTTAGGGGTTCTAGATGAAATTTCGGGGTTGCTATAGCACACCCAAGCACCGCCCTGGTGCCCCCACAAAAGTCATACAATACAGTTTTCTTCTATTTGTTAGTTTTAGAGCACTTTTGTTTTATTATTACAGGTAAGCTACCTTTACCTACATTTTTTTTTTTTTTTTTTGCTTTATAAAGGTTCCAACATTGTTTCAGGGATTGTTTTTGGAGCAGATATAAATGCCTCTCGCAAGAGCTTTTTGAGTTACCTTTTCCATAGTGGTAGCCAGTTTTACTGGATGTTTTAAAATCTTACAGCCTTTTTGATGAACCCTTTGTCTATTCGGTGTACGTACATCATTGTTTTCTGCAGTCGATCTGCGCCATGTTCTGGTGTCTTGGTGAATGGAAGTTAGCAAGCACTGCTAGTAGGAATTATTACATTCTGCACTAGAGTAACTTCTAGGCAAGTGTTAAAAAATAAGTGCTGATCTTATGGCGTTAGTTTGTGTCTTTTTATAGACATCGTATAAATTTGTGAAGCTGTTTAAGGGCACCAAAATAGGCTGCTCAGCCGTTGGCTTTCAGCTGGTTAGCCAGCAATATGTTTTCTATCCTAGGTATCACAGAATTAGGAGAATATAATTTTATTTTTTAATGATCATTCGCACAGAAAGTAAATTTTAATTTTTCATGTTAGAAAACAACCAAAACGAGTGTTTGATACAGTGAAAGTGGCGAACGAACTGCGATGCCGATCTTCTTCTGCATCAATACCTGGCTCTAACCGTTCTGGAGTAGTGATGACTGCTCTTCCTTTTGAATCTGGAGCAAAGATTGATCAGACAAAGCCTAATATTCATCCAACCGAGCAAGGCACAAAGGAAAAGTAAGTGCGAAACAAAGTGTTTAAGTATTTCTGTGGCTGTATATCCTGTTAAATGTTATGGATCGATAAAACATTAAATTAAATGCAATGATTTAGTTAATGGTTGCCCAGCTATGGGTTGTAGCATACATTTTGTTCCTGAGCCTTAGCTGAAGCTGTCATAACCACCTCTCTCATCTTCCAGGTGAATGTGGTGCTGCATCACTGCCAAATCTATACATTTTCTAAGCCCACTGAAATCAATGCTCTTTCTATGTGAGGCCAAGTCAAGTGAAATGCAAAGCTCCCAAAGATATCTAGCCTTCAAATCTCTATTTAAAGGAGAAGTACAGCCAAAGCTCACAGGAGTGCCGTTTTTTTCTGTGACCATATGGTCGGGATCCTGGACCGTCACCTGGCTCAGCCTCTTAGTGAGGTGCCGAGAGCCTGAGCCAGCCGCTCCGGCCCCCTCCAAAGCCCAGCGTTATAGTGACCCCGATGGGGGGGGGGGGTTAGAGCAGAGAACTGGTGGCTGATTGTCATTAGCTCTCTCTGCTTTAGAGTGACGGGGAGAACTGGGCAATCAGAGGTGTTTGATCGCTCAGTTCCCACCCTTAGAGACAGTGAAGGACAGATGCAGCATTGCATCGATGCTGCATCCACCTAGGTAAGTAGGATGTAAAATACAAAACAAACCCATACTTCTCTTTTAATGCTATAACAAAATTATGAAGAGTGAGCATGTAAATGTGAACGTTGCATAACTGTTACAATCACGATATTGCCAGCCATTTTAGCTAAATGGCTGGGTGACACACCTTTTTGCTTGTGTAACCTAATAGCCCCCCCCCCTGCCTTTCCCCACTAGAATAAACGTGGTTTCACTGTCAGATGACAAGAAAAGTACAATCACTGAAACTGTACCACATGATTGTTGTGACCAATCACATTGATCACAGTTGTAAAAAAATGCCTGCAATCGCACTTTTCAATGGACAAGTGCTAATCGCAGGCAGAAGTCCAATGAGAATGACGCTGTACGTTGTGGTTGCTGTGACCAATCGCAGTGATCACAACTGTAAACACTGGCTACGATGAGCAGCCAACTCTCCCCCCTTCCTGTCACTCAGAGTTTTTGTGGGAGGAAGGGGAGAGCTAGGTGCCCAACACAGTCAGTTTTACCAATGACCGTGTCAGTTGCTTGATCAGTCAGCACCAAATTGCACACTAGGGTTTCCAGTTTGCTCATCATATTCAGCACCGGTGTTTCCATTGTTTCCCATGTTGCTGATTTTGGCAAAGCTTTTGAAGACACGCCTCCTGGGCACCTCTCTGTGAGTGCTCAGTTTTTTGCTAGTGTCCTAAGGTGATGGACCTCTTCTTCCTTGCAGAGAAAGCACTCTTAGCTTAGCTAGTTTATTATTTTGTCTTTGAATTCTTTGGTCAACTCTTCAATCCTCTTTCACTGCCTTTTAATATCATAAATAGAAGCTGTGCATCTAGATGCGGTGCAACCTCAGTAAAATCTAGGGATCTGTACCCGAAACCCATGCTTTCAGGACAGCCTGTAATGTTGCTTCAATTACTGGATCCTACACGGGTGCTCACCTTGGCACCTTACTCACTTTGGCACTGAATGTAGTCATCCGGAGGGTGCTATAGAGGTCCATGGCTGTGGTTCATTCCTATCCAACCCAGGCCCTGAAGACCCCTTTCCACTATTATGAGCGAAGCCGGGACTTTATATTCAGTCCAGTGTCGTCAACTGGTAAGGCAGGGTTGCCCTGTATTTCTGACTATTACTGTAAAAATCAGAGCTATGTTTGGAATGTATTCACTTTACAGGGTAAATTTTTCAAACTTTGTGCTTCAATTCATCCACTCAGAACTTAGTCTTTGGTGGATGACCAGGTGTTAAATTACACCACCAGCACACCAAAAACCTTATGGCCACAAGGACTTTGCTACAGAATGGTCTGCACCTGGGTTGCTGTGCACTTCTTCATGCTCTGTGAGGACCCCATACGGAAATACAATCACCTGTAGTCATGGTGGAAACCAGGTGAAAGGGAGGCAAAATTTCAGGCAAGCATTTACTCTACTGAAGGGCCACACAACACTTAACATCAGTGAGATGTTTCTTCCCTTGCACTGGAGCAGGAACTGATTTCAACACTGGTATCTGCATCTGATTAGAGTTCTAGTTCAAGTGGCCTACCTGACAAAAGCAGCATTTTCTGCTTTTATGTCACAATTCCTTGGAAAACTAATGGCTTTAATACATCCATCTCTGTCAGGGCTAAACAAAATGACAAGCCCCTGCTCCAGCTTCTCTGTCTCTACCTGAGATGGATCCCAATATGCCTGCAATAGAGAAGGCAGACAGAACAAGGAGTACATAGAGGCAGTGTTAAAGGAGGCTGTGGAAGATTTTTCTCCCCCACACTCTTTTAAGAGCACCACTTCTGTGAGCAAAATTCCTAGGCATTGTAGAACTTGATTCTCTTCTGTCTCACCATGCCTCTTTTGGTACAAAGAGACCCGGAAAATCTATAAATACATTCCCTGTTTGTACACTAACAGTAAATGCATAAGCTCTGATTATTGGATCATTCCAGATTTTCACTCCTCCAAAAATCTTTGTCGAACTCTATCTAGTTGGAAAAGAGTTAATTAAAAAGGAGTAGTTTCATTAGTTAGTACTGCAATTTCAGTTCTCCAGGTAGAACAAGTTGCTCCTAAAAGTGCTCCTTACTCTTGTAGGCCCAGACTACAACCAACTCTTACTGCAATTTCAGTATGGCAAACTGGACTAGGGCAATGAACAACCAACACGATCCTGTATTCCAGGACCGTGCTTTAGCAAAGCAGTTACAGCAGTTACCTTCTGCTGTGTGTGGATGCCCTTGAACAACTTCCGGAATAGCTGTAATCTCCAGTTACATGTGCAGAATCTTGTGGCAAAAAGCCTGGACAGCTGAAGGTACCTGCAAAAAGCTCACATGTATGCTCTTTCAAGGCAGATATCTCTTTTTGGGAAGACGCTAAACCAATTCTTTAAAGATGTCACAGGAAGGAAGGTTTTACTTCCACAGTGGACAATTATAAAACCCCCCTCCTCAGGAGTCTGTACCTCCTAATTCGCAGGTCATCTAACCACACTACCCAGGCTTCAGCATCAAAGCATAAGTTCTGCCCATCCTTTTGGCGCAAGAGTTGGGCTTTAAAGCCCTTCAAGTCTACCTCAAAGTCCTCTTCCCAATGAAAGGGGGAATTCTGTTACAGTTTGGCTCTCTCTGGGTCCCAGACATCTCAGACCTGTGGGCTCAATCAGCAGTTTTAAGGGGGTACAACAGTTTAAAACTATAGCCCATCACCACTTTCTTCTCTTAAAATATGGGGAGTTTTGGTACTTTAAATGAAGCACATAGTGAATGTGCCTCTATCCCGGGTTCAAATATACAAAAAAGAGGGGATTTGGGACTTTAAATGAGGCTGTTGACTAGTTGGGGTTAAGTTGTAAGTAGACAAGTTTTTATTGCATAAGTGTATTGCAATAATATCACATGTATAAAAGGTAACATGTACATGCGCACATGACATAACCAACATCAATTCATATACATACACATAATGTCAACTTGGTATCACATAGCATACATTCCATACACATGCAGACGCCGTAGCTCAGAGAAGCACTTGCTTCTATGTACACATTCAAGATTCCATTTACTAGTCATCGCTTTTGTCCATTACTTGGTTACACTATGGAGATGGCAACCTGTGTTCTGGGGATGGTGCTTATGCACCCTGTTTTGTGCTGGGCTTTAAACTACCTCAGCTCCCGGGATGGACAATCCTTCTGGCCCAGGCCCCACTTACACCACAGTTCGTTGTATTATATACCCTATAGCATCCACCCCTGAGGAAGCATTTTCACACTAAACGCGTCGGGCATTCAGGATGTAGCCCTGAACCATCTCTTATCTCAGGGAGTGGTTGCACCAGTACCCCACAAGACAGATTCAAAGGTTTCTGTTCAAACATGTTCGAAGTATCAAAGCCCAAAGGGGGTATTAGTTCTGTTCTGGACCTAAAATCTCTTAACAGATACCCTAAATTTCCAAAATTTTGCATGGAATCCACAAGTTTGGTTATTGCCTCTTTGAGACAAGGGGAATACCTGGCATCTCTACACATCCAAGATGCCTATCTGCATATTCCAATTTAACAACCTTATTAGTGTTTTCTGTGATTTGCAGTGGCAGACCATCGCACTGTCTATCAGCCCATCCTGTACTCTGAGAGTTTTTACAAGGGTTTCAGCACCTCTTCTTGCCCTTCTCAGAACTCAGGTCATCCAGGTCACAGGTTATCTAGAAGACTTTCTCCTGAAAGACTCCTCTCCTTTCCAGCTATTTATAAATGTTCTCAGAACAATTCACATTCTCCAGGCTTTCCGGCTGGGTCATTGGTTTTTAAAAACCGGGATAGTAAAGTGTTCTTTTTTTTTTTCTCAAACATTTGTCTTTTTCCTTTACAAAAAAAACTGTGGTTATCACTAGCTGTCTAAAAATGATAAACAACTCTTTTGGGTACAATGTTGCATAACCAAGTAATTCAGTCAAAGTATTACAGCACTGAAATCTGAAAAACTGCCTGATAACATGGTAGTGAGGTGGTTAAAAACATGGTGCAAATAACGCAAAATATGTGATCACTGAAAATGAACACTATTTTTCCTTTAGCTTGACAAGTTCAAATTTGACTTAACCACTTGCCTACCAGGCACTAACACCCCCTTCCTGCCCAAGCCATTTTTCAGCTTTCAGCACTGTCGCACTTTGAATGACAATTGCGCGGTCATGCTACACTGTACCCAAACAAATTTTTTTATCATTTTCTTCACACAAATAGAGCTTTCTTTTGGTGGTATTTAATCACTGCTGGGTTTTTTATTTTTTACAAAAAAAAAAAAAAAAAAGACCAAAAATTTTGAAAAAAAAATGTTTTTTACTTTTTTTTCTGTCAGTAAATTTTGTAACTAAGTAATTTTTCGCCTTCACTGATGTGCGCTGATCAGGCAGCACCGATGGGCGCTGATAGGCTGAACTGGTGGGCACTGATGAGGCGGCACTGATGAGGAGGCACTTATGGGCACTGATGAGGAGGCACTAATATGCTGCACTTATGGGCACTGATGGGCACTGTTAGGTGGCACTGATGGGCACTGTTAGGTGGCACTGATGGGCACTGTTAGGTGGCACTGATGGGCACTGTTAGGTGGCACTGATGGGCACTGTTAGGTGGCACTGATGGGCACTGTTAGGTGGCACTGATGGGCACTGTTAGGTGGCACTGATGGGCACTGTTAGGTGGCACTGATGGGCACTGTTAGGTGGCACTGATGGGCACTGTTAGGCGGCACTGATGGGCACTGTTAGGCGGCAGTGGCAGGCACTGATGAGCGGCAGTGGCAGGCACTGATGGGCGGCAGTGGCAGGCACTGATGGGCGGCAGTGGCAGGCACTGATGGGCGGCAGTGGCAGGCACTGATGGGCGGCAGTGGCAGGCACTGATAGGCAGCACTGATGAGCACGGATAGGCGGTACTGATGGGCATTGATGGGTGTCACTGATCGGCGACACTGATGGGCAGCACTAATGGGCAGCACTGATAGGCGGCACTGACTGGCATGGCTAATGGGCACTGATTGGTGGCACTTGTGGGCAGTGGTGGGCACTGTATGCTGCCAATGGTGGGCACTGTATGCTGGCATTGGTGAGCAATGGTGGGCACTGTATTGTGACACTATATTTCTTTATTGTAATCAGGGCACTAATGATCCGTGCCCTGATTACATTCCTAGATGTCCCCCTGTGAGGAGATGCCGCTGATCGGCTCTCCTCACACTCTGTAAGTGTGAGGCGAGGAGAGCCAATTACCGGCATCTCCGTGACCAGCTGTGATTGGACACAGCCGATCGCATGATTAAAGAGCCGCGAACGCCACTCTTCTCACAGATCGTGGTCACGCCGTGTCCTAAAACACGGCGCGGCCGTGATTGCCGCGGGCGCACAAGAGCGGCCTTTCTGGGACGCCGTCATATCACGGCGTCCCAGAACAAGAGCCGCCCCGCCGTCATTTGACGGTGGGTGGGCGGCAACCAGTTAAAGTGGTTGTAAACCCTTACCTATACCCAGTGAAGTGACTGGCCTCAATTGATACACAGAGATTAAACAAATCCTCCTACATAAGTTGTACCTGTTTATCTGCAGTCCTTTCTTCTCTACAGCCATTCAAAGTGAAGAATTTATACAGCTTGTCTGAGCTTTCAGAAAGCAGGTGGTGGGGAGCTGAAGATACTTTCTGCAGAACTCAGTGACAAGAGCTCTGAGAGCTGACTGGAGGGAAGGGACATGACCCAATTCACACAGCACTCAGGAAAAAAGCTAAGGCTTTCATTTACAGGTTGTTTGCTGGTGCTCCCTCTCCTGTCATCTTTTTTTTTCTTGGTGTCAGGAAAACATGTCAGAAGTGATTCATGCTGATGGCAAGACAGCAGACAGAAATCCCACTCAGTGCCCTGTATTGGAGACAAGTACAAACTATAGAAGGATATGATTTGTTCATATTTTATGTTTGAGGTTTACAGCCACTTTAATCTCTACTTTTTACAAACAGGAATATTTTTTAAATCTGTTTTCTACTTTTACAGGGAACACTTAAAGATGGGAGATGCTAACTTGGAAACTGCATTGCACAGGCTCCACCTTAGAAGACAAAACTATTTAAGTGAGAGGCAGTTTTTCAAGGAAGAATGTGAAAGGAGGTTGAAATATCTAGAAGATGAACAGGACCAGAGTTGCTGTAGCAGTCCCAATGGAAGTGTCCTGTCCATGTCAACCCACTTGTCAGATTTCACAGACTCTTCAGCTACCTCTAGTACCCTGCGAAGCCTTCTGCCAGAGAAATTGCAGATCGTCAAGCCACTGGAAGGTGTGTATATGTGGCATCTCTTTCTTAGGCACTTTTGACTTCAGTGAAACACATCTTGTAATGCCTTAAAGCGGTAGTAAACTCCACTTTTACACTTGTATCTACAAGTAAGCCTTATTAAGTGAAAATCTCCTTAACTTGCTGTGTTTAGGAGATATTCACACTGGATGCAGCCAGGGACATCACCGGCGCATGCGCTTTGAAAGGGTCAGCATACCCGTGTTGTCCCTTCAGAGCTCTGTGCCGTAAAACTTGACTCCCGTGCGCATGTGCAGGAGTGATGTTGTCGCGGCTCAGCCTTTCAAAAGGACCTGCGCCCAGGAACCCGGAAGGAAGACCGGGGGAAGATGGAATCCCAGTAAGCGGTAACAGTTCACCACTGGAGGGCTTTGCTCTACGGTAAGTATTTCATAATGCGCTAGTATGCAATGCATACTAGCACATTATGCCATTGCCTTGCATGTTTTTTGTTTTTTTTCCAGAAAGGCCGTGGCGATATTATAAGCATATTCTATTATGTTCCCAAAGCTTGGCCCTTTCTGTATGAAAATGCTGATGATAGCCCTGCATATGAGTATTTGTTATTTTCTTTACATCATGATTGACCTTCTGAATGATTTCTTGTTTAATCAGTATGTAAGCCCCTTTTTTTAAATATTTGTACAGGTTCCCAAACTCTCCACCAGTGGCAACAGCTAGCACAGCCAAACCTGGGTACCATTCTAGATCCCCGTCCTGGTGTAATGACCAAAGGATTTAAGCCTCTTCCCGAAGATGCCGAATACCGCTTATGTGACTTAGAAGAGGATGAAAAGGAGGACGAGGATGAAGACGAAGAAGGGATAACTTTCCAAGTGCAGGAAAGAAAGGAAGAAGTACCACAACCCACCTTAAGCATTTTCCTGCCACCCATTTCTGTGTCATCAACACCAAGTTCTGGTTAGTAGTCAATAGTGTACCTTTTACATTTTGAACATTATGGCATGTCGTGCTACCACAACAATCTATCAATAGCCATCCTGTTATAGCTTTGGCTTTACCCGACTACTTTGAGCCCTCAGTGGGAAAGAACTGCCTGCAAATTGACCCCAAGACCCATCCAGTCCTTGAGGTCTGAGAGCAGTTACTGTCTTAAAAGTTAGAAAATTATTGCCGTATCTTAACTACGATATTTTCATAAAACATTTCACTACAGCATTGTCATTTCAATGTGTTTGTTTTTAGTAGATATGCACACTGCACCTTTCTTCACCTTTGTACACTGTAGTCTGTGGCACATTTCCATCAGTAGAATATAAACCTTTCAGATTTTGCAAAACATGTTATAAAACAATTGTCGTTCTCTGTATCTTAAGGCGTTGGCTTGGTTTTCTTTAACAGTGTTTTCATTGTTATGTGTAGTCTGCATTTTGTGGCTACATACTGTAAAAATAACTTGCTTTTTCTGATTATTTGCATTGCAGCAACAAACCCTGGCAAGTGCCTGGGCAGCACAAACTCAACATTTACCTTCACCACTTGCCGAATCCTACATCCCTCTGACATCACTCAGGTTACTCCCAGGTAAGCTTGACCCAACAATTGGTAAGGTCTTTCAATGCAGTAAGTTCAACAGTCAGGGCCCATTCACACTAGGAACTGCATGTTAATCGCAGTTTTGAATGGGCTAAAATCACAGCGCACCAAAAGTAGTGTAAGCACTACTTTTTGAAACGTACGGCAACCACATTGCAAGGTACTTTGTACCTTGCAATCCCGTGCGGGTAAACACACTGCGTTTGCGACCTGCTTTTGGAGTGACATTAAGTTTGCACTGACCCCCACTGCAGATTGCAAGGGCAGTGCAATTGGAGTGCGGGAAGCTGCGTGGGAATGTAGCTTTCCTGCACTGCATTTTAGTGTGAACAGGCCCTAATGCTTACAGCCAGCGTCACAGAACAATCGTTTAGGCTCTGAGAGCAGTTTACAAAGTTAGAATACCTGCTTAGAAGGAGGATCTTAAATATTTTAATAAATAAATAAAAACATTATGTTTTTGCAAGAGGCATTTTAGATCAGGCTGATTGAGTCAATGAACTAGAATACTGGTTTGAATATGTTTCTTATGTAACGGGTATTGTTTTAGTATCTAATAATTCTTTCAGACACCAGCATTTGCCATGTTTTGTGCAGAGGCACATAGATTTTGCAGTTTCCTAGTCAGCATTTGTAATCACAAGCTGACACACCCATAGCCCTACCTTCCCTATATAGTGTGTGACAGCGGCTCCCATGTGGAGACTTGCTGTATGGCAAAACAGTAGTCATACCTCGAGCAGCCCTGGCCCCAGATAATCCGTGCAGTAGTGGAAACATAACTGCATTACAAACATCAAAAAATTACTAATTTTGTATAATTTAATTAACAAAGTTGTTACTGCATTAGGCACTTTAGTGCACTGAGCAATTTTTGCTTGTTAAATCTAAATTCTTGGTACAAAAAAACTTTAATTTTAATATTTTCCTCAGTAGTCACAAAAGATATAAATCTACTTTATGTGTACCAAGTGCCTTTGCAAACTCAGATATTATTTTTGTAACAGTAGCAGTGACATCACTGTGCTGTACATAGTCTGGGCAAAGAGCAGAGCTATGGGAGGGGCCCAGCAGGCTGCATGCAGAAAACTATAGGAGGGGGCAGAGACAAGACCAGACTCCCTGCACAAGGGGAGAGAGCAGCAGTGGCCGGTTTTTATGTCAAATGTATTTAGACAATATTTACTTATCCTGGAGCTCTTTTTTGAGGATTCACATATAGTTTTTAAAGGATAAGTTCACCTTTGGAACATGTTACATGCTCCACCAGTATTTCTGGTGAAACATGTTCCAGCTCCTGCCTCCTCTCCCTTTCTGTGACAGTGGGTGGGTGATCTTCTCCCGCACCCACTGTCAGAATTTAAAAACAGCGCACTGGTGCAAAGCTCTCAATGAACGGCAAAGGAGATGATGAGTGCTTGCGTAGTCCATCGCCTCCTCTTGCCATTCAGCAACTGTCTGCCCATATCAAAGGCGTTTTGATTGCGGATGCAATGCTTTACAGAGTGCAGAGTAAACAAAATATATAAATTCACATTTTTTTTGCCTGCACAAAGATGTGCATTTATTTATTTTTGTAAAAAGTGAGCTTGGCCTTTAATGCCCTGTCCTAGAGACTTAACAGGAAGAAAGAAGAAAACTTTCTATAGTAGGGGGATCTCTTTTTATACAGTTGTCACCTGAATAGGTATCCCCATTGGAAGATTTACCCTTTATTTCTCCCCGGGAAAGACTGCAATAAAAACCTTGAATGAGCTATAATACTCTTGGCCATGCACCCCTTTTGCGGGGAGATGAGTGTTTGATGCTGAATGGATTGGACTGCAGCAATAAAAATCTGACAGTTCTGGCTAGAGCGGGGAAGAATTAGAGGAGTTTTGACTCTTTGGCACTTATAACTTTATCATGTGTTTTATCAAGTCTAAGATAATATACTATTTTATCATTCATTGGGGGACCAGGGTTCATTCTGATACAAGACGGTTACACTGCTGTTTACAGGAGATTGGACACTAGCAAACAAAGCTGTTCAGGCAGTATATGCAATTAATAAAACGCCTGCAATTATTTATAAGCATCTGTTTGTAGATCTCCATTACTAAACATTTTTAAAGGTGCCTTTGTTGTAATTTTTATGATGGGGGGGGGGGGGATCCTCGTTAACTTCCTTGCCATCACATAGGGGGAGATCAGCCAACAGTCACCCAAATAATTACCACTAGAAAGTTGACAGATGGCTTGTGTTATATAGTTATAAATACAGCCAGAGAGTACAGGAGCTATCGGACACGGTTTATGGATGGATAAGGTGGAAAAGTGGTTAAGGAAAAGGTTCCATCTTTTTCTGCCAAGGTGTACTACATTAGATCAATGAGTGCCTCTTGAGGTTTTTAGCATCAGGCATCTGTTTCTCAGACTTGCAAGGTTGCCATCTAGTCTGCTTTTCACGTTTGCTAAATTGTACCATGTGAATGTTCAGGCCTCTTGCGATGCTGGCTTTGGACTTGATATTCTTTAGGAAGTAATTTGAGCTGCAAGTGAGGTGGGAGAGATTGGGACACTTCCACAATAGGTGCAATAAAATGTTTTATTGATCACAGAATGCTGTGTAGAACACATGGGAACAGCAATAAATGTGCGTTACCCGGCATAGTGGCCTAGTTCCAAGCATACGTAAAAAACAACTACAATTCATAGCACTTGATATATACATCCATAAAAAACACTGTACATAAGTGCACATACATGATATAAATTGGTAAAGTACATCATACATAATACACATGCATAAAATGAAGCAGTGTGTGGTCACACACTGCTTCATTTTATGCATGTGTATTATGTATGATGTACTTTACCAATTTATATCATGTATGTGCACTTATGTACAGTGTTTTTTATGGATGTATATATCAAGTGCTATGAATTGTAGTTGTTTTTTACGTATGCTTGGAACTAGGCCACTATGCCGGGTAACGCACATTTATTGCTGTTCCCATGTGTTCTACACAGCATTCTGTGATCAATAAAACATTTTATTGCACCTATTGTGGAAGTGTCCCAATCTCTCCCACCTCATTTAAAGTCCCAGGGCTGCTTTCCTTTTTCTTGTTGCATTTAGGGATGGAGGTGTTAGAGTGGTTTCTCCAGACCATTATCCCCTTTTCTTTGAGCTGCAAGTAACCTCAGTTGTACACTGTTGCTTTGTTGTCTGCCCCACAGTTGTACAAAACTGAAGCTTTAGGCCCCTTACACGTGGAGCTGGCTCCGTTTGAGTCCACCTGTTCAGTGGGGAATCTGGCCGCTGATCCCCGCTGAGTAGGCGGATGGCTGGTCCGTGTCTGCTCCGCTTATACAGAGCAGACACAGCCCGCTCTTCTCTATGAGTATTTGGATGTAAATGGACCGCCTGTCCATTTATACCCAACTGCTATCCAGTCTGCTAGACAGATGGGGAACATCCCTATCCATGTGTATTTAGCAGACAGGATTGGATTGGATGTTGGCAGGTGTAAATGGACACCATTTATGTTGACACCCACTGCTACATAGTGGGGACTGGAGGATCAGATAGGGTCCACCTGAAAAACTGACAGGCAGACCAGATTGGTCAGCCCGTGTGAAAAGGCCCTTATGGGAGTGGGAAGGGCTGGCTTACAGCTTTGTTTGCTAGAGTCCAGCATCCTGTAGGCAGCAGTATAACCCTCTTGTATTAGAATGAACCCTATGTCCCTTAATAAACTCCATGAAAAGCATGTTACAGTAAGTGAAAAACTACTGCTTTAACTTATACAGCCTAATGTGTTAATAAGTCTGTGTTTTAACACGTTTCATTTTCATGTTTCTTTCAGTTCTATGTACACTCCATCATCTTTTGGAAGTGGCAGCACTTCTTCCACCAGCACATTGGGGAATTCTCCTGCTTTGTCTTGTCGGCTGAGTGTTGGGGAATATTTTAGCAAGGGATTAGATTCCAGGTTAAACAGTACAGGTAACTTAACCAAACTTCTCAAAGAACAAGGGATCTCTGCCAAGGTGAATAGCAATAATGATCCAGAGAAACCACCGCGTCCAGAAAACTTACTTCTTCCCTCCACACCACCCAATTCTCCCACACGGTCTCCCTGTGTTTCTCCCCTCCCATTTGAACCAAGACCAAATCCATCAGAAAGTTTCCTGGCAGTGTCCAGACCAGCGGAGAGTTTTCTTCAAGAAATGTATGGTTTAAAGCCTACACGAAACCAAGCTGATTTGGGGCAGCTGAAGATGAATTTGGTGGATCGATTGAAGCGGTTAGGATTCACAAGAGTAGTTGGACAGGCGGACCAAATGCAGACCACATCACTGAACAATGGGTTAAAGCGGCAAGAGTCTGCTATGTTTGTTGCAACAAGCAGTAGTCTTTTGGGTGGTCTAAGAAGGAACCAGAGTCTTCCGGCTATTATTGGTGGACTTGCACCTTCATTTTGCCCATGTCCTCCAAAAATGGGTAGTTTGAAAGAAGATTGAGCATGTAGTAATAAAAAAAAGGAAAAAAAAAGAAAAAAAAAAGGACTGCTTAGATTAAGTGTTCTCTGTTCAAAGAAGGAGTATTTGAATGATTGTGAAAGGTTGTAGAAGGTTTGTGTAAGTGAAGGAGGAGAAAAGAGGTTATAGAAAAGATTCCCCACAGGGAATACTGGAATACTTGAAAAAAGTATAGAATGGCTGTGAAGAAAGACATTGGAAAGTGATTCAAAATGACTGAAAAGTAGGATTCAAATGTAGACAAAATGCGATTGGGTCAATTTATTAAAACTTGTGTGAAAAACCTGGTGCAGCTGTGCCAATCAGCTTCTAACTTCAGCTTTTTGAATTAAGATTTGACAAAAAATAACCCGGAAGCTGATTGGTTTCTATGCAGAGCAGCACCAGATTTTGCACACTCCAGTTTTAGTAAATCAACCCAGATGACTGCTGTAGATCTGAGTTGACCAGGAGCAGCGGAATTATGCTGGTTAATTTTGCGTCCAGAGATATTCCTCAAGCAGTCGCCTATTTTGCCTCCAATTTTTAAGCTTGTTTACTGATAAGTGATCCATAGAATGTGGATATGACTGAGGGTTTGATACAGAGGTCATTTAATAAATCAAAGCTAAAATGGTTACATAAAGTGTTAAACATTGTGAAGATCAGCTGTATGTGATATTGAGTATTCCAGCCAACTTTATATAAATATATATGAATGTAAGAAATATATAGCCAGTTTAGCACCAAAGGAAAAGAGAACAATAGCCCACCAAAAGAAATTGGCAGAGATAATGAAGCTATAAAAAAAACAACTAAACATGTCTTTTTCATTAATATGCAGTTATCTTAATTATCTAGGTTGCTGTGCCACCTACAGTCATCTTCCCATTAATTTATTAACTACATACTCTACCTAGATCAAACAATTGTTTTTTTCAGGTAGTGTGGCATGCCCTTCCTTAGAACACTATGCAGATTGTTTAAGTTCATGTTGGTTGCTCCATTCCTAGGTTTCACTCGCCTTACTGCCCCTGCTTGCTTTATGTGTGTTAAACATATGGCAGGCTTTCCTTTTTATGTATATGGATTGCCACAACAATAACAAGAAAGAAAACCATAAAACCTAGGAAAGACTCAACTTGTATAAGTAATATTTCGGTATAATTTTGAACATCTCTTGTTTAGTTAAGCAGAGCGCCACCCAAGAGGGGAAGTTCAGTTTTAAGGCCTCCCCCTCCCTTCCTCTTCAGAAAATTGCACTTTTTTTTTGGAGGGGAGGAGAGAGAATGGGTATCTGGTTTTGACAGGTACCCACTCCCACTTCCGTTTAGATGACCTGAGCGATCCAAGGGGAAGTTCTCCCTCCTTGCAGTCTTCTGGTTCATGTCACAAGTCCCAAAAGACTGTGGGACTGTTCACAATGCTCAACGTGGCGGTCACCCGGCTGAGAAGCTGCCGGCTGTCACCTCCGAGTGCCCACACTTGAGATGCCGGCTCCAGGGACAGAAGACAGATGGAAGGAACGGCTTGGGTGAGCACATCACTGGATTCTGGGACAGGTGAGTGTCTGTTTATTAAAAGTCAACAGCTGACTTTTAATAAGCACAAATATGACTAGTGCTCCTCTTTTAACATGTTGAGATATACATGGAGTAAAACCTTTATAGCTTAAATTGATACAACTTCTTTTGGTGGAAAATATTTAGCAATTAATAAAGACAATTTATTTCTCAAGAATTTCCTTCTGGTAAAAGGGCACCTATTAGCACTTTTTAAAAGACAAAAAAAGCACAAAATTATAAATAATGAAGGTTTTATGTACTGTGAAGGAATACAAAAGGGATGTTTATGGCTCACTCTTATAACCGCATCAAAACAGAGGATTTTTCACTTTGCTAAAATAAAAGGCCACAAGCCTATTTTTTATTTTATTTTCCAGGTATTGTTATCTAACAGTTAATCTGGTGCAACAAGTTTTGTGCAATATATCAGAATTCTTTACTTATATCCGTCTATTTAAATATTAACCTGTTGATGATTAACCTCATTTGATTACCTTGCTTATGAATAATCTACAGTTGACATTTTAGTGCACAGGTAAATAATACATTTTCTGAATTCTTGTTTGTGAAACTAACAAAGGGATAGATGCATGCAATATGTATTTGTCTGTGTATGCAGCCCTGCCTACTTTATCTTGAAAAACTTTCTCATGTCAACATTAACTTTAGGTAGACATAACTTGATAATACTCTTTGTAGGTATAGATTTTCTATGTTTCTATATTCTTGTGACTTAACCAGCTCAGAAAAAAATACATTACCATCTGAATCATAGGGCAGGATAAACACCCTTTAGTGCTACCAAATTATGATATCTGTTCAAAAAGGCCTTATAGAATTCGTAAAATGATCAAACCTGCTTAAGCTGATAACGTTTTTAGTAGATGCCAGCAGGTTTGCCAGGTGAATATGGTCTTCATTGTTGAGAGTCTGGCACATGAAGATCCAACACTCTCTTTTTGAGTTTCAGCTTAGTTCATATTGCAAAGAATGTAATCGTATTAACTCTCCTCCAGCTGCATCAGTTAGTGCTTTGAGACTTTTTTACAGAATTAAACTGGTGATCGGTGGAAGTTCTATTTAGATGACAGCCCTGCACCACCTGTATAAGAATAAAAGGTACATCAACAGTTGCAAAAATACATCAATTTAAGAAAAAAAAAAAAAAGAGCTTGGCTCCAGACATTTCATGGAGGCGTTGGTGACATCACTGCACCTCACCCTGCATGTGGGGATAGCTGGGTGCACAAAATCCAGCAAGTTGGTATCACCCCTTCCACTAGGTCCATAGATACATTTTTTTACATTTTCAAAATGCTGCATTTTTGGCCATTATTTATGTTCCCCCTTTTTTTTTGTTGTACAGCTGGTGCAGGGCTGTAGCAAATCACATTTTCATGGAAGGTCCAAATTAAAATAAAATTTTGGGTTTTGGTGGACTGAAATTTTTAAAACCGTTTATTCTGTTTAAGTTCATTTATGTGCAATATTTCAGTACCGGTATAGTCAGTGAAGGTTTATGAGCAGTGTTCAATGAACATTTTACTTTTTTTTATAAATTTGTGTATATGGTTTTGCTGAACCATCCACTTATTCATGAGAAGAAATGCAAATGACTTTTGTGCCATTTTTTTTTTTTTTTTTTAACAAAGCCTTTTGCACTAAAGTTTATGAATGCATTGTTTTATGCTTTTAGCTATATATTGTGGAATACTTGATATTTTTATGACTGTTTGCATTTTGGCCATTGCAGACTGCCTCAGGATTACATGTGTAGGAATACAGTTTAGCTCATAACAAGAGAAGTTGTCACTGATTTGAAATCTTTTTAGAAGTTTCCATAAAGTTAATAGAGACACTGAGGCTGGGTTCACACTGCCGTGACCTTAAAGTCACACGACTTTTCCAGGCAACTTCCTGGCGACTTAGGTATTTACTTTAATAGAAGTATAGAATAGAAGAGAATTGAAGTCGCCTTGAAGTAGTACAGGAACCTTTTTTGAAGTAGTGCTAATTAAGACAGCTCTCATTGACTGACATGGGATTTCACATGTCACGTGACTTGGGGTTTTTACAAGTTTGATCCCAAATCTCGGTAGTGTGAATCAAGCCTTAGTCATAAATAATTAGGCTACAAAAGCCACTGGTATTCGATAACCATCACCGTCAGAGCAATGGAAGATGATTTTTGGTTATGAGTTAATGGACTTTTTGCCCTTCATCTTATTAATAATCAGTGTCAGGAAGCTGTTTGTAAAGCATTTTGGCTTTAAGATTTTTTTTCCCCCTTGGTTAATATTGGCACCCATTAGTACCTAGTGAAAAAAGAAAAAACATGTTCGTGTCGTCTTCCCCATAATTTCACAGTTTTGCTTTGTTCACTTTTGTCTTCCTTGAGATTCACCCCCTTTTTTTCTAATAATTAATGCCTACATCACTAAATTATACCAGTCACATACAGCTTCTACACGGGGAACTATTAACTATGTAATAAAAACTACTCACTTCACATCCTGTGTCAATAATTCATGACCTGCTAAAACTCCAGGAGCAAGCGTTCTTTCTTTAAATATTCAGGGAATGAATCACTTACTGACCTGTGTACACATTGATCAAACTTCTTGTTACATACTTTTTTTTTTTTGCCTATCGCTTTTCTTATTACCTCTTATCCTGTGTATGTTTTAAAAGCAAAAATTAGAGATCCTGAAAAAAAAATACTTTAACATGGTAGCTGTCTAGATGAGGATCTGACTTGGTTTTAAGCTATTTAAAAGTGTATATATCATATTGCATTATTGTTTTAAATATGTGGAGTATATAATATTGTATACCTTGTTTTTATGTTTCCACCAATAAACATTTTTGATCTTTGTACATTTTACGTGATGGTGTGAGTTGTTTTATTTTTCCACAACTGGCTCATTTTGTCTGCTCACGATTACTATGCAGTAGTTTATATATTTTTTTTTAAATAAAGTACAGGCATGTTATGATAGCTAAATGGGCCAATGGGGTTTTTTCTCCCTTCATTCTGTATGGATGCTGTGATTATTATATTATTATAATACAGGATTTATATAGCGCCAACAGTTTACGCAGCACTTTACAATATAAAAAGAGACAATACAGTTATAATACAATAAAATACAAGAGGATTAAGATGGCCCTGCTCAGAAGAGTTTACAATCCCCCTAAGCACTGATTTTTGGGATTATTACACAATATAGCTACACAAGCAGAAGGTAGCTTGAAACCTAATCCTATTACCTACTTAAAGTTTAACATTAGTCAGAAAATTAAGTCCTGCTGATGGCATCAGGCTTGCCCCTTTTGCAGGTGTAGCTATGTAAAACATTAAAAAGAAGTGCCTATACTGTTTAAAACTCAGTAATACACTGTTTCGCCCTGCTCTGCACATGCTCATTTGCTCTCTATTTTTAGGCACTGTGCCGAATTTGTAGAGGCCATTCTGCTGACAGCCTAAAGATTTACTGCTGCTCATGGGCTCTGGGCTTTGGGAAAATGTCAGCCTCCAGCAAGAAGAAAAAGGAGCAATGCTGGAGGCAATTTGCAGCACACACAAATTTTGGCAGCATAATTATAAATGTGGAATGTATGTTCCTTGCTAAGGAACATGTGTTTTTTTTTAATCAAGTTGTTATGGGTAAAGTTCTGCTTTAAGTGTAAGTGACACTATCCTGTGAACTGGCAGGTTACACTCATGTCTTTATGAGCAGTTTGTTTCCAGCATCTTCAAAAATACAGAAAAAATACAACACGAAGCAGCGCAGGTTACAATGTAAACAATAAACCTCAATGCACATTTAAAAGAAAGTCCTTTGAGCACTGAAAGCTCTTTGTGAGATGTGTACGGTCTGTTTGTAGGGGAACCTTATCAGCGGAGGTGAAGCCACTCCAAATATATAAAAGACAAAGAAAACAGCAAAGGCGCCTCTTAGTAAGATCGTTAAATTTAATGTAACAATTCCATTAAAACACTCACATATAAAGACTGTATAGTCCGGCGTAGGTATATTCAGTAAAGGCCATATCTGTGTTCGGAACAAAAGCCTAATTCCTCTTCGCTGCCAGCTGGTATATTCACACGGACTTCCGGGATTGGATCGGAGTCCAAAATGAGGCTTGGGAATCCGCCAGGCGGTCGAATGGAGGGCTGGAACGCAGATTAGATGGAGGCGCTGTACTGCTGTAAAGCAACGCGTTTCAGAGCATGCGCATTGCGGCGCGCTCCTTTTTCACGCTAGGGAGAGAGGATGTATTTGCGGCCTATTTATATTCTCATCTAGCACTGCCACCTAATGGACATAATGGATAATATCGGAATGGGATTACAATTTAAAAAGCATTATATCAGGAGAGGGTACGGTGGAGAATAAAAATTAAAATTATATAATATCAATATGCTACTAGCCTTCATTTTATACTTTGTGCTAATATTCTTTATGTATTATTAATAATACATATGTATATTTATATATACATATATGGTGCACACATTGTTCATAAAAGTGGATTTTTAAAAAACATTATTGTCATTATTATTGTTACACATATCAACACAACCAATATTAGAAATTATAGCAAATCCATTAATGGAATGTTTTGCAGATGAACTATAGAGAAAAGGGCCATTGTATGTATATAATTCTTTGGGACATACATATATGCATACACATGTGTGAGGACAAATATGTATACACCCATGCATGAACATAATTCATGCAGTCACTGAGGGAAGAAAGTAGTTAATCAACTTATGAATATACATGGAGGATCTGAGTAGGTGATAAAACTAGTGAATAACTAAATAGCATGCTTACAATTACACTATATAAAAACTAAAATTGGGGAACAATAAATTACCATAATAAATGATTATTGTAAATAACATGAATCTATAAGGGTATTAGCTTTGTTACCACTAGCCGCCTAAGACCAAAATTATTATAAAATAGTGGAGATTTCTAATTCTTGATTCCACCAGGGTTTAGTGTGTCCAAGGAATATATCCAGAAAGTCTCTCGTTCGCATAATCTGTAGAACCTCTCTGCTGCAATAAGATTTTTGGGAATCTGCTCTATGACCCATACCTCGAGACCTTCTGTAGATTTTGAGTGATATTCACAGAAGTGGCGTGGGACACTATGTTTGTCCTTCCCCCCTTCTATCTTCCTTCTGTGCTCACCAAATCTTTGTCTTAGTGGGCATATAGTACGCCCCACATATATAAGATTACAGGGGCAACTCAGGCCATACACCACGAAATCTGAGCCACACTTGTAAAATTCGTCCAGCATGTAAGTCCTTCCTTTAGTGGAAAAATATTTCTTCCCATGCTGGACGAAACTACAGGATTTACACATAGCTTTTTTGCACTGGAACATGCCCTTTAGTGGGATCATATGAGCATGTGCCGGTGTGGTGTTTTTTATAGATTTTAATTTACTAGGGGCGATTTTATTTTTAATATTGGGAGCTTTTCTGTAGGTAATTTTAGGATAATTTGGCAACACAGGTTTAAGGTGTGGATCCTCAAGAAGAATTGGCCAATACTTCTTGAAAATTGCCTCCATTTTAGAATGCTTGGTGTGAAACAGTAATAAAGCGCCCAGATTGGTTGGAATTCTCATAATTCTTGTTTCGGGCTCCAGGTGTACACTGCAAGTAATGCTTTTGTGCTTGATCAACTAGTGAATCTGGATAACCCTTGTCCTTGAGTTTCTTTCTAAGTAAGTGACTTTGTTCCTTGTCAGATATTTTGGTGCAATTTCTCCGCAAGCGGCAGAACTGCCCCTTGGGGATGTTGTCTTTCCATTTATTATAGTGGCAGCTTTTATAATGTAATAAAGAATTTCCTGCCGTGGGTTTAAAGAAATTCTTAGCATGTATCACATTGTCAGCATGATACAGGTCAAGATCCAAAAAGGCTAGTTTATCTTTGTCCATAACATGAGTAAAGCTAAGACCATGTGGGTTGTTGTTACAGTGGGAGAAAAACTCATTAACGACATCATCTGGCCCATCCCAGATGATTATAATGTCGTCAATGAATCGACCATAGAAAATAAGGTGCCTAAGGAATGGATTATTGTACCAAATGTACCTATCCTCCCATAGTCCCACTGCCAAATTTGCGTACGAAGGCGCAAAGTTGGCCCCCATGGCTGTCCCTTGGACCTGCAAATAATACTGTTCAAATGTAAAATAATTATGTGTCAAACAATATCTTGCACAGTCCAAGATGAATGAGGCCTGTTTATTGCTCATATATGGATCTTGGGACAGAAAGTGGTTAAGTGCTGCTATTCCAAAAGTATGGGGGATAGAAGTATACAAGGAATTAACGTCTAGAGATATCCAGATGTATTGGTCCTCCCATCTATAGGATTTCAATAATTCCAAAAGATGGGTTCCATCTCGGATATAAGACTGTAGGCCTTGTGCTAGAGGTTGTAAGTAGTAGTCAATATATTTTGATAATCCGGAGGTAATACTGTCCATAGCAGCAATGATAGGTCTCCCTGGGGGATTGGTCTGATTCTTATGAATTTTTGGTATGTGATAAAAATATGGGGTCCGGTAGAAGTCTCTTCGCAAGAAAGAGGCTTCATTTTTATTGATAATTTTGGATACAATGGCACCATCAACAAGTGAATTTATGTCTTTATGCAAGATATTGTTTGACACATAATTATTTTACATTTGATGAACAGTATTATTTGCAGGTCCAAGGGACAGCCATGGGGGCCAACTTTGCGCCTTCGTACGCAAATTTGGCAATGGGTTTATGGGAGGATAGGTACATTTGGTACAATAATCCATTCCTTAGGCACCTTATTTTCTATGGTCGATTCATTGACGACATTATAATCATCTGGGATGGGCCAGATGATGTCGTTAATGAGTTTTTCTCCCACTGTAACAACAACCCACATGGTCTTAGCTTTACTCATGTTATGGACAAAGATAAACTAGCCTTTTTGGATCTTGACCTGGATCATGCTGACAATGTGATACATGCTAAGAATTTCTTTAAACCCACAGCAGGAAATTCTTTATTACATTATAAAAGCTGCCACTATAATAAATGGAAAGACAACATCCCCAAGGGGCACTTCTGCCGGTTGCGGAGAAATTGCACCAAAATATCTGACTACAAGGAACAAAGTCACTTACTTAGAAAGAAACTCAGGGACAAGAGTTATCCAGATTCACTAGTTGATCAAGCACAAAAGCATTACTTGCAGTGTACACCTGGAGCCCGAAACAAAAATGATGAGAATTCCAACCAATCTGGGCGCTTTATTACTATGTTTCACACCAAGCATTCTAAAATGGAGGCAATTTTCAAGAAGTATTGGCCAATTCTTCTTGAGGATCCACACCTTAAACCTGTGTTGCCAAATTATCCTAAAATTACCTACAGAAAAGCTCCCAATATTAAAAATAAAATTGCCCCATGTAAATTAAAATCTATAAAAAAACACCACACCGGCACATGCTCATATGATCCCACCAAAGGGCATGTTCCAGTGCAAAAAAGATATGTGTAAAACCTATAGTTTCATCCAGCATGGGAAGAAATATTTTTCCACTAAAGGAAGGACTTACATGCTGGACGAATTTTACAACTGTGGCTCAGATATCGTGGTGTATGGCCTGAGTTGCCCCTGTAATCTTATATATGTGGGGCGTACTATACGCCCACTAAGACAAAGATTTGGTGAGCACAGAAGGAAGATAGAAGGGGGGAAGGACAAACATAGTGTCCCATGCCACTTCTGTGAATATCACTCAAAATCTACAGAAGGTCTCGAGGTATGGGTCATAGAGCAGATTCCCAAAAATCTTACCGCAGCAGAGAGGTTCTACAGATTATGCGAACGAGAGACTTTCTGGATATATTCCTTGGACACCCTAAACCCTGGTGGAATCAATGAAGAATTAGAAATCTCCACTATTTTATAATAATTTTGGTCTTAGACAGCTAGTGGTAACAAAGCTAATACCCTTATAGATTCATGTTATTTACAATAATCATTTATTATGGTAATTTATTGTTCCCCAATTTTAGTTTTTATATAGTGTAATTGTAAGCATGCTATTTAGTTATTCACTAGTTTTATCACCTACTCAGATCCTCCATGTATATTCATAAGTTGATTAACTACTTTCTTCCCTCAGTGACTGCATGAATTATGTTCATGCATGGGTGTATACATATTTGTCCTCACACATGTGTATGCATATATGTATGTCCCAAAGAATTATATACATACAATGACCCTTTTCTCTATAGTTCATCTGCAAAACATTCCATTAATGGATTTGCTATAATTTCTAATATTGGTTGTGTTGATATATGTAACAATAATAATGACAATAATGTTTTTTAAAAATACACTTTTATGAACAAATGTGTGCACCATATATGTATATATACATATGTATTATTAATAATGCATAAAGAATATTAGCACAAAGTATAAAATGAAGGCTAGTAGCATATTGATATTATACACAAGCACATAATTTTTAATTCTAATTTTTATTCTCCACCGTACCCTCTCCTGATATAATCCTTTTTAAATTGTAATCCCATTCCGATATTATCAATTATGTCCATTAGGTGGCAGTGCTAGATGAGCATATAAATAGGCCGCAAATACATCCTCTCTCCCTAGCTTGAAAAAGGAGCGCGCCGCAATGTGCATGCTCTGAAACGCGTTGCTTTACAGCAGTACAGCGCCTCCATCTAATCTGCGTTCCAGCCCTCCATTTGACCGCCTGGCAGATTCCCAAGCCTCGTTTTGGACTCCGATCCAATCCCGGAAGTCCGTGTGAATATACCAGCCGGCAGCGAAGGGGAATTAGGCTTTTTGTTCCGAACACAGATATGGCCTTTACTGAATATACCTACGCTGGACTATACAGTCTTTATATGTGAGTGTTTTAATGGAATTGTTACATTAAATTTAACGATCTTACTAAGAGGCGCCTTTGCTGTTTTCTTTGTTTCCAGCATCTGATGTATTACTCACTTTCTCCACTCCTCTCCGTTGCACAGTCCTAGTAATTTATCCTAGTAATAAATAAACTGCTTCCCTATGTCCTTGTTGATTGATGTCCCAGCATTACCCAACCTATTTCTCCAAGCCCAGCCATAAATACCACTGCCTGGGCTACACATTATGCCTCCATCAAGCTGCTGGCGTTGAGTATGGATATTACAGTTTGTGGTGAGCTGGTCCATTAAACCAATGAAATTAAGCCCATTCCAAACAATTGCTACCCTTCTCTGCTAAGAGAGGTAAGCAGTCCTGTGTCTTTTCTTTTTGGCTTGTGCAGGAAATGGGGCCATTAACATTGCATAATCCTGCCCCCAGCACCAAAGAGGCTGCATTGCTTGTTGGATTATGTAGTCTAATAGTGGTGGCCTATATATGTAATGTGTGCATCATCCAAACCCGTCCACAGCCTAATGCTACATAGAAGGAAGAAAGGACTGTGGAAGTCATGTGAGCACATCTTTTAAAAATGCAGGCAGATGTGCAAGAATGGGGGAAAGACATTGACTGGTCATTTTAAGAGGATTCTAAGGTTTCCTTATTTTATTTTTTTTCCACTCTCCAACACTTTGATGTCCCACATTTTAGTCATCTTTCACGTCACTTGCATATCCCACCCTTTCAACTCTTCTGGTCTTTACCCCTTGCACTTTTTCATTTTAATTTTCCCATTCTCCACCCCTTTTACCTTATACTCCTAAGCCCTTTATGGCCTTCACATCAAAATTACTCTTTTATATGTCAATTACCTGTAGTGATAATATCTAACAAACTTACTTAATGGAGCAGTCCGACCATCCCACATAAATGAATATCTTAATAGTTAAAACCTAATAGTAATACTATATACACTATCTATCTATCTATCTATCTATCTATCTATCTATCTATCTATCTATCTATCTATCTATCTATATATATATATATATTCTGGAATTCTGCCGCAGGTGTTGGCCCCATCCGACCTGGTGGGCCCTGAGAGTATCAACGTGTGATTCTTTGTAAGCTGCACTAATTGGGGTGCCATCTCACCTCGGGGTACTTTTTCACTAACCATTAAGTGGGATTATCTGACATCATTTATGGGAATTTCGGTTGGGAGGTCAACCACCTAGGTAAATATATGAGATGGCTATTGTTGCATATATATGATCAGTTATGCATTTTTCCCATTTGATATGCTAAATGCAGTCTCTTTGCAGCAAACTTATCCTCAAAGTTTTCATTAGAAGACCCTTGGGTTGAAACGCGTCAGTTTGTCATACATTAGACATGTTTGCTATGTAATGCTATGTACATTTCTGTGTTGCAATAATTGCACCCTTTGGGTATACCCTTTGTCAAGCTTATATTTTAACTGTCATGGTAAATTTTGTACGTTAATACATTTTTATCAACTAATCATTTCATTTGAATTACTTATCTATCTCGCTGCTACAAAACCTCTTTGGGGGAACTTTCCCATATTAGGTTTCGTTATTTATTTTGGATGTAAACCCACTCTCATAATTTCTAAATTACTTCCATAGTGCTGATCTATAAGAATATACATGCCTCCTGCATGTATCCTTACCTGTGAAATATCTCCCCTTTAGCTGTTTGGAGCCCTGCAATACTCTGGATTCTGTGGGCAGGTCTGTTGTCCAGGGCTCTGTGGGTGGAGTCATGATGTCAGTAGACTCCCCGCCCACCTCTACACTCCCCTTGGCCAGGCATCGATATTTCTTACACTGAACTTCTTCTGGTCTCGTATTTTAAATTATTTTTTTAAATGACAATTTTTTTTTATTGCATTTTTGTGTAAATATGAGATCTGAGGTCTTTTTGACCCCAGATCTCATATTTAAGAGGTCCTGTCATGCTTTTTTCTATTACAAGGGATGTTTACATTCCTTGTAATAGGAATAAAAGTGACAATTTAAAAAAAAAAAGTGTAAAAACAAAAAATAAAAGGTAAAATAAATAAATAAGAAAAATGTTTAAATTTTTAAACGCACCCCGTCCCGACGAGCTCGCGTGCAGAAGTGAACGCATACGTGAGTATTGCCCTCATATGAAAACTGTGTTCAAACCACACATGTGAGGTATCCCCGCGATCGGTAGAGCGAGAGCAATAATTCTAGCCCTAGACTTCCTCTGTAACTCAAAACATGCAACCTGTAGAATTTTTTAAACGTCGCCTATGGAGATTTTTAAAGGTAAACGTTTGTCGCCATTCCACGAGTGGGCGCAATTTTGAAGTGTGACATGTTGGGTATTAATTCAGCGTAACATTATCTTTCACAATATTAAAAAAACTGGGCTAACTTTACTGCTGTCTTATTTTTTCATTCAAAAAAGTGTATTTTTTCCAAAAAAAAATGTGCTTGTAAGACCGCTGTGCAAATATGTTGTGACAGAAAGTATTGCAACGACCGCCATTTTATTCTCTAGGGTGTTAGAAAAAAAATGTATAATGTTTGGGGGTTCTAAGTAACTTTCTAGCAAAAAAAAAAAAAAAACAGTTTTTAACTTGTAAACAACAAATCTCAGAAAGAGGCTCGGTCCTTAAAGTGTAAGTAAACTCCCCTATCGTTTTCAGCCAAGGAAGCTGCCATCTTTGCCTCTTTTTAATCTACAACTGCCATGATGCTGCACATGTGATCAGTTTAGACACCAGCCATTGGATGGCTTGACAGTTGTTTGGTTGAGAGCACAACCAATGGGAGTGTTACATTTCCGGCATGTGCCGGAAATGAAACGGTTTTATGGATGGGTTTACCTCCGCTTTAAGTGATTAAGCATATTTATTTATTCATTTATTAAGCTTTTTTTTTTAATTATTATTCATTCTTCATTAAAGGGGACCACATACATGCTCCAAACATTATAACTTACGTATTTTAAATACTTAAACCTCATTAATATGTAATACATTCCCATCTAACAGCTTAAAGCTATCAGCATTACAGTATTTCATATCATATCTTAATCTGAATCTCTTTCCCCTCTCGGTCATAAGCTCTTGTACAAACATAGCCTAGTCTCAGACTCATAGTCCCAGAGTAAGACCTCCTTCGGAGTTGTTATAACTAATTTCTGATTGGGACTCTAAAACAGACGTTAATACTGCAGCTACAGGAACAGATTCACAGGACTCAATCACTGTGTTTAAAATGTCCGTTCAGTGTCAAAATGTATTATTACATGTTATTTTATACATAGATAAGAAAGGGGTGGTGTGAGATATTATTAAAAACTAACAAATAGAAATATGTTATTAAAAGCTAACAAATAGAAATATATTATTAAAAGCTAGCGAATAGAACAATTGCAAAAGTAAAACACTGAGAAGAGAGGGGGGAGTAGAGAGCGTTTAGCAGAAGATGTGTCTGTGTGTTAGGTGAAGGTTACAGAACACATTTCAACAGTGAGAACAAAATGGAGTCTCTTGTGCTTAAATGAACAATACAGTGAATGTCCATGTCATAGTATCTCTATGTAGTAGTAAACATTTTAAACCTTCCCTCTTCCTTTTTCCTTCTTTTTTTTTTTTTATAAAGAAAAAACCTAAATCCCAAACAAAAACACAAAACAAAACAAAAAACAAAAAAAAAGGGAACAAACAGGATCAAAGAATCAATCCATCCCCTTCCTTTCTGCCCCCCCCCCCCCCCCCATAGCCAACGAGCAGGGTTCCACTCTCACCAGGAGCCAAACTAGTTGAAATAGGACAGTGCCTTCTATCCTAAACGAATGAAATTTACATCAATAAGATTCCTTTCCTCTGAGTTAATAAAAATGTTCCATGGAGCCCAGATTTTATCGTATAATTAAAAAAGCATGTATTTTTTTTTATTTATTAAGCTTTTTTTTTATTAAGTTTTTATTAAGCATTTCTTAAACAATTGTCCAAAATCTTGTTTATTCAATTAACAATAGGTGAACCACCTAACATAAGCCCAGCAGGGTGCTGAGTGCAGCTGCTGCTCCTTGCAGAAAGCCTAGAGGAGATGATTAGCATTAAAGGGATCGGCAATCGGCCATACCGGTGTGGTCTATGATCTTTCCATTAACGCCCTGAGGATGAGGAGGAACAACAAGCAGTGTGCTGGATGAAATTAATTTATCTTAAGTGCTTTTGCCTTTCTTTTCATTAAGCAAGAAAATCGTTTATGTTGCATGAGGAGTATTTTCTTTTTTTTTTTTGGGTGGAAAGTGTCACCAGTTGATTATCTACTCTTTTGGTGGCAGAATAAAATTTTTTTTGATGGACTCCCATTTATACCTTGATATTTACACATGATTACAATGAACTCTGGTGTGAACACTTTTCTGACATACCAGGGCTGTTATATGGACACCAATAATGTCTTTATGCCTTTGTATCACAGAAGTATTTTTTTTTTTTAGTTATTTGCAGCGTGGGGCTTATGTTAGCTGATTCACCACTAAACATAGTTATTAACACATTGTTTGGGGGGGGGGGGGGGGTAGCACAGCAGCTTGGTGTTAAAGTTTTACTTAATTTTTTTTTTTATAGATTTTTTTTTAATTTATTTCTTATTTTAGCACAGAGAGGGTTTGAACATATTTTCGCATTATAGTCCCCTAAAAAATATTTTTTCATGATCGATTTTCTAATAAATTCGTGTCTGTCTATGTAGACATCAAATTTATTGTCTTTTTTTTTCGGGGCACATTTCAAACCCAAATTAAGGATATTTATTTCTTATTTATGGGTCGCTTTACTTAAATTAAACATACCGTTTGAGCTCATACTCTCCTCTTTCTGGGATTGAATCTTTCTCCCTGCCCCTACACCCCCTGTATCTTCTTTTTTTGTTCCTATGTCCCTGGTATTCTGTGCCGAACAATATATTCTGTCTCCCTCTCTGGGATGATCTGGAATTCCCCCTTCTCTCCAAAAAAAAAAAAATAAATATGTGATAGTTCAGGGGTTCCATACTTATAATTTTCTTGTTCATAACTCAGGGGTTCACACTTATTTCTTGTTGGGATACTATAATTATGGCATGATCCAAAAGTGGTACTCCTGCAATGTTGAGTGCAGCTGCTGCTCCCTGCAGAAAGCCTGGAGGAGATGGATGGCAATAAAGGTTTCACTGGTGGATTATCTATTCTTAATAGATAATGTATATTTTTTTTGGACTCGCATTCATACCATGACATTTACACATGATTACAAGGTTAATCCTCTTTCAGAGGTTTTTTTTGGACACTAGTGTGGGTTTTCTTAAAATACCAGAAGTACTGTTATATGGACGCTATTAGTGTGGATTTAAAGGGAAACATTTTTCTTGCAAGGTAAAAACGCAGGAAAAAAAAACTATCAGTGTGAAAGGGCTTAGAGTTTCGAATTTCAATTTTTTTTTTTTTTTTTAGCGTGGAGACGGGTTGAACTTTCTTTCAATTAAAATTGGGCATCTGAATGTTTACCTATAAGTTCTGTGTGTCGGTATTATGCTTAATGGAAATGTTTAAAATGCATTTCCAGGCAGCTAGTTAAAGCTTTCAGTGACTGTGTTGAAGTCAGAAATTTCACATATTTAATTTTAATGTATCATGTGTTATCCTCTGCAGAGTAAGCAAAAACAGCTCCATAGAGTCATTAGGAGGAGAAATGTACTTCCTTAACCGCTTGCTGACCGCCTCACGCAGCTATACTGCAGCAGAAGGGCTCGAACAGGCAAATTAACGTACCTGTACGTTGCCCTTTAAGAGGTGGCCTGCGGGCGCGAGCCCACGGCAAGCTCCGTGAGTCGGGTTTGGGGGTCCCGCAGACTCTATGTCCGTGGGGATACCCGCAATCGTCTCACGGAGAGGAAGAACGGGGAGATGCTAATATAAACAAGCATCTCCCTGTTCTGCCTAGTGACAGTGTCACTGATCTATGCTCGCTGTGTTCGGGAGCAGAGATCAGTGACGTGCCACACGTAGCCACGCCCCCCCACAGTTAGAATCACTCCCCAGGACATACTTAACCCCTACACTGACCCCTAGTGGTTAACTCCTTCACTGCCAGTGTCATTTACACAGGAATCAGTGCATTTGTATAGCACTGATTGCTGTATAAATAACAATGGTCTCAAAAATGTCCAATGTGTCCGCCATAATGTCGCAGTCACGATAAAAATTGCTGATCGCCGCCATTACTAGTAAAAAAAAAAAATTAACAAAAATGCCATAAAACTATCCCCTATTTTGTAAACGCTATAACTTTTGCGCAAACCAATAAATGCTTATTGCGATTTTTTTTTTTTTTACCAAAAATATGTAGAAGAATAAGTATCGGCCTAAACTGAGGAAAAAAATGTTTTTTATATATTTTTGGGGGATAGTTATTATAGTAAAATGTAAAAAATAATACGTTTTTTTCAAAATTGTCGCTCCTTTTTTGTTTATAGCGCAAAAAATAAAAACCGCAGGGGTGATCAAATACCAAGAAAAGAAAGCTCTATTTGTGGATAAAAAAAAGGACGTCAATTTTGTTTGGAAGCCACGTCGCACGACCGCGCAATTGTCAGTTGAAGCGACGCCTTGCCGAATCGCAAGAAGTGCTCTGGTCTTTGGCCAGCAAAATGGTCCAGGCTTAAAGACTAAGTTAACCTTTTGGGGAAAAAAAAATAAATGCACATTTTTTTGCAGGAAAAAAAAGTGTATTTATAATTTTTTTTCCCACAGGAGTCTGGAAAGCATTTCACTTATGATCAGAGGATCAGGGGTGCAATATCAGGATCCTGCAAAAAATCCCTGCAGCTTTCAGCTCATACCCTCAATACATACTGTTGACAAGCTGTAAGGCATGTGAATGAACAACAAGAGCACTCAACAGCGCCCTCGCAGGACGTTGAGAATTACAAGTCATTACTCGCCGTGGCTGATGGTACTTGTAGATCTGTCATTCACAGATCAATGTGAATGAATGAGGTGGCCCTGTTGTTTTCAAAAAGTGACTGCGGGTACAGGGAGAAGAACCCTTGCCTGCTGTCACATGGAGGGGCATGTGGGGGGGTAGGTCTAGAGCAGGGGTGTCCAAACGTTTTTCAAAGAGGGCCAGATTTGAAGTGAACATGTGTGAGGGCTGACCATTTTGCCTGACATTCTTTGAACCATTAAAATTCGGTCTAAGTGTGTTCGTTCGCGCACTAATACACTGCCCAACAAGAATTCTCTTGCTTTTGTCGTGCTCGTTCCCGACACACAGACGAATGCTCTGCTCTTTAGGGGTACTTTTAATTCTCAGTGCAATTAAAAAAAAGGTTGGGGACTTCTTTCCCTGCATTTTTGTGGGTAGGGAAGCCCATTGAAATAAATGGGCTGCCCTACACGTAGCACGCAGCCACACAGATGTGAACCAAGGGCTTGTTCACATGTCAGGTTGGAGGGGCAGTAAAACCACATGATTAAGCTGTTTTTACCACCCCCAACTTCTCCCCCTTTAGCTGCAGAGGGAGCAGCTGGGGGTGTACACATGCTGTGGCTGCAGCTGGAGGTATACCCAGGCTGAATGGGGCTGCACTGCAACTATCCCGCAACTGTGTGCATTGCACGGTTGCGGTATAGTGATGCTGCATTTACAAGCTTAAAATATGTGGTGAGGAGGCAACATAATGCCTCTTTACCGCCTGTCAAATGCCTCTGAAAGCGATCTGTGCATGAATTGCTTTTCAGAGGAGCAGCAGTCCTGGCTGCTATCACAAACAAGCCCTACAAAAGCAGTTCTGATGGTACAGGAAATGGGGGGGGGGGGCAGATTAAAAGTAACATACACGCATACAGACATACATGCACAGACACATGCATACACCTACATACATAGAGACACATGCACACACACATACAGACACATGCACACACATACAGACACATGCATACACATACATACAGACACATGCACACACACACAGACACATGCATACACATACATACAGACAGACACATACACACACACACATACAGACACATGCACACACCAACATATACAGACACATGCACACACACACATACAGACACACATGCACAGACACACATAACACATAAATAAAGCCCTTTTAAAATGAATCTAGCTTCAATCACAGTACTGTACTTTTCCAACTTCCTCATTCAGCCGGGCACTGCACTGTAGGGGGATGCAGAGAGCACAGCACACTCCCCTGCACTTTACTTTCACTTTTGAGGCTGACGGAGCTTCTCACAGTGCCGATGTACAGTTCGGCAGGGGATTGGGCTCATCTGACAGCCCTGATCCCGCGGCACACTGGCTGAGAAAGGCTGGTTTAGATAACCAGGCGGGCCGTTCAAAACCGGACCACGGGCCGCGATTGGCCCGCGGGCCGGACTTTGGACATGCCTGGTCTAGAGCATGTTACACGTTGCACCCTAATTATGGGTGTAGCGCTGGTAGATTTTTATCTACCGCTGATAGGTAAATTTAGTGGGTCGCTTATTATAGGAAGTTAGATTTGCCTCTGTTCCAGCTTGGCTGACGTTGCATGCAGTTCCGCATTGTGCCGGTGGGTGTCGTTGTCACCATCGGCAGGTGTTGGAAAAGCAACGTGTTGAAGTGAATGAGTGCTCCTCATGTCCCGGAGATAACTCGGTGGAGGTGGTCCTCCGAGTTGCATTCTGGGAGAGGGTATTTATAGGACAGACGCCATGTTTTAGGGTTCATTTTCAGCCACCTGCTGGCCCTCCTGACCGACAGGTATGCACTAGGAATACCACCTTGTGGTCCTCCATTCCGGAGGCCCACGCCGCTACGGCGTGTGGGTGGGCCCGAAACCCTGTCTGGGGCCTACCACAGCAGCGGAGAAATGGTCCTGAGCTGTCTTTCCTGAGGAGTAAAGATGCTGGACAACCGAGAATATCCCAGGGGAGGACACGTCATGGAAGGATCATGCAGAGTGTTGGTCTGGAGAGGGGCCTGGTGACTCGGTTGGAGGACGCATTCCGAAGTAATCTCACAGTATAGTACTGCTGGGTTGGCTTAAAGGTTCAAGTACTGTATCTGACTTTCACCACAAACCAATACATCCTGTGGCAGAGGATCATACGGGTTTTATTCCAGATAAGTCTGTGGCAGAGACTTTTGTTCGTGCTACGTGCTGGCTGCTAGGCAAGTGAGATATGTCTATCCAGCAAAGATTGAATCCTACAAAAAGGGGGGACCATTCGATTGCAAGTGTTCATTACAAAGAATATTTCTGAAGAAATACAACAGAAAGGTATTCGAGCTTCCCCGCAGCTTTCCTGCTACCTCTTTCCTGCTACTTCCCTGGTTTATTCTATTAAAGCATTGGAAAACCTACTCAAGTGTTTGATGCTTATATAGTCCAGAGGTAAACTCAACGGAAGCCTAGACCCGGTGCCGGTGAAACAGAGGTATCGAGAGTGAAGGTAACAAGCCCGCTTAAACGAGCAGCTCCACCGAGAGTTATTGCTACATGGGTATAATGTGTAACATGCTTTGTAAGGTTAACTTCTCTTTTAGGCATGTAATTAATAACTTCCTCTTTCTGCATAACAGGCTTTAGTCTCATTGGAGTCTGTGAGAAAATGCTTAGTTATTTAAATACAAGGTTTCTGTATGTGAGAGGTAGAAAGAAGCCTAAATTATATCAAAATCTAGTTTACAATCTTTGTCACCTTGTGGGGTTGGCAAACTCAAAGGTGGCAGCTCTAGATGTCACTGCTACCTCTAACAGCTTGGAGAACAGCCCTTCTAGTAGGGGAGGTGAGGATAGTGCTGGAAGGCCTAGACAGTTGGTGATAATAGAGGATTCTGTCATCAGAAAGACTGTTAGAATGATTTATCGACAGGATCGCTGTGAATGGTTTGCTGTCTTCCTGATGCCAGGGTTCGGCATGTGGTGAACCAGGTTGGTAAATTACTGGGAGGGGCTGGGCATGACCCAGCTGTCTTGGTCCATGTTGGAACCAATGACAGAATATTTGGAAGGTGGAGGCTCCGTAAGAATCAATTTAAAGAACTAAGTTGCAAGTTTAAGGGCAGGATCTCTAAGGTGATATTCTCTGAATTATTGCCTGTGCCATGCACAGCACAGAAAAGACGGGGAGCTTAGAGAACTGAATGTATGCATACCTTCTTTAGCTTTGTGTATACAAAGGAGCATGGGGATGCTTAAGTTCCTAATGGGGGTGATATTGACACAGCCCCAAATAAACCACTTTGGCTCAAAATTGATATTGTCCTGAACTATTTAGCCAGAATAAAGGTAAATAAAGCACCTGGACCTGATGGCATACACCCACGGATCCTAAAAGAATTGAGCTCTGTCATTTCAAAGCCATTCTTTCTAATTTTTAGGGACTCTTTAATGACTAGAATAGTAAGACCCCTTTCACACCGAGGGCGTTTTGCAGGCGCTATAGCATTAAAAATAGTGCCTGCAATCCGCTCTCAAACAGCTGCAGCATTGTCTCCAGTGTGAAAGCCCGAGGGCTTTCACAACGGAGCGTTGCGCTGGCAGGACGCGCATTGCGGGCGGTTTTAACCCTTTCTAGCGGGGGGGTAAAAGCGCCCCGCTAGCGGCCGAAATGTGCCGCTAATCCGGCGGTTTTACCGCCGACGCTATGGGCGGCCCGGTGTGAAAGGGCTCTTACACTGGATTGACACCTATATTTAAAAAGGGATCAAAGTTTTTACCAAGTAACTATAGACCTGGTAGTTTAACTTCTATAGTTAAGAAGATACTGGAGAGTTTAATAAAAGACCACACAGATGTGTTTTTGATAGAAATTTTATTTTTTTTAAGCAACCGACAGTATGGATTCATGAAAGACAGAAGTTGTTAGACAAACCTGGTTTCTTTTTATGAGGAGGTAAGTAAAACCTTGGACAGAGGGGTGGCTATGGACGTGGTATACTTGGATTTTGCAAAAGTATTTGACACAGTTCCCCACCAACGGCTAATGTGTAAGGTAAAGTCTACAGGCTTGGAAAAATCAGTTTGCAAATAGGTAGAAAACTGGCTAAAGGACAGAATTCAGAGAGTAGTGGTTGATGATTCATACTTTGAATGGTCTAAGGTTATCAGTGGTGTACCCCAAGGTTCAGTGTTGGGACTCCTACTTTTTAATACCTTTTATAAATGATATAGGGTCTGAGATTAAAAGTACTATTTCAGGCTTTGCAGATGACACGAAGCTATGCAGTGGAATAACATCCTTATAGGATGTCTCCAATTTACAAGCCAACCTCAATGCATTGGTATGTTGGTAAAGGAATATGAAAAGCTGCCCCTAGTATCCTCTCCCACCACTGCGCCAAAGAAAAAAATATTATGTGCTTAAAATGATATGTGATGAAAAGCTGCCACTTAAATAAAAATGTGTGAAATATCCAAAATCGCAACCTATAATTATAATATAAAAAATAATAGGAGGAAATAGTGGCACTAATAGGTATGATAGATAACTGTGAATCAAAAAAACAATGACTCTATAATTATAAATAAAAGTGTAAAACACCCAGTGACAAGTGAACAACAATGTCTATATAAAGATAATATAGTCCATATATGTAAGTTGACAAAGCAAGTAAATTGAAGACTTCAATCTTCTTGTACTCTAAATCTTCTAATCTTCCACCACACCACTGTGTTAGTAACACCTCTTCCCCTGAAGAGCGCACTCACCAGCTCGTGTTGCCTCCCACTCTCGTGTTTGGCAAAAAATGCAGTTGAGCCACACCTGGGTTACAGACGATGATCCGTGACTCAAATCAAAAAATATGTGAAAAACAAATGAATAAAGTGCTCCACATAGCGTGACAACGTTTCAACCAGTTTAATAAAATCACAAAAACACTTCAATGTTTCCACTCACATTTAAAACGAAAATGGTAAGCCTTAAAACTGAATCCACAGCAAACAAAAACAAATAATGGTTCAGCGGTGCACTGCAGTCACGGCGGACCTGAGGTGTAAGCCTGTGTTGTGTCTCTCACCCCATTCGCTATGGTCCTGCTAACCGGTATCATTGTAAACTCCTCAGCAACCGGAGTCTCACGTCAGTTGTATAGATTGCCGTGTAGCCACACCCCCGACATGTTTCATCACTCTGACTTCCTCATGGGATTGGCTTACATATATGGGCTATATTATCATTATATAGGCATTGTTGTTCACTTGTCACTGGGTGTTTTACACTTTTATTTATAATTATAGAGTTATTGTTTTTTTGATTCACAGTTATATATCATACCTATTAGCGCCGCTATTTCCTCCTATTATTTTTTTATTATAATTATAGGTTGCGATTTTGGAAACCTCACTGCACTGTCTAATTGGGCAACTATATGGCAAATGAGGTTTGATGTTGATAAATGTAAAGTTATGCACTTGGGGATTAAGAATTTGCATGCATCATACATACTAGGTGGAGTACAACTGGGGGAATCCATAGTGAGAAGGATCTTGGGGTTTTGGTAGTCATAAGCTTAATAATAACATGCAATGCCAAGCTGCAAAATATTTTCTTGTAAATAAAGAGGTATGGACAGCAGAGCGGGAGCTCGTTTTTCCCTAAAATGGGGAACTCATTAGTAAGAGCTTGTCTGGAATGTGTGTAGTACATTTTATGTGTGTATATACAGTATCTCACAAAATTGAGTACACGGTAGGGACGGCCCTGGACTCAGGGCTATGGGCCCCAGATCCGGGGCTCTAGCCTCATCAGCCACCCCCTAACGACGCCACTGCTAACAGCCACCGTCAGCTTTTTTATGTTGGCTGTTTCCACTTCCTGCCTGGCAAAATGTCTCAGGTCAGAAAGTCAAGGGAAATCTTTCTTGCGAAACTGCAGATATTGGTAAAACCTGACAGGGATTATAACCTTTCCCTATTCTTTTCAAAAATAAGAAGGAAAAAAAAGTTTTGGGGTATAGATGCACTTTAAACCGGAGAATGATTTAATTGCTTTATTTTTTAGGAATTGACTTATCAAACATATGGCTGTAAAGAGTAAAATACGCTTGTTGTTTTGGGGCCTACAACTGTGATGTACTTTTACTCATTGAGGTGCATTATAGCAATGCAGCTGCATTCACATGTACATGGGCCTATATTTCAAAACATCAAATTTTATATTTTTACTGATTTGTGTCTGACAGAGAAATCAGTATGTTATAGTCATTATAGTTATGACTCTGTGAAAATAAAAACTTATTGTATGAGTACTTGTCAAAGGATGAACAACTTGCACAATTTTGAGCTTCTCAGGTGTGGTTCCCAGGTCCCACAGAGATACTACATAATTTGCTTTATCTTTGTTGTACAGTACAGGATGCAGGCTGGATAATAGACCCTGGTAAAAAACCTTTTTTAAAGGTATTTGCCAGATTAGACCACCCTAACAGCACCCTGTGCTTCCTTGGGATCTCAGTTTGGCTCTCTGCCCTGCAGAAACCACTCTTTGAACGCATTGGGAAATGCTGTATGGATGAGCTCTCCTGCAAAGTGGCCATCTTAGTAGCTATTGTGTCTCTCAGATGTGTCCCGGTATGTAACTGTACCCCCGGAGGGCCTGCTAAGTTATGCGGCCCACCACTCACCCTGCCCAACCCAGCATTCACTTCCCAGACACTCCAAGAAAATGACTTTCTTTTGTTGTTTTTATTGAGGGAATTTAACTTGGATAGGGTATGGGAATTATGGGATGCCCAATGGAATAACAGCAATGTTGCAAGGGATAACTATGTACACTTTCTGTACACTTCTTCAAACACCTCCAACTCTTGCTTGCAGACTAATAATCTCTCTCTCTCTAGAAGCAGCTAGAACATGGTTAGGCCTGACACTGGCTCAGCCAGGCCTTGGGAATTGCCCTTTGCATGCAGAGACCACAGGTCCCTATAGTGTAGCAGAAAATATGTGAGTTCTGTTAATGCTAGCTGTCCTTCTGGTGGACTACTGCTCCCAGTCAGTCCTCTTCAGGCCCTGCTAGCCCTCCTTCTGCAGCTGCCTGACTTCACTGCCCTTGACACTACCCTTCCTCCCGACTGCACATGTCACTCACCAGCCCTCCTGACTGCGACTGGTGGTTCCCTCCTGAAGACTTGCCCGGCAGCACTAGCTCCTGCTGTCCTCTCTGACTCCTCCTGTGCCTCCTGTTCAGATCCTTCATGCTTTCTTAAAGGGCTCCATCCTGCACCCAAGTCCCAGGCCCAAGGTCACCCCCCCCAGACTGGGGAGCTCCCTCCAAGGCCCCGACAGCCTAGTACTCTATCTCCAGTTCTTCCACCTGACAACTCCTCCCCAGCTGGGCTGACCCTCAGTATTTCAAGGAGGCCTGCCCCCTGATAATCCTAGTTGGGGATTGGTCAGGGCTCCCTGAGACACCCCATATAGCTCCACCTCTCTTCCCCTCCTCTTCTTTTAGAAGGAAGAGGGAGGTGACAGTGGAGTGATGCTGTCTGTGAGTAGGGATGAGCTTTATGTTCGAGTTAAACGAAAGTTCGACTCGAACATCAGCCGTTTGACCATTCGTCGAATTACGAACATTATGGGGCGTTCACGCCAAATTCGAGTGGCGCGTCACGGCCCATAATTCACTGCGGCATCGCAGTGCATTGCTGGCTGATGATTGGCCAAGCATGCACTATAAGTCGCATGCTTTGGCCAATCACAGTGCAGTAAGAACCGAGAGCCATAATTGGCCAAAGGCAGGGTGGCTTTGACCAATTATGCCTCAGGAGATTTAGTACACGCCCCACACTATATAAGGCCGCCTGGAAGTCGGACTTGTGTAGTGTGTTCCGGCGTGCTGAGAGATAGAGAGAGAGACAGTGTCATTTCATTTGAGTTAGATACAGAGCAGGCAGGCGAGTCAGTTAGCTGCAGTCAGTGTATTTTGTATATATATGCATCCCAGGTGTTTTGTGTGTGTATATATATATATATATATATATATATATATATATATATATATATATATATACACTGTATTCAGTTTAGCTAGATCCGTTCCTATTATTCTCTTCCTAATATACTTACAGGCAGGCAGCTGCAGTATTTTCAGTCAGTGTACTATATCCTGTGCACAGTGTGCAACTAAAGCTAACTGCAGACAATTTCTGGTCTTCTCTTCCTAATAATACCACAGGCAGGCAGCTGCAGTATTTTCAGTCAGTGTACTGTATCCTGTGCACAGTGTGCAACTAATGCTAACTGCAGACAATTGCTGGTGTTCTCTTCCTAATATACTTACAGGCAGGCAGCTGCGGTATTTTCAGTCAGTGTACTGTATCCTGTGCACTGTGTGCAACTAAAGCTAACTGCAGACAATTGCTGGTGTTCTCTTCCTAATAATACACAGGCAGGCAGTTGATTCAGCTAGCTGCAGTTTATTAGTGTACTGTATACTGGGCACAGTGTGCAGCTAAGCTAACTGTAGACAATTCTTGTTGTTTTCTTCGTAATAATACTACAGGCAGGCAGGCGATTCAGCTAGCTGCAGTATAATCAGTATATATATACATCCCAGCTTTGTGCAGCTACATCTCACTGCAGGCCATTCCTTGTGCACCTATTCCAATACATCAAAGACAGTATGTCTGGAAGGCCAACAAGGAGAGGCAGACAGTTACAGGCCAATAAAAGAGGGCGAGCAGGCTCTGTGTCTAGAGGCAACAGTGCTGGTCGTGGACACGGTGCATCCTCATCAGCACGTGGCCATGGAGCACGCTTTTCCTTTTTCTCGGCAGCTGGCCGTGTTGAGCCACAACATGCCGAAGATTTGGTAGAGTGGATGACCAAGCCGTCCTTATCCTCTGTCCCCCAGGCTACCTTGGCTGCCAATGTAGGTGCCAAAGCAGCCTATTCCTTGGACTCAAGGTCATCATCAGTTACTCCTTCCCTAGCCCCACCGGAGGAGTCCCCCGAACTGTTCGAACACAGTGTCGGGTACATGCTGCAAGAGGATGCCCAGTGTTTTGAAGGCTCCAATGATGGTACCCAGCTTGAGGAAGGCAGTAACGTGAGCACAGAGAGAGGGGTTGCCCAAGAAAGACAACAAACTGGCAGTCATGTTCCCCCAGCTGCAGCATACTGCAGGTTTGCTCCAGTGACGAGGAGGGAGGGGATGATGAGCTCACTGACTCTACGTGGGTGCCTGATAGGAGAGAGGAGGAGGAGGCACATCTCCAATGATGCAGGATGCCCACCAGGGGCCAGCTTAAGGGCAGCCAACCGACTGCATCACACCGCAGAGCTCCGCAAGTGCAGGGCGCTGGTGACTCTGTGCGTTATTCCAAAAGTTCTTTGGTGTGGGCCTTTTTTGAGACGTGTGCAGCAGATCGCACCGTTGCTATTTGCAACATATGTCTGAAACGTATCAAGCGTGGACTAGACAGCAAGCGCTTGGGCACCACATGCTTAATCAGACATATGCCAAGCTCCAATGCAGCCCATTGGCAACACTACCTAAAAGACCCACACCAAAGAACAAGGCGGACCTCTCCTTGCTCCTCCTCATCAGCTGGGATCTCCAACCCCACTATACCTTCAGTCCCCTCAGAAACCTGCACTGAGAGGAATGAAGTTGTAGAATTAGGTGTGCCACTGCCAAGTGCTTGCGGGAAATCTGCTATCGGTACACCAACGTCCAATTCTAGCAGGCAGATTTCCCTACCCCAGTTGCTCCACCGGTGAAAGAAGTTCGCTCCCAGCCATCCACATGCCCAGCGGTTGAATGCTAGCTTGGCTAAATTGCTAGCACTTCAACTGCTGCCTTTTCAGTTGGTAGACTCTGCCCCCTTCCGTGAGTTTGTGGAATGTGCGGTACCTCAGTTGCAGGTTCCCAAACGCCACTTTTTTTCACGGAAGGCGATTCCAGCTCTCTACAGGCATTTGGAAGGCAATGTCTATGCCTCGCTGGACAGGGTGGTCAGCAGTAAGGTGCATATTACTGCTGACTCATGGTCCAGCAGGTATGGACAGGGACGTTACCTATCTTTTACTGCGCACTGGGTGACTCTGCTGGCAGCTGGGAAGGATGCAGGACAGGGTGCAGTAGTTTTGGAGGTTCTGCCACCACACCTCCAAAATTCTAGTAGTGGTGATTCTGCCACACCTCTGTCCTCCACTCCCTCCTCTTCTTCTTCCTCCATAGCCTCTTCCTGTGCTGATTTGTCCTTGGAACCAGCAGTGCTCCGTAGGCGTTCAAGGGGCTACGCAACCACGCAGGCAAAAAGATGCCATGCGGTGCTTGAGCTGGTGTGCTTGGGGGACAGGAGCCACACTGGGGCAGAGGTTCTGTCAGCTCCGCAGGGGCAGACTCAGAGGTGGTTGATGCCACGCCAGCTTAAGCCAGGAATGGTGGTTTGCGACAATGGCACCAACCTCCTCTACGCCCTCTGATAGGGTCAATTGACCCATGTGTCCTGCAACCCCTCACACGTCTCACGTCCTTAACTTGGTGGTGCAGCGGTTCTTGGGCAGGTACCCGGGCTTACAGGATGTCCTGAGGCAGGCCAGGAAAGTCTGTGTGCATTTCTGCCAGTCATATAATGCCAGTGCTCAGCTGGCTGACCTCCAAAAGGAATTTAACCTGCCCAAGAACCGCCTAATATGTGACATGGCCACCAGGTGGAACTCAACGTTAGCCATGCTGCAGCGGCTGCAAATGCAGCAGAGGGCCATCAATGAGTACCTGTGCGACTATGGCATCAGGACATGGTCAGGGGAGCTTGGTTTTCCCACACCAGTGGGCCATGATCAGGGATGCATGCACTGTCCTGTCACCATTTGAGGAGGCCATGAGGATGGTGAGCAGTGACAGTGCATGCATCAGTGACACTGTCCCTCTTGTCCACCTGTTGGAGCACACGCTGCATGGAATAATGGACAGGGCACTTGAGGCAGAACAGAGGCAGGAAGAGGAGGACTTCCTTACCTCTCAAGGCCCCCTTTATCCAGACAGTGTTCTTGCGTGCCCGCTGATCACACAGGAAGAGGAGGAGGAGGAGGAGGATTGTGTCAACATGGAGGTGAAGCCTAGCACTCAGCATCAGCAGCATTCTTCAAGGGATCATTTACAGTCTGAAGACACCCATGGACTTGTACGTGGCTGGGAGGAGGTGGCTGCGGATCATATGCTGATGCTGAGTGACTATCCTGTTATGCTGAGTGACTATCCTCTTCCTCCTCAATGTTCATGCTGATAGCTTGTAAGAACATTTTTGGTTCTGGGCACCGCCACCAGTGGCTAAGGCCCAATTTTTCTGCCCCTGTTTAACAGGGGCGTGTAATTACAATTTTTGATGCAATACTTTGCAGCAGGGCTCATTCCTGCGCTCCAACTAGAGTATCTGTGAGGGGTTGCAGTGTTGTGGCACCAGCACCAGTGCCTAAGGACCAATTTTTCAGCCCCTGTTTAACAGGAGCCTGTAATTACAATTTTTGATGCAATACTTTGCAGCAGGGCTCATTCCTGCGCTCCAACTAGAGTATCTGTGAGGGGTTACAGTGTTGTGGCACCAGCACCAGTGCCTTAGGCCAAATTTTTCAGCCCCCGTTTTACAGGGGCATGTAATTACAATTCTTGATCTAATTTTTCACAGCAGGGCCCATTCTTGCGCCCACCAAGAGTAACTGTGAGGCCTTACAGTGTTGTGGCAACACCACCACACTGTCCATCACCAAAGGCCCAATTTTTCTGACCCTGTTCAACAGGGGCATGTAATTACTATTCTTGATCTAATATTTCACAGCAGGGCCTGTTCCTGCGCCCACCAAGAGTAACTGTGAGGGCTTACAGTGTTGTGGCAACACCAACACCTAAGGCCCAAGTTTCCGCAGAGTATATAGGGCAGGCCCCTACTTTCAAACATCCAACTTACAAACAACTCCTACTTGCAAACGGAAGGAGACAACAGGAAGTGAGAGGAAATCTACCCCTAGGAAAGGAAATTATCTTCTGTAATGCCGCGTACACACGGTCGGACTTTCCGGCATACTTGGTCCGGCGGACCAGAGTGTGCCGGACAATCCGCCCGTGTGTAGGCGCCGGCGGACTTTTCCGGCGGACTTTTTCCCAAAAGCCCGCCGGACCTAGATTTGAAGAAAGTTTTAAATCTTTCCGCCGGACTCAGTTTCGGGCGGAAAGTCCGCTCGTGTGTGTGCTGGTCCGACAGAAAGCCCGCTCGTGTGTATGCTGGTCCGACGGACCAGATACGACACGAGGGCAGGGTATTGCATCTCGCGCTCGCTGCAATAGGAAAAACACATTTTCCTATTGCGGCGAGCGCGGGGCATACCAGGCCCTTAGGTCTGGTATGGATTATAAAGGGAACCCCCTACGCCGAAAAAACGGCGTGGGCTCCCCCCTAAAATCCATACCAGACCCCGATCCGAGCACGCAGCCTGGCCGGTCAGGAAAGGGGGTGGGGACGAGCGAGCGCCCCCCCCTCCTGAACCGTACCAGGCCGCATGCCCTCAACATGGGGGGTGGGTGCTTTGGGGGAGGGGGGCGCCCTGCGGGGCCCCCCACCCCAAAGCACCTTGTCCCCATGTTGATGAGGACAAGGGCCTCTTCCCGACAACCCTGGCCGTTGGTTGTCGGGGGTCTGCGGGCGGGGGCTTATCGGAATCTGGGAGCCCCTTTAATAAGGGGGCCCCCAGATCCCGGCCCCCCACCCTATGTGAATGAGTATGGGGTACATGGTACCCCTACCCATTCACCTAGGGAAAAAGTGTAAGTAATAAAACACACTACACAGGTTTTTAAAATATTTTATTAAACAGCTCCGGGGGGGATCTTCCTCCAGCTTTGGGGGTCCCTCCGCTTCATCTTCTCCCGGCGTCCGGTTGGTTCTTCTCCCGGTGTTCCAGTTCTTCGGCCGGCTCCTCTGCTGTCTTCAGGTAGCTCTCTTGCCAGCAGAGGTCCGGACTCCTGGGCTCCTGGGCTTCTGGGCTTCTTCTTTTCTCTTCTCTTCTCTTCTCTTCTCTTCTCTTCTCTTCTCTTCTCTTCTCTTCTCTTCTCTTCTCTTCTCTTCTCTTCTCTTCTCTTCTCTTCTCTTCTCTTCTCTTCTCTTCTCCAGATGTTGACACGACGCTCTCTCCGGCTGGACTGCTCTCCGAGGGGTGCGTTGTGACTTATATAGGCGGAGACCCCGCCCCCTTTTGATGTCACAGTCCCTGGGCATGCTGGGACTGTGACGTTTTAGGGGGCGTGGTCAACATCACCCAGTGACCACGCCCCCTAAAACGTCACAGTCCCAGCATGCCCAGGGACTGTGACATCAAAAGGGGGCGGGGTCTCCGCCTATATAAGTCACAACGCAGCCCTCGGAGAGCAGTCCAGCCGGAGAGAGCGTCGTGTCAACATCTGGAGAAGAGAAGAGAAGAGAAGAAGCCCAGAAGCCCAGAAGACCAGAAGCCCAGGAGTCCGGACCTCTGCTGGCAAGAGAGCTACCTGAAGACAGCAGAGGAGCCGGCCGAAGAACTGGAACTCCGGGAGAAGAACCAACCGGACGCCGGGAGAAGATGAAGCGGAGGGACCCCCGAAGCCGGAGGAAGATCCCCCCCGGAGCTGTTTAATAAAATATTTTAAAAACCTGTGTAGTGTGTTTTATTACTTACACTTTTTCCCTAGGTGAATGGGTAGGGGTACCATGTACCCCATACTCATTCACATAGGGTGGGGGGCCAGGATCTGGGGGCCCCCTTATTAAAGGGGCTCCCAGATTCCGATAAGCCCCCGCCCGCAGACCCCGACAACCAACGGCCAGGGTTGTCGGGAAGAGGCCCTTGTCCTCATCAACATGGGGACAAGGTGCTTTGGGGTGGGGGGCCCCGCAGGGCGCCCCCCTCCCCCAAAGCACCCACCCCCCATGTTGAGGGCATGCGGCCTGGTACGGTTCAGGAGGGGGGGGCGCTCACTCGTCCCTACCCCCTTTCCTGACTGGCCAGGCTGCGTGCTCGGATCGGGGTCTGGTATGGATTTTAGGGGGGACCCCACGCCGTTTTTTCGGCGTAGGGGGTTCCCCTTATAATCCATACCAGACCTAAGGGCCTGGTATGCCCCGCGACGGGGCTCGCAAGGTGTCAATCTCGCCGATAAAAGCGGCAAGATTGACATCCTTTTCTAGTCCCGTCGCACCTGAGTCACGTTCAAAATGAACGGACTTGTCCGTGTGTGGGCAAGTCCGTTCATTCTGAAAGTCCGCCGTAACTCCGGCGAAAGTCCGTCGGAAAGACGGGCGGACTTAGCCCGCCGGAAAGTCCGGTCGTGTGTGGGCAAGTCCGTCCGTTTTAAAGTCCGGCGCACCTGGCGGACAAAGTCCGTCGGAAAGTGTGCCGGACCAAGTAGGATAGAAAGTCCGACCGTGTGTACGCGGCATAAGTGTTCCTTGCTTCACTAAAAACCCCAAATTTTCAAAATCCAATTGTCATTGGGACAGAAAGTGAGGTGAAATCTTCTGAACAGGTGCACAGACAGAAAAACAAATGTTAAAGGGGAGATAATCCTTCCTTATGTTTTCCAAAAAGCTTAAAAATAGATTTTTTGGCTGGAGCTACACGTAAAAAATGTACCAGTTCAAAATTACAAACAGATTCTACTTAAGAACAAACCTACAGTCCCTGTCTTGTTTGCACCGCCTGTATACTGCTGTTCAGAATATATAGGGCCTCGGGGCCCCAAGCTTTGCCTTTTTTTTATTTGGGTGTATTAAGGTTCCCCTTAATATCCATACAAGACCCAAAGGGGCTGGTAATGGGCTGGGGGGGGGGGTTCTCAATGATTTTCATCCATATTGCCGGGACCAGTCATGACATTAAAGCCGCAAGCAGTTTTAAATGACTTTTTTTCCTTTAGAAATGTCATTTTGAGCAGGAACTGTTCTAAACACGGGAAACACATGCCACTTTACAGGCATACTATAGACACCCCCCAGACACAATATTTTAAGGAATATTTCACTTTTTTTTTTTCACCATTAACCGCTTGCCGACTGCCTCATGCAGATATACTGTGGCAGAAGGGCACGTACAGGCAGAATCATGTACCTGTACGTTCCCCTTTAAGAGGCGGCCAGCTCCGTGAGTCGGGTCGCGGGTCCCGTGGACTTGATCGCTGCGGGGATACCTGCGATCGCCTCACGGGGAGGAAGAACGGGGAGATGCTAACGTAAACAAGCATCTCCACGTTCTGCCTAGTGACAGTGTAACTGTTCTCTGCTGCCTGTCATCGGAGCAGAGATCAGTGACATGTCGCACACAGCCCATCCCCCCTACAGTTAGAAACACGCCCCTAGGACACACTTAACCCCTACACTGCCACCTAGTGGTTAACCCCTTCACTGCCAGTGTCATTTACACAGGAATCAGTGCATTTGTATAGCACTGATTGCTGTATAAATGACAATGGTCCCAAAAATGTGTTAAAAATGTCCAATGTGTCTGCCATAATGTTGCAGTCACAATAAAAATGGCTGATCACCGCCATTTAAAAAAAAAAAAAAATTGTTAATAAAAATGCCATAAAACTATCCCGTATTTTGTAAACACTATAACTTTTGCGCAAACCGATCAATAATCGCTTATTGCAATTTTTTTTACCAAAAATATGTAGAAGAATACGTATCGCCCTAAACTGAGGAAAAACATTTTTCTTTTTATATATTTTTGGGGGATATTTATTATAGCAAAAAGTAAAAAATAATGCGTTTTTTTTTTCAAAATTGTCGCTCTTTTTTTGTTTATAGCACAAAAAATAAAAAGTGCAGGGGTAATCAAATACCACCAAAAGAAAGCTCTATTTGTGGAAAAAAAGGACGTCAATTTTGTTTGGGAGCCACGTCACACGACCGCGCAATTGTCAGTTAAAGCGACGCAGTGCCGAATCGCAAAAAGTGCTCTGGTCAGGAAGGGGGTAAATTCTTCTGGGGCTGAAGTGGTTAAAATCACTGCTTTAGAAAAAATGGCCATTTTAAAAACTTTTTTTTGCATTGATACATGTACCCTGAGGCAGGACCCGGGTCCCCAAACCCTATTAAGGACAATAACTTGCATATTAGACTTTAAAATTCACACTTTTGATTTCTCACATTCGAGTCCCATAGACTTTAACAGGGTTCGAAAGTTCGCGCGAATTTCAGTCCATTCGAATGTTTTGATGCGAACCGAACCGGGGGGTGTTCGGCTCATCCCTATCTGTGAGTCACAGCTGTTGCTCTGAGCCAATACCAGCCCACATAGATCAAACTAAACAGGCCTAGCTTCCAGCTAGGCCTGCATAAATTTACCTGTACTGTACTACAAAAATCCTCACTTCTAGCACCTACCTAGGTAGAAGGTGCAACATTTACAAAGACAAAGTCATTTTGCTCCTAAGACCCTGCCTAGTGTCCACCTTAATGAAGACATAGTCCTTTCCTTTTTATGCCCTGCTCTTAAGCAACCCAAAAGGATTGCTGATGTCAGAGCTATCAGAGTTTATGTAAAAGCCACAACTTCTCTCAGAAAGATGGGACGCTCTCTCTGTGCGATCATAAGAGCTTACAAAGGACATCCTGCTTCAAAATCGACTATTGCTATGTGAATATTAAAACTCATCTCAAGAACTTACATTCTAAGGGCTGAAGGAAATTCCAGCACTTTTACATGCTGACTCCAACAGGTTTGTGTGTTTTTCCTGGGCATTTCAACATCAAGCCTCTATTGCCCAGCCTTGTGAGGCTGCCACCTGGTCTTCAATTCATACCTTCTCTAAGTTCTACCAGGTGGACATACAAGCTTAATGGAAGCACCTTTTATCCGCAAGGTTTTTGAAACAGTTCTTAAAATGGGTCTGTTGACTGATGATATTGTTGAGCATATTGTCACAGTTCTGTTTGCGTTGTTGTTGCCCAACCCTCTGATTCATTGCTTGGAGACATCCCACGGGCTATGAATATCCAGCATGTGTCCTGTACTGTATGATTAAGATAAAAGGAATTTTGACTTATCTGTAAAGTCTATATCTTGGAGTACAGTACAGGACATAAGCATTTCCATCTGTTCCTGTGTTACTGTACATTGCTTGCTAGAAAACTGAGGTCTCACAGAGTGTTGGGGGTATAAGAATATGCCCAGGGGACATGTCCAGCAAAGCATTGCCAGTGTCCAATTACAAATGTAGCAACCTAGGCTAAAACCCAGTTTCTGTTACGATCCAGCCCCTGTCCTGTACTGTACTCCAAGGTACAAAATTTAACGGTAAATTCCTATAGTTCATTTTAGACAAACAATGTAAAATACAAACAGTTCAAACAAAGGCAAATAAAGTGCATCACCATTGGTGCAAGAAAATCCAGTTATTTCCTAGACATATTACACACACACGCATTTTTTTCCTTCAATGCAAGGAAATCTGAAAAAAAGCAGGACCATGAATACTAACAAGGTTTAGTAACATTGCATGTCTTTTATTGATGTCATATTACAAGTTGTGTATTCCAATCTTTAATCAAATAATGACCACATTGACACCCAAAATTTTACTGTAGCTGTCTGTTTTTTTTTCCTACCATTTAGATATTTAAGAGACAAATACGTTAATGTGCAGCGATATTACTGCTGTTTGTATTCAAATGCATTTTTCGGTTAAATGTACGGATTCACAGTCTTAGGGCTAGGCAAAATCTCAACTCTGTGTCTAGTGGACTGCAAATTAACTATTGCATACAATAAAGCCTGGTCATAGTCCTCCCTATTAGCTGGCAAATAATTTGTAACTTTCTAAAAAAAAAAAAAAAAATACTCATTGTAGTTATTGTTACAGTATATAGTAATAGAATGCTTCTAATGAGCTTTTCAATCATTTAATGTATGACCGGAAACCTTAATTACAGCTTGTACACAGACCTGTACCCTCTGGCACAAAAGAGGTTAACTACAGACAGTCTACTTGGACTGAGAGCTGTGCAGTGTGACAATGCAGCCAGTGAAGTGACGCTTTATTGTTTCTAAGGTGACCATGTAAACCTGACTTGCTCAAGCAGCAATATTTGATTTCTTTCCCTGGTTGAGTTTTCAGGACTTTAAACACTTTCTCCTTTATTAGATAAGATGAGCCTGTGGTCGTTGCAAAAGTGAGTACAATCTTTATGTTAACAAATAATTCAGTATGTCACTTTGTATATAATATATCTGTACTATTACAGTAAGGTCTGATCAGAATTTGTTAGTAACTGTTTTAATAAACACATTGCATAATTGAAGTAGATCTAAACCGTAACTGGATAACATGCTGAATCATAAACAACTGCCATAAAAGGCTCCTTTCACACTAGCAGCATGTTTACTGCCCCCCTAAAAAGCGATCTGCGATGGATTGCTTTTTAGAGGACAATGTTTGCAGGCATTCAGGAGGCGATGCTATCACCTCCTGAAGTCTGTTCTTTTTTTGTTTTTTTGTTTCTTTTTTATCTGAATGGGGATTTTGCATTGTAAGATTGTACCCCAACTGTGAGCTAAGCAGTTGCAGCGTGGACCCATTCACTTACATTTGAGAGTTTTATAGGCTACCTGTCAAACTTGGCATGTCACATTAAAAATTGCTGCACTGTTTGCTTTTACATAATTTATTTAGTTATTTATGACGCTTTGTAGGTTATATAGTGCCTTGAAAAAGTATTAATACCCCTTTAAATTTTACACATCTTGTTATGTTACAGCCAAAAACATAAATACATTTTATTGGGAATTTATGTAATAGACCAACACATAATTGTGAAGTGGAGGGAAAATGATAAATGGTTTTCATTTTTTTTTACAAATATCTGAAACGTGTGGCGTGCTTTTGTATTCAGCCCCCCTGAGTCAATACTTTTTAAAACCACCTTCTGCTGCAATTACAGCTGAAAGTCTTTTTGGGGATGTCTCTACCAGCTTTGCACATCTAGGGAGTGACATTTTTGCCCATTCTTCTTTGCAAAACAGCTCAAGGTCTGTCAGATTTGATGGAGAGCGTCTGTGAACAGCAATTTTCAAGTCTTGTCACAGATTGTCAATTGGACTTTAACTGGGCCATTCTAACACATGAATATGATTTAATCTAAATCATTCCATTGTAGCTCTGGCTGTATGTTTAGTGTCATTGTCCTGCTGGAAGGTGAACCTCCGCCCCAGTCTCAAGTCTTTGCAGACTCTAATGCCCTGTACACAAGACCGGTTTTGCCGTCGGAATAAACACGTACGACTAGACTAGAAAAAGGAAGTTCAATAGCCAGTGTGCCACCCTTTGGGCTTCTTCTGCTAATCTCGTGTATATCTTGTGTTAGTAGAAGTTTGGTGAGAGACGATTTGCGCTTTTCAGACTCATGCTTTTCCGATCGTTACTGCTCTTCAGTTTGTGCTTGTGGGTTTGTATCTGTTCTTCAGTGTGTGCAGTCAGTTTGTATCTGTTTTTCAGTGAGTTCTTGTCCTCTCGTTTCTGATTTTCAGCTCGCTCTTCACAGGCCTTGCTATTCTTCAGTGCGTTCTGTTAGTTCGTTCTGACCAGCCGACCATTGTGAAGCCATGTTGCGGGTACGTACTCGTCGTAGAGTTCGTGCTGTGAGGGGGCTTGGTGTTGGGGTTCTAGCTTTGACCCAAGCCCAGTCCATGAACAGGGTGAGGAGGAGTTCATGGACCAAGAATTGGTTACTCCAGCGTGACCAATTCTCTCATATGCCTTTGCTGTGTGAGATTCAGGAGAATAATCCTGATGATTTCAGGAACTTTCTCAGGATGACGGACCCATTTTTCACTGTCTGTTGGCTTTGCTCACCCCTTACATTAGCAGACAGGACACCTGCATGCGGCAAGCCATCACTCCGGAGCAGAGGCTAGTCACCATGTTACGGTACTTGGCGACTGTGAGAAGTCTACAGGACCTCAAGTTCTCTACAGGCATCTCCCCCCAGGCTCTGGGGATCATTATTCCAGAGACCTGTTCTGCCATTATTCAGGTCCTGCAGAAGGGGTTGAGGGGCCAGCTGACTGAGAACAGACACGTATGTGAGCTCGCCCATCCTCCTCCTCCTCCTGCCACAAGTCCACCTCCAGAGCCACAGCCTCCAAGGAAGGCTGCAGGGAAGGGTGCAGGAAAGCATGGAGGGAAGGCTGCAGTAAGGAGAGAAGAAAGTGATGGCTTGGGTTCAGTCTGGTCTGACAGAAGATGCAGGCTGGTGTAGTACCACAGCCTGGGGACATATATGTCATCTGCTGCTGGTCCTGATCTCTGGGGGTCCAGGACCAGATTGGGCTCAAAATTATATGGACTCCTCAAGCTAACAATTTTATTTCCCACAAACTTGATGTCTGCCCTGGGGGCCAAAAGGCTTCGCAAATTCCAAAAGTTTCTCCAGCGTTGCCTTCCTCTTTATTTTGTTAACCAGAATAAATGGATATTTTATTTTCTGAAAATACTTGCCTATGTGTTTTTCTACAAAAAGGACAGTTTGTTTGTGAGTAGGCAGGTACATTTCAAAAGACAGTGTCAAATTAAGAAAAGACACCAACCTCCTTGAGGTTAAAAAATACAAAATAATAATGTCATTGTGGTAACTTGACACAAAAAAAAAAAAAAAAAATATATATATATATATATATATATATATATATATATATATATATATATATATATATATATGGAGATCATTAGAAAATTATTTTTCAATAATCCAAAAAAAAGGAGATCTTGATGAAATAAAAAAAAAAAGAGGACTATAAAAAATAATTCTAAACATTATTATGGAGATCTAGCTTTTAAAAAATAAAAGATTATTCATGATATCACAAGAAATAATAAAGAAATAAGTTTGTGAGAACTCTGTGTAAATATGAGCAGCAAAAAAACTTCGTTATTCTAGCATTATAAAGAACAAAAGAATGCGCTGCATTAAAAGATCACAGAATTTGCAGTGTGAGGAATGTGCTATCTGCATTACGAACACTAGTTTTACCAGACCGAGCACTTCCGTCTCGTACTTGCTTCAGAGCATGCGTCATTTTTGGTACGTTGGAACAGCATACAGACGAGTGGTTTTCCCGATAGGAATTTGTTCCGTTGGAAAATATAGAACATGTTCTCTAAGTCCGCCTGAATTTTCGACGTAACAAGTCAGATGGGGCCTACACACAGTCGGAATATACGATGAAAAGTTCCCATCGCACTTTTTCTGTCGGAAATTCCGACCGTGTGTACAAGGCATAACAGGTTTTCTTCTGAGATTGTGTTCTATTGGTGTAACTGCGCTAATCCAAACAAATGCTTACATACTGTTACCACTAATACGATGTTTTATATCTTTATATTTTATGTGCCAACCTAACTCTTTAAAGTGCAACGTGACAATAAAAGTGCCAATTATTGTAAAGTGCAATCAGAAAAGAATCACAATTTTAAACCGTAAACATATAATATTAATCTCAAATGTCCATTGCCTTTTAGAATGTATATTCTAAGTGCTCATGTGCTTCAAATTTCATCCGTGCTTTTTCTAGGCTCTGGTGAGTGACAATTTTAGAAGGTGGTGGTGGCACAAGAAGGGGTGATAAGTCATGGTTATTCAGCACGGATGAAATTTGAAGCACATGAGCACTTAGAATATACATGCTAAAAGGCAATGGACATTTGAGATTAATATTATATGTTTACGGTTTAAAATTGTGATTCTTTTCTGATTGCACTTTACAATAATTGGCACTTTTATTGTCACGTTGCACTTTAAAGAGTTAGGTTGGCACATAAAATATAAAGGTATAAAACACCATATTAGTGGTAATAGTATATAAGTATTTGTTTGGATTAGCGCAGTTACACCATTTGAACACATTCCTCCCTATACAAGGTATAGAATATCCTAACTGCAGCAGATAGACTTTGTAAATATATTTTTTATTTATATTATTATTTTTTGCGCCGGTGACACTATTTCACATTTTCTTTTAAGATTGCCCTGTATTTGGCTCCATCCATCTTCCACAACTCTGACCAGCTTCCCTGTCCCTGCTGTAGAAAAGCATCTCCACAACGTGATGCTGCCATCACCATGTTTCACGGTGGGGATGGTGTGTTCAGGGTGATGTGCAGTGTTAGTTTTCCGCCACACATAGCGTTTTGCTTTTAGGTCAAAAAGTTCAATTTTGGTCTCATCTGACCAGAGCACCTTCTTCACATGTTTGCTGTGTCCCCCACATGGCGCCTCGCAAACTGCAAATAGGACTTCGTATGACTTTCTTTCAACAAAGGCTGTCTTCTTGCCACTCTTCCATAAAGGCCAGATTTGTGGAAATGCACGACTTAGGCTACTTTCACACTGAGGGACTTTACAGGTGCTATAGCGCTATAAATAGGGCCTGCAAAGCGCCTCTCTCTCTCCAGTGTGAAAGCCTGAGTGCTTTCACACTGGGGCGGTGCGCTGGCAGGTCGCTAAAAAAAATCTTTGAGGCACTGTAGGAGCGGTGGTGGTGTATTAACCACTCCCAAAGCGCCCCTGCCTGTTGAAATCAATGGGAAGTGCTGGCAAAGCACTGCTTCAGTGGCGCTTTGCAGGCGCTTTTAACCCATTTTCAGCCGCTAGCAGGGTTTAAAAGCGCCCCGCTAGCAGCCAAAAAGCGCGGCTAAAACGACGGTAATAGCGTCGCTTTACCACTGATGCCCACCCCAGTGTGAAAGTGCCCTAATAGTGGACAGATTCTCCCACTTGAGCTGTGGATCTCTGCAGCTCCTCCAGAATTACCATGGGCCACTTGGCTGCTTCTATGATTAATGCTATCCTTGCCTGGCCTGTCAGTTTAAGTGGATGACCATGTCTTGGTAGGTTTACAGTTGTGCCATACTCTTTCCATTTTGATGGATTGAACAGTGCTCCGTGAGATGTTCAAAGCTTGGGATATTTTTTTATAACCTAACCCTGCTTTAAACTTCTCCACAACTTTATCCCTGACCTGTCTGGTGTGTTCCTTGGCCTTCATGATGCTGTTTGTTCACTAAGGTTCTCTAACAAACCTGTGTTTGTTCTGTGGGGGCTTCACAGAACAGCTGTATTTATACTGAGATTAAATTACACACAGATGGACTCTATTAACTAATTAAGTGACTTCTGAAGGCAATTGGTTCCACTAGATTTTAGTTAGGGGTATCAGAGTAAAGGGGGCTGAATACAAATGCACACCATACTTTTCAGATATTTATTTGTAAAACATTTTGAAAAACATTTATTATTTTCCTTCCACTTCACAATTATGTGTCACTTTGTGTTGGTCTATCACATAAAATCCCAATAAAATACATTTAGGTTTTTGGTTGTAACATGACAAAATGTGGAACATTTCAAGGGGTATGAATACTTTTTCAAGGCACCGTATACAAATTAAATTGCACTTTATTAATCAGTGGAATCTATGCTATATTTATTTACTGCATTGTACTATCATTTGCACTAGATGAGAACATTTTACATAGGGTCAGTGTTATGCCGCGTACACACGATCAGCTTTTCCGACAACAAATGTTGGATGTGAGCTTGTTGGTGGAAAGTCCGACCATGTGTATGCTCCATTGGACATTTGTTGTTGGACTTTCCGCCAACAAATGTTGTCTAGCATGTTCTCAAATTTTCCTCCAACAAATGTTTGTTGTCAGATCGTGTGTACACAAGTCCATCGCACAAAAGTCCACGCATGCTCAGAAGCAGAAGTGGTTGGTCTTGTAAACTAGCGTTCGTAATGGAGAATTAACATTTGTGACGTGGCAAATTATGAAATCTCAAAATGCAGCGCACAATTCTCTTCTTCTTTAATGGGATAATAATGAAGCTGCTTTGCTGATGATACTGATGGAGTCATTGTAAACAAAGTTTCAAAGGCTTTTTTTTTTCTAGTGATATCAAGAATAATATTATTATGCTTTATTTTTTTTTTTTTTTGGGCAAGTTACCACAACATCATTCTCCTGTCGTTTTTAAGATCAAAGATACAACTATGTTGGTGTCCCTTGTTAATTTTACATTGTATTTTATAAAATGTAACTGCCTACTCCCAAAATGTCATTTGAAGTAAAACACATAGCCAAGTATTATTCTCCTCAATTTTTTTACTGTGCATTAAAAAAAATAAGAAAAAAAAAATAGACATGCATCCAAAAATATAGAAAATATACCAAATCAAATCATTATTATTCAACCCAAAAAATAATGTCAAAGCAATAACTCCAAGGCCAATAATAAATAACACGTTATCTCCTCCGATTCTGCAACATGTCTGCTTGACAAACGGCTGTCCAGAAACAAACTGAAAAGCGATAAATGAAAAACGCAAAAAGAAAAACGCAAATCAACACTCACCAAACTTCTACTAACACGAAATTAGCAGAAGGAGCCCAAAGGGTGGCGCCAAAGAGCTGAAAAACCATGTTACGTTCGTAATTGTTGGCCAACATTTGTGTGACCGTATGTATGCAAGACAAGTTGGAGCCAACACACTTCGGACAAAAGTTCACGGTTTTGTTGTTGGAAAGTCCGATCGTGTGTACGGGGCAATATTCTTAAAAAATTTGATTGAGGGTATCATAAAGGCTTACTCTTATAACAGCATTTGGGAGAAATGTTTTATTTATACATATTTTATTATATATTTTTTCTTATATTGTTTTTATTATAAATTGGGATTTAGGTTTACATACATGTACGCGTTTTCATTTGGATGTGTATGGTGGTGACGGTTGTTCTTTTACTTATTATTTTTATTTATTTTATTATAATTTCTTTTTTTGAAGTTAGTTTAGTTTAAATTTATTGCCAACTATTACCCTATGTGATACCATAGGCAGGTGACAGATCCTCTTTATGGAGACATTGGAGGCCTATTAGACTCCCAATGTCTCACCTGCCCTGCAGTGCAGTTAACCAAGTACAGATCACGCTTGATTAACTGCTTCTCCAGCTACTGCCAGGGACTGACAGCTCCGAACCCATAAGTAACATAATATACATCTCTTTTGGGTTCAATAATCACAGGGCAGATTGGGGATTCCCAGTCTCCCGCTGTTTTGAAAGATTCAGCAGTTTACTGCGATCCAAGACTCCCCAGAGAAATGGGAGAGTGCAGGAACCACTGCTGGTGCTACAGTAGCAGCCATGAACTTGCTTTAATCCCTTTTAGTACCAAGATGCTTCTAAACATACCTTGGTAAACTAAGGATTAATAAACATATCAGTGCATGTATTGGTGTCTCATTATTTAATCTATTACAAAATATAGAATCCTTTAAAAAGTTATTAATTCTACCATACTCTTCTGAGTCTTGTTACAGGTGTAGCTGATTTCGAAGCATCATGTCCAGTGAAAAGCTATTTCCTTGGGCCCAACATGTGGCTTCAGGGACTAAAAATGGGAACTCTCCTTTGGAAATGCCTTCTGGGAACAGGAATAGACCAAGGTAAATCAACCCGTGACCCTTGTTCTCTCATTCTTTAACAAAATCTTTGTTCTATAAAAAAATCTTTCTGTTCCTTTTAAAATTTTGATTTATGGGCAAATCATTTGTTTTTCGTGTGTTTTGATATACTGATACTGATGTCCTGATCATGAATGTTTCTGCTTTCCAATACAATCCATTCGTGAATCTCGCTATAAATAAAATGTATAACAGCGATACAGTACAGCTTTTCATGCTCTCACTGCCTGTAACTGATTACGATTTTCCTGCATGTTGGTGGGCAAGCAGCCCCCCCCCTCCCCCATGGATCAGCCTCTCTTGGTTTCTGACAGTTTATGACTTAAGCTGGCCATACATTATACCATTTTCTTATTCAATTTCCTTTAGATTTACCTTCAACTATGTAATGCAAGAGCCTAACATGCAAATTCACAGTGTTTAGGTTTGACCTCATATTATATGGTTTTGGTAAATCTGAAGGAAAATTTTATAGTAAAATGGTATAATGTATGGCCAGCCTTACTAAGATGTTATCTGTTACACTCTAGCAGTAAATTATTGTGGTACCTGAGTGACATATAGCTTTAAAAAGAATCATGCCAAGATACAGAAGTGGATGGATTGCAGGTTGCCAGTAATTATTGTACATAGATGTGTACCTAGGGCTGGGAAGCATTTCACCTTATATTTCTTTACAACTTAATTCGCTTCACAGCAAATGCATTACAAAGTGATTTATTTCAACACATTTGTATGGCTTGAAAACTTTATGTATTTAAATTAGACCAGGTGTTGTTAGTTATTTGTATTGAATGTAATCAGATACCAAGTATTAAAACTACCTAATAATTATCTACTTAGCAACATTTATGTAAGCTTGTCCAAAGTTACCACAACCAGAGCTCTAATTGTATGTTATTTCTGTACAGAACCTCTCCTGTCTATTCTGCTGCAATCAGAGACCCAAGAAGAGATCCAATGTCTGCTAAATCATCTATGCTTTCCAAGTATGTTCTAATGATCAACTTCAAGCTCTACTTGTTTGCTTCTTAATTCTATAACTACAGAGGCTGGCACAAATGTACTAGAGAAAAAAGACATTTACTTTTACTACGCATGCATAGCCTTCTGAATGATTAAGTACATTTAATTTCTCCATTTTAAGATATGTTTTTTATGGGTCTTACAGAGTGTATATAAACTCTAATTGTGTTTGCCATCATGTCAACATTTTTGGCACTCTAATGCAAAGCTTCAAAAAATAAAGACCCTAATAATAAAAACACTGCAAATAGTGGCAGGCTTGTCAGAAGAAATGTAAAGAAAAAAGTTTAAAACCAAGTAAATATAATATACGTTCCTATCTATTTACTAAGGTGTGCAGCATAAGGATTAACCACTTCAGCCCCAGAAGAATTTAACCCCTTACTGACCAGAGCACTTTTTGCTATTTGGCACTGAGTCGCTTTAACTGATGATTGCGCGGTCGTGCGATGTTGCACCCAAACAAAATTGATGTCCTTTTTTTCCCACAAATAGAGCTTTCTTTTGGTGGTATTTGATCACCTCTGCGGTTTTTATTTTTGCGCTATAAACAAAAAAACAGCAATTTTGAAAAAACGCAATATTTTTTACTTTTTGCTTTAATAAATTTCCCCCAAAAATATATAAAAAAATATTTTTTTCCTCAGTTTAATCCGATATGTATTCTTCTACATATTTTTGGTAAAAAAAAAAAAAAAAAATCGCAATAAGCGTATATTGATTGGTTTGCGCAAGAATGATAGCGTCTACAAAATAGGGGATAGTTTTATGGCATTTTTATTGCAAATTTTTTTTTTATTAGTAATGGTGGCGATCTGCAATTTTTATCGGGACTGCGACATTATGGCGGACACATCGGACACTTTTGACACTATTTTGGGACCATTGTCATTTATACAGAGATCAGTGCTATAAAAACGGACTGATTACTGTGTAAATGACGCTGGCAGGGAAGGGGCTAACCACTAGTGGGCGATCAAGGGGTTAAGTGTGTCCTAGGGAGTGAATCTAACTGTGGGGAGGGTGGGCTACTATACACATGACAGCGATCACTGCTCCCGATGACAGGGAACAGTGATCTCTGTCATATCACTAGACAGAACGGGGAAATGCCTTGTTTACAAAGGCATCCCCCCATTCTTCCGCTCCGTGACACGATCGCGGGCACCCGGCGGACATCAAGTCTGCGGGACCCGTGGTCACGGGGCACAGGGCACGCGCCCACAATGCCGCATCTTAAAGGCGATGTACCTGTACGCCCCTTTGCCCACCTGTGCCATTCTGCCGACTTATATCGTCGTGCGGCGGTCGGGAAGGGGTTAAAATTAGTTAATGTTGATTAAGCAAGTGAAGTTCCACTTTAAATGATCCTCTTCTTTTTTTTTTTTAAGTAATTTTTATCAAACATTTTGGACATTTTTTCCAGCTTACAGCTGTCCTTTACATAAGACCTTCCAAGATAGCGATGGGTATGCAGTGACAAATCTTATACTTGTTACCAAAAATAGATCAGAACAATGAAGTGTACGCAATATCGTGCACAGACATACTGTAGGCTAACATAGAGGGGCGTATAGAGGCAGAAAAGAAAAAAAAAACCAAATGCCTCTAAAAGTGGTGTCTTTTTAAGCTCAGTATGCATGAGCCCCTAGAGTTGTCAATTTACAACAGGAAGTAATGCATTAACTTTTGCAACAGATTCACAAAAAAATGACATGCTTAGAAAAACTGTATTCAGTGAGACATGAAAAATTAAAAACAGACAATATTTTAAAGAAAAGATTACTGAAAGGCATGATTAGGACAGGGAACAGATTTCTAAGACAATGGAAGAAAGGTGAGAAGGAAGAACAGAAAGACCGCCGAGACGGGAAAAGGACAGCTGAGAAGGAAAGAGGAGAAGGAGATGAATAACAGATCAGAAGCAAGGAGCAGAATGACAGTTTAGAAGAAAGTAGTGAAACGACAGCTTAGAAGAAAGGAACAGAATGACAGCCCAAAAGGGGAACAACTCAGACAACTGAGAAAGATCCTACAGGACAGATTAGAGCTGGGGTGTCCAAGCGGCAGTCCAAGGGCCACATGTGGCCCATGATGGCTATTGATGCGGCCCAACACAAAATTTTAAACTTACTTAACCACTTCAATACGGGGCATTTTCACCCCCTTCCTGCCCAGGCCAATTTTCAGCTTTTAGCGCTGTAACAGTTTGAATGACAATTGCGCTGTCGTTCAAAGTTGTACCCAAACAAAATTGATGTCCTTTTTTTTCCCTACAAATAGAGCTTTCTTTTGGTGGTATTTGATCGCCTCTGTGATTTTTATTTTTTGTGCTATAAACAAAAGAAAAGTAACAATTTTGAAAAAAAACACAATATTTTTTACTTTTTGCTATAATAAATATCCCAAATTAAAAAAACAAAACAAATTTTTTTCCTCAATTTAGGCCGATATGTATTCTTCTACATGTTTTTGGTAAAAATAAGCATCTACAAAATATGGAATAGATTTATGGCATTTTTTTTTTTTTTTACTAGAATTGGCGACTATCTGCGATTTTTTTTCGTGACTGTGACATTGTGATGGACATATCAGACACTTTTGACACATTTTTGGGACCATTCACATTTATACAGCGATAAGTGCTATAAAATTGCACTGATTACTGTGTAAATGTGACTGGCAGGGAAGGGGTTAACGCTAGGGGGTGATCGAGGGGTTAATTATTTTTCCTAGGGAGTGATTCTAACTGTAGGGGGAGGGGACTCAGAAGGGGAGGAGACCGATCGGTGTTCCTCTGTACTGGGAAAACACCATCTGTCTCCTCTCACCTGACAGGACATGGATCTGTGTGTTTAGTGTTTACACACACAGATCCATGGTCCTATTGTGTTCACGGGCAATCGCGGGTGGACACCGGGTCCCAAGCAACACGGCGGGCGCGCGCCCCCTAGACGGCCGGGATGTCCAGGACATCATATGACGCCCACCTGGGATGGGAGATTCCCCCTGTGGGCATCATATTACTATGGGCGGGTGAGGAAGTGGTTAAAAATGTTGATTTTTTGGGGGGAATTTTTTGTAAAAATGCATTTACACTTAAGGAACACAGCTGGCTGAGGAATAATTTGACAGTGTCTCTTTACTGGAGTTTTATAAGGTATATCTCCCCAAGGAAAAATATCTCGACTATTTTTAAGGGTGAAGCACATGAAGCGCAAAATTAGAACCAAAATATCTGAGAATTCAATGAGAATTGCTATTACATCCATCGAACCAGATATTGATGCGCTAGTTTATCAATGTAGCGCTGGTAGATTTTTAATCTACCGCTGATAGGTAAATCTAGTGGGTCACTTGTTAGAGGAAGTTAGATTTGCCTCTGTTCCAGCTTGGCTGAGTTGCATGTGGTTCCACACTGTGCCGGTGGGTGTCGTTGTCACCATGGGCCAGTGTTGGAAAGCAACGTGTTGAAGAGTATGAGTGCTCCTCTGTCCCGGGGATAACTGGGTGGAGGTGGTCCTCCGAGTTGCATTCTGGGAGAGGGTATTTATGGGACAGACGCCATATTTTGGGGTTCGTTTTCAGCCACCTGCTGGCCCTCCTGGCTGACAGGTATGTGTTAAGAGTACCACCTCGTGGAGGCCCACGCCGCTGCGGCGTGTGGGTGGGCCCAGAAGCCTGTCTGGGGCCTACCACAGCAGCAGAGGAACGGTCCTGAGCTGTCTATCCTGAGTGAAGAAGCTGGACAACCGAGGAGATCCCAGGGGAGGACCCGTCATGGAAGGATCATGCAGAGTGCTGGTCTGGAGAGGGGCCTGGTGACTCGGTTGGAGGACGTATCCTGAAGTAGTCTTACTACATAGTACTTCCGGGTTGGCTTAAAGGTTCAAGTACTGTGTCTGACATTCATCGCAAACCAATACATCCTGTGGCAGAGGATCGTACGGGTTTCCTTCCAAACAAGTCTTTGGCAGAGACTTTTGTTTGTGCTGCGTACTGTCTGCTAGGCAAGTGAGAGAGGCCTATCCAGGCGAGCAAAGGTTAGATCCTACAAAAGGGGGAGACTATTCAACTACAAGTGTTCATTTCCAAAGAATGTTCTGAAGAATACTTCGGAAAGGTATTTGAGCTTCCCTGCAGCTTTCCTTCTGCCTCTTTCCTGCTACTTCCTTTATTTGTTCATTAAAGCATTGGAAAATATACTCGAGTGTTCAGTGCTTGCATCGCCCAGAGGTAAACTCAAAGGAACCCTAGACCCGAAACAGAGGTATCGAGAGTGAAGGTAACAGCCCGCTTTAATCTAGCAGCTCCACCGAGAGTTATTGCTACATCAAAAACAATGTCAAATATCCCACTAGTTTTGTGTTGCCCTTTTTTACTTTTATAATTAAAAAAAAATACAAAAAACAAAAACAAAGAAGTTTTATTACTCTGATGATAGGTACATTATCTATATCAGAGACTTGTAATCTGCCTGAATTTTTCTGCTCATTAGCTATCCTAATTGTTAGTGTATTTCATGTGTGGCCCAAGAAGACCCCTGGCTTAAAGGAAAGAAAGAGAAAGACAGTTCAGAAAGAGGAAGCCGAAGGAATGCTAAGAAGGAAGGAGGAGGACAGTTGAAAAGGAAGGAGCAGAAGTGCAGCTGAATAAAATTGGAGGGAAAGAATAGCTGAGAAGGAGATAGATGATATGCAGCTCAGAAGAAAGAAGGAAAAGGAAATTTGAGAGGGATGTAGCTGAAATATAGTTTGGAAGGGAGGAGGACAGTTGAGATGTAAAAACAGACATTTGAGAAGGAATGAGGAGAAGGAAAGCAAAATAGAAAGGAAGAAAAGGATGGCTGAGCCAGAAGGAGGAAATATTCAACTCAAGAAAAAGAAGAACAGCTGAGAAGAAAGGAAGAGCATGGTTGCTAAGTGGTTAGAACTTCTGCCTGGCAGCACTAGGGTCATTTGTTTGAATCCCAACCACAGCACTGCCTGCCTGGAGTTTGCATGTTCTCCCTGTGCCTGCGTGGGTTTCCTCCAACACTCCAAAGACTTGCTGACAGGTTAATTGGCACCCGCCTAAATTGCCCCTGGTATGTATATTATAGTGAATTTGGGACTTAGGATTGTAAGAAACTTGAGGGCAGGAACTGATGTGAATGTACAATATACTGTGTATGTAAAGTGCTGCATAAATTGTCAGAGCTATATAAATACCTGTAATAAATAATAGCAGCAGCTGAAAAATAAGATATGGTGGGGACATGTTATAAGGAGAAGCTACAAATGAATGATGCTTGGGGGTGGAATGATAAGCACATTTGAGGAGGAAAAGTGAAAACTGATCTATGTTTGACAGACAACTGAGCAGTGGAGGCTTGTGGGTTTTTCTTTTGGGGGGGTGCCAAACAAGCACCCCCCCCCCCCGGGAGGGCGGTGACGTGGCTCTGACAACCCCCCCAGGCAGCCAATGGTCAGACACCTATCCGATCTAGGGCTGCCAGGCTCTGGTGTCCTCTCCTCCTCTCCTGTAGTACGGGCAGCGGCTCCGGTGTCGGCTCCTCCTGCGACTTCCTCCGCCGTGTGTCTCCTCTCTGTTCCTCCTAAGCAGAGGCGGCTCTCTAATTAGGCAAATTAGGCGACCGCCTAAGGCCTCGCAACTCATAGGGGCCCGCGGGCTCCTAATTTGCCTAACTGAAGAGCCGGCTCTGTAGCAGAGCTCCCTGCTCTATCGCACTGGCTGCTATGTTTTGCATGCTCTGTCCTTGGCCAGCTCCTCCGGGTTCCTCTCTCCTGTTTAATGCAGCGCCGCCCAGCTCAGTGTCCTCTCCAGCCAGAGTCCCGTCCCCCCCAAGTCGGCTGCATCCATTCCTTTCTGCATTGCTCTGGAGATGCTCTGCACACCCCCGCGCTAAGGAAGTTTAAGGACACATGTGCAGCAGCCCTATGAGAGCCGGAGGACACTGCAGGCTGGTCTGCCAGCCCCCACCTCCTCCCCCCGTCATACACAGATCTCTCTCACCTTGGAGATATGCTGATCGCCCTGTCTGTGCTGCTGCTGGAGGGAGCCCAGCCAGGCAAACATAGAGGAGTGCCCTGCAGCTTGGATATGGTAAGTGAGCTGACCCCATATCCCCTCACACCATCCCATACCCCATCCCTCCTCCCCTGGGGACAGGGCCCCCCATCATCTCACCTGGAGACAGGGACCCCATCTTCCTTGAGGACAGGGCCCCCATCATCTTCCCTGGGGACAGGGCCCTCCATAATCTCCCCTGGGGATAGGGACCCCCATCATCTCCCCTGGGGATAGGGACCCCCATCATCTCCCCTGGGGATAGGGACCCCCATCATCTCCCCTGGGAACAGGGCCCCTCATCATCTCCCCTGGGGACAGGGCCCCTCATCATCTCCCCTGGGGACAGGGCCCCCTATCATCTCCCCTGGGGACAGGGGCCCCATCAACTCACCTGAGGACAGGGCCCCCATCATCATCTCCCCTGGGGACAGGGCCCCCCCATCATCTCCCCTGGGGATAGGGGCCCCCCATCATCTCACCTGGGGACAGGGACCCCATCTTCCTTGAGGACAGGGCCCCCATCATCATCTCCCCTGGGGACAATGCCCCTATCATCTCCCCTGGGGACAGGGCCCCCACCATCCTCCCTGGGGACGGGAACCCCATCATCTCCCCTGGGGACAGGGGCCCCCATCATCTCCCCTAGGGATAGGGGCCCACCATCATCTCCCCTGGGGACAGGGCCCCCCCATCATCTCTCCTGGTGATAGGGGCACCCCATCATCTCACCTGGGGACAGGGACCCCATCTTCCTTGAAGACAGGGCCCCCATCAACATCTCCCCTGGGGACAGGGTCCCCACCATCCTCCCTGGGGACGGGAACCCCATCATCTCCCCTGGGGACAGGGGCCCCCCATTATCTCCCCTGGGGATAGGGCCCCCCATCATCTCACCTGGGGACAGGGACCCCATCTTCCTTGAGGACAGGGCCCCCATCATCTCCCCTGGGGACAGGGCCCCCACCATCTTCCCTGGGGACGGGAACACCATCATCTCCCCTGAGGACAGGGGCCCCCATCATCTCCCCTGGGGACAAAGCCCCCATCATCTCCCCTGGGGACAAAGACCCCATCATCTCCCCTGGGGACAAAGCCCCCATCATCTCCCCTGGCAACTAGGACCCCTTCTTCTCTTGGGACAGGGCACCCACCATCTTCCCTGGGGACGGGAACCCCATCTCCCCTGCGGTCAGAGACCCCTTCTCACTTGGGGACAGGGCCCCCACCATCTTTCCCGGGGGTGGGACCCCCTTCTCACTTGAGGACAGGGACCCCCTTCTCACTTGAGGACAGGGACCCCCTTCTCACTTGAGGACAGGGACCCCCTTCTCACTTGGGGACAGGGACCCCCGTCATCTCCCCTGGGGACAGGGCCCCCGTCATCTACCCTGGGGACAGGGCCCCCGTCATCTACCCTGGGGACAGGGCCCCGTCATCTCCCTTGGGGACAGGGCCTCCATCATCTCACCTGGGGACAGGGCCCCCATCACCCTTGAGGATAGTGCCCCTATTACTTCTCCTGGCTACAGGGACCCCTTTATCCCTGGGGACAGGGCCCCCACCATCTTCCCTGGGGATGGGGACCTCATCTTTTCCTGGGGAAGGGACACCTTCTCATGTGGGGACAGCAACCCTCTTCTCACTTGGAGACAAGGCCATCATCTCCCCTGGGGACAGGGCCCCTATCATCTCCCCTGGCAACGCCAACAGGGACACCTTCTTCTCTGGGGACAGGGCCCCTACCATCTTCCCTGTGGATGGAAACCCCATCTCCCCTGGGGACCCATTCTCACTTGAAGACAGGGACCCCTTCTCCCTTGGGGACAAGGACCCCTTCTCCCCTGGCGACAGGGACCCCATCATCTCCCCTGGCAACAGGGACCCCTTCATCTCCCCTGGGGAAAGGGCCCCATCATCTCCCCTGGCAACAGGGACCCCTTATTCTCTGGAGGCAGGGCCCCCACCATCTTCCCTGGGAATGGGAAACCCCATCTCCCCTGCGGACAGGGACCCCTTCTTACTTGGTGACAGGGCCCCCATCATCTCCCCTGTGGACAGAGACCCCTTCTTACTTGGGGACAGGGACCCCATCTCACCTGAGGACAGGGACCCCATCTCTGTACACTGAGAAAGAGTGCTATGACACCAGCACTGAGATAGAGAACACTGACACCAGCACTGAAAGCATGCCAGCACTGACACCAGCATTGAGATAGAGGTCACTGACTCCAGCATCAAGACAGAGTGCACTAAGAAAGAGTGCCATGACACCAGCACTGAGATAGAGGACATGGAGATAGAGCACCCTGACACCAGCGTGAAATAGGGGACACTGACACCAGCTCTAAGACACACTGTACTGAGATAGAGTGCCCCAACACCAGCACTGAGAGCACACGGATGCCAGTGCTGAGAAGGTACACTGACGCCAGCGCTGAGATAGAGGAAACTGACACCAGCACTTTAAGGTTCTTAATATATGCAGTTTATACAGTTAATTTGTATCGCTTACATTTTTTTTTTCCATTACGGGCGTGAGTGGGGCCTCATGTCTAAGTTTTGCCTAAGGCCTCACAAAGCCTAGAGCCGCCTCTACTCCTAAGCGCTAGACATCCAATAGGATTGCCTGATGCTTTGGCCCATCGGGAAACAGGTCTGCCTCCTAATTGGCAGGGAGGAACTTTAGTTTGAAAATATTGAAAATGTATTTGCTATTGTCACATAACTGGGTGGGATCACTGCACCCCGAGTCCACCCTTTTTTGAAGCCTATTAGAGCCTCTGGCTCTAATGAGGTGCTTCAAAAAACCACTTCCCCCCCCATTGGAATCCATAGTCTGGCGCCCTGATATGTAGATCAGGGGACCAAGCGCATGGATAGGGGGGAGGCGGCCCGTGTGCTCTCTATGGACAGGCCGCCACTGCAACTGAGAAAGATATAGAGTGGGAGTTTAAGACTGGGGAAACATGGTTTGGAGGAAATATGAGGAGGATGCTGAGCTATAACCTAAAACTGACAACCTATATTTTTACTATCTTCTCTCGCTTGCAGGAAATGGCCAGCTCAAAGACTTTCTGCTTCCAACCTGAGGTGCAGAGGATCTGCTGAAGTTAGTATTGTTAGTTACTTTACCCTATTGTATTAGTGCTTGGAAAACAAATGATTGTTTCCCCAACTAAAGCAACATTATGCAGTCTGGATAATATAAAAAGGAGTATTTATGTTTTCTAAATAAACACTAAAGGGTGTCAGAAGTCACTTTTTTTTTGTTTTGAATAGAATGTGGAAGTGTTAGAACCCCTATCCAGTTTTAGAAAACTAAAACCTCAAAGGAGTTTTAATCATTTTATATGCTCTTCAAAATTCACTTGTTCATACTTTCTTTCAAAGACCAAATAATTAACTATGGGGCAGCATTAGGACTATGTGATTAGCACTTTTGCTTTGTATGGAAGCAAGTATGCAATAGATTTTTACCATCCATTGGATTCTTTACAATGATGAATGCCAATGTTGAGTAAAGGGACGTGTCTCTTATATGTGCTATAAAAGAAAAAAGTACTGTATACATTCTTAAAGTGTCTTAATGTAAGGCCTCATGCACATGGAGCTTAAAAACCACTGCTTTTATGGGCATTCAGCATTTTTTTAATGTCTTTAAGGGCTGTATTATTATTTTATTCAACGAGAGCAAGTTTTAGGGCAATTTGCTGGCAATTTTATAAATAAACAGGATTTGTTTATTCCTAAAAATAAAATGAAAAAAGACTTTCAAAATGTTCAGCTTCAAAATTTGCTGTACCCATATTTTATTTTCTAGACGGAAACATTTCTGGCCATATCACCTGGCTACAGTATGAAGAGAACCAAGGACCATATTGAAGTGACATTAGATGAAGAGTTTTTTGGGGGTGCCATGCGAAATGTAAAATTGCCAGTCACACCTAGGTAACTAAAATTGAGTGCTATAATTTATGAAGACTCTACAGAAAACTTAGAATTTGTGTAGTATATTAAAAGCAGAACTGGTCTTACCATTCCTCAGACTGCCTCTGCTTGCTTATGAATTACCGATTAAAACAAACCCAAAAACAGAAATGTAATATATTGCAGCTTACCAGTTTGTTTACATAAGTTAAAAAAAGTAGACTTACTGGCTGGATCAAAAGCAAAGCCTAAATAATAAAAACGAATGCAACCATCACATCCAAGAATTGGTAAGCTGAAATTTAATAAATTAATAAAAATCGTTTTTGAGTTTAATCCCAGGTAGCAAGAAAAACTTGCCACAAATTTGTGGCAGTGTTGAATTGTAAGTCTTGTTAACTTGCTGCACATTTTCATTGGCAAGTTGTACACTTGCAGAGCACTTAAAGCACAAGTTCTAGTTGACACTTTTCCAAATTTTAGCAAATTTGGGCGTCAAGTCTCTAGCAAGAGCAAAGTTGCAGTGGGGAGTCTACAGCAAGAGCTCTGCAAGTCTACAGCATGAAAATTCTGACACAGTGACCCCATGTGGTGGGATGACTATTGCACAACATAACTGAGTCCAGAACTTGCAGCAGACTTGCAGAATGTTTGCAAAAGAGTTGATCTCTGGAGTCATGCAATGCAGACTTGCTGCAATTGTACAACAAACCTGTAAAGCCTGGCAAGTCTAGCAATAGCTTAACAAGTCATTTTCAAACTTGCAGCTCATTTGCTTGCTATCTGGGATACCATTTTAGTGTATGTATAGCCAAAGCTATTTTTTCGTTTTGGATAGTGCAGGTAAGAGTTAACACCCAGTCAGTGTATTTTTTCCTGTCTATCATTGGGAATTTTTTCATTCACTTCCTATTCAAGAGATGCAACAGGAAGTTAAAGGAAATATACCAAAGGGTTTGAAATCCAGTTGGAAAATGAGTCCCTCAGAAGATTTCTTCTTACCCTTTGTTTGAGCGACAACTCCTACATTTTGGATTTCCCCTCAGTCTCTTTCTAGATGACAATAGCAACCAATACAAACTGAGAGGTGAATGTCCCCAGCGTGGACATAGACATCAATAAAAACCTACATACAGTCCAATGAAAGTGGCAAACAGTCATCCAAGAGTCCATAATTTCTAGTTTCTAGTTCTAGTTTCTAGTTATAAAATTAATTTATAGAAAAAGATCAAATAAAATGGATGCATTTTGGGCACCAAACATATTGCCCCTTCATCAGGGCTTAGGAATTTTGACTGTGCTTAAACAGACTCTGGTAAGCAGACTCCAAATAGATGTGCAGGAGGGGTATCACAGTCCTAACATTTTTGTGGTATTTCCCAGCAGAGAAACAGCATTTCAGCAGATCCAAACGGCAGTTTCAGACACCAATATCACTTTCAACTTCACTACAGTTGAGAGTGAGATATGAAATTTCCCTTTCCCTGTCTGGATGCAGTTAGTACTGTATATGTCTACCTCGCAGTTACTGCTTCCACCAGGAAGACTGACTTTTTTTGTCATTCCTGATTGTCTCTGTAAAAGAGAACCTGCTTTTTGTTCCACCATTTCTCAGTGGCTAAAATAAATTATAGTTCAAGCTTATGTTTTTTGGGATTGGGTTTTCCCCTTTCCTGTCAATTACTTTCTACTAGATCAGTAAGTGCCTCCTGAGCTTTTCAGCATCAAAGCTTTTGCAAGGCTTGCCATCTGGTCCTCTCTTTTTTTAAATTCTTTCTTTTTAGTGGCAATGCATACATCATTCAAGAAAAGCCAAACAGGTTGGCAACGCTTAAGGTCCTTACATCATTAAAGCGAAAGATAAAATACAGTGAGTTCAGGTAAATGATAGATGAGTGAAATCTAAAATAATGAGAAAGCATCCAAGCAAAGACCTTGGCCTAAATATCAAAAGTTTAGTAATGTTAGGCTTGGGACCCTCAGAGGAGAAGACATATGCCACTAAAACGGGAACACTAGGATCCTGTAAATTTTACAGTAACCTGGCCCTTTCTTCACACGTTCTCTAAGTTCTAGCAGGTGGATGTTCTGGCCTTGTCTAATCTAGCTGGGGGCCTAAGGCTTTTTATGCAACTCCTTGAGGTGTGGGCAGCCTCTGGTTCTGTTATTTTGCTGTTTCTTTTAACAGTTTTTGTTACTGTTGACCACCACTCTTTTGGACTGCTTTTGTGTGTCCCAATTGTATCTGAACCCTTTTTCTTTTAATGAATAAGGGAAAAAAGTTTTTTTTTTGTACTTAAAACTCTAGTACGCAAAATCAATTTTTCAGCGTTAATTGAGGGACACAGGCCCAATATTATGCCTCAATTGCATGATGTGTAGATTTAACCTGAGATTAGCTATACAAAAAAGGTTTAATAAGTGTAGACACATGTATGGAGAAAATGTTGCTGGAAATCTGAGAGTCATTTGCACCACATCCCTTGTATATATGTAGTAGATCAAGAGCCAAAAAAATGGGATTTTTAGGGTGCCACAACACAATGAAATAATTTTACATAAAAAATATATAAAAATGTTTTAAAGAAAAATTAAAATCGACATATTAATGTCAAAGATAACCATACAATACATGAACAGATGCAAACTGATTGGGTCTCTACATGTTTCGCCAACGGTGGCTTCTTCAGGAAAACTTAATATCAGGCACTGTACATATGGTCACTATAGATCAAAAATGAAACATAAATTTAGACAAAAGAAACAATATATTGATAAAATATTTAGCATACACATATACTTTTAATCAATTTCCTAGGTGTGCAAAGAAGCTGAGCAGCAACTTATGAGTCTCAATTTACCTGTATGTTCAATAGATATTTGATAGAAATTAAATAAATCTAGAGATCCACCATCTCCCCCATAGATGGACCAGTGACTAACTACCCTCTGTGGTTTCACCAAATTATCCAATTTGATTCATCCAAAACTATTTATGTTGGTGCTTTTTTGCAAATACAGAAACAATGTTTTTTTTTGTTTTGTTTTTGACTTTCTACTTTTAGACCACCAGTAGACAATAATATGTAAGTATCACCTACAAGGAGGCATGCCAAAGAATGACCAAAGTGTGAGCCCTTCTCTGCTAGACATGAAGCATGATTATACACTCTGCTCACTTTCAGCTCATGCAGAATCTTTCTCTAATCAAACATGATTTTCCAGGATTTAAATAACTGAGTTTGTGCTAAAACAGAAGTGTCCCTTTGTAACTCCTGTAGCGTATCCCCTGTAGGAGCTGCTGGTGAATAGGATCCCCCACCCTGCACAGCCAGGCACATCAAATTTCCACAGGCTCACTTGAGATAGGAAAACAGTCCAGCAGCTTTCTTTTTGTATTTTTTTTTTCCATAATAATTTTTATTAACATAAGCGTTTAAAGAAACATCTTGTACAATAACAAGGGTATTATATATTACTTTTTGTCACACTGTTCTGAGTTACATATATATTACATAAACACAAACATGCAAATGTCAAGTCAAGTTTTCGATTATTGTTTGATAAGTTCGTATGGTACTGAACGCAACTCCTTGTAGAGTACTCAGAGGGGTTCAGATAGCCCCATTTGAAAAGATAGGGAATGTGTTTAGAAAGCAAGATAAAGAACAGGAAAAGGAAGCAAAGACGGTACCAAAGAGTGGGACAGAGATTGGAAAGTAGGGAAAAAGGAAGAAAAGGAGTGAATGGGGGAGAAGGAGAAAAAAGTATTAGAGAAAGTAGACGTTAGGAACGTGGGAGTGTGGGGACGGGGAGAGGAATGGCGGGTTAAGAAGGTAAGAGATAGTGGGGTTGGGGGGGGGGGGGCAGCAAGGAAAAGTATGATCTACCCAGTCTCCTCTGTGTGGGACTTTCACCCCAACGTGACTTAAGCTGTATTTAACCCCTTGAGGGGCCAATCGTGGTTGTTCAAGAGATATATATACTGTAGCATTGGGAAGATTTGAAATGTTTCCAACAAGCCCATGTGATTGTAAATTTTTGGATTCGTTCTTGAGAAATATGTATCAGCTCCTCCATCTCCTCTATCTTGGAGATCCTCCGGAACCGCTCCCCAATCGTAGGGGCGGAGGTGGATCTCCAATGTGTCGGGATGCATAGCCTAGTTTTTAGACTATAGCCATACATAGCCATGTGTTTAGAAATCAAGATAAAGAACAGGAAAAGAAAGCAAAGACGGTACCAAAGAGTGGGACCGAGATTGGAAAGTAGGGAAAAAGGAAGAAAAGGAGTGAATGGGGGAGAAGGAGAAAAAGGTATCAGAGAAAGTAGACGTTAGGAACGTGGGCGTGTGGGGACGGGGAGAGGAATGGCGGGTTAAGAAGGGAAGAGATAGTGGGGTTGGGGGGGGTGAGGGGGGGAGGGGGCAGCAAGGAAAAGTACGATCTACCCAGTCTCCTCTGTGTGGGACTTTCACCCCAACGTGACTTAAGCTGTATTTAACCCCTTGAGGGGCCAATCGTTGTTCTTGAGAAATATGTATCAGTTCCTCCATCTCCTCTATCTTGGAGATCCTCCAGAACCACTCCCCAATCGTAGGGGCGGAGGTGGATCTCCAGTGTGTCGGGATGCATAGCCTAGCCGCGTTCAGCAAATGCATAGCCAATGATTTATAGTACTCATTTTTAGTTAGGTGGGTGTGGTGTAGGAGGTATTGGGCAGGAGAAAAGGCTAATGAGTATGTTGTAATATGTGAAATGAGGTCATGAACTTCCTTCCAGAATGGCTGTATGGAATCACAATCCCACCATATGTGTAGCATGGTACCTTTAGCTTTTTAGCATGTATCTGGGATGGTTGGGGAGAATTTATGTAAAAGAGACGGGGTGTTTGAATTTTATATCCATTTTCCTGAATGGCTACATTAGGGGAGCCTTGTGTATATATTCATTGATACGAGTCCAATCTTCCTCCGTAAAGGTCGTCTGGAAGGCCGCTTCCCATGCTGTGTGTGCTGAGTCAGGGACGTAAGTGTTATCGTCTATGAGTGCATTATACATGTATGAGATTAGGTGTCTCTATGGGGAGGTACGGGTACATAGTTCCTCAAAGGGAGTTAGTTGTCTAGTCCAAGTCAATGTCGTGCCCTGAGTTGAAAGGAAATGTCGAATCTGTCTATATGTCCAAAAGGGGAAGGATTTGAACAGGGACAAGTCTACTAGGTTCTCGTATGATCTAGGGGTTTTGCCATCATAGAACTGATAAGCTGACATTTTGTCATGTGGCCATGTTTGGTTAAGGAAAGATGGTGAGAGCCCTGGTGTAAAACCAGGGTTCCCCTCAAAGGGGTTAACGGCCCAGTATGGAGGATATTGACGAGGTTTTGATTGCTCGTCTAAAAGAACTCAGCGACGCTGAGATGAAAGGATGTGCTATTGTCTCCTGTGGTACCTGTCCTGGCAGGATCCAGGGGAGAGACTCCAGTGGGAGTTGAGATAATGATTTCTCTAAGGTGACCCAAATCTTATCCGGCTCGTGGATATTCCAGTCCACAAGCTGGGTAAGATGACTCGCTAGGAAGTATTTGTGGAGGTCTGGAAGCCCGATGCCTCCTTTAAGCTTTGGCCTCGTGAGCCGGGTGAATTTAATGCGCGGAGGGGAGCCTTTCCACAGAAACAGAGTGCACATCTTCCTGTACGCAACAAAAAAAAAGGCTGGAAGATTAATAGGTAGACATTGGATAAAATAAAGGAATCACGGTAGGGTTATCATTTTTAGAAGGGCGGAGCGGCCAAACCAAGAGATATTCAAATTTCCCCAATCTTTTAAGTCGAGTTGAGCTTTCTTTAGGACCCTAAGGAAATTAACCCTATATAGGTCTTCCAGTTTAGTAGTGATTTGAACACCTAAATAGGTTATTGCCCGTTGGCTCCACTGGAAAGGGAAGGAAGATTGGCAGCGTTCGAGCTCCTGTGTTGTGAGGGTGACGTTTAGGGCTTGGGATTTTGCGTAGTTAATCTTAAGATGTGATAAAGTCCCAAAGTGTTCAATATCTTTGAGCAAATTAGGTATAGAGGTGGTTGGGGAGGTCAAGGAAAGCAAAATGTCATCCGCAAAAGCAGAAATCTTGTATTCTTTTCCTTGAATTGTAAGACCTGTAATGTCGGAATTGTCCCTTAATCTGTTAAGGAGGGGTTCTAAAGAGAGTACAAATATTAAAGGTGAAAGGGGGCAGCCTTGACGCGTACCGTTACTTATAGGGAAGGCGTTCGACAGGTGGCCATTTACTCTTACAGCTGCACTCGGGTTGGAATACAGCGCTAAAATGTGGGACAGCATACGCAGGTAGAGGCCAATCTTCTTCAGGACCTCACCCATATAGTCCCAGGCCACTCTGTCGAACGCCTTCTCAGCATCCAATGACAGAAAAAAACCTTGCGTTTTTGTGGTCGTGAGCCAATGATGTAGATTTAATGCTCTCATGGTGTTGTCCCTGGCCTCACGACCAGGGACAAACCCAACCTGATCTAACAAGATTAGTCTTGGCAGGAGAGTGGACATTCTGTTAGCTAAAATTTTGGCGTAGATCTTGATGTCTACATTTAGTATTGAAATTGGTCTGTAATTTTGTACTTGTGTGGTATCCTTTCCCTCCTTAGGGATTACTGTGACGTGTGCCTCCAACATACGCCCCATGTTCGTTGTAGGGTCAGCTAACGAGTTAAAGGTAGTTAACATTTTTGGAACTAAGGTCTGGGAGAAACACTTGTAATATTGCAGAGTGAACCCGTCTGGGCCTGGGCTTTTACCCGTTTTCATCTGTCCCATGGCAGCTTGCAATTCAACTGTGGAAAGGGGCTGTTCTAGTTCTTCTGCCTGTGTCTGTGAGAGTGGTTGTGGGCCATGTTGGGTCAGGAAGCTTTGTATAGCTTCCGTTCTGCATAACACTTGGTCCGGATTCAGATTGGGGGAGTCTAGGTTGTATAGGTTTTTGTAGTATTGTTCAAAAGCGTGGGCTATGTCTTCATTTCTAGATAGCAAAGTGCCCTGTTGGGTCCGTATGTGGTGAATTGTGTTAGATGGTCTAGAGGCTCGTACCGCTCTGGCTAGTAATTTAACACACTTGTTACCATGTTCGTAAAAGACTCGTTGATGGAGAACGTACCGGCATCTAGTACGTTTACCTAGCTCTTCCAAGAGCGTTGAGTGTAAATGCGTCAGCTCCTGCAGTGTCTGCTGTGACTGGGATTTTTTGTGTGTGGCCTCCAATCGCCTAATGTTAGCGATCAGGTTGTCTATGGTGATCTGATGATTCCTTTTTACTTTCGCTGCATGGGCCATCAATTCCCCTCTGATCACACATTTGTAAGCTTCCCACAGAGTAGTAGGAGATATGTCTGGGGTAGAGTTTTCCTTGAAGTATGTGTTAATACTTGTTGCCAGGTGTGTGGTGAACTCCGCATCTTTTAACAGGGAGGAGTTAAGTCTCCAAGTTTTTGTTTTCGGGGTCAAATCTGGGAAAGTTAGTGTAACTGAGTTTGGGTGATGGTCAGAAAGGTACTTGGGGTCAATCGTGGCATGTGTAAGATAGGTTAAGTCAGGCTGGGAGAGGAACAGATAGTCTAGTCGTGAATATTTTTGAAAGGGGGTGGAATAAAAGGTGTAATCCTTCACAGAAGGGAACAATGTGCGCCATGTATCGTGCAGCGCCAGACCTTGGAGCTGTAATTTAATTTGTCTTAGGGCCCTGAAAGGCAGCACTGAGGTGCCTGAGGAGGTATCCAGGTCTGGGTTGAGGGGTACATTGAAATCACCTCCCAAAAGCAGTACCCCTTCTTTAAAGGAGAGCAAGAGATCACTCACTTTCCTGAAAAATTATACCTGGTGTTCATTTGGGGCATATATGTTTGCCAGTGTAATCGGCCTAGAAGCATAGGTACCTTTAATGAACACAAATCTCCCCTCAGGTCCAACAAGGAGTCTGAAAACTTAAATGGGGCATGTTTAGAGACGAGTATGGAAACCCCTTTGGTCTTTGCTGTAGGATTTGTAGAGTGGAAGACAGTCTGGTATATATGGTTGGTCATTTTTGGGATGGCGTTAGATCGAAAGTGAGTCTCCTGAAGGAGGATAAATTGAGCTTTTTGTTTGGTGAGGGAGGACAAGACCTGCGAACGCTTTTCAGGCACATTGAGGCCTTTCGTGTTAAGAGAGACACATTTCAGCGATAGAGGAGCGTGGGAGGGCATTTTTTCTGCGTAAAAAATAGATGGGTTCCTATACAAAGTTAGAGGCCTGGGTTTTTATTTATCCCCTCTGACAATTGTCAGTCCACGTCGGGGCGCTCTAGTCAGCAGCTATGGAGGGTGCTGGGGTAGATTTTATGGAGTGTCTAGGAAGTAAAGGGGAAGAATCCCGCAAAGGGTAAGATAGGTTAGAAAAAGAGGGGATCAGAGAGAGCGAGGAAGGTATTGGGTAGGGAGAAGTACCAGAGGTGGAAGTGGAAATGCCAATCCACCTATTAGAGAGGGAGCTGGTTGGTCAGCAGACTAGATCCTAGTACTACTGCTGGGGGTTGGTGAGAGTGTCTGGAATCCTACTCCATGGCCACAGGGAGGATTGAGAGTAGGTAGTGGTGTAAGGGGGTACAGTGCAAGAATGAAAATGGGAAACTTGATTCGTGTCATCATCCAACTCAACATAGACATCCTGATTACCCGCCACTGAGGATCAAGTATGTGAATTAACATCCAGAGACTAATACAGATTCAAAACGTGTGATAAACAGAAACATAAGCATAAACCTAGACATTGTGACCCATGACTCCATGTACTTGCCTCCCCATCTTGTTAATATGGGGGGCTCACATCAATTGGCATACACAATCTAAATCTTCCGCCCGTAAGTGTATAGGGGCAGATATCTGTAACTCTTCATCTCAAAATTAGATAATGAGAGGTACTGAGAATGGGAGGAGAGTTCTCCCTCCTCCTACATTTTAAGAGAATTACCCACATATTGATTTTAAAACGAGCCTCTTTGTTGGTAAATCTTGTAAACCTTTGTAATACTATAGTCCTTTGAGCCCCCGAGGCATTTTGCGCGGCATCCCATACACGGCTGGGAGGATAGTAAATAGCGGGAGTTGCAGGTTGTCCCATGGCGTGATAATCCAAATCTTGGCGGGAGGAATGAGCTCCAGGAGAGGAGGGTCCCGATCTCCTGCGTCTGGAGCGGTGTCTCTGCGCTTTGGGAGAGGGATTGTGTGTCACTGGTCTCCATGGCTCAGACGGGAAGTGGAACGCACACCAGTCTGGAAGCTCCGTCAGCAGTAAGTCGAGCTGCTCACAGAAGGCTGGAAGATCGTCTGGCGATCTTAAAAGGGCAGAGCGGCCTCTAGCGGTGGCGGACAGGCAAAAAGGAAACTTCCAGCGGTATTGTATATTCTGCGCTCTAAGTTGGTCCAGCAGGGGGCGCAAGGCTCGCCTGTTCTGTAATGTAGTTGGAGAAAGGTCCTGAAAAAGTTTGATCTCAGTGCCATTGTGATGTATTTGGCTTCTTTCCCTAGCTTTTCTCAGGATTTCTTCTTTAAGCGGAAAGTTCACAACACAACATATAACATCCCTCGGGGGTTCATTATCTCGAGGGGGCGGCCTGAGGGCTCGATGTAATCTCTTCATCTCGATCGGGGAGTCTGGTGGGCGATCTAAAAGATCATTAAAGATGGCGCAAACAACCTGGGGCAGGGAACCTGCCTCTAAGCTCTCCGGTACTCCCCTGACTCGGATATTATGCCTCTGTCCTCGGTTATCGAGGTCTTCAACTTGGCGGTGTAAATCATATAAATAAGAAAGTTGGGCATCATACGTGTGCTGCACTTGCCTGATGGCAGCTGTATGGAGCTGCGTAGTTTGCTCCACGTCTGTTATACGAGCTGCCACTGCCTGAATGTCCATCTTGAGGTCTAAGATTGCCGCTTTTAAGGTGCCCGTAATGTTATTGGTAATGTCTGAAGCAACATGTTGTAAGTCCGACAGGTTAACCGCTTGGCTGAAGCGATGGGTCCGGGTATCCCCGTCTTCTAGCTGGGAGTCTGAGTCATGACTGGGGGAGATAGGGCCTGAGGCCTGTGGTGTCTGCGAGGCCTCATGGTCGCCAGAGCGGAGTGTGCGAAATATCTCCGGGATGTTGCGACTGAGCTGTGTGGTCGGCTCCTTCGGTGTCCGGGAGGCCGAGACACTCCTGTTGGATTTCCCCATCATGGATTAAAGCGTTAATTCCCCGTATTAGGCTGAAATGAATCCTCGGTTGGCCGGAGCTCTGTATTCAAGTGACCATTTCGGACTCCAGCCAGGCCACGCCCCCCTTCTTTTTGTATTTTATTAGAGGTTAATAAACTTGGATGGGGTGGGATGTTAATGGAATGCCCACTTGACTGAAACAAAGTTCTTCAGGTACACTACAACTATATGCACTGTCTATATACACTCCTCTTCCTCCAGCACTTCACTTGCTTGCAGAACTTCAACACAGATCCAGCTGGCACAGTTAGGTAATCTGACAAAAGTGAACAGTCAGAAGCAGCAAAGGCCCTTTACAGGCAGGGATCACGGGCCCCTTTGGTTGTGTAGCAAAAGTCAGTGTCCAGCTTCCATCCCTGTGGCTACTGATCCCAGCACTGCCTCTTCAAGCACTGCCAGCCCGCCTGGCTGCAGCTGCCTCTCTCACTAGCCCACCTAGCTACTTCCCACAGTCCTGCCAGACTGCTCACTCACCAGCCCTCTTGGCTGACTTCCCCCTGGAGATCTCCTGGATGCGCTGACTCTCTCCCGCTGTCCTCACACCTACTCCTGTGCATCCAGGACAGGACCCCTCTGTGTGTTGTAGAGGATCCCTCCAGCGTCCTGCCCCAGGCCCAAGGCCCCCCCAGACTAGGGGGCACCCTCAAGGGCCTCCGACAGCCTCCTCAGCACTCCATCTCAAGCTTCCACCCGACACCACACTGCCCCTGCTGGGCTGATTTTGGGTATTTAAGAGGTGCCCTCACCCTGCCAGCTCATTTCAAAGGGGATTGACTGGGGCCCTCATCAATACTCTAGGCAGCTCCACCTAACCTCCCTCCCATTCTTCTGGAAACTTCTCCAAGGTTCCTGCAAGTAGGGGGGAGTACCAGAGATGCTGCCTAATGAGTCATCCAGCCTTTCTAAAGTCACTCACCCTGACCCAGATTCATACACAGGCTTGGCTGCCAGCCAAGCCAAACAATTTACCTACACTGCAAAAAACGATGTACACTTCTAGCACTCTACACTAGAGGGTGCTACACTCCATTCAAGGAGATGTCAAAAGCCCATACTATTTGTTATTATCACCTAAAACAATATCTATAGGGATTATTGAATTGGCTAAGTAATGCCAGTGACTATTGTTGGGTCATGATGGCAGGAGGAGATCTTGAAGGGGTATCTACATGCTTTTGTGAAATTCAGGCACTGCTTTGGACTCCTACATTCTGTCACATGGATATAATTTTATAGCAGGTATTATCAGAGAAGGGGTTCAGGAGTTCACTACAAACAGGGTACAGGGTTTAGCACTGTGTGAAGCACAGTGTGCAGGGTTCAGAATTGCATTACGCAAAGGGTGCATGATTCACGAGTGCATTACACACAGGGTGCAGAGTTCAGGAGTGAGCTACGCATGAAGTGAAGGGTTCAGGAGTGAGCTACGCACAGGGTGCAGGGTTCAGGAGTGTACTACACACAAAGTACAGGGTTCAGGACTGTGTGAAGCACAGTGTGCAGGGTTCAGAAGTGCATTACGCAAAGGGTGCATGATTCATGAGTATATTACACACAGGGTGCAGTGTTCAGGAGTGAGCTATGCATGATGTGCAGGGTTTAGGAGTGCACTACGCACAGGGTGCAGGGTTCAGGAGTGTGTTACATACAGAGTGCAAGGTTCAGGAGTGCACTACGCATGAAATGCAGGATTCAGGTGTGCACTAAGTACAGAGTGTATAGTCTAGGAGTGCGCAGGTTTCAGCCCTCTTCAACAGCTCCTTAGCTCTGCATACCCCATCCACATCCCATTTCTGGACCCTTTCTCAGTTCCGACTTGTGGATACACACCCTCTCATCTTCACCCACCCATCCCCCTTTAAAACTCCACCTACTTGCTAACCTTCCACCTTTAAGCAGCCAGCATGGTCCTAGTAAGGGCCTTTTCGGACACAGTGCACACCCATTTTCAGCTCTGCCTCCCCCACCAGACAAGAGGTGGGGATCAGAGTGCAGCTCACCAGGCGACACCCCCTTTCTGCCCGTGAACACACTTCACTTGGCCAACAGCCCTTTTCCCGCCTCTGAATTCAGGGGGAGGGAGGTTTCTGTGAGAGCCACCAGGAGAACTTGCACTATCACATTCAAATACACAAGCCAGGCTTCTGTGTTTATAGGTTAAAGTGAAGAGCGCTGAGCACAGGGCCAGCACCGGAGGTGACTGAACGGAGTTCCACCACGTTCCAGCTCAAAAAAAGCTATGGGTGCTACATTTTTTATGTCAGGTTTCACCAGCAGCTGGTGGTGCAGGCAAATTGTGGAATTTCTACACTTGGAAAAAGGTTTCGGGACATTGAAAAATATTGAAACTTAAGATGTACTTAAAGGTTTTTACAGCAGCCTGCTCTTATTTCCTGTAATCGACTGATACTATAATTAGAACTTATAATATTAGTGTGAAACCAGCAACAAAATATAGCAAATTTCCACAAACTATTTAAAATGTTTTCTTTTCAATTCATTGATTTCTACAGGATCTAACAGAAATTTAAAGTTAAAGTAGAGGTTCAACCTACACTAAAATCACTAAATTTACAGATATCCACAATCTAAGACTAACCTATCTAGCCCTGTAAAGAAGAAATTGCGATACATACCTTTTCTAAAGCCACTCTGGTCCGGTCTCACGCTGAGCTGTCAGTGGTGGCTTTGCTGTGGAGGCGGTTGCAGAGGAGGCAGCTGACAACGGAAGCCCCATAGTAACTCTATGGGTGACATTACTACTTATTTATTTCTGAGCCGTTGTCGGCTATCTCCTCTGCAGAGCTTTTTTACAGGGCTAGATAGGTTAGTCTTAGATCGTTGATGCCAGCAGATTTAGAGATTTTAGTGTTAGGGTGGACTTACTTTACCATTTTGATCATTGTAAACATTAAAAGGTTCTGTCTCAGAGCAGACACCACCAATGTCTATTTCTACTTCTGGTAGCCTAAAAACTTTCTTTTGTGGGCCTCTCTGGAGCTAATTTATTTGTGTTACCAGGGAACCAATTGTGTCCCCTTAGCAATCTGGAGTAACTTGCATCAAGACACTTTTGTTGGCCAAGTACATGGCAGTTGGTGGGACCTATTCTTAAAATTAGAAACAAAGTAAAGCTAATTTCAGAAAGGCACACAGAATAGGGTTCTCTGACTAATAAAGGTAATATAATGTATCATTTGGTGCCTGCTCCTAGGGTAGACCTTTTCCTCTAAGACTGGGTTCACACCTATGTGAATTGGATGCGGGTTTACCTGCATCCAATTCGCATAGCAGGAGATTGTGACCGGCTCTCTATGAAGCCGGTTCACACATCTCTGCAGCGGCTCCAGTGCGAATTGCACAGGAGCCCTGTGTGTCTTCTGGTCTGTTTCAGGTCTGACTTCAGCCCAAAATTAGGGCTGAAATCAGACCTGAAATGGTGAATGGAGACGCACTGGACTCCTGCTGTGAGCCGCTCCATTTCTCAGTGTGAACCCAGCCTAAAAGTTAAAGCAGCATGCTTAAACTTGAATTCTAGAAAGTTGCATTCGGGCATAAAGTTGAAAAAGGTGCCCAAGTGTTTGTAGGTGGTGGTTACTAAATTTTAGTTACTGTATGTATTGGCTTAAAGCTGAAGCGTGTCTCCTCAGTCGCTCTGCTTTATCTGGTGATTACACAAGTTTTGTCATGATAATCATGGGATTTTAGTTACAATATGTCATTTTCAAAGCTGGCTTGCAAGCTTTTGATGGTTTTATGCTTTATTGTTGCTTGCATATATTTGTGCTTCTCACAAAGATCATCTTATGCATGACCAAGCTTTGCTTCTATATTCACTGATACGTAATGTGCTAGCGCACTTCTGTGATTTGTATAGTTTTAAATCTTGCTTAGAAGCTGCACAGCGTGGCTGGCTAATCAGCACTGCATGAGAAAATTCTAATGATCAATATGTGACAACACAAAAGTGTTTAAATGTTCACAATGACCCCCATAGACAGAATGAGCAAACAAGTTCTCAGAAGCCAAAGAAGAAAGAAAAAGCATTAATAAGGTATGTGCAGTAGATGATTAAAATTTAAAGAAACTAAACAAAACCTATAAGAAATTTTTTAAAAAACTACATTTACCTTACAGTGCTGTGGAAAAGTATTTGCCCCTTCCTGATTTTGCCCCTTCCTGATTTGTCACACTTAAATGATTCAGATCATCAAACAAATTTTAATATTACACAAAGATAACTTGAGTGAATACAAAATGCAGTTTTTAAATGATAATTTCATTTATTAATGGAAAAAAGCTGTCCAAACCTGCCTCATTCTATGTGAAAAAATCATTGCCACCTAAACCTAATAACTGGTTGTGCCACCCTTGGTGACAACAACTGCAATCAAGCATTTGCGATAGCTGCCAATGAGTCTTTCACATTGCTGTGGATGAATTTTGGCCCAGTCTTTTTTGCAGAATTGTTTTAATTCAGCAACATTTGAGGGTTTTCGAGCATGAACGACCTGTTTACCACTACAGCTCCGGAAGGTTTTATCCACTTTCTGACCAGGCTATTTTTTGCGATACGGCACTGCGTTGCTTTAACTAACAATTGCGTGGTCAAGTGACGTTGTACCCAAATAAAATTGATGTCCTTTTTTTCCCACAAATATAGATTTTTTTTGGCAGTATTTGATCACCTCTGAGGTTTTTATTTTTTGCGCTATAAACAAAAAAAGACCGACAATTTTGAATAAAATACAATATTTTTTAAATTTCTGCTATAAAACATTCCAAATAAAGAAATTTAAAAAAATCTAATTTCATCATCAATTTAGGCCAATATGTATTGTGCTACATATTTTTGGTAAAAAAAAATCCCAATAAGCATATATTGATTGGTTTGCGCAAAAGTTATAGCGTCCAAAAACTATGGGATAGATTTAGGGGCTTTTATTTTTTTATTGTTTTTACTAGTAATTGCGGTGATCAGCAATTTTTAGGGGGACTGTGACATTGCGGCGGACAAATTGGACACTAAGTGACACTTTTTGGGGACCAGTGACACCAATACAGTGATCAGTGCTATGAAAAATGCACTGATCACTGTATAAATGACAGTGGCAGGGAAGGGGTTAACACCAGAGACAATCAAGTGGCTAAGTGTGTGCCTGGGAGGTGTTTTCTATCTGTGTGGAGGAGGGACAGACTGGAGGAAAAGAGGGATCGTCTTCTTTGCTCTCTGACAGATCAGCGGTTTGCCTTGTTTACATAAGCACACCACTGATTCGTCTCTCCACAGAACAATCAATGGGTCGCGACCCCCAGACCCACTGATTTGCACCCGCTGTGTCCAATCATGGTGGGACGGCGCTCCGGTGGCGCCCGCCCCCTACACCACATGCATGAAATCACGTACAGGTCCGTGATTTTGCGCAGCCAGGCTGCCCTGCCGCAGTGTATGTACGGTGGGCGGTCCGGAAGCGGTTAAGGTCATGCAACAGCAAATCAATCGGATTTGAGTCCGGACTTTGACTACGACTTTCCAAAACCTTCAATTATGTTTTATTGAGCCATTCAGAGGTGGACTTGCTGGTGTGTTTTTCGGATCATTGTCCTGCTTAGAGGTGGGCTCAGGCGTGTTTGGGATCCTAGTCCCAACCCACCTGCCGATCCCGCCAGAAAGCCGACACTGCACATTGCCAATGATAGAAAGTGAGACATTTCCCATCTATGCAGCTGCAGACCGGAAAATGTCTCACTGCCTGTGATTATCAATGTGCAGTGTCGGCTTCCTGGCGGGATCGGGCAGGAGGGTTGGGACTAGGGTCCCGAACACGCCTGAGCCCATCTCCAGTCACGCTGTATGCATAACCCAAGTGAGCTTGAGGTCCAAAACTGATGGCCAGACATTCTGCTTCAGGATTTTCTGGTACAGCACAGAATTAATGGTTTCATCAGCTATGGCAAGTTGTCCAGGTCCTGAAAATGCAAAGCCCCAGACCATCACACTACCACTACCATGTCTGACTGTTGGTATGATGATCTTTTTAGGAAATGCTGTGTTAGTTTTACATCAGATGTAACGTGACACAAACCTTCCAAAAAGTTCAACTTTTGTCTCATAAATCCACAGAATATTTACCCAAAAGTCTTGGGGATAATCAAGATGTTTTTTGGCAAATGTGAGACAAGCCTTTGTGTTCTTGTTGGTCAGCAGTGGCTTTTGCCTTGGAAATCCCCCATGGATGCCATTTTTGACCAGCCTCTTTCTTATTGTTGATTCATGAACACTGACCTTAACTGAAGAAAATGATGCCCGCAGTTCTTTAGATGTTGTTCTGGGTTCTTTTATGACTGTCTGGGTGAGTTGTTGTTGTGCTTTTGGAGTAATTTTGGTAGGCCAGCCACTCCTGGGAAGGTTCACCACTGTTCCAAGTTTTCTCCATTTGTAGATAATGTCTCTCACCGTGGTTTGCTGGCCCGCGTTCTGGTTTAATTTGGCCCCTCTGGTAAATTGTATATATATATCTTTCGTGGCCCCCAGGACCACAAAAGATATATATACTGTATTTATCCTTTGTGGCCCCCAGGGCCACAAAAGATATATACTGTATTTATCGGCATTGCCTTGAAGGGGACAGGGAGGGGGCGGTGGCGGGACGAGCGCAGTCAGATTACATACAGGAGAATCTCCTGTTTACTTGGTGGCGTCTGTAATAGGAAGTCCTGTCTCCTGGGCTGCCATTGGACAACTCTTCTGTCTATCATAGGAGGTGGGACTTTGTATTAAAGATGCCGCCATGTAAACAGGAGATTCTCCTGTAGGTAATATGTTGGTGCTCATCTCGCCCCCTCCGAGACTGCAGATGGGCATCGATCAGGCTGCACTGATGGCAATGGTAAGGCTGTATTCAGAGGCTGCATTCATGGTAATGGTGAGGCTGCATTCATGGTAATGGTGAGGCTGCATTCATGGTAATGGTAAGGCTGCATTCATGGCAATAGTGAGGCTGCATTCATGGCAATGGTGAGGCTGCATTCATGGCAATGGTGAGGCTGCATTCATGGCAATGGTGAGGTTGCATTCATGGCAATGGTGAAGCTGCATTCATGGGAATGGTGAGGCTGCATTCATGACACTGGTGAGGCTGCATTCATGGCAATTGTGAAGCTGCATTCATGGCAATGGTGAGGCTGCATTCATGGCAATGGTAAGGCTGCATTCATGGCAATGGTAAGGCTGCATTCTTTCCAATGGTAAGGCTGCATGCATGGCAATGGTGAGGCTGCATTCATGGCAATGGTGAGGCTGCAGATGGGCACTGATTAGGCTGCATTGATGGGTACTTATTTTGCTTCACAGTTCATTATTTAAAATTTAAGTTTATTCCTGAAACTTCCCTCTTAACCACTTAAGCCCCCGGACCATTGGGCTGTCTTTTGCGATTCGTCACTGCGTCGCTTTAACTGACAATTGCGCGGTCGTGCAATGTGGCTCCCAAACAAAATTAACATCCTTTTTTCCCCACAAATAGAGCTTTCTTTTGGTGGTGTTTTATTTTTTGCGCTATAAACAAAAACATAGCAACAATTGTGAAAAAAACGCATTATTTTTTGCTATAATAAATATCCCCAAAAAATATATAAAAAAACATTTTTTTCCCTCAGTTTAGGCCGATACGTATTCTTCTACATATTCTTGGTAAAAAAACATCTCAATAAGCGTTTATTGATTGGTTTGCGCAAAAGTTATAGCGTCTACAAAATAGGGGATAGTTTTATGGCATTTTGTCATGTACTTTACAGCGGAGACCAAAATGCTGAGGGTGGCCTCTTGCACGGTTCCGGTCCCAACACCCCTGGTAGTGAGGACAGGGAGTGCTGGGGCAACGAAAGGGTGCAGGTGCCTGCAGGCTGAAGGCTGGAGCTTGGAGATACAGGATCCTCTTGGAGGAAGGCGTGAAGATCACCAGAACTGTTCAGCAGAAGCCAGGCAGGTAAGTATGGATTCAGGAACAACTGCAATGCCAGAAACAGGCAAAGGTTGGCAACTGGCTGTCAACAAGGTACATAAACGGAAGGCAAGTTCATAGTCAAGGACAGGCAGAGGTTAGCAACGGGCTGGCAGTGAGGTACAGAATCAGGAAGCAAAGCCGTAGTAGTGAATCCAAGCCAAGGTCTGTATAATCAGTAAAGGTAGATAACAGGCAGGGGTGATCCAGGAGAATGGTCAAGGAAGCTGGGTTTGTCAGTAGCAAGGTAACAGGTCAAATAGCAATCAGGAACTCAGGAACAAGCTGAAGATGATCCAGCACTAATATCAGGCAGAGACTCTGTTTATATAGGGCGCCATGCGCCAGGATTGGTGGACGTGAATGTGCGTGCGCGAGTGCGCACACACATTCGCATGGGTGTGCGAGTGCGCACACACGTTTGCATGGGTGTGGGAGTGCGCGTACATGGTCGTATGGGTGTGCGAGTGCGCACGTTAGTTCCGGAACTCGTTTGCCTCTGTCGGGGACACTGCGCATGGCCATTGGCATTAGCGGAATGGGAATTAGCCACTGCTGCATGGAGACGGCATTAGCACTGTGAGTTCTCTGACACATTTTTATTAATAATTTTTTTTTTACTAGTAATGGCGACAATCAGCGATTTTTATCGTGACTACGACATTATGGTGGACAGATCGGATACTTTTGGCACTATTTTAGGACCATTCACATTTATACAGCGATCAGTGCGATTAAAAATGCATTGATTAGTGTGTAAATGTGACTGGCAGTGAAGAAGTTAACCATTAGGTGGCAGTGTAGGGGTTAAGTGTGTCCTAGGGAGTGATTCTAACTGTGGGGGGGAGGGGCTATGTGTGACACGACACTGATCACTGCTCCCGATTACAGTGTCCTGTCACTAGGCAGAATGGGGAAATCCACGGGACCCGCAATCACACTCACGGAGGTTGCGGCGAGCACGCGCCCCGCAAACCGCTTCTTAAAGGGCAACGTACAGGTACGTTAATCTGCCTGTATGCGCCCTTCTGCCGACGTACATCAGTGTGAGCCGGTCGGCAAGCGGTTAAAGTGAAGGTTCGTGTTATACGCACCTATACCATATAAATATGGTATATCCAAATAACACGCCCAAGCTCATCCTTAGTCCTGAGCAGCGCTCTGGGATTCGTTAGCGCCACTAAAGATATATATATCCAAATAACACGCCCAAGCTCATCTGTTCACCACACACAACCACAAAGGCAAGTGAATTCTTGTTGGGCAGTGTATTAGTGCTCGGACGAACACACTTAGACCGAATATTAATGGTTCAAAGAATGTCAGGCAAAATGGTCGGCCCTCACGCATGTTCACTTCATCAAATCTGATGTAAATAGATATATAGAGGTTAAGTACAGCGCTGCGCTAGAAATGACAAACAGCAGCCAACACACCCCTAGACTCAGGATCAAACTAACAGTAAAAAAATTCAAAAGTGTGGCGCTATGAGCTACGTGAGAAAGTGGTAAATAAATGATTCAAATAAATCTTAAATATTCAGTGACTTCAAAGCAAATATGTCGGTATGAACCAAAAAAAAGGTGCTACGTGAATAAATGTAATAGTGAATAAAATGGTAACACTTCAAATACATGTATTAGACCAAGTATGAAAAAAACACAAAATAATATTGAATGCAAAGTCCAAATAGGTGAACAAACAAAAGCAAAGAGTCTGTGATATCAGTGAAAAAATGATGATGGACAGGTATCTCCTGAGCATGCAGGGGGATTGTTCCGAACCGGCAACCTGGTAGATAAATGGACCGTAGGGAGACCAGAAGTGCACAGAAGATTGAGATCGGTGCCAGGACCATCACCAGAAACCAAGGAGGCTTACCAGAAGTTGTGGCCTGAAATGGCGTATGCCATACAGGTCAAAAAGACTTGATGACCACCAGGTCTAGGTATAATATCTGGTCGGATGTCATCACACAGATGGGGAAAGAAATCAGCACGGCTTCCTCATCAATGGGTACACCATGAGCCAAGCGAATAATTTGTATTACATGTGAGGGATAAAAACACTCACATAGCGTGATAACGTTTGAACTTGGATTTATTTAAAATAAAGAAAAAATAAACTCACATTTCCAGAAGATAGAAATAGCATGTAATCTTGTAGCGGTAGTCATGAGGGGTCCACCCAACATGTTTCAACTAAAAAGTCATCATCTGGGGTGTGGACCCCCTCATCCCACCGCTCTATATATAAATAAATAATGACCCCCACTGGAAGTGTCCGAAACTGGAAGTGCTTCTGATGACCTCTATTTCCGGTTCAGGGGGTGCTAATATGCTAGTGGTTCCCAAGAATCTAAAAAGAAACTATATGTATGGGAATCTGTAATATGTTCATTTGTTAAAAATCCCGATTTACATTGAAAGGTGTAAAAGCAGCTTTACATAGGTCCGGTTATTAAATCCGGAACCAAGCCTCGCTGTCACTTCCCCATATCTGATAGGTGGGAGCGCAGCAACAGCGCCGCGCTCCACACACTGTGCCAAGCCTCGTTATCATGTCGCGCGATGAAGTCATGCGTAGATCGAGATAACGGCAGCAATGCGCTCCACGCTTAGTCAAGCCTCATTTTCAAAACGCCTGCAACCACATCACATCTGGTCACAACGCCACAGGAAATGGAGCCCGGCCTAAATGAAAGGCCGGAAGGACCGCCAGAGTGTCAACAAAGGCGGACATGTGCAGGGAAACATAATAGTAAGATATATGGGGGCTGAATATGTGAAAATTACTTAAAAAATATATATAAAATACATAAAAATTATATATAAATGAATTACACTAAGAATAAAAATATCAAAATCAGTAAATGTAGAAACATATTAAAAATATGTAAAAAACGAGAGCGTACTTAGCCACGTGTAAGTATAGAAACTCAAGCATAGAACCTACCGGACACTGCCAATAGGGGGCATCAGTACAATCCGTAACACAGCTTAGAACCTCAAAACACATATAAAGTACATAAAAACGATCAGAGGAACATAAATATGGTATATTGAACATTACATGATTATGTAAATGAATGTTGATGACTGAACTAAAAAAGTGAAAAAAAGGAAAAAAATGAAAAAAATGCCCATATTGGATACAGGAAGGAGAGAGATCAGAAATATATTTATGCCTGATTGATAAAAGAGTTGATGTCCCATTCAACGTTGATACCTTGCGGAAAATGGGACCCCAACTCATATATCCAATATGTCTCTAACCGGGAAACACCCCTAAGCGTCGACCCCCCCCCCCGCCAGGGAGCCGTATATTTGTCTATGATAAGAAACTGAGTGCCCGCAGGGTTTCTATCATGACATTCCCTGTAATGCCTAGGGACAGTATGTTTAGTGCTGCCTGCTTTAATTAGATTAATATGTTCCGAGGCACGTACAGTAAAAGATCTAATAGTACGGCCCACATATTGTTTCCCACAAGGGCAAGTTATCAGGTATACGATCCCAGTAGTTGCACACGTGCTAAATTGTTTAATTGCATACGTGCGACCAGTTACAGTAGAGGAGAAGTCGTAACTTGTCCTTCTGCCACAGGTGTTATGCTGGCAAACCAAACATTTTTTACAAGGATGAAAGCCTGTCCAATTATGAAAAAAAGATGTTTTTTTTTGGAGGATCTATGACGTTAGGAGCCAACTTGCTCCTAAGGGATGGAACACCCCTAAAGACCACCTTAGGGGTCTCAGGTAGCAGTGGTCCTAATATTTTATCTGTTTTAAGGACGTCCCAATGGTGTTCGAAAATCCCTTTAATATGCTTATGTTGCATAGAAAAGGACGTCAAAAATGACCATTTGAATTCGTCATTGGGTTGTTTGGGTCTATCCTGCAATAATGTCTGGCGATCAACCTTGCAGGCATTTTCGATCTCTTTGTCTAGATCGGGCAGGTTATAGCCCTTTTCCACAAACCGATCCCTCAGCGTCCTGGCCTGAACCATAAAGGTGTCACGGTCGGTGCAATTCCTGCGTAACCTTTTGGTGTGGGCCCGGTACATAGACGACATCCTTCTCTTGTGGATGGGTAGCCATGATGATCTGGTCGACTTCATGGCTTCTCTGAATACAAATGATAGGGGGATCTCCCTGACTTTTGAGGCCAGTACCACCTCTGTCCATTTTCTAGATTTGGTCATTGATAGAAAGGAAGGTGGTTTTACATTTAGTACTTATTTTAAATCCACCGACAGAAATGGCTATATACCAACTGATAGCTGTCACCACAGTTCCTGGATAAGATCAGTCCCTCGGAGTCAATTCTTGCGGTTACGCAGGAATTGCACTGACCGTGACACCTTTATGGTTCAGGCCAGGACGCCGAGGGATCGGTTTGTGGAAAAGGGCTATAACCTGCCCGATCTAGACAAAGAGATCGAGAATGCCTGCAAGGTTGATCGCCAGACATTATTGCAGGATAGACCCAAACAGAAGATAGAAATAGCATGTAATCTTGTAGCGGTAGTCATGAGGGGTCCACCCAACATGTTTCAACTAAAAAGTCATCATCTGGGGTGTGGACCCCCTCATCCCACCGCTCTATATATAAATAAATAATGACCCCCACTGGAAGTGTCCGAAACTGGAAGTGCTTCTGATGACCTCTATTTCCGGTTCAGGGGGTGCTAATATGCTAGTGGTTCCCAAGAATCTAAAAAGAAACTATATGTATGGGAATCTGTAATATGTTCATTTGTTAAAAATCCCGATTTACATTGAAAGGTGTAAAAGCAGCTTTACATAGGTCCGGTTATTAAATCCGGAACCAAGCCTCGCTGTCACTTCCCCATATCTGATAGGTGGGAGCGCAGCAACAGCGCCGCGCTCCACACACTGTGCCAAGCCTCGTTATCATGTCGCGCGATGAAGTCATGCGTAGATCGAGATAACGGCAGCAATGCGCTCCACGCTTAGTCAAGCCTCATTTTCAAAACGCCTGCAACCACATCACATCTGGTCACAACGCCACAGGAAATGGAGCCCGGCCTAAATGAAAGGCCGGAAGGACCGCCAGAGTGTCAACAAAGGCGGACATGTGCAGGGAAACATAATAGTAAGATATATGGGGGCTGAATATGTGAAAATTACTTAAAAAATATATATAAAATACATAAAAATTATATATAAATGAATTACACTAAGAATAAAAATATCAAAATCAGTAAATGTAGAAACATATTAAAAATATGTAAAAAACGAGAGCGTACTTAGCCACGTGTAAGTATAGAAACTCAAGCATAGAACCTACCGGACACTGCCAATAGGGGGCATCAGTACAATCCGTAACACAGCTTAGAACCTCAAAACACATATAAAGTACATAAAAACGATCAGAGGAACATAAATATGGTATATTGAACATTGCATGATTATGTAAATGAATGTTGATGACTGAACTAAAAAAGTGAAAAAAAGGAAAAAAATGAAAAAAATGCCCATATTGGATACAGGAAGGAGAGAGATCAGAAATATATTTATGCCTGATTGATAAAAGAGTTGATGTCCCATTCAACGTTGATACCTTGCGGAAAATGGGACCCCAACTCATATATCCAATATGTCTCTAACCGGGAAACACCCCTAAGCGTCGACCCCCCCCCCCCGCCAGGGAGCCGTATATTTGTCTATGATAAGAAACTGAGTGCCCGCAGGGTTTCTATCATGACATTCCCTGTAATGCCTAGGGACAGTATGTTTAGTGCTGCCTGCTTTAATTAGATTAATATGTTCCGAGACACGTACAGTAAAAGATCTAATAGTACGGCCCACATATTGTTTCCCACAAGGGCAAGTTATCAGGTATACGATCCCAGTAGTTGCACACGTGCTAAATTGTTTAATTGCATACGTGCGACCAGTTACAGTAGAGGAGAAGTCGTAACTTGTCCTTCTGCCACAGGTGTTATGCTGGCAAACCAAACATTTTTTACAAGGATGAAAGCCTGTCCAATTATGAAAAAAAGATGTTTTTTTTGGAGGATCTATGACGTTAGGAGCCAACTTGCTCCTAAGGGATGGAACACCCCTAAAGACCACCTTAGGGGTCTCAGGTAGCAGTGGTCCTAATATTTTATCTGTTTTAAGGACGTCCCAATGGTGTTCGAAAATCCCTTTAATATGCTTATGTTGCATAGAAAAGGACGTCAAAAATGACCATTTGAATTCGTCATTGGGTTGTTTGGGTCTATCCTGCAATAATGTCTGGCGATCAACCTTGCAGGCATTTTCGATCTCTTTGTCTAGATCGGGCAGGTTATAGCCCTTTTCCACAAACCGATCCCTCAGCGTCCTGGCCTGAACCATAAAGGTGTCACGGTCGGTGCAATTCCTGCGTAACCTTTTGGTGTGGGCCCGGTACATAGACGACATCCTCCTCTTGTGGACGGGTAGCCATGATGATCTGGTCGACTTCATGGCTTCTCTGAATACAAATGATAGGGGGATCTCCCTGACTTTTGAGGCCAGTACCACCTCTGTCCATTTTCTAGATTTGGTCATTGATAGAAAGGAAGGTGGTTTTACATTTAGTACTTATTTTAAATCCACCGACAGAAATGGCTATATACCAACTGATAGCTGTCACCACAGTTCCTGGATAAGATCAGTCCCTCGGAGTCAATTCTTGCGGTTACGCAGGAATTGCACTGACCGTGACACCTTTATGGTTCAGGCCAGGACGCCGAGGGATCGGTTTGTGGAAAAGGGCTATAACCTGCCCGATCTAGACAAAGAGATCGAGAATGCCTGCAAGGTTGATCGCCAGACATTATTGCAGGATAGACCCAAACAACCCAATGACGAATTCAAATGGTCATTTTTGACGTCCTTTTCTATGCAACATAAGCATATTAAAAGGATTTTCGAACACCATTGGGACGTCCTTAAAACAGATAAAATATTAGGACCACTGCTACCTGAGACCCCTAAGGTGGTCTTTAGGGGTGTTCCATCCCTTAGGAGCAAGTTGGCTCCTAACGTCATAGATCCACCAAAAAAAACATCTTTTTTTCATAATTGGACAGGCTTTCATCCTTGTAAAAAATGTTTGGTTTGCCAGCATAACACCTGTGGCAGAAGGACAAGTTACGACTTCTCCTCTACTGTAACTGGTCGCACGTATGCAATTAAACAATTTAGCACGTGTGCAACTACTGGGATCGTATACCTGATAACTTGCCCTTATGGGAAACAATATGTGGGCCGTACTATTAGATCTTTTACTGTACGTGTCTCGGAACATATTAATCTAATTAAAGCAGGCAGCACTAAACATACTGTCCCTAGGCATTACAGGGAATGTCATGATAGAAACCCTGCGGGCACTCAGTTTCTTATCATAGACAAATATACGGCTCCCTGGCGGGGGGGGTCGACGCTTAGGGGTGTTTCCCGGTTAAAGACATATTGGATATATGAGTTGGGGTCCCATTTTCCGCAAGGTATCAACGTTGAATGGGACATCAACTTTTTTATCAATCAGGCATAAATATATTTCTGATCTCTCTCCTTCCTGTATCCAATATGGGCATTTTTTAAATTTTTTTCCTTTTTTTCACTTTTTTAGTTCAGTCATCAACATTCATTTACATAATCATGTAATGTTCAATATACCATATCTATGTTCCTCTGATCGTTTTTATGTACTTTATATGTGTTTTGGGGTTCTAAGCTGTGTCACGGATTGTACTGATGCCCCCTATTGGCAGTGTCCGGTAGGTTCTATGCTTGAGTTTCTATACTTACACGTGGCTAAGTACGCTCTCGTTTTTTACATATTTTTAATATGTTTCTACATTTACTGATTTTGATATTTTTATTCTTAGTGTAATTCATTTATATATAATTTTTATGTATTTTATATATATTTTTAAAGTAATTTTCACATATTCAGCCCCCATATATCTTACTATTATGTTTCCCTGCACATGTCCGCCTTTGTTGACACTCTGGCGGTCCTTCCGGCCTTTCATTTAGGCCGGGCTCCATTTCCTGTGGAGTTGTGACCAGATGTGATGTGGTTGCAGGCGTTTTGAAAGTGAGGCTTGGCTTGACTAAGCGTGGAGCGCATTGCCGCCGTTATCTCGACCTGCGCGTGACGTCATCGCGCGACATGATAACGAGGCTTGGCACAGTGTGAGGAGCGCGGCGCTGTTGCTGCGCTCCCACCTATCAGATATGGGGAAGTGACAGCGAGGCTTGGTTCCGGATTTAATAACCGGACCTATGTTAAGCTGCTTTTACACCTTTCAATGTAAATCGGGATTTTTAACAAATGAACATATTACAGATTCCCATACATATAGTTTCTTTTTAGATTCTTGGGAACCACTAGCATATTAGCACACCCTGAACCGGAAATAGAGGTCATCAGAAGCACTTCCGGTTTCGGACACTTCCAGTGGGGGTCATTATTTATTTATATATAGAGCGGTGGGATGAGGGGGTCCACACCCCAGATGATGACTTTTTAGTTGAAACATGTTGGGTGGACCCCTCATGACTACCGCTACAAGATTACATGCTATTTCTATCTACTGGAAATGTGAGTTTATTTTTTCTTTATTTTAAATAAATCCAAGTTCAAACGTTATCACGCTATGTGAGTGTTTTTATCCCTCACATGTAATACAAATTATTCGCTTGGCTCATGGTGTACCCATTGATGAGGAAGCCATGCTGATTTCTTTCCCCATCTGTGTGATGACATCCGACCAGATATTATACCTAGACCTGGTGGCCATCAAGCCTTTTTGACCTGTATGGCATACGCCATTTCAGGCCACAACTTCTGGTAAGCCTCCTTAGTTTCTGGTGAAGGTCCTGGCACCGATCTCAATCTTCTGTGCACTTCTGGTCTCCCTACGGTCCATTTATCTACCAGGTTGCCGGTTCGGAACAATCCCCCTGCATGCTCAGGAGATACCTGTCCATCATCATTTTTTCACTGATATCACAGACTCTTTGCTTTTGTTTGTTCACCTATTTGGACTTTGCATTCAATATTATTTTGTGTTTTTTTCATACTTGGTCTAATACATGTATTTGAAGTGTTACCATTTTATTCACTATTACATTTATTCACGTAGCACCTTTTTTTTTTGGTTCATACCGACATATTTGCTTTGAAGTCACTGAATATTTAAGATTTATTTGAATCATTTATTTACCACTTTCTCACGTAGCTCATAGCGCCACACTTTTGAATTTTTCCACTTCATCAAATCTGGCCATGTTTGAAAAAAGTTTGGACACCCCTGCCTTAGAGAAATGGCTTTGTAACCCCTTTCCAGAGTGATACATGTCAATTATTTTGTTTCTCATCTGTTCTTGAATTTATTTAGATTGCGACATGAAAATTAGTTGGATGATCTGAATCATTTAAGTATGACAAATATGCAAAAACATTAAAAAAAATAAGGAAGGGGGCAAATACTTTTTCCCAGCAGTGTATGTAAAGCGTGCAACGCAGTTTTCAGATGCAAAATGGGTCTATACCGACATATGAATTTAGAGTAATTCGGGAACCAACTCAGTTTAAAGATCAGTCCACCCAAAACTGATATTTTTTCCTGTGAACTCCAATAGATCGAATTTTCGATTGGCCCAAGAGTGAGTCTGCATATACATCTCTAAAGGGAGAGTCATGAGATCCTCTGTACTTCAAGTAATATGTTGCCATCTCTTGTTTCTCTGCATGATTAACAAAAAAGGACATGGTGTGTCTTAAAGGCTTCATGATTCGTCTATGGTGGCTAATCTTTAAATACAGACTTTGACCGCCGGTGGCTCTGCCATACTTGCAGCTGGGCTTGTAGCGAGTTAGTTCTGTTGAATTCTGATTTTGTAATTCTAGGTGTGATTTAATGACAAATTACAAACATATTTGTACATATTAGAAACACATTTCCATTATCAAGAACTTTTTTTCATTTTGCAGTCAAGGATTTGTGGAAGATTTGCAGGAGCAAATTGCTAAGCTGACTGCGATGCTGGAGCAGGAAACATCAGAACACCAGAAAACAAGGATAAGAGTCAGTAAACTTTTTTTTTTTTTACAAAATCAAACATTTTAAACTTCTTTAATCTGACAATGCCAATAGTAATAACACACAGTACAATGCTCCATACAATCAGATTTGAGTGTAAACAAACATCACCTAAATCTTTATTTATAAGCTGGCCGTAAATGGATTGAATCTCAGCTGGTTCAGCAGGGACCGGCAGAAATTTGATCCATCTATAGGCAGCATGTTACACTGAAGCTGATTCATCAATCGATTTTTAAAATAGATAAATCCGCGCTTGGGACAATGAAAGAGCTGCTGCCTCTCCCTAATTAGTTCCCCAAAGGGGTCCAATTACATGAATATAATGGGTAATATGGGAGTGCAGGTGGCGCTGCCCTATTATATAAAACTATCCGTGATTGATTAAATAACAGGAGCTAAGACCTGCTTACTTCACACTCAATCACTTAGGAGCTCCGTCAATGTGTAGTGTACTACAGTCTAAACCAAAAAATAACTATGTATGTGAAAGAAATTATGTTAAGAGTGAGTGACTTATGTGAAAAATAGTGAGAAAAAATGATTCTTTAAATATAATTGATTAAATTAACATAACCTCAAAGTTCAAAAGTATTGAGACAATATGGCGCCTACTATAGAATTTTTTAAATACCTATTAGGTAAAAATCATATATGGAATAAAGTGTCAAATGCATGTGCTAATTTATCTCTACCAAATTTTATAGAGCTAATAGATAAACAGTGAAATTAACCCCAAGGTTCAAAAGTATTGTGACAGTATGGCGCCTGATAAAAGTAAAAAGATTTGTTTTAAAAAGTGAACAACCATGTGTGAAAATAAAGTGTCAGTGCAGACTCCAATTTATGGCTTCTCTAAGTTATTAGCCAGTGTATCAGTAATAAGATCTCTGTTGACGTTCCAAAATATGATAAATATTAAATCCTATCAAAATCATACAAAAAATGTTATATATAGAGAGAATATATTACAATCAATAGTTTTTAAAATTGATGGGTCTCTTAAAATATATTATCCATTTAAGACCAAAATGTTCATATAGCAAGATGATATGTAAGTAAAGTTCAGTATATATTCAGTGATTTGACCTCAGCACCAGCAGTAAAAGGCAGTGACTTCTGTGTATACTTTTAAAAAACGGTGACTTGAAGTGCTTGCCCCCCCAGTGCTCCCCCACTCACCAGAAACAAACACCCCTACAGGAGTATCGAGCGACAGAGTGGGTGCCTTGGGGTAGTGTTGTTCAGGTACCGCTACTATGCCTTTGTGCTGTATGATCCTTTCAATGGTTCCAGGATAGGCTGTGCTTTCCAGATAGACCAAACTGCTTCACCGTTTACCACCTATATCTGTTAGACTCTCCGAGATCCCAAAGAAAGAAAAACAGGGGGCTTCCTTCGTGAAGTATGTCCAGTATTTTATTGCACATAAACATTCCAAAGGTTCCAATATTCCATAATTAAAAGGCTCAAGAGAAGATAAAACTATTTGGCAGGCATCGCTGTATGCAAGGATGGGACCGGAAACAAGATCTGAGCGTGCGTCCCACCTTGCGTTCCAGCCTGCACTTCCGGGTATGACGTGTGAGCGTGACTCTGCCTTACGCGTTTCGTCATAGGACGTTTTCAAAGACGGTGTCGACGCCTCATGCTTCACACATTATTATAGTCATACGGCTCACACCGCTCCTCCCCAAATTATGGTAATGTCGCTCGAGAGGTGGGGATGGGGATGTGATGCAGCCGTTAGACTTACCATATATTTAACAATAGTGTGCATACATCCTAAACATTATTAAGCAATACCTCACCTATTACAATCTATTAGTCATTACTTGATACTATACACCGATGCTATACATCACATGATTGAGATCTATTGCATACAAGCTAATTGTTATTATCCATTTCCTATTTATATGTCCACATTAAAGGTAAATTTTACCATATTTTATATATGTAATAGGAAAGGTGGTATACACTAGTAATATATAAAATGCAATAGGCTAATTCAAGATAAGAGATTAGTTAGTTAAAAATGGAGAGTGAAAATACAGATACCAATTGAAAAATTAGAGATGAAAATAAAAATAAAAATAATAATAATAATAATAATAATAATAAAGGATAAGAAATAGAAAATTAGAAATAAAAAATAAAAATAAAGATATAAAAATATATATAAATTTTATATATATACATATATATATATATATATATATATATATATATATGTATATAGATCTTTGGGATCTCGGAGAGTCTAACAGATATAGGTGGTAAACAGTGAAGCAGTTTGGTCTATCTGGAAAGCACAGCCCATCCTGGAACCATTGAAAGGATCATACAGCACAAAGGCATAGTAGCGGTACCGGAACAACACTACCCCAAGGCACCCACTCTGTCGCTCGATACTCCTGTAGGGGTGTTTGTTTCTGGTGAGTGGGGGAGCACTGAGGGGGCAAGCACTTCAAGTCACCGTTTTTTAAAAGTATACACAGAAGTCACTGCCTTTTACTGCTGGTGCTGAGGTCAAATCACTGAATATATACTGAACTTTACTTACATATCATCTTGCTATATGAACATTTTGGTCTTAAATGGATAATATATTTTAAGAGACCCATCAATTTTAAAAACTATTGATTGTAATATATTCTCTCTATATATAACATTTTTTGTATGATTTTGATAGGATTTAATATTTATCATATTTTGGAACGTCAACAGAGATCTTATTACTGATACACTGGCTAATAACTTAGAGAAGCCATAAATTGGAGTCTGCACTGACACTTTATTTTCACACATGGTTGTTCACTTTTAAAAACAAATCTTTTTACTTTTATCAGGCGCCATACTGTCACAATACTTTTGAACCTTGGGGTTAATTTCACTGTTTATCTATTAGCTCTATAAAATTTGGTAGAGATAAATTAGCACATGCATTTGACACTTTATTCCATATATGATTTTTACTTAATAGGTATTTAAAAAATTCTATAGTAGGCGCCATATTGTCTCAATACTTTTGAACTTTGAGGTTATGTTAATTTAATCAATTATATTTAAAGAATCATTTTTTCTCACTATTTTTCACATAAGTCACTCACTCTTAACATAATTTCTTTCACATACATAGTTATTTTTTGGTTTAGACTGTAGTACACTACACATTGACGGAGCACCTAAGTGATTGAGTGTGAAGTAAGCAGGTCTTAGCTCCTGTTATTTAATCAATCACGGATAGTTTTATATAATAGGGCAGTGCCACCTGCACTCCCATATTACCCATTATATCAATCGATTTTTGCATGTGGTTACTGCCGATGGTTATAGCTGCCAGCAATAATCATTGAGTTCTGTAGGCTGGGAAGGTTCCCGCTGGCGGAATAAAATAGCGCTGCGGGAGAGATTCCACAATCAATGCCGGCTGTGTTCATGGAAGAATCGGGCAATTTTCTTTAGTGCAACCCTTGGTTGCAGGAAAGAACGTTACATCTTCTATGGCTTGCCTTAGACTCACAATAAGCCATTTGCCAATCCTCTATTATACACTTGGGCATAAAATGTTATGTCTGGCGTCTCTAGGAGATTACACATTAAGAACATTGCTTCTTTCCAAACCCAAGCCCCACTCCTAGCTTGGTTCCAGAAAGACGCTTCCTTTAGGGAGGAAATTCTTAGTTGATTAGATTTGCAGAGGAACTCTGGTTGAATCTTTAGCTATCAGGTTTTTTAGGTTTTATCTTTGTCCTATAGAAAATGTAAAACCTCCATGGAAATAATATATTTTCACAGAAAAGCTTGCCCTACTTTGTACCAAGCCACTTCACCTGGGGTGTCAAAAATCACCTTCCATCCACTTCTGTATGATGGCTTTGTGCCTCATGGTCTCAGACATGAAAACAGCCCCTTTTGTCTAGTTTGATATCAGGCCTTTTCTGGCCCTGTCAGTTTGGAAAAGTTCATTGCCACCTTAAACATAACAATCTTAAAAGGGCAGCAAAATCTTCTTTCCTATAATGGCATTTCACTGCATAAGTCTCACAGGGTGATTTGTTGCTCTCTCTGTGCCGGATGCTACTGAAAATAGGGCTGGAGTGGAATTTTGGAAATCTTAAATCAAAGAAGTAGATCAGTGATGGCGAACCTTGGCACCCCAGATGTTTTGGAACTACATTTCCCATGATGCTCTACTACATTGCAGAGTGCATGAGCATCATGGGAAATGTAATTCCAAAATATCTGGGGTGCCAAGGTTCGCCATCACTGACCTAGATGGTCTTCTGGGCTACATTGCTGTTAGGCAAATGCTACTATCACACTGTATACCAGGTTATACAGCACCCACCCTGTGCACCGTGGGTCCCTTGGCACCTTTTTACCTTTGACTGAAGCTTGACTTTAATGAAAAAACTCTAAATTGTTATTGGCTTTAGAGAAGGAATGACTGAATTGGTTAATCTTGGAAATTCATGTAAAGTGTTTTGCAATTTGGTCATTATGTAAAATGTGTATTGCATGTTCTAAACAGCATACAGTTTAATAAAATGTGAATTTAATGGCCATGCTATTGGGGCAATAAAAGTTGTGCTTAGAGAATTTGATGTGAGGTTCTTATTTGTAATGTCTTTCTGACATTTTTAAAGGCCTATAAAGATCAAGTGAACAATTTCGTTGCCTCATCGTCCTTTGACTTCAAGGTCTTCATGTTTTGCTCTTTTTTGTTTTACTGTTCATTAAAACACTCCCAGTAAACTGAAAATAACATTGAAATATGTACATATATGTGATATTCCTTGACTTCATCAGAGCTTGAGGTAGAACCATAAATTGTTCTCTATTATCAAGACTGAGATAATGCTTAGATAGCTGGACTCCAAATCCGTATTTCATACTTACAATGGTCCAGTTTGGACCAATGATGGTATTCATTTTTAATACCTGAGAGATCACTAGGGGAGTTGACAATCACAGATTGCTTTTCAAAGGCATGGAAGTTTAGACTCAAATTTAAACTTGGCCTAAGGTGGCTACTATGTGACTTGTTGGTGTGGATGTAAAGTGTTATGTATGTGAAGAAGAGAAGAGAAAATTATCACGAAATAAAAGAAATGGAACAAATTACTGATACATCTAAGCAAACTGACCCTAATTCTTTTTTTAAACAATGTATGAGATCTTTAAAAAAAAATCCCATGGGATGGAACTATTGTACCACTTTTGTGAAGATCCAATATTGCTGTTGTTTGTTTTTTTCTTCTTTGTGTTGTTTCTGTCATCTGTCATCAGCCACTTCCAAGTCTTTATTTCCATGTTGTTTACCAACTTACCAGCTGACCTGAAAATCACATTTTTTAAAACTATGGGTCAGGTTTTGTTGTGAGAAAATATTTTCCTTCCTTTGATTCCCTTCTTCTTCATTCCTTTCATAGAGCTTGGCAGAAAGCCAGGTTTGCTATGCTTTTACTTGTGGAAATTATGCCAATGCAGAGGTAGGGCCCTTTCCTGATACGTTTTGTCAGCATTATTACTTTGCAAGAAAAATGTTTCCCTTTAAATTAAATCCTGTGGGACTCTTCACACCACTGTGTTACAGGTGCTGTGTGTTTTGGAAAGTCCTGCATGCCGCATCATGTCTATTTTTCTTACAGGTGCAGGCAACCCAGAAACGCACAGGAAACGCATCTGAAACACAGCAAAATCACGGTAAAAACACATATGCGTTTTACTACGATTTTGCAGTGTGAAAGGGCCTTTTACTGTGGGATGAAATAGGTAAATAAGTTATTACACATAGCACCAGCAATGTCAGGTCAATAAACAAAAGCATTCCTTTTATTACCAACACCTGCAATTTTCAGTTTTATGTTTTTTTATAATTACCTTTCTTGTATATACAGTGGAACCTTGGTTAACGAGTAACGCGGTTAACGAGCGATTTGAAAGACAAGCAACTTTTGAAAAAAAAAAATCAGATTCGTGTTGCGAGTGTTGTCTCGCAAAACAAGCAAAATTTAAGCTAATGGGGTGTGCAGTACTGCATTTGGCCAGAGGTGCAGGTGGTGCCGGTGACACTCGGAACGGTTCGTAGCTGTTCGGAAATACTCGGAACCACTTGGAAACACTCGGAAATACTCAGTTCCCGAGTCTTTCTGAGCCTTTCAGAGGCTTTGCGAGTTCAGCCGAGCTGTCCCCGAGTATTTCCGAGGCTCTCCAGCGCCCCCCACCATGGCCACATGAGGTATTGCATGCAATAGAAGTCAATGCGAAACAAATTATCTTAGTTTCCATTGACTTCTATGGGGAAACTCGCTTTGATATGCGAGTGCCCTAGATTATAAGCATTCTCCTGGAGAGGATTATGCTCGTAAGTCAAGGTTCCACTGTACAGTATTTTTGATCTTTGAACACAGCTTTCTTGAATGGACGTAAACATCTTTGTGGGCTAAATTCTGTTTGTTTTTTGCAGAATGCCTTTGTGCTTATTATGGGTCACCTATTATTTTTTTCTTCTTATCTCAAAGAAGTTTTATTGAGAAAAAAACATGAAAAACAGTTACATTTGCTCCACCCACTGTCGTGGTTTAGGAGACTACATTCTGTGAAGATGAATGTTCTTCCGAAAGTATTATAATTTTTTTCGCACGCTGCCAGTGGCAATTGTCCGATCAGAGTTATTAGCATTCCAAAAAAAACTAGTGTCTTTTATCTGGGGGGATAAGAGGCCTAGGGTGAACAAGCGTACATTATTTACTCCCAAGAGGAAAGGAGGGTTGGGGACTCCAGACATGCAAAAATATTTTTATGTGGCACAGATGGCCCAGTTAGTCAGATTTCACTCTGCTCAGCCCCACCCTATCTGGATGCAGGTGGAGGCTTATGCCTGTCAAGAACGGTTGATTTCCCACATCCTTTGCTATCACCCAAGGAACGGTCCCCAATTTTATACCCAGCACTCTCCTTTTCCTTAAATATTTGGGATAGGTTAACAAAAACGTATAAATTAAAATCCCCGCATACCCCACTGGCCCCTATTTTTGGAAATGAGAACTTCATCCCGGGCCTCACCCCCAGAACATTAGATTGGTGGACCAACAAAGGTCTGCTGCATATAACTGACTTATGTGAAATATTGACAAGACAGGTTTTAGTAGAGAAATATCAAATGCCGGTCTCAGAGTACTTCCATTATACACAGATAACACATTTTTTAAGTACTAAATCACAAAATTCTGATATAGTAACTTTGTCTTCTATGGAATACGTGTCAGAAGTTTGATAAAATCAGGGGACATATCTCTGAAAGTTATACTATTTTGACTAATTCTCCTGTTAAGCAGGGCTACATGGAAAAATGGGAGACGGACCCCCAGGAAAGCAATGAGCTGGATGAATGGCATACTATAGCTAAGGGGGCCTCGCGGTCACTCATAAATACTTCTATTATAGAAGTGAATTATAAAGTACCTCTGAGATGGTACATGGTTCCACCCAGGCTGGCAACTTATATACCGGAGGCATCTCCTTTGTGTTTTCGTGGATGCGGACAGGTGGGAACGATGTACCATGTGTGATGGCAATGCCCTAAGGTAAGGAGTTATTGGATCAGGGTGTATAATTTCATTTACACTCTTATGCCGTGTACACACAGTCGTAATTTCCGACAACAAACATTCGATGGGAGCTTGTTGTCAGAAATTCCGACTGTGTGTAGGCTCCAACGGATGTTTTCCTTCGAAATTCCAGACAAACAAAATTTGAGATCTGGGTCTCAAATATTCCAACAACAAAATCCGTTCTCGTAAATTTGGATCGTGTGTACACAATTCTGATGCACAAAGTTCCACGCATGCTCTGAATCAATTATGACACGGAAGTGCTCGGTCTGGTAAAACTAGCGTTCGTAATGGAGATAGCACATTTGTCACGCTGCAAATTTTGAAATCTTTTAATGCAACGCTTTCTTCTTTATAATGCTAGAATAATGAAGTTGTTTTGCTGCTGATATTCACACAGAGTTCAGAAAAAATTATTTCTTTATTATTTCTCGTGATCTCCTGAATAATATCAGTTATTTTTTTCGTCAGATCTCCATAATAATGTTTTGTATTTATTTTTATAGTGATTTTTTTTTTAATCAAGATCTCCTGTTTGATTTATTTTTTTCTAGTGCTCTCCATATTATTTTTTTTTCGTTTTGTGTGTCAAGTTACCACAACACCATTATTATCCTGTATTTTTTAACCTCAAGGAGGTTGGTTGGTGTCCCTTGTTAATTTGACATTGTATTTTTGAAATGTACCTGCCTACTCACAAACAAACTGTCCTTTTTGAAGTAAAACACATAGGCAAGTATTTTAACAAAAAAAAATAGCCATTTATTATGGGTCATAACAAAATAAAGAGGAAGGCAACGCTGGATAAACTGGTGAAATTTGCGAAGCCTTTGTATCCCAGGGCACACATCAAAACTATTTTACAGGCAAAATTGTTGGCTTGAGTAGTCCATATAATAATGAGCACAATCCGGTCCAGGAGTCTAAGAGATCAGGAACAGCAGCAGATGACATGTCTGTCCCCAGGCTGTGGTCATACAACAGCCTGCATCTTTTGCCAGACCAGATTGAACCCAGGCCATCACACTCTTGTCTTCCTTAGACGCTTCCTTCGAGGCTGTGGCTCTGGTGTTGGAGTTGTGGCAGGAGGTGGAGGAGGACGATGGTCGATCTCCTGGCCGCCACTTATCCCCGCCACCTCCTGGCTGAGGCTTTCCTGTGTATGAAAAAGGGACATAGTTTTAGTTTTTTGGTCATCAATCACACACAATTTTTCAGCTCATGACTGTTTCAAATTGAATGTTAACAAATAGAAAAGACTATCATTCTGAGTCCAGCATTTTTCATTCTTGTCCCAATCCTTTTTGGCCACTACTGTCTATTGATATGTGTAAACCACTTTGTTAAATCAGCAATTAGTGATCAATAATAACATCTAGTTAACATCATTAATTTTACAACAAGAAATATGTTGAACAATGCTATACCTGACTCAAGCTGGGCTCCTCCACATCTTCCTGGCTGGAAGGCCCAGGTTGGACATCGGAAGCCTCAGCTGAGGTGGAAGGAAGCCTTGAAGGAAGAGTGGAGAGTGCTGGCCTGGGTTCACTCTGGTCTGACAGAAAATGCAGTCTGTCATAGTACCACAGCCTGGGGACATAAACATCATCTGCTGCTGCTGATCTCTGGGAATTCTGGACCTTTTTTCGCTCCCTAAGGTAAGTACTCCTCATGCCACCAATTTTGGCCTTCAAACAGGTGATGTCTGCCGTGGGGATCATCGGCTTCACAAATTCAAGCAGTTTCTCCAGCGCTGCCTTCCTCTTTCTTAGCTTATTAAAAAATGGGTGGTTCACCTGCCACAGACAGGGCAGCTCCCTGAACATGTCAATGAATTTTGCTAGAAATTCCCTATCATTGAATGGATCCATTTTCTCTGCAAGACACAACACAAAACAAACCCTAATGTCAGGCTAAACTCTTCTAATCTTGTCCCAATATAGGCCTCAATCTCGAAGCAGTATAGGTCAATGACACACCAAGTTCAAATTGTACCTTCGTTATTACGTTCTCCTTCCTCCACTCACAGATCGTACGTACAACGCACGCGTGTTACGCTTTATATACACTGCGCATGCGTGAAACTCCGCCCGCCCCTGACGTTCTTTCTAGTCTATTTCTTGCCCCTTGTCTTTTAGCGCAGTGGGAGAGCACATGGCGGAGAAAGAGCAAGTGCATGCAGACAGCAGCAGCAACGACAAAAGGCCGGAGCCACGAACGTCCCGATCCCGGAGGAGATTTAAGGCCTCAAATATGACCTTTATAGAGATGGTGGAGATGGTGGACATCTTGAAGAGGGCCGACTATGATGGAAGCATGGACCTTACCCAAACCCAAATGTGAGAAAGGCCAAGATTATGACTAAAGTTGTGACAAGTCTGCACAGAAATTTTGGGGTACGACAATCCAAGCATTAATTGAGGAAATGATAGTCAGACCTGAAATTGAGGGAGCACGATTAGTACAGAAAGATCAAGAGAGTTCTTCAAAAAAGTAAGTAGTTGTCGTGTGTTCCTGTTATTATTATTACTTGCATGCTGCTCCATGGGCTTTTCTTTAATGTTGTACAGTTTAAAATGGCAAGTTTCAGGTTTGTGGGCACAGTAATCATTTGTAGTAAACGTCGTTCGTTAGCCCACTAATACGATGTTTTTGACAGATGCAGGTTATCTACATTTGTTCAGGCCTATTTGTATTAAAAGCCGTTTATGACATTGTTGTCTAGATGGGTTTGTAACTAGAATGAAATGCAAACTTGATTCAGTGTAAGGAGAGGACACTCAACAGCTGTTTACACATCTGGACACAGGAGCACTAGTGTGGGACACCAGAACACCTTTTTTAGGGTGTCCCACACAGGTGCTCCAGTGGATACTCGGGGTGTCTCCATGTGTGAAAATTGTACAAAATAGGTAAGTACTCCAGCTTTATAAAGGGAAAAAAATAATGTCTTCAGTTAGGAACTCTGCCAAAAAAGACAATTGTACGACACTTCCAAGCAATGTTTCATATTAGAAAAAAAGGGGAAGGGGAAAAGGGAGGGGGAAATGAACAAGCTGTCAAGTACAAACGGTCAAGTACAATGAATGACCAATTTCGATCTTTCACCTGTTAAGGTGTTGTTGCTGTAACCATATTGCATATAGGGAAAAAGGGTGGTACCTGGTTATAGAGAGTACTGGGTAAGAGGTTACTTCTAGCAGCAAAAAAATAGATCGAAACAGAATTTGTCAAAAAAAAATATATGTTGAATTTATTACATTTACAAATGTATATTTATTGTATCAAAAGGTTTAAACTAGAAACAGTGCAGTATTCTTAAAAGCTGATTTAATCCAATAAGACAATGAATTAATTACCATAAACATATCAACAAACAAGACAAACATATAACAGTACAAAACAACACTGAACACTATAAAAACAATAATGACACCCTCAATGTGTGTCTATGAATGAACACAATAAGCACATGAAATTAACAAAAAATAAATGGCAAAATAACAGTGTAACAATACCACGTGATGAAAAGTGATATGATGTGGATAAAAAAAGTCCTAAATAGGGTATGTGGATTCCCTTTAGGGAGACCTTACTCATCAAACAATGGCAGATCTTCAGCTTTAAAAGTCTGAGAGGGCAAACACACTCAGTCACCTGGAATGTTGCCGTTTCAGGGGATGAATCGGATAGATGCTGAAATGTTGCAAGTCAGATGGGTGCTGAGATGACAGCGATCATACGATAATCTGATCATTAGTACACAGCTTTTCGAGAGACGATTACAACAATTCATGCGATATTATCCGATGGGACAAGCAAATATTTTTCTCATACGATACCAGATCGTACGATTTTCGTTTAATCAGTACAGTTGTTGTCAACTGCAATCAACATGTGGCCTGGAGCTGACCGGGACACACATATTCACACACACAAAGACACAGGTCACAAAGACCTGTGTCTTTGTGTGTGCGAGTGTGCGAGGAGGAGGAAGAAGATAGCTGGGACAGGATGGCTTTAGCTGAGGTATGACACTGCTCTGCTCAGTCATGTCACTCAGTGTTCCCCCAACCTGACATGTCTGCTCATGTGGGAACACTGACAGCTGGAAACAATCCCCTAACACCACCAAGATGTTTTTGTGTCATCTTCTAGTAGTACTAGAAGATGGGGGGGGGGGGGGCAGGGGAATCTAGCGTTAACATCAGGGGGCATGTGTGATTACCAGGAGGAGGACACCTATCATTACCTAGAAGTGGGGGACATTTGTCATTACTAAGGGGGCTAAGGGGGTGCATGTGTCATTACCAGGAGGGGGGCACAGGATTGCCAACCACCTGTAAATTTACAGACAATTTGTAAAACTCAGCCAATTTTACTGTGCCTGTAAGCCCTGGTTCCATTGATGCGATGTGTAAAACGCAGAAGATTCACTGCGTTTCCCCGCATTGCACTGCATAGCAATCACGTGACATCCATGCGATCTGCTGCGAGTGTTAGATTAACGACACCCCAAAACAGATTGCAAAACACAGTGCGATTGTGCGATTGCCAGAATCACATCGCATTGGGTGTGAACACCCATGTGATGCGATTCAGGCGCAGGGAAAAAAGGGTCCTGCACCATTTTTGTGCGGATGTGATTTAAATCATACAAAATGTATGGCTCATATCGCACCGTTACAGACATTGTATGTGATGTACACAAGAATGCGTTGTGATGTCCCTCTGGGGGTTGCTGCACATATTCTTTGAGGGGGGGGGAATAATAACTAAAAAAATCCTCCTCCACCTCCAGTCCGGGTTTTTTTCCCAACACCAGTTCGTTTTTTTTCAAATCCAGTCCGGGTTTTTTTTCCCAAATCCAGTCCGTTTTTTATTCAAACGCAGTCCGTTTTTTTTTTTAAATTCAGTCCGGGTTTTTATTTAAAAAAAAATTATTATTAAAAAAAAAAAAATAATAAAGGTAGGATGTGTTGCTAATAAATAAGTGTAAAAAACAACCCCGTAAGTGGGTACTGCATTCAGATCGCTTTTCAGAGAGTATTTGACAGGCGGGTTTTTTTTCAACTCCAGTCCGTTTTTTTTTTTTTAAACCACTCCTTCTCCTCCTCCTGTACCATGTAGCAGAATACATTTTGGCCTAAATGTATGAAGAAATTTGATATTTAGAGTTTTTTAATTGGATATGTTTTATAACGAAGTAGAAAATGTTTTTTTCCACACAAATTTTCTGTCTCTTTTGGCTGATATGCTGTATCGGGCTTTCACACTGGAGTAAGAGGAGCAGCTCTTTCAGGGCACTTTGCAGGTGCTATTTTTAGCGCCATAGCGCCTGCAAATCGCCTCAGTGTGAAAGGGGTGTAATAATGTGATGAATGTGTAGCCATTTAATCAATTCCAGTAGCAGTGTCTAGGTCTGTCACTCAGCCCACTGGTATTGATTACACTAAAATATTATATATAATTAATTATGGCTAGACATATGCACTACCGAAAAATTTGTTTCGTTTTCGTTTCATTTGTTTTTTTGTTTTTTTTTTTAGTTATTTTGGATAATTCGTAACTCCAAATGCATTCATATTTGTTCCATTCCATTCATTTAGATGCAGCATTAGTTATTTCAGAAAATTCGTAACTCCAAATGCATTTGTATTCGTTACGTTCACTAAGAGTTACTTTAGCCAAATTTGAATGGAAATTCCAATAAAAATGTCCAGTCCGTTTTTTTTTTGTCAAATCCAGTCTATGTTTTTTTACCCAACTCCAGTCTGTTTTTTTTCGTAAAATCCAGTCCGGGTTTTTTTCCAATTCCAGTCTGTTTTTTTTTTTCAAATCCAGTCCGGGTTTTTCCCAACTGCAGTCCGTTTTTCTTCAAACCCAGTCCAGGTTTTTTTCCCAACTCCAGTCCGTTTTTTTTTTCAAAATCAGTCCGGGTTTTTTTTTTCAACTCCAGTCCGTTTTTTTTTCAAATCTAGTCCGGGTTTTTCCCAACTCCATTCCATTTTTTTTCACAACTCCAGTTCGGGTTTTTTCCCAACTCCAGTCCGTTTTTTTTTTCAAATCCAGTCCGGGTTTTTTTTCAACTCCAGTCTGTTTTTTTTTCAACTCCAGTCTGTTTTTTTTCAACTCCAGTCTGTTTTTTCCCAACTCCAGTCCGTTTTTTTTTTCAAAATCAGTCCGGGTTTTTTTTTTCAACTCCAGTCCGTTTTTTTTTCAAATCTAGTCCGGGTTTTTCCCAACTCCATTCCATTTTTTTTCACAACTCCAGTTCGGGTTTTTTCCCAACTCCAGTCCGTTTTTTTTTTCAAATCCAGTCCGGGTTTTTTTTCAACTCCAGTCTGTTTTTTTTTCAACTCCAGTCTGTTTTTTTTCAACTCCAGTCTGTTTTTTTTCAACTCCAGTCGTTTTTTTTTTCAACTCCAGTCCGTTTTTTCCGAATCCAGTCCGGGTTTTTTCAACTCCAGTCCGGGTTTTTTCAACTCCAGTCCGGGTTTTTTTCAACTCCAGTCTGTTTTTTTTAAAAATCCAGTCCGGGTTTTTTTCCCAACTCCAGTTCGGGTTTTTTCCCCAACTCCAGTCTGGGTTTTTTTTCCCAACTCCAGTCCGTTTTTTTTTTAAATCCAGTCCGGGTTTTTTTTCCCAACTCCAGTCCGTTCTTTTTTCAAATCCAGTCCGGGTTTTTTTTTTTCCCAACTCCAGTCCGTTTTTTTTTTTAATCCAGTCAAAACCAAAAAAAATTAATAATGGTAGGGTGTGTCGCTAAAAAATAGGTGTAAAAAATAACCTTGCAAGTGGGTACTACATTCAGATCGCTTTTCAGAGAGTATTTGACACAGTGATCATATGGTAGAGAGATGGCCAGTCACAGCCCATTTGTACCATTTAATTAGCTGTGACCAATCACAGCTAATCACAACAATACACAGTGTCTACACACTGTCATTCAGTAAAAATATTTGCTATAATCAAGGAGGAGGAGGAGGATTTGACTATCAACTGAACACTCTGATTAGCTCTGCATGAAAAGAGCTTTCCTGGAGCATTTTAGTCCCCAATAGTGCAACTGAAGCAATCAACTATAAGTGGTAAGACACTGTCAAAACATCTCTGGGATAAAGTTGTGGAGGCATGCTTCTTTTGTTACTTGTCTACCAATAAAACATATTGATTTTAAATATGCATTGTGCAATGTTGCCTTTGAAATCTGACCAATTTTTCTCTATACAAATTCTGTAATTTATAAGGATGTGGCACTGGAGTGACCTTAACTGCTATGTTACACTAATTACTATAAATATGGTAGCTGCTGGGGGCTTTTTTTTTTTTTTAACCAGATCTATGTCCCGCTGGGGGTTGCTGCACTTATTCTTTGGGGGGGGGGGATAATAACTAAAAAAATCATCCTCCTCCTCCACAAGTCCGGGTTTTTTTTTCCCATCTCCAGTCCGGGTTTTTTTTTCCCCAACTCCAGTCCGTTTTCTTTTTCAAATCCAGTCCAGGTTTTTTTCAACTCCAAGCCGGGTTTTATTTTAAATCCAGTCCGGGTTTTTTTTCCCAACCTCAAGCCGGGTTTTATTTTAATCCAGTCTGGGTTTTTTTTCCCAACTCTAGTCCGATTTTTTTTTAAACTCCAGTCGAGGTTTTTTTTCAACTCCAAGCCGAGTTTTTTTTAAATCCAGTCCGGGTTTATATTTTTTTTAAAAATGATTAATAAAAAAAAATTAATAAAGGTAGAGTGTGTTAAAAAATAAGTGTAAAAACTAACCCCGTAAGTGGGTACTGCATTGAGATCGCTTTTCAGAGAGTATTTGACAGGCGTTTTTTTTTTTTTCAACTCCAGTCCGTTTTTTTTTTTTTATAACCACTCCTCCTCCTCCTGTAGCATGTAGCAGAATACATTTTGGCCTAAGTATATGAAGAAATTTGATATTTAGAGTTTTTTAATTGGATATGTTTTATATTCGTAATATAAAACATAACGGACACCTATCATTACCTAGAGGTGGGGGACATTTTTCATTACTAAGGGGGTGCATGTGTCATTACCAGGAGGGGGGCACAGGATTGCCAACCACCTGTAAATTTACAGACAATTTGTAAAACTCAGCCAATTTTACTGTGCTTGTAAGCCCTGGTTCACATTGATGCGATGTGGGAAACACAGAAGATTCACTGTGTTTCCCCACATTGCACTGCATAGCAATCACGTGACATCCATGCGATCTGCTACCAGGCATGTACTGGCCATCGGGACTACAGGGAGTTTCCCGGTGGGCCGATGGCTCAGTGGGCCTATTTCAGTGGCAGTGGACCGCCGCCTCCCTCCGGTCCTCTGTCCCCCCCACAGTGCTCACCTCCTCTCCCTGGCTAGTTATGCAGCGTGCCTGAATACAGACATGATGCTCAGGGGTCAACACTGAGAAGCTCATCATACGATCCGGAAGGAGGGTGGCCTCATTTTCCTGCCTAATCTTGTCCCATTGGGGGGGGGGGGCGCCAAACTGATTCTTTGCCCCAGGTGAAATAATGTCTAACTTCCCCACTGGTACTACCTATAAGAGAAATAATGTAGAACGGCTAATGGCTAGTGGGGGGGGGGCTTGGGTGGCAGGCCGGGGGAGGCGGGTTTGTCCCGCCGGCATGGGAGAGACCTGTCAAAGTGGGCCAGTCTGGATGAAGTCCAGGGCCAAATTTTTGTCCCAGTCCAGCCCTGTCTGCTACGAGTGTTAGATTAACGACACCCCAAAACAGATTGCAAAACACAGTGCGATTGTGCGATTGCCAGAATCACATCTATTCAGGTGCAGGGAAAAAAGGCTCCTACACCATTTTTGTGCGGATGTGATTTGAGTCATACAAAATGTATGGCTCATATCGCACCACACAGACATTGTATGTGATGTACACAAGAATGCGTTGTGATTCCTGCGCGAATCACATGCAGTGTTCTGCACACACCAGTGTGAAACCAGGCTAAATGTCTGGGAATGGCAGCCACTGCCCATACACAAAATAAGGCCACAGGTCATCTTGCAACTGCACATGCGCAGTTCCAAAAGCAGCAAAGTGGTGCTTGGGTTCAGGGTGTGCTCACGGCGGGCTGGGGTAGGCATAGTGACCAGTGTTAATTTTGTCGACTAAAACATTTTAGTCGACTAAATGAATACTATTTTAGTCGACTAAAATACGACTAAAACAATTGAGATAACTAAAATACAACTAAAACTAAAACAATTGAGATGACTAAAATACGACTAAAACTAAGTTGAAGTTTGACTTCAAAATAACACTGGTCTGTAGTGCATGTTCATACCTCAATACCATAAATAATAACATATAAGATGTTTCACTCCAGCAGTATATAATGAGTTTGGAAATTGCAGAGAAATGTTAAATAATGCATTACAATTTAATTAGACCCATTATATTTTAGACAACTAAAATTAATTTTAGTCGACTAAAATGTACTGGAGATTTAGTCGACTAAATACGACTAAAACTAAAACAATTGCAGAAGACTAAAATGGGACTAAAACTAAAATTTTAGTTTTTAGTCCTAAGACTAAGACTAAAACTAAATTGAAATTTGCTGCCAAAATGAACACTGATAGTGACGTCATGGTGTTTGGCACCTTTTCTGAAATGCAAGGAGTGCTGCCCTGGGACTTAGAGTTGGAAAAGGCAAAGCTTACCCTCAGTGCCCTTACCTGGCAAGAAATTACAGAGGTCAGTGTGAATAACACAACAGCTCCTGCCAAGAGGTCACACTGTCTGTGGGGGGAGGGGGGTCAGATCGCTTATGTAAGGGGGCGGGTGAATACACAAAAGTAAGGCGGTCACTGATATCAATCAAGCCTTATATCAGTGACCCCCCACACTTTAGTGTATTCACTCTTGCAAGTTTTTTCCGCGTTTTTGTTCAGGTCACCAATGTGAAAAAAAAGCAGAAAAACGCCTGTAATCTGCCCCAAAGAAGCTCATGTTATTTTTTGAGCTTAAGGTGTTTTTCAGCTGTTTTGCTTCATGTGACAAAACGCTTAGATGTGAACGGGTGCCATTAAAATAAATGGGATTTTGCTTGTCGGGCATTTTTCAGGTGTTTTTTTGGGGCGTTTTACAAACGTTTTATGGGCTGAAAATGCTCAGGTGTGAATGCAGCCTAAAGTGGTAGTAGACTTTTTTTTGAAAATTAATATCTCCTAAACTTGCACTGATTGAGCAGCAGCCGTGACATCACAGAGACTCCCGTGCATGTCATCGTGGCCCATCCAGTCAGACGGCCGGAGTCCCCAAACTGGGAAGGAAGACCGAGTGAAGATGGAAGTATCTGCAGCTGTGACAGCATGCCGCTGGAGGGCTTCGTTCTAAGGTATGTCTTTCATAATGTGCTAGTAGGCAGTGCATACTAGCACATTATGCCTTTACCTTGCAGGGCTTGTTTTTGTTTTTTGTTTGAAATGCGTCCTCAGCGTTCCCCATTACAACATCAGAGTTTGCAGAATTCACATTTACAGTGCAAGTGAGAACTCTTGTGGATCCTGATATAAAAAGGGAACACTGTAGACTGTGATGTAAGGAGGAATGATGCAGACCTGAATTTAAGGGGGGACTGGGATTGTTCTGTAAGAGGGGGGAGGCTCTGGTGTTCAGAAACCCCCTACATCAGAGTTTCCTTTTATTCCAGATCTCCCTAACATCAGGGACCACAGAGTTCTCCTTTTACATCAGGGACCACAGAGTTCTCCTTTTACATCAGGGACCACAGAGTTCTACTTTTACATTAGGGACCACAGAGTTCTCCTCTTACATCAGGGACCACAGAGTTCTCCTTTTACATCATGGACCACAGAGTTCTCCTTTTACTTCATGGACCACAGAGTTCTCCTTTTACATCATGGACCACAGAGTTCTCCTTTTACTTCATGGACCACAGAGTTCTCCTTTTACATCAGGGACCACAGATTTCTCCTTTTACATCAGGGACCACAGAGTTCTCCTGTACATCAGGGTCCACAGAGTTCTCCTTTTACATCAGGGTCCACAGAGTTCTTCTTTACATCAGGGTCCACAGATTTCTCCTTTTACATCAGGGTCCACAGAGTTCTGCTTTTACATCAGGGTCCACAGAGTTCTCCTTTTACATCAGGGTCCACAGAGTTCTCATTTTACATCAGGGTCCACAGAGTTCTCCTTTTACATCAGGGTCCACAGAGTTCTTCTTTACATCAGGGTCCACAGATTTCTCCTTTTACATCAGGGTCCACAGAGTTCTGCTTTTACATCAGGGTCCACAGAGTTCTCCTTTTACATCAGGGTCCACAGAGTTCTCATTTTACATCAGGGTCCACAGAGTTCTCCTTTTACATCAGGGACCACAGAGTTCTCCTTTTACATCAGGGACCACAGAGTTCTCCTTTTACATCAGGGACCACAGATTTCTCCTTTTACATCAGGGACCACAGATTTCTCCTTTTACATCAGGGACCGCAGAGTTCTCCTGTACATCAGGGTCCACAGAGTTCTCCTTTTACATCATGGACCACAGAGTTCTCCTTTTACATCATGGACCACAGAGTTCTCCTTTTACTTCATGGACCACAGAGTTCTCCTTTTACATCAGGGACCACAGATTTCTCCTTTTACATCAGGGACCACAGAGTTCTCCTGTACATCAGGGTCCACAGAGTTCTCCTTTTACATCAGGGTCCACAGAGTTCTTCTTTACATCAGGGTCCACAGATTTCTCCTTTTACATCAGGGTCCACAGAGTTCTGCTTTTACATCAGGGTCCACAGAGTTCTCCTTTTACATCAGGGTCCACAGAGTTCTCCTTTTACATCAGGGTCCACAGAGTTCTCATTTTACATCAGGGTCCACAGAGTTCTCCTTTTACATCAGGGTCCACAGAGTTCTTCTTTACATCAGGGTCCACAGATTTCTCCTTTTACATCAGGGTCCACAGAGTTCTGCTTTTACATCAGGGTCCACAGAGTTCTCCTTTTACATCAGGGTCCACAGAGTTCTCATTTTACATCAGGGTCCACAGAGTTCTCCTTTTACATCAGGGACCACAGAGTTCTCCTTTTACATCAGGGACCGCAGAGTTCTCATTTTACATCAGGGACCACAGATTTCTCCTTTTACATCAGGGACCACAGATTTCTCCTTTTACATCAGGGACCACAGAGTTCTCCTGTACATCAGGGTCCACAGAGTTCTCCTTTTACATCATGGACCACAGAGTTCTCCTTTTACATCATGGACCACAGAGTTCTCCTTTTACTTCATGGACCACAGAGTTCTCCTTTTACATCAGGGACCACAGATTTCTCCTTTTACATCAGGGACCACAGAATTCTCCTGTACATCAGGGTCCACAGAGTTCTCCTTTTACATCAGGGTCCACAGAGTTCTTCTTTACATCAGGGTCCACAGATTTCTCCTTTTACATCAGGGTCCACAGAGTTCTGCTTTTACATCAGGGTCCACAGAGTTCTCCTTTTACATCAGGGTCCACAGAGTTCTCATTTTACATCAGGGTCCACAGAGCTCTCCTTTTACATCAGGGACCACAGAGTTCTCCTTTTACATCAGGGACCACAGAGTTCTCATTTTACATCAGGGACCACAGATTTCTCCTTTTACATCAGGGACCACAGATTTCTCCTTTTACATCAGGGACCACAGAGTTCTCCTGTACATCAGGGTCCACAGAGTTCTCCTTTTACATCATGGACCACAGAGTTCTCCTTTTACATCATGGACCACAGAGTTCTCCTTTTACATCAGGGACCACAGATTTCTCCTTTTACATCAGGGACCACAGAGTTCTCCTGTACATCAGGGTCCACAGAGTTCTCCTTTTACATCAGGGTCCACAGAGTTCTCCTTTACATCAGGGTCCACAGAGTTCTCCTTTTACATCAGGGTCCACAGAGTTCTGCTTTTACATCAGGGTCCACAGAGTTCTCCTTTTACATCAGGGTCCACAGAGTTCTCATTTTACATCAGGGTCCACAGAGTTCTCCTTTTACATCAGGGACCACAGAGTTCTCCTTTTACATCAGGGACCACAGAGTTCTCCTTTTACATCAGGAACCACAGATTTCTCCTTTTACATCAGGGACCACAGATTTCTCCTTTTACATCAGGGACCACAGAGTTCTCCTGTACATCAGGGTCCACAGAGTTCTCCTTTTACATCAGGGTCCACAGAGTTCTCCTTTTACATCAGGGTCCACAGAGTTCTCCTTTTACATCAGGGTCCACAGAGTTCTCCTTTTACATCAGGGTCCACAGAGTTCTCCTTTTACATCAGGGTCCACAGAGTTCTCCTTTTACATCAGGGTCCACAGAGTTCTCCTTTACATCAGGGTCCACAGAGTTCTCCTTTTACATCAGGGTCCACAGAGTTCTCCTTTTACATCAGGGTCCACAGAGTTCTCATTTTACATCAGGGTCCACAGAGTTCTCCTTTTACATCAGGGTCCACAGAGTTCTCCTTTTACATCAGGGTCCACAGAGTTCTCCTTTTACATCAGGGTCCACAGAGTTCTCCTTTACATCAGGGTCCACAGAGTTCTCCTTTTACATCAGGGTCCACAGAGTTCTCCTTTTACATCAGGGTCCACAGAGTTCTCATTTTACATCAGGGTCCACAGAGTTCTCCTTTTACATCAGGAACCACAGAGTTCTCCTGTACATCAGGGTCCACAGAGTTCTCCTTTTACATCAGGGTCCACAGAGTTCTGCTTTTACATCAGGGTCCACAGAGTTCTCCTTTTACATCAGGAACCACAGAGTTCTCCTGTACATCAGGGTCCACAGAGTTCTCCTTTTACATCAGGGTCCACAGAGTTATCATTTTACATCAGGGTCCACAGAGTTCTCATTTTACATCAGGGTCCACAGAGTTCTCCTTTTACATCAGGGTCCACAGAGTTCTCCTTTGACATCACGGTCCACAAAGTTCTCCTTTTACATCAGGGTCCACAGAGTTCTCCTTTTACATCAGGGTCCACAGAGTTCTCCTTTTATATCAGGGTCCACAGAGTTCTCCTTTTACATCAGGGTCCACAGAGTTCTCCTTTTACATCAGGGTCCACAGAGTTCTAATTTTACATCAGGGTCCACAGAGTTCTCCTTTTACATCAGGGTCCACAGAGTTCTCCTTTTACATCAGGGTCCACAGAGTTCTCCTTTTACATCAGGGTTCACAGAGATCCCCCTTACACTGTAAAGGGTAACCCTGTAGACTCTGATGTAAGGGGGAACTCTGAGGACTCTGGTGTAAGGGGGAATGCTATGGACTCTGATGTAAAGAGGGACTCTTGGAACCCTGATGTATAGGGAAATGCTTGGGACTTTGATATAAGGAGTGACTCCAATGTGAACACAGGGTTCATTCTAACTGCTGCACTCTACATGTTGTTTTGTATGTTACTTACTCCTGACCCCTGTACTCTATACATTATGTTGTGCATTACATAGTCCTGACCCGGGTGTTCACTGTCCCAATAGTTGCTGATTTTATTGAAGTTCTTTTTTAAAGAGTAACTACATGGCATATGAGCTCCACAAACTAAAAACACTATTTAAAGCGGAAGTAAACCCATCCATTTATTTGTTTAAAAAACAGTTACATTCCGGCATGTGCCAGGAATTGGTTGTGCTCTCAAACTGTCAAACCATCCAATGGCTGGAGTCATAACTGTTCACAAGAGCAGCATCATGGCAGTTGTAGATTAAACAGAGGCCAAAATGTCAGCTTCCTTGACTGAAAATAATAGGAGGGTTTACTTCCACTTTAATTTACTTTTAATATTTAAAGTAAACACATCAATTTATCCATGTCTCCACGATTTATCACCTTGAAAAACACTTCCCCAGCATATCTGGCCGGGACCATTATAATCCTAGTCAGGCTCACATTTTAAGCAAGAAACTGCCACTCACCCTAGTCAGTCCTAGTATGGACGTATACATGTAGAAGCCTCAGTCAATACCGATCTTTGGGTCACGCCCCCTGACATGTTTCGCCCCATCCAACAGGGCTTAATAACTCTTTAGCCACTTAAAGTATTGTAGCGCATAATGGAAAAATGTTGGCGTGCAGAGGAAGTGGCGGATGGTAGTGGGGGGGGGGGCAAGTCAATTTCTGAATCAGGGCCCACAGGCTTTAGTCTACGCCTCTGCCTCAAATATCTGTGTGCTAAGTGTACCTTTTTTTTATTCACATAGGGGAGAAAAGACTCGGGACATCTGAGGACACCAGGGACCCCCCACCCCCTAAAGAAAAGCAAATCCCCACACCACATCCAGAAGATGTGGAGGAAGGAGAGGTTTATGAAGTGGGTGAAATAGTGACCACAACAGGTGAGTGTCTGAGACCACAGCTTCAGGTAATAGATGGATGCCTGCATATTTATACTACATGGTGTGTTTTTTTTATTTTAGGTGATGTGGATGTTGTGGAAGAAGAATCTCATTTCACAAGTGCAAGTGCACATGTCCTCATCAGGGAGATCATGGTGTGCAATCGTGATTTACAGAAGATCAAGAAAGACATCAATGAAGTGGAAAAAAGACTCAAAAACATCATTGATGTTTTAGTCTAAAACACCCCAAAAATTCTTCTAGTTTGTTTGTATTTTTATTATTTTCACACATTTTAAATATTTTTTAGAAAGCCAAATATTAAAGATGCACACAGTGCACAGTGCTATCTGCCATCATGGGATATAAAGGTACACATTTTGGGGGTGCAACCCCTTCCTCGCAACTAAAGTAGATGAGAGGAGAGAGTTGCACCCCCGAAACACGTCAATTGATCCCCCATGATGGGGGCTAGCGCATGTTGACATTAGGCGTGGGATCAGGAGGGAAATCCCCATTTTGACTCTCAATTTATGTGCATCTTCAAAATTTGGCTTTCACAGGGGTGACATTAACCCCTCTGATGAAGGCAATATCAACACAGTTTGGACATACTAATGTCTGATATTGCCTTCACTTTGTCAAAGTTGAACTTTGTAAGTTCCTGAGTTGTGTATTCTTTTATGGTTTTAAACATGCCTGTTTTAACACAAAAAAGGCTATTTGTACTGTCAAAAACAAACTGTTATTACTAAAATATGTTGGTTTGTTCAAAATACATTTTCTAACGCACATGTGAATGTGCACAGATTAAAAGGTTTTCTACTTTTCTACTCAACAATGTGTGGCTTCTTCTTTCAATGCTCAATATCATTTTTTGGACTAAGTTGGTGTTTACACTGAAATGGGGGTTATTTACTAAAGGCAAATCCAATTTGCACTACAAGTGCACTCTCACTTTTGCAGTGCACTTGGAGTGCAAAGTGGATTTTCCTTTAGTAAAAACCACAGTGCTTTATAATTTGCCACAACCATGCCATTTTGGTGACTCACCAAAATTCATTCATGGTGCAGAAAATGATGTATATTTTTAACAGTAATGCATTACATACATTAACAACAAAAACAAGGTGTGTGTGTAGCTGACCCACGACATAATAATAGTTTGCTGAAGAAGAGATTGTCGCCTCATGTATCAAATAAATTACTTTTGCACTTTTGAAAAAAATGCCCCCAAAAAAGCCCATTGGAGAACCTAGGAGACAGCTAAAAGAAACACAAGCAGTAAATTAAAGGAAATCTTATTCCAGTTTAACTAAAAAATGTATTTTTAAAATGTTTTTAAAGATTTTCTGGCATATCAATGGCCCCCCTACCCGCAAAGTACTCCATATATTTGTTACGGACCTCGCGGGCGCTTTGGGGGGGCAAGCCAAGATGGCCAGCTTCAAGTGCCATCAGGGTTTGTTCATTAAGTCCGGCCTCAGGCCCAACTGAGGCAACATAGTTCATTGAATTTCTCCTTAAATAGCTGTAGAGAATGCAGCATGCAAGGATTATATGGTTACGTTCATATTCCGCCATGTTGATTTCCGTAAGGAATAGGCGGAACCGACTGGCCATTATCCCGAAAGCATTCTCAACCACTCTTCTAGCTCTGGCCAGCCGGTAGTTAAAAACCCTCTGGTCCAGGGTGAGGGTCCTCATCGGGAACGGCCGCATCAGGTGATCACCCAGCCCAAATGCTTCATCAGCAGCAAAGACAAACGGGAGTCCTTCCTCGTTCTCTTCAGCAAGTGGCAATCCCAAGCCACCATTCTGGAGCTGTGTGTAGAACTCTGGGCGATGACTCCACCATCCGACATCCGGCCATTCTTCCCCACGTCCACATAGAGAAACTCATATGTTGCCGACACCACCGCCAACATCACAATACTATTAAACCCTTTGTAATTATAATAGTATGACCCCGTGTTGGGGGGTGGCAAGTCCCACTGCTGGGCAAACTGGGAAGCCACAGTCTGCCATTCCTGTGGCGTTGAAGGAAACTGTGGAGTCAAACAAGAACAAAAAAGAACTTAGTAATTTTGCACATAAACATTGCAAGCAGATTAGACACAAACATTCTTGGCCAACATCAGTATAACATTTATTTTAAGGAGTATTTAAAGACAAAAATAAAAGGTCCACTTATCAGATTCCTCACCCTTTCTGATGGCCCATTGTAAAAAATTGAGAGGGGGGGTGGAGGTATTTTTGGGACAGGTAACCCTCTCCACTTCATTGAGAGCTGAATGCATAAATAATGTGTTTTACTTTAACCAGCCCATCCTTACACTATTGGCAGCCCACTGGACAGGTAAGAAGTGTCATAATACAAAAATATAAATACACACTGTACAAATTGAAGCAATTTTTTACATTCTGCAATTACCTATCAAGATAATAGGAGAACAAAACTTTAAACAGTACCATTTGAAAGTATTCTGGCAGGCCCTTTTACTACATACTTTGGGGAATTCATACAGAAATCTGACCACAAAAGAGGTAGGTATAGTGTGTATGGGTCTGGCAAAGTCAGCAGATAGAGGATTGGTATCGATTGACTTAGCGGTTGGGGGGAGGGAGGGTTCCAAATGATTTTGTGACCCAAAAATAAGCCTCTGGCACTCTGCATGAATTTAAGGACACAAATAACATTTGTACATATTTTAGGGGGTGTTTAGGGTAAAGCACTACAATAGAGCTGACAAAATACATTGTTACGTGACTAGGCTAGGTGTGTATGGGCCCAGGATAGCTGGGGAGGTTAGTGAAGGCAAATATGCATGAAGGACAAAAAAGGAAGTTTAAAAAATTTAAGCATGCATGAGAACAATGGGGACATTCACAGCATATTACAATCATGGTAATTAGGGAATGATGAAAGAAATACAATACATTAGCAAACATTAAATACATATAATGTGATGCTAAAGGATAAAACTTACCCTAATAAAGTCCTTCTGCAGGACCTGAATGATGGCAGAAGAGGTCTCTGGAATAATGATCCCCAGAGCCTGGGGGGAGATGCCTGTCGAGAACTTGATGTCCTGCAGACTTCTCCCTGTCGCCAAGTACCGCAACGTGATGACTAGCCTCTGCTCGGAAATGATGGCTTGCCACTTGGTAATATAAGGGGACAGCAAAGCCAACAGATGATGAAAAACGGGGTCCGTCATCCGGAGATAATTCCTGAAATCATCAGGATTATTCTCACAGATCTCCCGCAGCAAAGGCATATGAGAGAATTGGTCACGCTGGAGTAACCAATTCTTGGTCCATGAACTCCTCCCCGCCCTGTTCATGGACTAAACTTGGGTCAAAGTAAGAACCCCAACACCAAGCCCCTGCACAGCACGAACTCTACGGCGAGTACGTACCCGCAACATGGCTTCAAAATGGTTGGCTGGTTAGAACGAACTAACAGAATGCACTGAAAATCAGAAAGAACCTGAGAAGAGCGAGCTGAAAATCAGAAACGAGCGGACAAGAACGCACTGAAGATCAAATACGTACTATAATAATACACACTGAAAAACAAATGCGAACTGACTACACGCATTGAAAACCAGATACGAACCCACAAGCACAAACTGAAGAGCAGTAACGATCGATAAAGAGGCCGAAAAGAGGCTGAAAAGCGCAAATCGTCTCTCACCAAACTTCTACTAATATGAGATTAGCAGAAGGAGCCCAAAGGGTGGTGCACTGGCTATTGAATTTCCCTTTTCTAGTGCCGTTGTACGTGTTGTACGTCACCGCGTTCTTGACGTTCGGAATTTCCAACAAGATTTGTGTGACTGTGTGTATGCAAGACAAGTTTAAACCAACAACCGTCGGAAAAAAAACATGAATTTTGTTGTCGGAATGTGCGATCGTGTATACACGGAATTACTCGGGTGAACCTTGTCAAATACCTGAAACAGGCGCTGTTGGGCTGTAAGGTGGAGCCAGCAATCCCAGGGATGTCTCATAGCATTTATATCGGCAAAAATTATTGTTATTGCAAAATCTTGAAAATTATGATTAATGAGCGCATGACAGCGATCTTGAATGACAAAATGCAGATGTTTGAGAAAGTCTGGGATTCATGGGTCAGGTATCTGACTGGTGATCTTCGATCTATACCCGTTTAGATCGGTTTCAGGGTGGTGGGGGTCGGAGCGTGAGGTCCTTTCCTACTTTTTCCTTTCAACATTTATTTTCTTTCTTTTGCCTCTTTTTTGTTTTGGTCTTTGCTGTAGTCTTATAAGGGTTTTCTGGCCTATTCCCTTTAAACCCTGATCAGTGATTACCCCATTAGGGTGAAATCTGATTTCAGGGTGACTAGGGATGTGCTATTCTCTTTATGAAGGTGTAGACCCCTTTCACTAAGGTATACAGTAGATCCAAAGCACATTTGAAATCTACTATGAGTTGTGAGCTGACTTTTAATTTGAATTTGCAATATGTAGAAGCTCTATCTTTAACTGTATATGAAGACTGAGATGCATTTTGTTAATAGGACATGTGGAGTACTAAACGAGCATTGGGGCTACCCCATAACGACACTGATAATGCAATCTATATTGACAGTAAAGATCTATACTTGGAAGAAAGAAGAATATACTTGGGTATATTTTCCTGCCTATAAAAAGCTTGGATATCCACCTATTTAGTATATATTTTATACTGTATATGTTCTTTATAAACCTTTTTGTATTCTCTTTTGTGAAAACTATAATAAAAATATTGAAACAGAAAAACAGTTACATGTTCCAGAGAGAATAGAGCATATATAACCACGAGGAAGTTCCATCTTACAGCAATGTCACAACAGCACATATTATTAAATCCACAATACTAGCAGTACAGCACCAGTCTACAATGATAACCCGAGACATTATAGCATTACAGAAATTTGCAAAGTGGGGGTTGGTTCATAGTAGTCTATCCAAAATAAATAAACTGGAGACAGCCCTGGCATATCCAGCCAAGGGGACCATAATATATCAAATTTGCTAGGGCGTCCTCTGTGTTAAAATATACTTTTAAGGCGTAGCGTATCACGCATTTGGGTAATCCACTCCTTCAGCGAGGGTGGGTCAGCTGATTTCCAATGTCTAAGGCCCCATTCACACCTGGAGGAGAAAAAATTAATTAATTAATAATAATGAATTATTTTCTATGGGGATGGTTCACATCTCCACTCCAAGTCATCTGAAGCCAAATGCCTGAAGCTCAAAAAAGTTTTGGAGCTTTTTTTGTAGCTTGAATCGGACAGAGACTTGAGCATTCTTGTCGCATTTTTATTCTCATAGAAATGTTTAATGGAAACATGCTTTTTACGCATTTTGTGCGCAGTTGCGTGTTTTGTTGCACATATTTGCACAATTTTCTACTTAAATGAAAAAAAAAAACAGTAATATATGAATAATGTAAAATAAATACACAAATAACAAAAATCATCATAAATTAATAATAAATAAATGAATAATATGTAATAATACATAAATAAATAACCCCTAACCTTAAAAAAAGGAATAAAATAAATTAATAATAATATACTAAACACCCAAATAAAAAAATAAATTACTGTTCCTATAATAATAATAATTATAATAATAATAATGTATTTATTTATTTTGTGTTAAGTTGTGTGTTTAGTTATTTATTATTATTATTATTTTATTTCATTTTTTTAAGGGTTAGGGGTTAAGGTTAGGGGTTCATTATTTATTTATTTATTATTACTTAGTATTAATTAAATTATTATTTATTTATTATTTTGATTTATTTGTGTATTTATTTTACATTTATTTATTATTATTATTATTATTATTATTATTATTATTAATAGTAGTAATAGTATTAACACCCTAACAAAAAAGCAAAAAACCCTAATCCCCTAACCTACCCTTAACTCTAACCAAAAAAAAAAAAAACGCAGAGGTGATCAAATACCACCAAAAGAAAGCTCTATTTGTGGGGAAAAAAATTATAAAAATTTCATCTGGGGACAGTGTTGCATGACCGCGCAATTGTCATTCAAAATGTTACAGAGCTGAAAGCTGAAAATTGGCCTGGGCAGGAAGGGGGTGAAAATGCCCTGTATTGAAGTGGTTAAGGACACTTTTTTGGTAAAGATGTAGGGTCTCCTATTATTTTCTAAGAATAAAAATATATTTTCTTTCTTCTAGCTGACCCATGAGCTGGAGAAGAAAGTTTCAGAGCTAAAAATGCAAAAAGAAGAGGAAATCAGGTATACGTTATATGCAGTGCTTGTGGTCTTATGTTTTTGATTTTTTGATACATTTTATTCTTATTTCACTTCGAGGTGTGGAACTGACTTGTTTCATTGACTGTCAATATTGAAAGTGTTGTAAGCAAGCAAGTAGAACTCTAAGCTGCTTTCCACAAGAAAAGCAAAATGACTCCTTTCATTTGAATAGCATGGCCAAAGTTTACTGCTGGGCTTTCTGTGTAGAAGGCCCAGAATGCTCTGAAAAATTGGTGTCATGGGTGCAACCTGTATTTGATACAATAAACTGGCGTAAAAAAACATTATGGTTCGAAGAAAAAAAAATGTTGTTATTTATAGCAAATCAGCTTCTTCTCTCACCATAATCCTGTAATTTTGTTAACCGAAGGCACAATATGTTATTGTATTTGATTTAAGGATTCTCCAGGAGGAGCATGCCACCAAGCTGTTTGCTCTTAAACAAGAAGACAATGCTAAACTATCACAAGAGAAGGAAGATGCTGAAAGCAGATATGGTAATTAACAGCTGTCTTATTAAGTATATTTAATATAAGGGGGTTTTCAAAACTGGGGGCTCAGTAATTCAGTAATGATTTTAGATAAACTTTGATAAAAGCCTTTACTTTCAGGCTTTAGGCTTTCAGGCTTTAGACTAAGGCCTCTTTCACACGAGGGATCCGTATGTCCGTTTTTCCGTTCTTCCGTTTTTGGATGAAAAACAGACATACATGTATCCCTATGGAGCGTCGGATGTCAGCGGTGACATGTCCGCTGACATCCGACCCGCTCCGATCGGAAAAGTGTAACGGAGGAAAATCCTACTTTTCCATCTGTTTTCGGATCAGATCGGGAGACGACGGACACTACGGTCCGTCATCACCCGATCCCTCATACGGGAGAGCAGCGCTCTGACAGGTCCGTCGCTGCACAGTGTGCAGCGATGGACCTGTCATCTTCCTGCTCAGCGGGGATCCGTGGAGTGATCCCCGCTGAGCAAGCGGGTGTTCACGGGGCGGATCGTCACTGATCCGCCCTGTGTGAAAGAACCCTAAGCCAACAGGCCACAGTCTCAAAAGGGCAGTAAGATCCTACTGCCCTCAATTAGGTCTCTCAGAAACATACCTTGGGTGGGCATAGCATCTTAGGGGATTAACATTATAATTCATCATCACATACAACTTGTGCTAAATAAAAACTGTCAAGCATGAAAATGGTTGCATTTGTTTATGACTTTTGAATATTTTTGCTGTTTTGCTCACTTATAACTATTTGTAGATTTAAATTGCTCTAGTGTGCCTAAAGTGTTTGTAAACCCTAACAATGAACTTCTCTTTTTTTCCTCCACATTGCCCTGTTTAAGTGTTTGTTACCCCAACATTTCATATTCCTGATATGTGTCTGCTGTACCATGTACTTGTATAAAAAAAGAAATCCTGTTCTCTTGTATTGCTTCCTTTGTGTGAAATCCCTGGTGTTCCTGCAAACCCCTCTGGTTTACCATTAAAAACTGACCACACTAAGCAGGAGAACAAACTGTGGTCAGTTCTCTAGCTATGCTGGAAACTCAGTGTGCTCTCCTCCAATGATAAGACTTGTCCTGACACACCCCCCCGCACAGCTTTTCACTTGGAAGCTCAGTGTGCTGTTGCTTCTCCTCCCCCCCAGTTCGTATGCAGCTGAAAACAGAGGGAAAGTGATCAGTTATAAAAAAAAGGGGGATAAAGGGGTATTTTAAGAGTACTTTCACACTGGGACAGTGCTGACGTTAGCGGTTTTAGCAGAGCTTTTCGGCCGCTAGTGGGGCGCTTTTAACCCCCACTAGCGGCCGAAGAAAGGGTTAATAGCGCCCGTGTTGCAGCGCTGCTGAAGTGCTTTGCAGGCGCTTCGGCTGCGCTGCCTATTTATTTCAATGGGCAGGGAATTTTGGGAGTGGTGTATACACCACTCCCGCACCGCCCCAAAGATGCTGCTTGCAGGACTTTTTTTCCCATCCTGCAAGCGCACCGCCCCAGTGTGAAAGAACTCAGGCTTTCACACTGGGGTGGCTTGAGAGGCGCTTTTCAGGTGCTTTACAGGCGCTATTTTTAGCGCTAAAACGCCTGAAAAGTACCCCAGTGTAAAAGGGATCTTAATGTTTTTTTTTATATCTATACACAAATGTTTTGCCTTTCATTTCCATTTTAAACTGAATAGGTTGTTTTACAAGGCGATCGTTTACAATCACTTTAAGTAAACTAAGGAGAGTGTTTTGTTATATCTTTTTGATAGTTGCGAAAAATACATTTTGATCATGTCAGAAATTCAGAGCTGTACTGTGTGCAGTGTTTTTTGTAGCCTATATAGTTTTGATCTCTGGACCACAAAATTATTAGCCTTTATGTTGTGGAGATGTGAAAGTGGGTAACTCTGAGTAGTTTAACAAAAGAAAACTGGGCAGGGCTGGCACTATTTAGCTCACATAAAATGCTGTGTGTTCTCAGATCACAACAGGAATTAGAAGCTGAGTACATTTCCAGATTAATGGGGAATTTTTTTTTACTTGCAGGGTCTTTAATCACTTCAATACAGGGCATTTTCACCCCCTTCCTGCCCAGGCGAATTTTCAGCGCTGTAACATTTTGAATGACAATTGCGCGGTCATGCAACACTGTACCCAAATGACATTTTTATCATTTTTCCCCACAAATAGAACTTTCTTTTGGTGGTATTTGATCACCTCTGTGTTTTTTTTTTTTGCACTATAAACAAAAAAAGAGCATCAAGTTTGGAAAAAACACAATATTTTTTACTTTTTGCTATAATAAATATCCCCATTTAAAAAAAAAAGAATTTTTTCCTCGGTTTAGGCCAGTATGTATTCTTCTACAAATTTTTGGTAAAAAAATCGCAATAAGCGTGTATTGATTGGTTTGCACAAAAGTTATAGTGCCTACAAAATAGGTTATTGATTTATGGCATGTTTATTATTATTTTTTTTTTTTTACTAGTTATGGCGGTGATCTGCAAATTTTTATCGTGACTATGACATTGCGGCAGACAGATCATACACTTTTGACAGTATTTTGAGACCACTGACATTTATACAGCGATCAGTGCTATAAAAATGGGAAGGAATTAACACTAGAGAGTGATCAAGGGGTTAAATATGTTACCTAGTTAGTGATTTTAACTGTGAGGGGATGGGACTTTACACACACAGATCCACGTTCCTGCTCTGTCACGAGCATTTGAGGGCACCCAGTGGACATAGTGGCCGCCGGGCACATGCATTGGCTCCTCGGTGACATGGCGGGCGCACACGCGTGCCCCCTATATCCCCGGAAATCAATTATGTCATATGACGCCCACCCAGGATGGGAGATTCCACCTTCGGACGTCATATGTCAATGGGCTGTGAAGTGGTTAAAGGGATAAAACATAGGAAAATGTGCATGCAACTTTGTCCTCACATACACTTTTATATACTGTGTGTATATATATATATATATATATATATATATATATATATATATATATATATACAGTGGGGACGGAAAGTATTCGGACCCTCTTCAATTTTTAACTCTTTGTTATATTGCAGCCATTTGCTAAAATCATTTAAGTTCATTTTTTTCCTGATTAATGTAAACACAGCACCCCATATTGACAGAAAAACACAGAATTGTTGAAATTTTTGCAGATTTGTTATGCTGTGTGTAATTAATGAGGAAAAAAATGAACTTAAATGATTTTAGCAAATAGCTGCAATATAACAAAGAGTGAAAAACTTAAGGGGGTCTGAATACTTTCCGTCCCCACTGTGTGTGTGTGTGTGTGTGTGTGTGTGTGTGTGTGTATATATATATATATATATATATATATATATATATATATATATATATATAAACATTATCGATTTTTAAGTGCAGTTTAAAGGTTTAAAGGTAAAACTTTTATTACAATGGCTGGCTACAGATGGGCAAGAATCTTCATATGAGCAATGAGTGGGGAGACATTTGGTTAAGTACATCCTGCATTCTAGGTTAAAAGATAGGTGGATCAGTTCCATGAAACAGGAATATTTAAAGTGAGAAAATGTTGTGATTGATAAATATAACGTTGTGCTCAGAAGTATTTTTAAATGTACCTAAATTAACTCTGGTGCAGCCCAGCAATCAGGGAGCCTGGCCATGCTCAGTGGAAAGGCATCTACTTTATGACATAGGCCTTTGGATTCTGGGTTAAAGGTTCCTCTGTGTCTGTCTTTTTTGACTGCTGTTGCTGCCAGAGGGGGACAGGTGGCTTACCAGAGCACCAAAAACAGAAACCTTTCTGCACCGAGGCATGTTCTCTAAACTTATTATGTACATTTACACATTGGTGACTAGTGTGGTTCCCATATGGAATGTCTGATGCAGCTTAACCACTTGCCTGCTGGGCACTTTTTCCCCACTTTCTGCCCAGCTTTCAGTGCTGTCGGACTTTCAATGACAATTGCGCGGTCACGCAACACTGTACCCAAACAATTATCATGTTTTTCACACAAATAAAGCTTTCTTTTGGTGGTATTTAATCACCACTGGGTTTTTTAGACCGAAAAATTTTGAAAAACAAAACAAACTTTTTCATAGTTTGTTATAAAATTTTGCAAACAGGTACATTTTTCCTTCACTGATGTGCGATGATAAGGCTGCACTGATAGGCAATAATAGGCTGCACTGATGGTCACTGATGAGGTGGCATTGATGGCTACTGATAGGCTGCACTGATGGGTGCTGCTGAGGTGGCACTGTTGAGGCGGCACTGATGATGAGGCACTGATGGGCACAGGTGGCAGCACTGGTGGGCACTGTTGGGACTGCACTGATAATCAGAACACTGATAATCAGTGCCCTGATTATCAATGTACATGTCCCTTTTAGAGAAGCTGGTTATCGGCTCTTCTCCTCTCCTCATGCTGTCAGCATGAGGAAAGGAGTAAAAAAAATAAAAACCATAAAGTGATCCCGTGCTACAGCAAACAAATTAAGTGATAATAAATTAATATATATATCCACTAAATACACTGAGTGTATCTAAAGTGTCTAAAGAGATAATACATAAGTGAACCTAACATATTTCTTATAAATTAAAAGACACGCAAATGTAAAAATAAATAGATCAATCCCAGGGCATGACAAAGAGAGTAATAATAGTCTCTTAATCTGATGTTCAAAAAGTCATATGTACTCTTGAAAAAATAACTAAAAGAAGGAATCCTGCATAAATCGTTCCAGTAAAAGACAGTGGGCAGGGAGAGATAAATATCCAAAGAATGAGCTCACAGAGCGCTCACCTTCACAACGTAATAAATCAGCATGTAATAGAGGGAGTTAGTTCCGTTGTTCCAACCTTGACCACCAGGGGGGCCTGCTGTTCCACTCTAAATACGACCGCCTTCCCAAACGTGATAGATCAGCATGCAATAAAGGGGATCAGTTCCGTTGTTCCAACCTTGACCACCAGGGGGTCCTCTGTTCCACCTAAGCCAGACTTCCCATCAGAGTCCTCATCCGACCTCGTCACCTCCGCTCGGGGGGGATCCCCTGATGAAGTCACGTGATGACGTAACGCGTAGGGTGTGGCCAGAGGTTGAAGTGCACCGGAAGTGACGTGAGAGTGGCGTTCAGACGCCTTGTTTGCTGATACATGTGTTTGCTGATACATGCTTATTTTTAACATTGCAGTTTAAGAGTCCAGCTTTAGTATTAAAATAAACCTTTATGCTTTAACTTGCTACACTATTGGAGCTCTCTTTTTCTCCCACCTTTACCTTTCACCCTCGTCTCCCCCCCCGCCCCCGAGCGGAGGTGACGAGGTCGGATGAGGACTCTGATGGGAAGTCTGGCTTAGGTGGAACAGAGGACCCCCTGGTGGTCAAGGTTGGAACAACGGAACTGATCCCCTTTATTGCATGCTGATCTATCACGTTTGGGAAGGTGGTCGTATTTAGAGTGGAACAGCAGGACCCCCTGGTGGTCAAGGTTGGAACAACGGAACTAACTCCCTCTATTACATGCTTATTTATTACGTTGTGAAGGTGAGGGCTCTGTGAGCTCATTCTTTGGATATTTATCTCTCCCTGCCCACTGTGTTTTAATGGAACGATTTATACAGGATTCCTTCTTTTAGTTATTTTTTCAAGAGTACATATGACTTTTTGAACATCAGATTAAGAGACTATTATTACTCTCTTGGTCATGCCCTGGGATTGATCTATTTATTTTTACATTTGCGTGTCTTTTAATTTATAAGAAATATTTTAGGTTCACTTATGTATTATCTCTTAAGACACTTTAGATACACTCAGTGTATTTAGTGGATATATATATTAATTTATTATCACTTAATTTGTTTGCTGTAGCGCGGGATCACTTTATGGTTTTTATTTATTGAGAGTGAACTGTGACACACTTTAGGTTCTGCTGCAGACAGCTTATATTAGATTGCACTATATGCACTTTATTCACTAATTAGTCACTGTTTATTTACCATTTGGTTTTAGTAATTTGCATACAGCACTTTTTAGTGGCGCGAAGGCTCTTTTCACAATGAGGAAAGGAGTGCCAATAACCGCCTTCTGTTTACATCCGTGATCAGCTGTGATTGGACACACCTGAGCATATGGCAAAGAACTGCTGATTGGCTCTTTAACTCAATCTGTGATCAACAGTGGCTGGAGGACACTGTGATCACAGAGCACACCGCCCACACCCCTCAGCGGACAAGATCACGGTCATATGACACGTTGTGTTAAATGTATTAGCATATTTAGATACACTAACAAATTGAAGCCAAACTCCAGCTCACAGCTCCAGCTCACACTTTATAATCAGTTACAGCATCCGTTTTTTTGTCTTTTGAGATAAAGGTTTTGTACTAATAAATAAAAGCTGATCATTTTAATCACCTCTGCCAGTGTTAAGTGTTTTGTCTCATCCATGTAAACTAATACATTCTGCCAGAGAGCCTGAGCTTCTGAAAAACAACAGACTTGCTGGCTGGATCACCAGATGAAAATAAAAGAAAGAAAACTTAAAAAAGGAAACTAATGCAGCCATCACATCTAATGCCGCGTATACACGAGCGGAATTTCTGGCAGAAAAAGTCCGATGGGAGCTTTTCATCATATATTCCGACCGTGTGTATGCCCCATCAGACTTTTTCCATCGAAAATTCAGACGGACTTGTTCTATATTTTTCCGACGGAACAAATTGCTATCGGAAAAAATGCTTGTCTGTATGCTGTTCCGACGAGATTAGCAGAAGGAGCCCAAAGGGTGGCGCACTGGCTATTGAACTTCCTTTTTCTAGTGCCGTCATACGTGTTGGACTTTGGTGTGACCGTGTGTATGCAAGACAGCTTGAGTGGAATTCCGTCAGAAAAACCTTCAGAGTTTATTCCGACGGCAAAACCGCTCGTGTGTACGCGCCATTAGGCTTGGTTACCTGATATGTAAAAAATGTTTGCTTTTGGGTTTAATACTGCTTTAAAAGCCACATTGACTGCAAATGTATGCATTTTCCCTTAGCGTGTGCATCATACTTGATGAGTTACAACTTTTGTCCAAAGGTTTGATAAAGTGCAACATTATTGTTAATTTTATGTTGTCACAATTCTATTGTTTTTCTATAGAGGAGCTGCGGAAAGAACTAGAACTAGTGAAAAGCTCTTTTAAGACTTATCAGGTAAAATTAAGCACTGTTTTTAATCCAGGTTCACTAGTTTACATATGAAAGGGCTTAGTAAACTCATTTTATGTAGATAAAGAATCATTCCACCTGGCCAATAAATTTGTGTCACAAATTAATGTACCATACAGTATACTAGTTGCAATTATATGCAATCTGTTTCCTTGCAGAATGTTTATATTTGATTGAAATATTCATTTAATTGTTCTATAGTACAGTCATCACACTTGCATGATTTACTTTGGAAAAGCAGATCATTAGTGCACTTTTCCCTGAAATAAAAAAATGTACAGTGATTCCTCAGTTTGCGAGTAACATGGTAACCAAGCGTTTCGCAAGACGAGCTATATATTTTTTAAAATCCTGACTTGATTTGCGAACGCTGTCTCACAAGACGAGCAGGACTCAAGCCGCTTGTGTATATATTACCGTATGTGCCCAGAGGTCAGGGGGTGCTGGTGGCTCCCAGCGCTTCCTGCAGAACCCGGAGACGCTCGGAGACGCTTAGAGACACTCAGACACTCCCAGCTGGGTGGGGCGGGCGCAAAGTGCGTCGGAGCATCCGAAAGTGTCAACAGTGCCCGAGTGTCCCCTAGCATCACAAGCGCCCCCCGCACCTCTGGCCACATACAGCACTGCATACACCAGCGCCCTCGCACCATTGGCCACATACAGTACTGCATACACCAGCGCCCTCGCACCTCTGGCCACATACAGTACTGCATACACCAGCGCCCTCGCACCTCTGGCCACATACAGTACTGCATACACCAGCAGTGGTTGTGGAACAAATCATCTGAGTTTCCATTATTTCTTATGGGGAAACCTGCTTTGATATACGAGTGCTTTGGATTACAAGTATGCTTCTGGAACTAATTATGCTCGTAATCCAAGGTATTACTGTATTTCATTTTCTGCCAAGATATATAATACAGTATATATTATTAGAGTATAATGTCTCAAGATCTTACAGGTCCCCTCTGCTGTTTGGTCTATGGTATCTCAGTGTGTTACTGCGATGTATAATTAAACATAAAAATGATGATTATTTTGCTGCAGGAGAGCCTGTCAGAGGAGGTGAATGAGGAATGGCTGAGGAAGGAGGCCACGTGGAAAGATTCAAGTGAAGAACAAAAGTCGATGGAACTGTCAAAGCAAAGTAAAATCAACTTATATACTTGCATAGGCTTGCTTTGCTGAGTGAAATGATTGAAAATAACTACAAAAGTAACACCTTCTCGTAAATTATTTAAGAGCAGTTTATGCCTTACAATGTGGTTATAAACACTTGCTAAGCATGTCCATTTCTCCCATGTTGCCTGAAAAACAGAGACACTGCATGCTGTTGTGCATAAAACTTCCACGTGAATGTGACCTCAATAATTCTTTGTCCTATCTTATTGATGTGTGTCAACACTTGTGAACATTTGAATATGCATGGTATTCTAGGAGCCACAATCACAAATACAATTCTGCAGATATAAAAATAAGTACTTGACACAATAATCACTGTATACCTTGTTTTATTGTTAGATCCATTAACCTGCTTTGCAGTCTGGGGTCTGCCTATATGAGAACAACAGATACTGTTCAGTCTATAATGATAAAGAACACCTCCAATACTCCTGCTAGCCAGAGACCATGTGATCTAAGTTGCCTAGGCTTAAGTAACTTGAGGGATCCTCAGTTTTTTTTTTTAATTTATGACAAGCAGAAAGTACTTTTCTACTCCCACTGTTTTTTTTTTTTGTTCATGTACAGTGTGAAGTTTAATGATTTATAAGAAAATTGGAAGTTAGAAATTAGTGGGAACCCTGTCTAAGCACTGCTTTCTTATGACTGGCAGATATGCTTAGATTAGAACAGGGAATTGTAAACCTTTAGCTGGTGCTGGAAATTGGCAATAGGCTGGACAGGGGTGTTACAGCAGACATCTAGATCAGTGGTTTCCAAACTACAGCCAGCAGGCCAGATGCAAACCTTTGCTTGGCTTTATCTGGTCTTTCGGACACTGTAGATCTTCCCAAAAGCTCAAAAGCTACCAACACCTGTAACCTAGATCCTGGATCCTCTATTATTATAGGGTCATCAACATTACAGCATGCTCCAGCCCATCCATGTCAGAACCTAATTGGAAACATGCTACATAACGGGGATCTGCAATTAGCGGACCTCCAGCTGTTGCAAAACTACAAGTCCCATCATGCCTCTGCCTCTGGGTGTCATGCTTGTGGCTGTCAGAGTCTTGCTATGCCTCATGGGATTTGTAGTTCTGCAGCAGCTGGAGGTCCGCTAATTGCGTATCCCTGCTATATAATCTATTGGTTGTAAACCACTGCGGATAAAATGGCTGTTAAAAATGTGTCTTTCTTGTACACAACATAAACCTTATGACTGAAATAAAAAAAAAATTAAAAAAATGTTTCTCCACAGGGCAGTCACTGCTGGATATGTTTGAGATACAGAAAAAGGAAATACAGAAAAGAGCCTTGGAAGAACAAGCCATGATACAACAAAGCCATGAAGCACAGATTGAAGTAAGCTGTGTGGAGCAGAACAATAAAGTGCAACATTTAAATCTAAAATCTAATAGATCACAACAGTTACATACTGTCTATTAGATTCATTGCCAGGCACACTGCAAAGCTAGTGCAGACAATGTAAGGGGCAGGAGCGGCAGGCAAAAACAGGTACAGCTGTACAACTTAAATCATGGGTAAATGCACAGCACATACAGTGGGGCAAAAAAGTATTTAGTCAGCCACCAATTGTGCAAATTCTCCCACTTAAAAAGATGAGAGAGGCCTATAATTGTCATCATAGGTATACCTCAACTATGAGAGACAAAATGTGGAAACAAATCCAGACAATCACATTGTCTGATTTTTGAAAGAATTTATTTGCAAATTATGGTGGAAAATAAGTATTTGGTCACCTACAAACAAGCAAGATTTCTGGCTCTTACGGACCTGTATATTCTTCTTTAAGAGGCTCCTCTATCCTCCACTCCTTGGCACCTGTTTGAACTTGTTATCAGTATAAAAGACACCTGTCCACAACCTCAAACAGTCACACTCCAAACTCCACTATGGTGTGGAGAGCTGTCGAAGGACACAATAAACAAAATTGTAGACCTGCACCAGGCTGGGAAGACTGAATTTGCAATAGGCAAGCAGCTTGGTGTGAAGAAATCAACTGTGGGAGCAATAATTAGAAAATGGAAGACATACAAGACCACTGATAATCTCCCTCATCTGGGGCTCCATGCAAGATCTCACCCTGTGGGGTCAAAAAGATCACAAGAACGGTGAGCAAAAATCCCAGAACCACATTGGGGGACCTAGTGAATGACCTGCAGAGAGCTGGGACCAACGTAACAAAGGCTACCATCAGTAACACACTATGCCGCCAGGCACTCAGATCCTGCAGTGCCAGACGTGTCCCCCTGCTTAAGCCAGTACATGTCCGGGCCCGTCTGAGGTTTGCTAGAGAGTATTTGGATGATCCAGAAGAGGACTGGGAGAATGTCATATGGTCAGATGAAACCAAAGTAGAACTGTTTGGTAGAAACACAACTCGTCGTGTTTGGAGGAGAGAGAAAGCTGAGTTGCAACCAAAGAACACCATACCTACTGTGAAGCATGGGGGTGGCAACATCATGCTTTGGGGCTGTTTCTCTGCAAAGGGAACAGGATGACTGATCGGGGGAAAAGAAAGAATGAATGGGACCATGTATCGTGAGATTTTGAGTGAAAACCTCCTCCCATCAGCAAGGGCATTGAAGATGAAACGTGGCTGGGTCTTTCAGCATGACAATGATCCCAAACACACCGCCCGGGCAACGAAGGAATGGCTTTGTAAGAAGCATTTCAAGGTCCTGGAGTGGCCTAGCCAGTCTCCAGATCTCAACCCCATAGAAAACCTTTGGAGGGAGTTGAAAGTCCGTGTTGCCCAGCGACAGCCCCAAAACATCACTGCATGGAGGAATGGACCAACATACCAGCAACAGTGTGACAACCTTGTGAAGACTTACAGAAAACGTTTGACCTCTGTCTTTGCCAACAAAGGATATATAACAAAGTATTGAGATGAACTTTTGATATTGACCAAATACTTATTTTCCACCATAATTTGCAAATAAATTCTTTCAAAAATCAGACAATGTGATTGTCTGGATTTGGTTCCACATTTTGTCTCTCATAGTTGATGACAATTACAGGCCTCTCTCATCTTTGTAAGTGGGAGAACTTGCTCAATTGGTGGCTGACTAAATACTTTTTGCCCCACTGTACTGGTGTCCGTTTATGAAGCAAAAAAATTCACTGCTTCATTCTCCGGCATTCTCAGAAGAGATCGTTTTCCTCTGCATGTCAGTTTATGAAGCTTTGTAGATCGCTTCTCCCGTGGAGCAGTGAAGCGATCTACAAACACTTTAAACAGTGGAGAACGGCCCCTGATACTGGAATCTCATGAGACTTTACGAGATTATAGTACCATATGTAGCACTAAGTCATGGTGGAGCTGCTGATTTAAAGCGGGATGTTACCGTCACCTTTTTTTACCTGTAATTTCACCAGTACCGGGTTTAGGGTCCCGTTGAGCTTATTATCAGACAGTGTAGGCACCAGTCACTTGAGTATTTTTTCCAATGCTTTAATGGGAGATAACTGGAAGAAGTAGCAGGAAAGAGGTAGAAGAAGAGTTGCAGGGAAGTTCAAATACCTTTTCTTGGTGTAGCACTAAGGAATTTAAATCTTAGGGATGAATATACTTTCCTTTCAGGGTTGAATCTTTGCCCGCCCGGATAGGTCTCTCTCACCAACCTAGCAGCCGGTACGCAGCACGAACAAAAAGTCTCTGCCACAGACTTGGGTGAAATAAAACCTGTACGATCCTCTGCCACAGGATGTAGTGGTTTTCGATGAACAGCAAACACAGTACCAGAACCTTTAAGCCGACCCGGCAGTACTTGTACGGTAGGGTAGTTTAGGATACGTCCTCCAATCGAGTAACCAGGCCCTTCTTAAGACCAGCCTTGCATGGTCCCTTCCAAGATGGGTCCTCCCCTGGATCTTCCCGATTGTCCGGCTTCTTCCCACAGGACAGACAGCACAGGACCATCCCAGCGATAGCAGGCCCCAGACAGGCTTCTGGGTCTACCCGCCCGGCTGTAGCAACGCAACCCTCCAGGTTGAAGGGCTACGAGGTAGAACTCACCGACACATACCTCTAGGCCAGGAGGGCCATGAGGCGAAAGAGCCTCTCAAAACATGGCGTCTGTTCCATAAATACCCTCTCCCAGAATGCAACTTGGAGGACCACCTCCGCCGAGTTATCTCCGGGACAGAAGAGCACTCATACACTTCAGCATGTTGCCTTTCCAACACCGACCCATGGTGACAACGACACCCACAGGCACAGTGTGAAACTACACGCAACACAGCCAAACTGGAACAGAGGCTAAATCTGACAATAAATTAAATCTGAACTATGTACAGAACAGATGACCCACTAAATTTACCTATAAGCGGTAGATTGAAAAATCTACCAGCGCTATATACTCCACCCACTACAATAGACGTTGTCCTCAATGTCTGTCAAAATATAACTCTCAAGCCTGAGAGTAGGTATTTGAACTTAAAACTTGGATGAGAAAGAAGAAAAGACAGTATAGAAATGTCACGGTTTTAACATTTATACAACGACATATTCACATCAGCAAAAGAAATCACATTAGACATGTTACAAAACCCCACTATCTACCTAGCTGAAAAGCCTAAGAGCTTGATAGGAGATCTGATTGCTCCTGAAAGAAACAAAGTTAGACACACACATAAAAAAATATACAGTATCATCACTAAACAATTCAGGAGCAAAGCCTCATTCCAACAAAAGAATGACACTCTCTTCCCACATATTTTCCTTTTAATGGAAATGAACTAAAGTAACTTGAACAGTCCATCCCTGTCTCTGGGCAAATTATATCCTTTCGATAAAGGAAATCCAGCTAGCAAAAAGTCTTTGAATTTGAAAGCTCTGAGGTGAATAACATTTCTTGACCACGGAGATCTCTAAACACTGACACTATCTGGCTATATACCCCTTTTTTTTTTTTTAAAGGAGAATAGAAGACAACAGTTCTTTTGCATAATCACCAATAAAACCGGGGATCTGGTAATGTCAGTTTCTTCCCTAGTTTATCCACGGTAGTGATAAAGTACGGTACACAATGTCATCTTTTCCAGGTCTGCAAATGACCACCTTGTCAGCATAGATGTGCCGACCATAGTTCCATGCAGCAAACATCCATTGAAGCGTTCATCCATGGCAACAGAATACCCAGCTTTCCGGAAAGGTTTTGGCACAGACAAATAGTCCCAAACAGCTTCACGGTACCACTATTCCCGGTTGGCCTCAATTTCCTGCATAATTTCCTGAGTAACATAGGGAAATTCCAGACCATATTCTGTGGCAACTCGTTTGGTGAGCACTCTCTGTAAACGGGCAAGTCTAGGCAAAGTTCTATTTTTCCCCAAACCAAGAGACACACAAGAATTTTGTGATTTACGCACCATAGATCCGATGGGTGTCGGCTCAAACTCAAGCAAACTAGCAACTTTAGACAATGTCTCTTTGGTAGTACTGTGTGGCTCCACACAAGGTGATGTCTTCCCAGAATCCAGGGCTGTCCATTCTGAGAAAGTGAGGGCAGAAGCAACATCTTCACCCTGGGCCCACAATAGTTCCTGTGACATTGTCTAAAACAAATCATCATCACCGGAGAGATCTGACATAGAATCTATCTCCGAGTCTCTCAACTCTTCCACTGGCAAATATTTACAAAGAGTCCCAGATATGTTCCCCTTTGATCTCTCACCCGTTCCTGGCGTGGACTTCTCCGGATCCATATATTTCTCCGACTCCGGTTCAGGTAGTCTCTGGGGTAGGCCTCGACCACGGCCGCAGGAAGCCTTCACATAAGAAATAAAAAGCATATAAAATAAATTGATGCGCTCTAATTAACCGTTCAATCAATGTAATCCTATAAAAACCGTGCTTAAAACCAAATGTGATAAATTGTGTCTGAAAATACAAAATCACTAAAATAAATGAATAGTAAGGAAAATGTGTGCAAACACGCTGAACAAAAATGCTCTGAAAAAATGCACTGAAAAAAATGTGCAAATATATAAAAATGCGCTGGAATTTGTGCAAAAAACTCTCCAAAATAAATACTAGTCCATGTGGATTTGTGTTCAAATTCCTGAATAATTACTAGATATTATTAAATGCAAACATTCCCCATGGTGAACACTATAAACTCTGTGACCATACTATGGAGAAATAAATAAATAAATAGATATCAACTTATTAAATACCAGTGAAATATATAAATAATTTATATATTTATATATATATATATATATATATATATATATATATATATATATATATATATATATAAAAAATGCGATTGTACATAGATGGTTTAGTCCATGGAATGAAACTAAAGATTACCACAGCAGTTCATTCCTCAGTATAGTAAGGTAATTAAATTCCTGTAATGCTTGTTATTCATGATGTCGGATAATTCCACCACAGCCGCAATAGTGTAACTAATAGATTCTCAGTGCCAGGTGATTTATAGAAGATAAACAAAGAGAAAAGATCATTGCGCAATGTAGCTAAAAGAAAAGTCCACAAGCAAAATAGCACAGTGATGAACTCACGTGCGCCCAATTAGGTTAGGGCATGCAGATAAGCAGATCTCAGTTGGCCGCTGCGGACGAGGCTTGTCAAACAAGCCGCTGCTGTTTGATACAATGTGTTTCTCAACAGACTACGTCCTAGGCTCCTCCCACGTGTTACGTCACTGACACGTGACTTTCTCAAGGATTTGATTTAGATTTATATTCATTTAGTTGCGTATATTACGGAGCGTCCATTACAGCGCTTGGTTTTTCGTTTATCAAGCCTTCACATATCCCACCTTGCTTTGGACAGGTGCAACGGGGATAGGTGTGGTAGAAGTAGAAGTCCGCTGATGAAGCGGTGACAGCGACATCTCCCTTGGAAGCACACTCGGTAGCAGGCGAGACCACGGCCTGTTGCTCTCCAACATCAATGGTAGCAGCTTCCACTGTGGCGATATCTGTAGCCCAGTCCACACGATAAGCACGAGGCGACATTGTAGGTTGCTCCACTGTGAACAAATATTCTCCGCACTGCAAACATCGAACAAATGGACGGAGATGTATGGCCAGTCCTTCACACTTGTGGCAAAACATGCCCAGCCCTTCGATATCTCCAACTGTGTATAGTACGAACCGCCCCTGCGGCTTCAAACGAATGCCGGTATCTGTAAGCAGGGTTCCGGTCAGCATAGCACCCGCAGTGGTACTCGTAGGGAACATCTTGGACCCCATAGTTGATGGTACCAATGGAAAAGAAGACATGGTTGCACTCTGATCCTCTCAACACGATCACGAGGCCTATCTTCTCCTCTGGCGCCAAGACACACATACCCACGTCCCACGTGGCTACAAGTAGACGTGGCTCCTCACACTTGTTCCTCTGATCACGTAGCTCCCCGGGCTTTTACTTCTCACCCGCAGCCTATGCAGTCAGAAATAAAGTCCTGCAATTTAACCCCTTCTTTTCCTGGAAAAAGTGACAAAGTCCAGAAACCTCTTCTAGTATAAACTCTTGGTGAAATACTTCTCAGGGCTGCTTAGGGTAACGGCAAACAATCCCGGATGAGCCCCCACATGTAGCACTAACTCACGGTGGAGCTGTTGATTTAAAGCGGGCTGTTACCGTCACCTTTTTTTACCTGTAATTTCACCAGTACTGGGTAAAGGGTCCCGTTGAGCTTATTATCAGACAGTGTAGGCACCAGTCACTTGAGTATTTTTTCCAATGCTTTAATGGGAGATAACTGGAAGAAGTAGCAGGAAAGAGGTAGAAGAAGAGTTGCAGGGAAGTTCAAATACCTTTTCTTGGTGTAGCACTAAGGATTTGAAATCTTAGGGATGAATATACTTTCCTTTCAGGGTTAGATCTTTGCCCGCCCGGATAGGTCTCTCTCACCAACCTAGCAGCCGGTACGCAGCACGAACAAAAAGTCTCCACCACAGACTTGGGTGAAATAAAACCCGTACGATCCCCACAGGATGTAGTGGTTTTCGATGAACAGCAAACACAGTACCAGAACCTTTAAGCCGACCCGGCAGTACTTGTGCGGTAGGGTAGTTTAGGATACGTCCTCCAATCGAGTCACCAGGCCCTTCTTAAGACCAGCCTTGCATGGTCCCTTCCAAGATGGGTCCTCCCCTTGATCTTCCCAATTGTCTGGCTTCTTCCTGCAGGACAGACAGCACAGGACCATCCCAACGATAGCAGGCCCCAGACAGGCTTCTGGGTCTACCCGCCTGGCTGTAGCAACGCAACCCTCCAGGTTGAAGGGCTACGAGGTAGAACTCACCGACACATACCTCTAGGCCAGGAGGGCCACAAGGCGAAAGACCTCTTTTGGCCAGGAGGGCCACGAGGCGAAAGAACCTCTCAAAACATGGCGTCTGTTCCATAAATACCCTCTCCCAGAATGCAACTCGGAGGACCACCTCCACCGAGTTATCTCCGGGACAGAAGAGCACTCATACACTTCAGCATGTTGCCTTTCCAACACCGACCCATGGTGACAAGGACCCCACAGGCACAGTGTGAAACTACACGCAACACAGCCAAACCGGAACAGAGGCTAAATCTGACAATAAACTAAATCTGAACTATGTACAGAACAGATGACCCACTAAATTTACCTATAAGCAGTAGATTGAAAAATCTGCCAGCGCTACACATAAATTCACTGAAACACCAAGGTGTCTGTTTATTAAGCAGTGATAAATTATTACAGTAACACATAATAAACATCCTTGTCCTTAAGGACCCAGCTGATTAGTGGTTGGGAGTATTTTCTAGTACTCTGTTCTCTGGCGCTGTATGTCATCTGATTCTGGCTGTGACCTTTGTCCAGCCATGTTTGAGTGCTCAAAATCTTCTTAAAGAGATCTAACCGCTGTCAAGGTTGATCCCACTTCCTAATAGAATGCAAGGACAAGATGGCTCTAGCAATACATTTCAGCTGTGACAGTTCGCTAGAAGTCGACTTTCTCATTTCTCAGACACGTCTCATGCTAGTTCATATGCATGGTACTTCGGGTAAAGTTCTGGACTGTGGAACCCTTGTGTAAAAAGTGTTTGATTAACATAGCCTTCGAGGGACAGCATCTGTTTTTTTCACCAGCTCTTGATAATATCATCAAAAATGCTACTGGTGGCAATAACACATATATTCATCAGTGGAAGAAATTAAGGAAAAGACTGCAAAGTCTGTTAAGACCATACTTACCTGTTAAGAAGCATCTTTTTGTTTCTCCACTCCTTCACCTTCCACGTAAAACCCGCAAGGTCAGGTTCTAAAAGTCTGCCTTATCCTAAAAGTCTGCCTTATCCTCAGAGAAGCCTTCCTCTGCAAGAAGGTGCACCGCCACTTTTCAGCGTGATAGGACATTTGTTTACCTTTGCGGAAGGCTTGTGCAGCTTGCATTTCAGACACTTGGAGGTGGTATCACAGTTTTCCTCCCTGGCCCTTCCTCAGTGCCTCGCTTACAACAAGCATCCGTGTCACTGCACAAATTAGCAGATCTTCATCAATCCATCTTGGTTCATCTGGATCAAGGTGCCATTGCCTTAGTTCTTTGACATAATTGTTTCAGGAGTTTTACTCCAACCTGTTTGCCCTATTCTGGTTCTCAAAGCTCAAAATGTCTTCTTTCGATTCCAAAGATCATGAATGGAATCTCCCAAATCTGTTATTGACTCTTTTCTAGGGAGACTTTATGGCTACTGTGAATAACGAATTGTATGTCCCCATCTTTCCAGTGCATTAGCAATTCCTATGCTTTGCTGTGTGACCCTTTCACTACTAGTTCTTGTCTCCGCCCTTTTGCTTTTCATCTCTAGCTTGGATATTCACAAGGATCTGGCCCCAGTATTCTCTCTGATGCATTCTCATGGCATGCCCATTGTGGGATATTTAGATGACCTCCTGTTGAGGGAACAGTTAGTGATGGCTCTGTTGAACAACTTGACATTGACTGTCCTAACGTTACAATTCAGTTGGAACAACAAAACATAGTACAATTCAATCTTGTCTATGGAAAATCTGATCTTGCTAGGGATGAGTCCCAAGCACCCTGTTGGTGCAGGGGATTTAGTAATCAGAGAAAACTTATCTCAGCATCTTGGAATTTTGGGCATTTTGGCTGTCTCAACTTTTGACTATCAAACTGGAGCTGGTCAAACAGCAGGGACGTGCGTCAATAATCAGAGAAGAACCAGAAGTCTGGCCGTGGCAAGACGGGTAGATCAGAGTCTGTCTTGGAGATGTTCCAGACTTATCAACCATATAGATTTAAAGGATGGACAATTGGCAGGAATATTACCTTAGATGGCAGCTCCTCGTCCTAGGGAGAAGTGGTCCTTACACCTAGATTCCCAGGATCAGTTTCACAAGTGGTAGATGGTGGATGTGGGCCTCCTGGCCTCTGGACAGGTCTCCAGGTACAGGGATCCTCCTGCTGAAGTAGATGATATCCCGGTGGCTCCATGGGATCCGTACACCTTGATCTATGCCATTCCTCTCCTAAAACAACTTCTGCATCTGTGTTGAAGGATTAAGAGGGAGGGCATCCCAGTGATTTTCATTGTTGTGGACTGGCCCAGGCAAATGTGGTATGCCCGCCTGGCAAGATTCCTGGCAGACGCTCTGTAGGCCTTACTGCTTAATTAGGATGTTCTGTCCCAAAGATTGATTTGCTATGCTTCCTCACAGTCACTGGATTTACCAGACTGGCTGTTGAAATTCAGGTTCTAAAAGACAGGGACATTTCTGAGTCTGTGTTTTATAAGATGCCAAAAACTAGGAAGTCTATTTCCTGCAGTATCACTGGATATGGAAGGCATACTTCACTTGATTTGAGTGTTAGGGCTTCCATCCCAGGAGCTTCTTCATAGGGTGAATTCTCTCCTTCCTGCAGCTGGGTCTGGAATGGGTCTAGACCATTGTCTGGCTCACAGCACTATCAACAGTCAGGTTTCTGCCCTTTCTGTTCTGTTTCAAATGCCTCTCATGGTTTGCTTCATACTATTGTACAGGGGGTCTCCCATGTAGCTCCCCCCATAACTCCACGAAATATGAATCTGGCCTGTCTCTGCACTTCAGAAACCACTCAGAACTCATTTGAGACATTCCTCTTTCTAATTTTACCCACAAGGTGATGTTTCATTTAGCCTTATCCTGCAAGGAACCCTTTTTGGTTCTACAAAGGGACAAGATGGTGTTGATGCCTTCTCGTTCCACCATCTCTTGGTAGCTCAATCAGACCATCATCCAACTGTAAAAGCGCACACATTAGGGTGCACACACCTAGTGCATTACAGAACGTTTATTGTATAAAACAATTGTTTTATACAATAAACCTTCGATCATGTACTAGGCGTGTGTGCCCTCCTGTGTGCTCTTTGACAGTTGTCTACTAGATTTCCCAATCTGAGGAGGGTTGAATCGATGAAGCATACCTGAATGATGTTATTCCATTGCTTTTGAAGATCTACTGCACAAGTAGACTCTGAGGCAGAACTCTAAGTGCTGAAAGTATTTATATGTTTTGTGCACACCATCATCCAAGCTTGTGGTCCCAAGGATCAGGTTTCCTCCTTCCTGTTGAGATGCACTCTACTAGATCTGTAAATGCTTCTTAGGCTTTTTGGTATCACGCAACTATTTCCCAGATTTCCAAGGCTGCCACCTTGTCTTTTGTTCACACATTCTCAAGTTCTAAACCAAACAAATGCAAAACCTCTTGAGAGTTGACCCTAGAGGTGGCAGTTGCCTAGATTCCCATTTTGGCTTTAATGGACATGCTGCGCCTTGCTGCCCTCTTACACCTGGGGAAGTCAGGGTACACTGACACCATAAAACAAAACAGAGGGTGCACCAGCCTAGTGCGTTATCCTCAAAACATATATTTTATTATTAAAAAATGGAAAGAAATATACTCACAAGCCAACAGGTGCATCAAATATTTTCATAATACAACAACAACAGTGAGTCCATGATACATCATAAATCATAGCTGGACATTAAGAATCCAACAGGCTATTCTCTAAGCTCTACCAGGTGGACATTTCAGACTCCTCTGGTGTCAGTTTCATATGTAAGATCCTTTCGGCAGATATTTGATGAGCAAGGCGTTCCTAGCTAAGTGTTGTTTTCTTTGGCCTTCTTGTTTGTTTTCTGTGTTTCCCAACCTCTGATTGGACTGCTTTTGGACATTCAGAATGTTAAATATTTCCTGTGTCCCTTAATGCACTCTCAGTAAAATTATTTTCTCTCTATTTATGGCAATGCTCTCAGTACTGCTTTGCTACAAAACTGAGGAATGGTAGTGATCCTGAGGTTGGGGTTGCCACCTGTCCAGGATTCACCCGGACAGTTCGGGTTTGGAATCATGCGTCCGGGTTTCAGACTGCCTGAAACCCGGACACATTATTCAGACTGGACTATGGCTTCCCAGCAAGGTTGCTGGATGCAGTTGTCTAAGCTGAGAGTGTCTGTTACTCTTTCACAACACCTAAAGCCAGCATTAACAAACCCCGCCCCCCCCCCCCAAACACACACACACAGACGGGAGAGGAGAGAGGGCTCAATCTGCACCTCTTCCCCCCTACCGCTACTGCTCTGTGGCTGCCCACACTCCAAATTTCCAGCCCCAACTTTCCTTTTCTGAGGCATAGCACTGGGGATTAAAGTCCAACAGCCTCAGATACATCTAGATGAGAGGCGCTGACTGCCAAGGGGTGAGTGAGCTCACCATCCATCCCTGTCTGTGACTGAAGTCGCCCCTCTTCTCTCTCCTGCCTCTGAGTAAGTTCACTAACGCAAATCAGGGTTCTCAGAGCACTCATCACATCAGAGTTCCCCTTTACACCAGAGGCCACAGTGTTTCCCTTACATCAGAGTCTTCTCCGTACATCAGAGTCCTCAGTGTTCCCCCATAAATCAAGGTTCGTAGAGCATCCCTTATATTAGAGGCCCCAGAGTTCTCCCTTACATCAGAGTCTGCAGAGTCCCCTCTTACAGTGAGAGGGAACTCTGTGAGTTCAGATGTAAAGGGGGACTCTTGTTATTAACTTCATATGATTAGAAATGTTATTTAATAGCAAAATATATGTATAGTTTATACTATGAAAAAAAAAAATGCTGTGCGCCGATAAAGTGTTGGGGTTTGAATTGAAAAAAAGGTGGCAACCCTACCTGTAGTGGCCTACAGGTTTTGGTTTGCCAGTGTTCAATCCTTTTATAGGCAGAAATATTACTCAAAAACTTCCTGTGTCTCCTAATGGAATCCAAGAAAGTGATCTTACAGTGAGTATAAAAATCCTATTTTATATTAAATGCCCAGAAATTCTGACTTATCTTGCTGTATGTCTAGTTCTAGGTCATTTAGCAAGAAAGTTCTAAAAGCAGTGGCAGCTGTGCAGAAAGAATTTTAGAAAGGTCAGAATGGCAGGTTACCTTTAATGTCCATGTTCAGTGAATTGTTCCACAATACACAAGAAAATTATTAGCATATTATGTTGCACAAAGCCTTATCAACTAGTATGCAGAGACGTCCTTCATACCTTTCTGTTGGTTACGCTTTACTCTCCATTAGCGATGAGCCCGATGTTCGAGTCAAGCGTAAGTTCACCCTCCTACATCGGGTGTTCGCCAAACAGCGAACATTATGCAGTGTTTGCAGCAAATTTGAAAGCTGCGGAACACCATTAAAGTCTATGGGACACTAACAAGAAAAAACTAAAGTTCTAATTTTAAAGGCTTATATGCAAGTTATTGCCATAAAAAGTGTATGGGGACCCGAGTCCTGCCCCAGGGGACATGTATCAATGCAAAAAAAGCTTTTAAAAGAGCCGTTTTTTCAGAAGCAGTGATTTTAACCACTTGCTTACTGGGCACTTAAACCCCCCTCCTACCCAGACCAGTTTTCAGCTTTCAGCGCTGACGCACTTTGAATGACAATTGCGCGGTCATACAACACTGTACCCAAAAGAAATTTTTATCATTTTTTTCCCACAAATAGAGCTTTCTTTTGGTTGTATTTAATCACAGCTGGAATTTAAATTTTTTGCTAAACAAACAAAAAAAGATGGAAAATTAAAAAAAAAAAAATCATGTTTCATAGTTTGTTATAAAAATTTTGCAAACAGGTAATTTTTCTCCTTCATTGATATGCGCTGATGAGGTGGCACTGGTGGGCACTGATAGGCTGCACTGATGGGCACGAATAGGCACAGTTAAGGCGGCACTGATAGGCACAGTTAAGGCGGCACTGATAGGCACAGTTAAGGCGGCACTGATGGGGACAGATAAGGCGGCACTGATGGCCACTGATGGGCGCTGATGGGTGGCACTGATGGGTGGCATGGATGGGTGGCACGCATAGGTGGCACTGATGGGCACCGATAGGTGCCACTGATGGGGGCACTGATGGGCGGCACTGATGGGGGGCACTGATGGGTGGCACTGATGGGCAGTGATGGGCGGCACTGATGGGCACTGGTAGGTGACACTGATGGGCACTGATGTGCAGCACTGTTGTTGCGGCACTGATTGTGGGTGCTGATGGGTGGCACTGTGGGCACTGATGGGTGGCACTGTGGGCACTGATGGGTGACACTGGTGGGCACTGATGTCCCTCTCATGGCCGCCGGTGATCGGCTGTTTTTTCCTCCTCACGCTGTCAGCGCGAGGAGAAAAAAAAACCCATTACTGGCTCTGTTTACATCACATGATCAGCTGTCATTGGCTGACAGCTGATCATGTGGTAAGGGTCGGGACTGACCCCTTACTCTGATCTGTGATCAGGCGAGTCTCATAGACTCGCTGATCACCGAGCGTGCCGCGCGTGCTCTGCAGGGGGCGCGCAGGCTGCTCGTGCATGGGACGACGTCAATAGACGTAGTCCCGGCAATGTAGATCCGCGCTGTTGCCGTCATTTGGCAATAGCGCGGATCTGAAGAGGTTAATAATGCTTAAAGTGAAACAATAAAAATTAAATATTCCTTTAATTATCATGCCTGGGGGGTGTCCTTAGTATGCCTGTAAAGTAGCGCATTTTCCCGTGTTTAGAACAATGCCACAGCAAATTAAATTTCTAAAGGAAAAAAAGTCATTTTAAAACTGCTTGCGGCTTTAATGAATTGTCTGATCCTGGCAATATAGATAAAAATCATTGAAAAAAACGGCATGAGTTCCCCTCCAGTCCATTACCAGGCCCTTTGGGTCTAGTATGAATATTAAGGGGAACCCCGCAAAACTAAAAAGAAAATGCATACCAGGCCCTTTAGGTTTGGTATGGATGTTAAGGGGAACCCTGTACCAAATTAAAAAAAAAATATGGCGTAGGGGTCCCCCCAAAATCCATACCAGGCCCTTCAGGTGATTGGTTTGCACAAAAGTTATAGTGCCTACAAAATAGGGGATAGATTTCTGAAATTTTTATTATAATTTTTTTTTCACTAGTAATGGCGGCGATCTGTGATTTTTATCGTGATTGTGACATTTCGGCGAACAGATCGGACACTCTTGACACTATTTTGGGACCAGTGACACTTATACAGTGTTCAGTGCTATAAATATGCATGGAGTACTGTATAAATATCACTGGCAGGGAAGGAGTTAACACTAGAGGGCGATCAAGGGGTTAAATGTGTTACCTAGGGAGTGATTTTAATTGTGGAGCGAGGGGACTGACTAGAGGAGGAGACCGATCGGTGTTTCAATATACTGTCTCCTCGGCCCTGACAGAACGTGGATCTGTGTGTTTACATACACAGATCCACGTTCCTGTTCTGTCACCACGAATAGCGGGTGCCCGGCGGACATCCCGGCCGATGAGCGCCTGCATCTGCTCCCGAGTGACGCATCAGGTGTGCACCCCCTATACCGCTGGGAAGCCGAGTATGTCATATGACGCCCACCCAGGATGGGAGATCCCACCTGCGGACGTCATGTGACTATGGGCGGGTAGGGAACTGGTTAAAGGAATATTTCATTTTTATTGTTTCACTTTAAGCATTAATAAAATCACTGCTCCTGAAAAAACGGCAGTTTTTAAAACTTTTTTTTGCATTGATACATATAAGCCTTTAAAATGAGCACTTTTGATTTTTCATGTTCGTGTTCGCTTGTTCGTACAAATTTTTTGCCTGTTCGCATGTTCTGGTGCGAACCGGGGGGGGGGGGGGGGTGTTCGGCTCATCCCTACTCTCCAGTAGTTCCTATCTTTTTAGATGCTTTAGTCTGTTTCAAGTTATAACGTTAATGTTGTTCTTGTAGGAAGTCTGGAAGAAATACAAAGAAGCTACTCAAGAAACAAAGATGTTTAGTGTGTTGAAAATGGTAATGAAATGTTTCCACTGTGCATAAATGTTAATTGTTATTAACAGTACCAACTTTCCTGCGCAGACCTACATCAGTGCTGTCTCGTAGAGGGAATACTTTGTCAGCATTTTAGCGTGCTGTCTTGTATCACTATACCTTTTGTGTGTTGATATACACATTTTAGTATTCACCATTCAGTTGTTTTCTAATGGCATAGATGTGCGCAGCCTAATGCATTAGGGTGTGCACCCTTAAGCGCAAACACACATGCATGTGTATGAATCTACATATATATGACTCCGGCACATTGACCTCCCTGCTGGCACGGTGAAATAGAAAAGGATAAACACTTCTCTTATGGCAGAGCCGGTAAGAGGGAGATCTTTCCCATGTTCCTGATGCTACACAGAACGATAACGCTAATGCGCATGGGGGGATTAGGGTGTGCCTGGGCACACCCGGCACATCCTGTGCGCACGCCTATGTCTAATGGTTTTGTTTTAATTTAGATGTTTCATTTCTGGTATTTTACCATTTACACTGTTAATGTATACAGCAGGATTTGATTTGGTGTTTACCTTTTGCGTGTATTTTTGTTCAAAAAAAGTTATAAAATATGAGTATAAGATTTTTTTTTTTAGCAATAATAAAGTCAGTTGATACAAATCTTTCATTTAATTCATGAAATGCGAGTTTCTCCTAAAGCTGAACTCCAAGCAAACAGCTAAGCTTCCTCTTGAAATAACATGCATATAGCTGTTTTACTTGACAAGGACCTTGCATTCCTGATCAGCCAGTTCTAAAGATTTACCTAGAGCTAGCAAGACAGTACACCAAGGTTGTGCCCTGGCTTTTCTCTGTTGTGGTTAGACAATACAGCTAGGTCACATTCCTGCCCCTAGCCAGTGACTAGACAGAGAAGGAGCAGCAGGAGGCAGGTGAGTTTGTTCCTCACTTGCTTACTAATGTTCTCTCCTCCTTTCAAGATGCTCCTTGTATGCACATGAAAATTGCAGTATAGCTGACTGGCTCCAAGTATATGCAGTCCCCGGGTTACAAACAAGATAGGGTCTGTAGGTTTGTTCTTAAAGGGGTTGTAAACCTTCGTGTTTTTTCACCTTAATGCATCCTATGCATTATAGTGAAAAAACACCTGGCAGTGACCGCCCCCCCCCCCCCCACCTCACCTCACTTTCTGTCCCAATGACATTTGGATTTTTAAAATTTTGGGTTGGAAACAAGCCTTGGTGATAAAGCTTCAGTGGAGGTAGCTTTTTCCCATAATAACTCTTACAGAATTGAATTTCCCTTCCTTGGGGTAGATTTCCTCTCACCTCCTGTTGTCTCCCTCCGTTTGTAAGTAGGAGTCATTTGAAAGTCAGATGTTTATACTGCTTTGCCCTTTCCATTCCGAGCTCTGCTTTACATGGGATCACAAGAGGCTGATATCAGTTGGTACTTATACTAGTTGCATTTCAAGTTCCATTTCATTATTAAATGAAATGAAATGCATGAACTGGTGTTTTCACATCTGCCTGGAGTTTAGGTGATATGTAATCCGAGGTTTATATCTTTTCAGCACCTACAGAAAGAGATAAATGACAAAGCTGAAGCCATACTGGCAATCAAAATGGAATTAAAGCAAGCCCATGAAGAGATTGAGAAATTGGTGAGTGTTACCAACCTCCTCTGAAGATGCATAAAAGTGTGTGTGTGAGAGTATGTGGTTACCAACAGTCCTAAAGTAGTGGAGCATAGGTGTTCTAACACCCTATTGATAAAATGGGAAAATGTCCTCCCTGTCTTTGTATTTGTTGATGTGATGTGATTGTACAATGTATATGTAAAGCGCTGCGTAAATTGACAGCGCTATATAAGTACCTTAAAAAAATAATAATAATGTAAATAAGTATATTGCTTTAGTGTTTTAGCAAGTACATTGGCAAGACAGAGGCAGTAAAGACTTCAATGGAAAATGTAAGAACAGATACCCTCTTTAGCAATAGGATGTGACAAAAAGCAAGCCTGATGCCCCAAACTGGTTAACCAGATAAAAAATGCTTTTTGTTCTATTCTTACTTTTAGCATACTGTATGTACTGTACTATACAAGTTAATGAAACCAATACTTATAAATAAAAAAATCAGCGCACCAATGGTTTTTTGTATCATCTACCTCAAGGCTATAGTGGCAGCTGAGAAAACTCCACAATCCCAATGGGGAAACAACATATAAATAAAAACAGTGCTCACTAAAGATATATTTTTTTAAAATATTTTTAGTGAGCGCTGTTTTTACTCAAATGAAACCAATACTATAGAGTTCTTTAAATTAGCTTGAAAGCAATTAACCTGCTTGAATAAAATAAAAGAAACTTCTGAAAACCACTTTACAAATTCCAATATCCTCCAGATAAGCCAGAACAAACAAGGCAATGTCTAAAGTAGTGTATCAAAAATAACAGTGCCACAGATATGTGTGCCCAATTGGACAGCTGCTACTGTAATTATTGCAAATGACAATAAACAAACAATATAATATGGTAAAAGTAGTGCTGGTTCACACACTAATCTCCAATATCAACAGTATTAATGTGCAAAGTACACAAATAATATATATAACAATTGCTTGAGCAATTACACTAAATAAACTATATGCAAGAATATCAATAAAGTGCTAGTGCTGCAATTAGTGCAAATCGTACATTCATGAAAACATCTGCTACTAAAGTGCTTAAACTGGAAAGTATGTATAAAAAATGTAAAAAACAAAAGAAATGTTCAAAAATTAAACTTGTGATGTGAAATCCAAGCTTTTATGTGTCCAAATTCACCAGTGCTCCAACAATGTGCAAATCCTACACCATTCTTACTAAAATGGACTCACCGGATGGATATGCTGGTAAAATTATAACCAGCAAACAAGCCAAAATATCTCTCAACGATCACAGAACACCAACTCCCTCTCCACACAGGTTTATGGTCAGGTTCCCTTCTCACAGAACACCGTATTCAAATGTGGAAAAAAGCAAAGAAATGGAAGGACGCTCTCATAGCGTAAAATTGTATCACAGGCTTTCATTAAAAATATATGTGTTCCACTCACATTTAAAAAGTGCCCACCTGGCACTAGGGAAGAACACGCTCAGCTATGCTGGCCATTCACCTTCGGACCTAACACGGACCACGAGTGTGAATCGGCATACACAATGTCAGGTGACGTGAGTGGATTTCACATCACAAGTTTGATTTTTGAACATTTATTTTGTTTTTTTAATTTTTTATATATACTTTCCAGTTTGGAAACCTTAAATGGATTGTCATATAAGCACTTTAGTAGTAGATGTTCGCATGATTGTAGGATTTGCACTAATTGCAGCACTAGCACTTTATTGTTATTCTTGCATATAGTTTATTTAGTGTAATTGCACAAGCAATTGTTACATATATTTTTTGTGTACTTTGCACATTAATACTGTTGATATTGGAGATTGGTGTGCGGACCAGCGCTACTTTTACCATATTATAATGTCTAAAGTAGACATATCATGCATAGCAACAGACTTATTCAATAAATAGTGCAAATAGCAACAAAGAAAGTGCAGCAGACCAATAGGAATTATTGAATTAATTCATACTAATTATTTAATCATTTAATTTTTGAAGTAAGAGTAGAACAAGGCGAATTCTGATGTATTGCTTTTGGTTCAGCACTTTGCATGCAGGGCTTTGGTTTGCGTTACTGAATAAGGTCCAGTGTTCTCTCTGTGTCATGTGTTTGTCTCAGAGTGTAAGGTATACCAGTGTTATATGTACATGCTCAAATGAGAGGGATTGTCTAAATTTTCTACCCCCCACATACCCACAGATACAGTAGTTGTAATGTCATATAAAGGCATTCCAAAGTTTTACTGGTTCCCCCTGTGCACTGACCTTAACATAATATACATTATATTGTGTGTCTACCTTTCTAAATGGTCATAATTTGGCTAGTCAGAAAGTATCCCTATGTATTAGTGTTTTGTACCTCTTTGTCCTGATATTACATTTACATTCATGGGCTGATGATTAAAACAAGGCACACCTGAATTCTTTAGAGCTTCATGAGTCTAAAGGTAATGTGGTTTTGCAAGACAAAAATGGAATGAGGATGACCATGCATGCATGGATTTTTCAACCAGTCATTTAATCAGTCAGATGTCAGGAGCAATCAGGTAGTTCAAGGCTCCTGGAAAACATGTCTGCATCAATCTGATCACTTTTTCTTGCTCAGGTTTTTTTATTTAGAAAATGAGTGCCAGAGAATAGTTACAATAGCAGTTAAGCCGTAAGTCTTTATTGGAACAAACGCAAGTAACAATTTAAGTTCTATTTAAGTTCAAAAAGTGGTATAACTACAATAGTTATGATGCTTGGACAAGTGCTCTCTTAAAGCAGTTTTCAAGACATTTCAAAAAAATAAATAATAAACAAACTCACCTGCTGTGTGCAATGGTATTTCTTTTCACCAGCACCAAGGTCCAAAATCCTCACTCTCATGTTGGTTTTCCATCAGTAACAAATTCCAGGGGTCCAAGTACAAAATAGTGATTCGCTGGTATGGTACCTCCTTCCTATTGAATTCCATTTAACATTCAGTACCAAAATCCTTCTGGAGATACGGCCATGGACCAAGTAATATGCTTCACATCCTTTGGTCCTGTCCTATCTACAGACTTATTGAACAGATACACTCGATATTTTAGAAAATGTACTTACTGTTCCGTACCAAAAGACCCTGCAAACTACTTCTTCACCACATACAGAAACCCCCCAAGGCAGCACAGTCCTGCATTCCAGCACTTTGGAAATCCTGTTACCCACCGACAATATAACAATGGATCCATTGAGTTGAGGACATTAAATTAATGGAAAATCTGATGTCAGGGGCATATTGGCTGCAGAGTGATCCAAAGTCGCAAGTACCGCTATAAAATCAGTGTGAGGGAAAGGTACAATCCAGGTTGTCATTCAGTCCTCCTGTGGAAACCGACCTCCATCTGACATCAGTCCAAGGGTATGTGCAGGAACATTTCAAGGAGGTGCTCCTCTTCATCAGGGACATGCTCAAGGATTGATGTCAGGTGAAGTTTAGTTTCCACAAGACTGAATGACAATTAAACTTCCTGGATACCTAAAAAAAAAAAAAAAAAAAAGCAGAAAAAGTGTGAAATCCAGCTAGTATGTGATGCACAAGTCTCATAAAGTAAACAAAAAAACTTTTACTTCTATTACTTTTAAGTCCAGCACAGGTTGGACTTGATGAAGGCCTCTTGAACCCCCCTAGGGAAAGAGAACCTTGACTGATGGGGGCATGGCTAGGTGTGTGACAAGGGGAACGATTGGTTGGGACATGGGGATGGGATGGGCCTGAACTCAGGAAATCATGTGCCCCAGGGAATTCTGGGTCTTTCGGAAGAGTCGTTGGAAGAGCTGCTGTGGACCCTGCACCTCTGCTATGGACACTGAATTTCTGCTGGCCAGGGTCTACGAGCTGGCTCTCTAAGGACATGGTAACTGGTATTCTTACCCCTGAAATGCCCCCCCCTCCACCTCCCCCGGGGGGCCCAGGCTGCTTTGTCAGGAGATGTACCTCCCCCCTTCTTCCTCAGCCCCAGTCCCTCGAGGCCTTCCTCATGTCACCCCCCCGGAAATCCGGTTGCCACGGCCCCTCCCCCCCTTCTTCTCCCCGCTGCCAGAGCACCCCCCAGCGGGCCCTCCCCTCCCTATATGTCCACTCCGCGGGCCGGGATTCCGCTCCAGGATCCCCAGAGTCACATGGCGTTGTGCTTGGGCTCCTCAGCCTGTCCCCCCCCCCGGCTCCCGCTCGTCAGTTAGTGCGGGGGCCTCTGCGCTCCCCGTCTTTCACCTCCGGGAGCCACAGCCTGTTGCCATCCCTGCCCCCCCGCTCCACCGGCGAACAGCAGGGGGGGGCGCACGTAGAGTGTCCTGCGCTGTCAGATGCCGGGCATGCCAGCCCGGAGCTCCGGCACTGGCCGCCCGTCCTCCTCCCTCCTCCATGCAGCATGATTCCACCGGAGCGTCACAGCTGGCGTATCACCCTACGCCCAGCTGGGCGGGAGATACAAATTCAGCTCCAGGCATCACAGCCTCTGCCAGGTCCCCTGTGCATCCACATCCCCCTGCACCCGGCTGGGTGGGGATGGTGGAGCTGCACAGGCCGCTCACACCCCACTGACCCCTGCCTTCATGCACCCCCCTGCACCCAGCTGGGTGGGGGATGGTGGGTCGACTCATGCCGCTCAACCCTGCTGCTGACCTCTTCCATCCCGCATCCCCCTCCACCCGGCTGGGTGGGGGATGGTGGTGCTGCACAGGCCACTCACCCCCTACCAATGACCCCTGCCTTCATGCATCCACCTGCACCCAGCTGGGTGGGGGTCGGCACATGCCGCTCACCCCCTACCGCTGACCCCTTCCATCCCGCATCCCCCTGCACCCAGCTGGGTGGGGGTCGGCGCATGCCGCTCACCCCCTACCACTGACCCCTTCCATCCCGCATCCCCCTGCACCCGGCTAGGTGGGGGATGGCAGTGCTTTTCAGACTTCTCGTCCCCTGCCTCGAACCCCTGCCGTCTCACATATCTCTGCGCCCGGCTGGGCAGGGGATGGCCGATGATCACCGGCTCCCATCCCCATCATCACTGATCTCTGACCATCAGCAGCTCCCTGCGCCCGGCTAGGCTGGAGCTTCCTTCCGGACGCCCACTGCCACAGCCTTGCCCCACCATCTCCCTGCACCCGACAGGCCGGAGATTCCCATTGGGGGCCTGCCGATGCGACCTTGCACCTGCCTGCTGTGTGGCACCATCTCCTTATGCCCGGCAGGCGGGAGATTCCCATTGAGGGCCTGCCGATGCGACCTTGCACCTGCCTGCTGCATGGCACTATCTCCCTGCGCCCGGCAGGGCGGGAGATGCGCACGCCACGCCAGGGATGGGGCTGCGCCCGCTGTGAGCCCTCCATCCTGGGTCTCTGGCAGCTCCATAGGCTGCTCGGCTGCTGTCCTCGGCCCCTCGGGCTCCTCAGGGTCGGGGGCCGGACCACCCCCCTGGACCTATCCTCCCACCAGCATCCTTCAACCTCGCCAGCCGTCAACATCCTTCAAGGTGATGGCCGTCGCGGCCTACTGACGGCTCCTCCCACGGACGATCCTGTACCGGGTGTTCCTCCTGTACCTGCTGTTGGTTGCCCTTCTTCAGCTGCACACCTGCGACTCAGTGAGTATAATTGTGATTTGATTTGGGGTAGGTCCGTTGACGCTGCCGTATCGGGTCCACCGGATGAACGCATTGTCACGGTCATAAAATCGGTCCTGTCTCGCATGGGTGTGTTGGGTTCGGCATGTAGTCCGGCCTCTACCGCGGGTGGCGCTTTGTGGGTGGTTTTGCCTACCGGCGTGCACCTGTCAGAAGACGTCAAGGATAAAATCTGGCGATGCGAATTTATGGATTTCCTCACCTTAGCCCCCCACCGTAAAACGAACGACAAATCCCCTTAGTCCCTCCCCGACCGTGAAACGATCGAAAAATCCTGTTGGGTTCACGTGGCGGTGCGAAAAATCCAAGCAGCTTCCTCGGACATTCAGGAACTGGCTTCCGCGGTTCTGTGCTTACGCCAGAGTGCTTTGCGAGCATTTTCCAGAGTTGGTACATCATTTTTGTTATCTTGATCTCATTTGGGGTGCATACACGGTGTACGGGGACCTGTGTTCCACTATGATACGCAGTTTCACCAAAAAGAGGCTTCAAGGAAGGAGTTCTGCTTGATTGCCAGGATGGTAGCCTGTGGTTGTTGCTAATGCTCTTTCCCGGCCATGGGCCAAGCTTGACATTTCTAAACCGGTCCCCAGTGATCGTCTCAGAGATGCTTCCCTGGTTAGACCGGTACCCCCCCTTTCATAGAGAAGCCTTGACCTTGAGGGATGGTTTAGACCGTGGTTTTTGGACCCCCCCCTTTACGCCTTTGGGTGTGCCGACCATGGCACCTAATTTAAAAGAAAAAAAAAATCGGCCGTTCTTTTTAAGTCCGTGGTGGCCGCAAAACTCCAGAAGGAATTGGACTTGGGGCGCATGGCTGGTCCGTTTGGTCTCCCCCCTTTCCACAACCTGGGGGTTCCCCCCCCTCGGTGTGGTCCCCAAGAGGGATAATTAAAAAAAAAAAAAAATTCGCCTAATCCACCACTTGTCCTATCCTTCTGGCTCCTCAGTCTGTGACGGCATCGACAAGGAGGAATCAAGGGTCCACTACGCCTCATTTGACAAGGCGCTCCACTTGATCAGGACAGCTTGTCCTTTGGCCTTGCTGACCAAGGCGGTCATTGCGTCCGCATTCCGCCTCCTCCTGGTCCACCGAAAATGCTTCCATCTGCTGGGATGCTACTTTCAGGGAAGCTACTTTTTGACATGTGCCTTCCCATGGGCTGTACCATTTCTTGTTATTTCTTTGAACTCTCCAGTAGTTTTCTTGAACGGGTAGTTGTCCAGGCTGCTGGTTTGCAGTCCGTGTTAAACTATTTGGATAACTTCCTCTTCGCGGGCCCATCTAACAGCTGTGAGTGCCATCCCGCTGTCAGTCGACAAGACCGAGGGCCCTGTGACGGTTCTGGCCTTCTTGGGTATTGAAATCGACACCGTGGAGATGGTTTTCCAGCTGGCCAGGCTACTCTCCCTGGTTTGCTTGGCAATAGAAGAAAAAAACAAAAACAAATCTGCAGTTGAAACAACTTCAGTCTTTGCTGGGTCAATTGGTATTTACCTGCCACGTCACCCGCATGGGACGGCTTTCTGTAGACGTCTGGCATGGGCCACAAAGGGGGTGGCTGCCCCTCCCACCATTATATCCGTATCACCAAGCCCATGACTTGGGGATGTGGCTGTCCTTCCTCCAGTCCTACAACGGCCAGTCATGTTGGTTGCTGGAGGTGGTACTGAACTCACAGCTGGAGCTATGCACTGATGCGGCAGGCTTCTGTGGTTTTGATGCTTTTTTCTAAGGGGATTGGTCTGCTGAATGTTGGCCGGCCTCAGGGGCCCGCATGGATCATTTGTGCAACCTCACACGGCTGGAGCACTTTCCGATTATTGTCGCCATTGAGCTGTGGGGCGATCGGTTGCGTGATCGTTAGGTGGGTTTTTCTGGTCCGATAACATGAGCGTGGTGCAGGTGGTCAATCAACAGCCTGCCAGATCCCCTCTGGTCATGTCGTTGCTGCGTTTTTTGGTTTTAAAATGCCTGCAGTTTAACGTTTGATTTAGAGCTAGGCATGTCCCTGGAACTGCTAATGATATTTCCGATGCTCCCTCATGTTCACAGCTCCATCATTTCCGCGCCCTTGCCCCGTCGGCTTCCCCCGGAGGGCCTCCCCTGTCCGGCCTACTTGTGGAACCTCGTTTTCGAGGTTTGCCAGTCCTCTGGGTGTCGCCTTCCCTTCGGACGTGGGTGTCGTATTGCCGCGTGTGGGAAAATGGGTCCAGGCGTCGGGCGTTCAGTTTTCCATCACGTCTTCAGGTAATACGCGTGGCTTTATTTTCTTACCTTGTTTATTTCCTACAAAAGGTTCTCCGGGTTTCCACGGTTTCGCCGGTCATGCCTTCTTTGTCCTTCTTGGTTTCAGCTCCTTGGGTGGGAGGACATCACAAAAGCGTTTCCGATCTGTCGGGTCCTGCAGGGTTGGAGGGGTGCGACTTATTCCCCCAATTCCCGGTGTCCGGTTTCCCTCCCTATCCTCTCCGGTATCCTTTCCCTGTTGCCGTCCGTTTCTTTCCCGGTTCGAGACCCTTCTCTGGGTCTTTCGGAAGAGTCACCCTCCCGCCCCCTTTTTTCCTATGTTTGGTATGTCACAGCTTGCTGCGGTTTTCTTGACCTTGCCAGCAGTTAAAGTTGCTGTAATGGGCTGTGCTCTTGATGGAAAATTGGAAATAGGCTGTCTGTCCAGCACTTATGGTAAGGACAGGCCCCACTTCCCTCTTTTGGTTAAGTGCTCACAGTACGACTGTGACTGGTACTGGTTAAATATGTTCACCACTTCCCTCTTTTGGTTAAGTGCTCACAGTACGACTGTGACTGGTACTGGTTAAATATGTTCACCACTTCCCTCTTTTGGTAAGTGCTCACAGTACGACTGTGACTGGTACTGGTTAAATATGTTCACATGTTACGTGTTGGAATTTAATAAAGCTGTGGCCTTGCCCTTTCCAACCTAATGGTTGTAAGTGTCTTATTTAATGGAGTGAAGGGCAAGGATGGTGGGGGATTTTATCCCTTGGTGTTACATTAAGTGGGACCTAAGCCCATTGCGCCTCAGCAGTCATGAAGGCCTCCTGAACCCCCATAGGGAAAGAGAGCCTTTACTGATGGGGGCATGGCTAGGTGTGTGACAAGGGAAATGATTGGTTGGGATATGGGGATGGGATGGGGCTGAGCTCAGGAAATCGTGTGCCCCAGGGAATTCTGGGTCTTTCGGAAGAGTCGTTGGAAGAGCTGCCCACCCTCCCGCCCCCTTTTTTCCTATGTTTGGTATGTCACAGCTTGCTGCGGTTTTCTTGACCTTGCCAGCAGTTAAAGTTGCTGTAATGGGCTGTGCCCTTGATGGAAAATTGGAAATAGGCTGTCTGTCCAGCACTCATGGTAAGGACAGGCCCCACTTCCCTCTTTTGGTTAAGTGCTCACAGTACGACTGTGACTGGTACTGGTTAAATATGTTCACATATTACGTGTTGGAATTTAATAAAGCTGTGGCCTTGCCCTTTCCAACCTAATGGTTGTAAGTGTCTTATTTAATGGAGTGAAGGGCAAGGGTGGTGGGGGATTTTATCCCTTGGTTTTACGTTAAGTGGGACCTAAGCCCATTGCGCCTCAGCAGTCATGGACTTGTGTCTTTTTTCAACCTTTACCAACTATGTAACTATTAATGTATGTAACTAACTGATCTAAATCCTCCCTCACATGTTCCCCTTAGACACTGCAGCTCACAGTGTCAACCGAAAAAGTGGTGGGCAGGATTTGGTGTAGCCTGGTGCTGACTGACAACCTACAGGCTGGTGAATGTGCAGTGACAATACTGCTATCCACCCCTGGAACATTTTCTCTTCTCACTGACTAGTGCAAGCAAGCACAGCCTACATGAGAGTGGCAGCTCTGCTTTGAATTCAGGAGCAGTGCAGCATCCTTGTCACAACATCACAGGAATCTGTATTAGGTCACCTTTTGTGGGATATTACCAGGGGGACTAATAGAAACTATCTGCGGATATAATTTGTGCATATTTCTTTTTAATGGGAGGTCATAGTCCACTTTTAAATATCATTATAAACCAATGCTAAAATACACCTCAATTTTTTTATGTATTTCTATATACAACCTATTCAGTGTGCTGTATTTCGTGTTTTTTTTAATTTAAATATGTGCTTTCTTTTTAAGAAAAATCAAATTCACAAAATTGAGAAAGATTTTGACCAAAATGTCAGCAAAGTGGAGACAAGATACAAGAACAGAATCCAGACTCTTATGAATGAGAATTCAGATTTAAGGTAAAAGAATCATACTATTTTATGGTTTCATTAAATCTGTAGTAACACCAAATGTCCAGTAGGTGTCATGGCAGGCTGTTGAAAACTGTTATACAGCTGTTCATAGAGCAAGTGAAATAGGCTTAAAGCAGTATTAAGGTGAATTCACGCTATATGCGGTGGCAGACGTTTTACCACATGGTAAAACGTCTGACACCGCAGGGACACAAAGCAATGGGACACATGAGAATATGTGTCCCATTTACACAGCAATGAAGGCTAGACATGCTGCATTTCGTGCACAGCAATGTAGCGCACGGCACAACTGTACATTTCTGTGCGTTTTGTACACTTCAAATAAAGTTCGTACAAAAACAAAAGAGAGCTTATCAATTTTTAGATGTGATGGTTGCATTTGTTTTCTTTTCTTTTGTTTTCTTTTTTCTATTTACTTTTATTTTCACCTGGTGATCTAATCAGTAAATTTGTTGTTTTTCAACAGAACAAGCTGTCCTGCAGCTGTAGAAGTTAGATGGTTGGGACAAACCATTTAGCGCTGTCAGGGGTGGTCAGCTTTTATTTATGTAAAACCTTTATCCCAAAAGGCACAAAACTGTTGCTGTAACTGCTTAAAAAGTGTTAGCTGGAGTCTGGCTTTAATTTTTTAGTGTATCTAAATCTACTGCATCTAACACTCCCCTCCTCCCAGACTGACCATATTGCTGTCCAAGGTGTCTCTGTTGCTCCTTCACCCAGAGTGGAGGAGCTCTAATAGAGGAGGTGTGTTACTGGACAGATCACCAGGTAAAAAAGAGGGAAAAAGCCTAAAAAAAAGAAAACTAATGCAGCCACCACATAAGCTGCAATATATTACATTTTTGGTTTTGGGTTTAATACCGCTTTAATGCAAGCAGATATAAAAGACGCAATTTTTTTAAAATACAATCAATTCTGATAGGAGAAGAGAGTAGAGTTACAGAGAGAAGGTCTCTACACTGTGTTGTTTTTCCTTCACAGACCCTTTACAGAGTAAGGGCAGATTCAGGACAGCCTGGGCTCTGGGGAAGTGGATTAAATGATGCTGCCATTCAACTGAGAAGATTGGGGCCATCTAGTGGCAGATAAGAATTATTGAAAGCAGCTTTCTTTTGTTTTTTTAATTATTATTTATTTTATTATTTATTTAAAACAACTTTTAAAATTGTTTTGCATATGTAGCACCCTCCTAGATAGGTGCTAGGATTAGATAAATAAATACATTTAGTGTAGGCTGGCTCACTGTGTTTTCTGGAGCTGTGTTTTTGATAGGTGAATTTAGCTTGTCACACTGTAATCAGTGTGGCTGCAATTGTTATATTAGGCAAATTTAGCTGTCCACTGTATTCAGTGCAGTTGCCTTTGAGTTAGGCCTGCTCAGTGTTCTCAGCTGCTGCTAGTTTGTTTACTCCCTCTGGTTTCCAGAAAAGCTGTGAAAGCTTTCAGCAATATAGGTGTAGAGCTATGCAGATTATAGCATTAATATATTCATGTAGCCATGGCCAATCCTAGGGAGCTGGGCCTTGAAGGCATGCCGGGAAACTGTATAAATTCTCTGAGCACACTGGGTCTTTTCCTGGAGAGCATTAGTCCAGCCTGGTGGTCTCGCTGTGCCCTCCAGGGTAGTGCTGCCATGTGCTTGCTGTTCGTGAGGCCTCAGGTGGGCAACCTGAGGGCCTGGATGCTGAAGCTACTAAGAGCTGATGAGGGGCTGTCTGCTGAAGGTCTAGTCTGGTATCACTGCAGAAAGGTGTCGCATGGATGTTGGAAGGAGGCACCCAACTGTTCCTGGACCTTTTTGTGAGTACAGATGCTTGCTTCAGTTTTTCAGGAAGGAGTTCACTGTCCTCAACTTGTACATACTTTCTGTTTTTGGAGTATCCCACTAAGTTCCCTCAACCATATCCAAGTTCTCCAAAAATACAACAACAAAAAAACAACACCCTTAGACTAGTTGTTGAGGAAAAGTGTGGCTGAGATTGTGTGCCTGGCTGCAGGGAAATCCACCGGGAAAGAATCTGGGCAAATTCCCAGTGGCTCCTACGGGAGTAGCACTACACATAGAAGAAACCAAATACACAAATCTTTTAACAAACCCAACATTGTGACTTTAGTATTAAAACCAGTTTTATAATGACCCCTAAGGCATCTCCAAAATGCTTAACATGAAAAATCTCATGTCCTCCAAAGATGGCTGTTCACTTAGAAGAACGCAAGCGCAAACATGACAAGCAGACACACAGTTTTCCACACGAAAAACGCTGTAAAACGTGTAGTTAAAAAATTAGCGAAATTTGAAATTTAAAAAGTTGCATGAGCTTGTTAGTTGCACATAGTGCAGTCCATAAAATGGACTGCCTAATGCATGTAGTGTGACAATGCACAAAAAAAGCACATATACATGATGCCTGCTGCATACCTCCCAACTTTCTGAGATGGGAATGAGGGACACCTATCAGCAAAAGTATACAGGCATAGGACACACCCCATTGCCACACCCCCTTAAAGGAAAATTGTACAAAAAATAACATTGGTTAAACCCACACGTGTTTTTTTACCACTACTATTCCTTTATATTGGCTTTTTAATTCTAAAAATGCAGCAATTTAGAAATGAAATGAAAGGTTTAGCACTGGGAAACACTTTTTGATAGATAAAAAGTGCATTTTATATACATCTATATAGATCAGACCAAAATGAGGGACAGAGGGACATTGCTCCAAATCAGGGACAGTCCCTCGAAATCAGGGACAGTTGGGAGGTATGCTGCTGTTGCACGTCATGGGGTGAATGTGGCCTTAGGCCATTGCACACAGGCTGGCTGAGCTTGTTCAGCGTCATTGCTGGCGTGTTATCTCTTCCCCAGGAAGCCTAGGTGCAGTGTACAGTCAATCATTGATATGAATGGCTCCTGCTGCAAAAATAGGCCGCTTACATCTACTTACTCACAGAGACATACTGCTATAAGCAGGGGTCAAAAATAGGACATGCGGACCACATGTGTGAAAGGGGTCATAAAAAAAACAAGGAATGTCAATGGAGTGCACTGTTTCGTAGTTATGTTTTTTTAATGCAGGATATCTTTGTATTTTATATGAATTCCACTGTTATATAATGTTTATATACAGGGCTAAGAGCCCTTGCACCCTGGGGCGGGGGGCGGCGTCGGCGGTAAAACGCCGCTATTATTAGCGGCGTTTTACCGTCGGTATGCGGCCGCTAGCGGGGCGGTTTTACCCCCCGCTAGCGGCCGAGAAAGGGTTAAATACCACCGCAAAGCGCCTCTGCAGAGGCGCATTGCCGGCGGTATAACCGCGCCGTCCCATTGATTTCAATGGGCAGGAGCGGTAAAGGAGCGGTATACACACCGCTCCTTCACCGCTCCGAAGATGATGCTGGCAGGACTTTTTTTACCGTCCTGCCAGCGCACCGCTCCAGTGTGCAAGCCCTCGGGGCTTTCACACTGGGATGACAGCAGCGGCACTTTCGGGGCGGTTTGCAGGCGCTATTATTAGCGCAATAGCGCCTGCAAACCGCCCCAGTGTGCAAGGGCTCTTATTTTCCAGCACTGACTTATGTAATGGTAAGGGGTACTGGGGTGTGCTGCAGGTCTATTGATGCTGGCTACTGGGGGATCCAATCTAGCTGGAGGGAATCTATTTGTGTGTGTGGGGGGAGGGGGAGGCTATTGTTGCTGGAGGGTGATCTATTTTACTGCTCTTCTTGTTATTATTAACATATTCCCTACAAATGACTTATCACCACAAAATTATACTTGATTCTGTATTTTCTAAAAGGGCAGTAATGGGAGGTACCAAGAAAGAGTGCTCAGAGGTGGGTAGGGGCAGAGAAAAGGGGTCGGAAAGGGGTTCCTGTACCTATTCTCTGAGAAAAAATTATACACAATATTACCAAAAGTATTGACACACCTGCCTTTACACGCACATGAACTTTAATGGCATCCCAGTCTTAGTTCATAGGGTTCAGTATTGAGTTGGTCCACTTTTGGCAGCTATAACATCTTCAACTCTTCTGGGAAGGATGTCCATAAGGTTTAGTGTGTCCATGGGAATGTTTAACCATTTTTCCAGAAGCGCATTTGTGAGGTCAGGCTCTGATGTTGGACGAGAAGGCCTGGCTCGCAGTCTCCGCTCTAATTCATCCCAAAGGTGCTCTATCGGGTTGAGATCAGGACTCTCTGCATGCCAGTCAAGTTCCTCCACCCCAAACTTGCTCATTCATGTCTTTATGGACCTTGCTTTGTGCACTGGTGGGCAGTCATGTTGGAACAGGAAGGGACCATCCCCAAACTGTTCCCACAAAGTTGGGAGCATAATATTGTCCAAACTGTCTTGGGATGCTAACACCTTAAGAGTTCCCTTTACTGGAACTAAGGGGCCAAGCCCAGCCCCTGAAAAACTACCCCACCTCATAAAACCCCCCCCCCCCGCCAAATGATTTGGACCAGTGCACAAAGTAAGGTCCATAAAGACATGGATGAGCGAGTTTTGGGTGGAGGAACTTGACTGGCTTGACCTAAGCCCGATAGAACACCTTTGGGATGAATTAGAGCGGAGACTTGAGCCAGGCCTTCTCGTCCAACATCAGTGCCTGACCTCACAATTGCGCTTCTGTAAGAATGGTCAAACATTCCCATAGACACACTCCTAAACCTTGTGGACAGCCTTCCCAGAAGAGTTGAAGCTGTTATAGCTGCAAAGGGTGGGCCAACTCAATATTGAACTCTACGGACTAATGCCTCGTACACACGGTCAGACATTGATCGAACATTCCGACAGATGTTGGCTCAAACTTGTCTTGCATACACACGGTCACAAAAAGTTGTCGGAAAATCCGATCATTCTGAACGCGGTGACGTAAAACATGTATGTCAGGACTATAAACGGGGCAGTGGCCAATAGCTTTCATCTCTTTATTTATTCTGAGCATGCGTGGCACTTTGTGCGTCGGATTTGTGTACACACGGTCGGAATTTCTGACAACGGATTTTGTTGTCGGAAAACTTTATAGCAAGCTCTCAAACTTTGTGTGTCTGAAAATCCGATGGAAAATGTGTGATGGAGCCTACACATGGTCGGAATTTCTGACAACAAGGTCCTATCACACATTTTCCGTCGTAAAATCCGACCGTGTGTACGGGGCATAAGACTGGGATGCCATTAAAGTTCTTGTGCATGTAAAGGTAGGATGTTCCAATACTTTTGGTAATATAGTGTTTATACTGTATATATATATATATATATATATATATATATGACAAACTGCAAATTATACTATGATGAATCAAAAAAGACAGTGGAGATCCTTCCTTAAAGGGGAACTAAACTAAGTGCTAAAAAGCTGTGAGCAGGCAGCTCTTATTGTAAAAGAGACATGCAATGTTTCTTCTGCAATAACAAACACTTACCTGCCTGCTCTCAATCTTTTTCTTTCTTTGTTTCATTGTGCGACAGGAGAAAAATGTTAAACAGAGATTTTCCATGTTGCAAATGTGTTGAAAATGCAGGTATATATTGTATTTTTTTCAATGAATCTAACGCATTTAACCACATCAATATGCTAAATTTTTATTTATTTTTTCAAACACTTTTAGCTCAATAGGCCAAAGAATAAATAAAACGGTACCACTCAGATGCCTCCAGTGAGTGATGTTTCCACCACACTGGTCACATTGCTGCCTGGTGCTGGTTGGGATAGACACGGGCTCATCAAGCTCCCTATAGGCTATAAGAAAATGGCGCCCGCCCGCACTCAGATCTAGCACACTGTAAACTTGTTAGTAAAACTAAAAGGCTTCAGCTTTCATTCCCACATGGGCGAAATGCGTTAGAGGATCCCTTTATGTGTGGAGAATGGGAGCTGAAGCCATTTACATTCATTTAGTTTTACTAAGAAGTTTACAGTGTGCTGGTGCAGACGGGGCCAATTTGTAACTCTAAGCGCATAGATGTGAAGGAGACACGTGGGGATAACAAGCTGGATTTCCTTTTGAAATGTAATGCATACTTTGCATTGAACTCTATTTTACATGACTGCAGGAAAATGGCGAATGGGCCTTATAATTTGTTAAACGATGTGCTAGTGTAATGCCAAACCTTCTGTATTAGGCCAGAAAGTAATACAATATCTCAGGACAGTGTACTGTAGCATAATAGATGTTGATAACAGAACGGCGTGTCGGCTGGCAGTGATGAGTCATTGTGCGCTAATGTGTTGATAAGAAGTGCTGTGTAGCTTTGAATATCCTTTTTTGAATGTGAGAAAGCTATATCTATTTTCATTGTTACATTGAATGTTCCTTTTTTTTTTAAACAGGAGAAAACTCATAGTTAAAAATGAGCAGCTCTACAGCGAAAGAAACCGAGATCGTCCTGGAACCTAGCCAAGTGAGGTTGCCTGAAAACCATCCAGAGATCTCTCCTATCAAATGCTGGCACAGAAACTGCTACTGTTATACCCATGGAAGTATATTACTTTTTCAGGGTATATATATATATATATATATATATATATATATATATATATATAGTGCTGTCTATTTATATAAAATATTTATTTAGATTTACAAAAATATATATATAATGATTAAAACTTAGCAAGAAATTGGCTATTTCCTAGTTTTTGATTTAAAGCATAACCAAACCACAAATTAAATTGTGATATATTTTAGTTTACCAGCAGATGTGGTGGCTGCATTATTTTCCTTTCTTTTTTTCATCTGGTGATCCTGCCAGTAACATAATTCCTGCCCTAGTATGATAATATTCACTCACCCTTCTGTATCAGGAGAACAGAAACAATATCACTAAGAACTGCAGAACTACACCCCTCTATGTTATGGACAATGGGGAGGGGGTGGGGGTGGGAGGATCTGTAGTTGTATCTTGTTTCTGTGATGTTGTGATCCCAGAAAATGGTCCAGGACACAGCACTGGGACAGAAGACTAGGATGTTGGCCCGTCCTGGCTGGGACAGTTGGCATGTAAGCTGTTACTTCACTTAATAAACTGTCAGATTTTAATTGTAGCTGTAGCTCTATGAGGGTTTTTTGTTCAAAGTGTTAGAGAGCGTAGGTGCACAAAGTACTGAGCATGAGTTTGTAAATGACCAATCACTGGAACCATTCACTATCACTCTTTACATGGCAAATACTTCAGGGAATAATAGGTAATGTATTCCATTTTCACACACAGGTAGCAGTTGGATGTAATAGCTGTCTTCATATTAAACTCCAGTCAAGCATATTTGCCACTGTGATCAGTGCCATCTTAAGAGCATTAGAGGCCCCCGGGCAATACAGTGCACTGGGGCCCTGTCTACTCAATCACTTACGAGACTAGAGATGCAAATTATCAATAAGGCTATATTTATTGGTACTTCCATCAAAATCAGTGTTTAAACATTAACACAACGTTTGGACAATATAACACGAGCTTGAAAAGCAAGAAATTGAAAAACAAGAAATTACAGATTGAAATGGGACAGTACAAAAGCACTAATTATTTATTGGTGGCAGCGGTGGTACTTGAGGGAGGGTGGCAACGCTGATGTTGAGGGTGTGGCAGAGGTGATACTTGAGGGGGGTGGCAACGGTGATGTTAAGGGGGGGGCAGCAGTGATACTTGAAGGGGAGCGGTAGCAGCGGAGGTACTTGAGGGGGTTAGCAAGCGGTGATACTTGGGGGGTGGCAGCGGTGGTACTTGGGGGGTGGCAGCGGTGGTACTTGGGGGGTGGCAGCAGTGGTACTTGGGGGGTGGCAGCAGTGGTACTTGGGGTGTGGCAGCGGTGGTACTTGGGGGGTGGCAGCAGTGGTACTTGGGGTGTGGCAGCGGTGGTACTTGGGGGGTGGCAGCAGTGGTACTTGGGGTGTGGCAGCGGTGGTACTTGGGGGTGGCAGCGGTGGTACTTGGGTGGTGGCAGCAGTGGTACTTGGGGGGGTGGCAGCGGTGGTACTTGGGGGGTGGCAGCGGTGCAGCGGTGGTACTTGGGGGGGAGGGGTAGCAGCTGTGCCTCTTACTGATCCTATCCACCCACCTCTGATCTCATCTCTATTCCCCTCCACATAAGTTCTACAACATAGGTGATGGGGGGAGATAGGGATGAGATCAGTGGTGGGGGGGATAGGATCAGTAAGAGGCACAGGTGGTGAAGGTTGGGATTGATTGCTCAGCTCTGCAAAATGTCACTTGATTGACTTACCGTCAGTCAATCGATTCCCCAAGAATTCCGTCACCTGGCCGTGCCTTCTCCCGTCAGGTACTCCACGCAGCCGCAGAGGGGAGAGCTCCTCCCCGCCTTCTCTCATTTGGTGTCAGCATGTCTGCTGACTTAATTTTTTAGTGTCCGCCCCGCCTCCCTACATTCACTATGGCTCTGGATAGGCGGGGGCGGGGGCGGGACGGTCCACAGTCTCAGCGCTGCCTCTGCCTTCTCTATCTCCCCTCAGCGGGCGAAAGCCCCCCTCCCCGGGGCCGAAGGAAAAACAGCAGCCAGAGTGGACTGTGGACACACACTCATACAGTGACAGGACAGTCAGCCGGTCAGGTGGGCCCCTCACACTGGCGGGCGGCGGGCGTGCCCCTCACACAGGGTGAACGGGCGGGTGGTGGGCCCCCCCTGAATTGGCGGAACTACATACTGCTTGGCTGGGGTTGCTGGCAGGTGGGGCCCCCCAGGCAAGTGGGGCCCCTGGGCAACTGCCCAGCTTATACAGGCGAAAAAACGGCCCTGTGATTCAAACACTTGAGCATTATTATACAGCCAGTAATTGACCATTTATTCAAATATGGGTGACACTGCAACTCTCTGCTCAGTGCACTATAAATTAACTTCCCAACACTTATGAGGCCCTCTGAGTGCAATCCCCCATCTCCTAAAATGCCTAAATACTTGTAGGGATGACAGCACTGTGAAGTGATTCATAATGCTGACACTCCCATTCTCAGCCTGATTTCTAGTGTGCAAAAGATTATGGAAAATTATTATAAAGGTAGATTTCAGATAATTGCCCTACACAGAATTTTGTTTTAGTTTTAGATCGAGTCGGAAAGGGTTGCAATTCCTGGAAGGTCGTTTTTTTTTTTGCTGTCATCGTATTATTGGGGGAAATATCCCTTTACTCCCTGCCCCAGAGACGCAAGAGGAAGTTAGAGAAAACCTTCCAAAGTGAGGCTAATTCCTATATTATTCCCCCAGAACAGGTGTCAGAGGATTTCCCCTAACCTCCCTTGTTCTTGGGACACAACACCAACATTTTGGATTTCCCCTGACATTCTGTTTTGGTGACAATGGTCACCAGTACAAATAGAGTAGTGAATCTCCTCAATGGGGAACGGACAACAATAAAAGCAGAGGGTCTAATACTTCCTCAAACTGAAAAAAGGTAGTGCCTAGAAATACACTTTAAAATATACAGTATGTAATAGTTTTTCAATCCGGGCAAAATAAAGAGAGAGAGAGCTCTAGGCATCTGTATCTGAATAACACCTTCCTTGCCAAGGGTGCTGGCTCAGTATGTAGAATGCATATGAGCAAATAAAGATCCGGATAGCTGCACTCCAAAAATAGTCACTTCCTTTATTGTAGATACAGTCCGTACAAAAACAGATTCAAATTGCAAACCGCTAACGCATTTGACACCGCTCTTACTGGTGCTTAATCATAGCTATGATTAAGCACCAGTGAGAGCGGTGCGAAACACGTTAGCGGTTTGCAATTTTAATCTGTTTAATCTATAAAGTTACACTTTAAATAACTAAATTCACTCTCACCAATAATTTCCCTATTACTTTAAACATCCCTAAACTAATCTGTAGCGACAAACAACCTGTCTGTCTACACAGAAGATATAAAGTTTTTTATTAACAGCTTGTTCCTTATTCCTGTAAAATATATCAAAGTATACAGTGTATAGGGTTTGCATATTCAACATTTTCACATTGGTCAAGTATAATTTTCCGTATCAAATAATAAATTTGTATGTGTACGAAGTAAAACAGACTTATGATTGTAAACATATAATGTTTGTCTTATGTGTATTCAATTCTGCTACTTTATATGCTATGATATATAATTGTAAATTTTCTCAGTTTTGCATTATTAACACACTTTTTTACATTTAGTTTTATTTGCTGATTTATATTTTGTCTGAATAAAAGTTTTTATTGTAAAATTGGTGAAGAATTAATGAATTTAAACTGAATATCTATATAGCAATTTCAACACTACCATTACAAACATAACCAAATTATTGCTATGTCCATTACCGATCCTCTTCTGGAGTCCCTCAATGGCACCCCGGCTCCTCCCCCCCTTTTGAGTGCCTCTACAGCAAGGCGCTTGCTATGGGTACACTTATGCAGGCTCGATCTTAAGCCGTGATGTGTCCACTGACACACACAGCGAGGCTTGGCCCTGCCCCCCGCTTTCCCCTTAGAGGCTGTGATTGATAACAGATAACTGCTCCCTCCATGGCCAGTGAGAAGAGAGAGCAGAGAGAGCCTCTGCTCTCAGGCAAGGCGCTGGATGGAGATCAGGCCTTGGGAAGTATATGGGGAAGCTGGGGGGGAGCTAAACACAGAAGGTTTTTTACATTAATGCAATGAACACATTAGGGTAAAAACCTTCTGCCTTTAGAACCACTTTAACCACTTCAATACCAGGCACTTAGACACCTTCCCGCCCAGGCCAATTTTCAGCTTTCAGCGCTGTCGCAATTTGAATGACAATTGCGCGGTCATGCAACACTGTACCCAAACAAATTTTTTATCATTTTGTTCCCACAAATAAAGCTTTCTTTTGGTGGTATTTGATCACCTCTGCAGTTTTTATTTTTTGCGCAACAAATAAAAAAGGACCGAAAATTTTGAAAAAAAACAAGTTTTTCTTTGTTTCTGTTAAAATTTTATGTAAATAAGTACGCCTTCTTCTTCAATGACGGGCACTGATATGGCTGCACTGACGGGCACTGATGATGGGCACTGATAGGCAGCACTGATGGGCACTGATAGGTGGCACTGATGGGCACTGGTATGCGGCACTGATGGGCACTCATAGGTGGCACCGATGGGCACTCATAGGCGGCACTGATGGGCACTCGTAGGTGGCATTGATTGGTACATATGGGTGGCACTGATGGGTACTTATGGGGGGCATTGATAGGTGGCACTGATGGGCACAGATGGGCACTGACAGGTGGCACTGATGGGCAATGACAGGTGGCACTGATGACACTGATTGGTGGCACTGAAAAACTGATTGGTGGCATTGCTGGGCAGAACTGAAACATAATAGTGCCAATCAGTGCCCATTTGTGGGCACTGATTGGCACAGATTGGGCACATGTGGATGGCCATGGGGTACATACCTGGCCATCCACATGTTGTCCCTTCCCTGGTGGTCCTAGTGGCGATCCCTGGTGGTCCAATGTGGTCATATGAGGGGGGCTACGCTGATAAACAATCAGCGCAGACCCCCCTGTCAGACGCGAGTGAGGAAAAGCCGATCAGCGGCTCTTCCTATTGACATCGTGATCAGCCGTGATTGGACACGGCTGATCACGTGGTAAAGAGCCTCCGCCGGAGGCTCTTTACCAAGATCGGTGTAGCGGTGTGTGTCAGGCTGGCACACTCCTCCACCGATCGCCGCGATGCGCGCCCCCGCGGGCGTGCAGTGGCATGTTATCCTGCTGGATGTCATATGACGCCCAGTCAGGATAACGGAACCACCACCCAGTCGTCATCTGCTATGGGCCGGGCGGGAAGTGGTTAATCTTCTACCAATACCAGCATTACCATACACCAGTGTCAGCACAACCAATATACCCATACAATGATTTCTCATTATAACCCAACACCTATAATACAATTTTATTATTATTGAAAACCTTTTCTGAGTGCAAGAGGAAGCTGCCATCTGCAAATATTAGTTGCCTGAAAGTCATTGTGACTCCCTTGTTTCAATACTTTTTTTTGAAAAATTATTTTTTATAATTTTTTCACATAGAAAAATACACAAAGCCTTGTTTCCATATTTAAAGCCCAACTGCTGGCAACAGAAAAAACAAAAAAAAAACTTTGCAGTGTGACTGTGGCCTCTCCGCACTGCAAAGAAATGAACCCTTACTAAGACTAAGGACCAAATTGTAGTGTCTAGATGACTGTGTCACAGCATCTCCAAAATTGCAGGTCTTTTGGGATGTTACCGGTCTGCAGTTGTCAGGACCTACCAAAAATGTTCCAGGAGAGGAAGACTGGTGAACCAGTGACAGGGTCATAGGCCTCACTGATACATGTGGGGAGCAAAGGCTGGCCTGTGTAGTCTAATCCAATAGAAGAGCTACTGTAGCTATAATTGCTGGAAAAAAGGTAATGCTGGTTCTGATAAAAAGTTGCCAGAACACACAGTGCATTGCAGTTTATTGTGCATGGGGCCTTCATAGCCATGGACAGGTCAGGGTGCCAATGCTGACCTGTGTCCACAGCCAAAAGCACCTACAATGGGTATATGAGCGTGAGAACTAGACCAGGGAGCAATAGAAGAAGGTGGTCTGGTGTGATAAATCATGTTTTCTTTCACATTATGTGGATGGCTGGGTGTGTGCATGTCGCTTACCTTGGGAAGAGATGGTATTAGGATGCACTATAGGAAGAAGGCCAGCAGATGCCACAACATACCTTTATAAATCTAGTGGAGTCCATGCCTGGATGGGTCAGGGCTGTATTGGCAGCAAAAGGAGGACCTACTCAATATTAGGTGTGCGGTCATGATGTTATGGCTGATCAGTGTATGCATTTTCTATATAACTGGCAAATTACACACTTGCAGGTTTGTGAACACAAAACAAATGACACATGCACTCGCTCAAACATCCTGCACCTATACAATTATCAAGGGGACTATAATATTTGCTTGTTTCACAGAGCAAATAACAGGTCCTCGAGAAAGGGGGGTGCACATTCCCAACAACACCTGCCAAGTCAAGTTACCAGTGCGTTGATGCAAGGTTGCCAGATCTTATAGAATTTTTGGGGCAGACCCTACTATTGTGTCATTTTTTTATTTAGGTAGAAAATCATCAATGAGCCTCTTTAGTTAAGTAAACGGCATATAACAGTAGGTAGCAGATTGGGGTTTTATAGTTATTGGGTAAAAAGGTGTCTATCAGGCTAAGCTGTAATACTTACAGTAACTTATTCCTCACGTCAGCAGCATTCGTTCATGCTGTACATCCAGCCCCGAAGCCTCTTCTCTAAGGTACTCCTAACTGGTTGTCGCACTACGACTTCATCACATACAATGTAGGGTGACAAGGGCCCAGCCGCATCCTGAAGCATCAGGGAGAAGAGCGCTGATAGCCAGGGGTGTAAAGAATTAAGTAGAACAGTCTTTTTTTAACCCTAGGCTTAATGAACATTTACCCTTGTAGTGCGGCAGCCCCACTGCAAAGGTTTTTAATTTTAAATTCCAGAGTTCAGCTTTAAAAGACAAAATCGAATGCAACTCTGTAATTATTAATATATCATTGAATGTAGTTTATAAATGCAAGCAGTGTAAGTATTTGAATTTGACCTTGTATCAGCCTCTTGCAGTCCCTGTATAGCAGAGTTTGAGTGTGAGAGGAAGAAGCAGCACAAGGAACCAATCATGTGCGGACAAGAAGCATGCTGACGGGAGGAGAAAGCAAAGTAACAGAGGGGAGAACTTTGCTGCTACACCTATCATTGTCCAGTCAGAGGCTGGGGCAGGTTCAGGATGATCTGGGCACAGAGGAAGTAGGTTAAATTATGCTGTCAATCAGATTAACTAGGTAAAGAAAATAGGCACTGCAGGGAAAATCTCTGGATTCATGGTTAATATGCATCATAAGCTGGCTTTATGTTATATTTTAATGGGGTATTTCCTTTTTATCTTATTTTTTTTGCAGTAGAGTTCTGCTTTAAGTACTGACCTGCATAAAGTATGCAGAGAAGGACTTCTGATTTCACTCTGACATTCCTAGAATATATGCTTCCTCTGCGTAAGAACTCAAAAAGTTTAAAACCAGAAGGTCAGCATAACAACCAGAACAGTTGTTTTTTTTTTTTAACCACTTCCCATCCTGCCTATAGTAATATGATGTCTGCAAGATGGCTCTCCCATCCCGGGCAGGCGTCATGGTGTCCTCGGCTTTCCGGCGGTATAGGGGGCGCGCGCCCCTGCTGCGTCACACGGGAGCTGGACATTGCGGCACCCGCGATTGCTCGTCACAGAGCAGGAACGTGGATCTGTGTGTGTAAACACACAGATCCACATACTGTCAGTGGAGAGGACACAGATCGTGTGTTCCTAGTATATAGGAACACCAATCAGTCTCCTCCCCTAGTCGGTCCCATCCCCCCACAGTTAGAACACACCTAGGGAACACATTTAACCCTTTGATCGCCCCCTTTTGGGTTGAGGTCAGGACTCTGTGCAGGCCAGTCAAGTTCCTCTACCCCAAACTCGCTCATCCATATCTTTATAGACCATGCTTTGTGCACTGGTGCGCAGTCATGTTGGAAAAGGGAGGGGCCATCCCCAAACTGCTCCCAAAAAGTTGGGAGCATGAAATTGTCAATAATATCTTGGTATGCAAAGCCTTAATAGTTCCCTTCACTGGAACTAAGGGGCCAAGCCCAACCCCTGAAAAACAACCCCACACTATAATCCCCCCTCCACCAAATGATCTGGACCAGTGCACAGAACAAGGTTCATAAAGAGATGGATGAGCGAGTTAGGGGTGGAGGAACTTGACTGCCCTGCACAGAGTCCTGGCCACAACCAGATAGAAAACCTTTGGGATAAATAAGAGGGGAGACTGTGAGCCAGGCCTTCTCGTCCAACATCAGCGCCTGACCTCACAAATGCGCTTCTGGAAGAATGGTCAAACATTCCCATAGACACACTCCTAAACCTTGTGGACAGCCTTCCCAGAAGAGTTGAAGATGTTATAGCTGCAAAGGGTGGGCCAACTCAATATTGAACCCTACGGACTAAGACTGGGATGCTATTAAAGTTTATGTGTGTGTAAAGGCAGGCGTCCCAATACTTTGGGTAGTATAGTGTACCTCTATATCAGTTAATGTTGCTCATAGTAATACAATTCAAAATAAACTGTCACCCCAATATGTATTGTACATTAATATTTATTTTAGGAAGACAAAAATTCATTTTCACATTGTTATCTTTTTTAAAGATGCTGTGCAAAGTAAAGTAATGCAGCAAATCAGACATTATTAAAATAGTATCAAATGCTCAGTAGTTTTTAGCCTACCACATTGAGCACGGTAAAACAAACATTCCCCAGTACACCATTTGTTAAAATTCTTACCCCAGCACTTGCAATTTACAACTTTTCAATGCCGCTGGCTCCTGGCTCAGTCAGTGCAAATTCCCTGAACTTCCATTCTTCACAAAAAAACTTTAACAGTGGACAATGTAGTCTCAAGTCAGTCTGTTAACATGAAGAATGTAAGGTAGAGCAGGGGAGTGCCTCCCCACCCTAAGCTATCTGGCTGTGTGTTTCTATTGATGTACACAGTGTAGAGAGACACAACTCTACTCCCTGCATGCAAGGGTGACTCCATATAATACTGCAAGGCAAAGGAGCCACCATGAAACAGGAAACCTGGGGCAACGGTCATTTCACCAGCTTAGACTGGAACATAGACAAGGTTAAAGAAGTTGCATACTCTGTAAGCGATTAAATCAGCCGCTGAAAGTCCATAAAAACTGAAGGCTTTTATCACATTAAAGTCGTAGTAAACCCAAATATTTATCACCCCTTGTATATTTCGGGCACACCAACAGCCACATATGTATATACACTGTGCTGTTTGTACCCCCCCCCCCCCTTTTTTTTCTTCCTTAGGTCATGTAATCACTGTCCCAATTTTCACCGTAGCATGGAAGGGGTGGAGCTATACATCACATGTCCTGTAACATCGCTTTAGCTATTACAGTCTTTCCCCTTATATACCATTTGGAGTGGAATGCGCTGTCAGTCAAGCATCTAATCCGCAAGGGGGGCGGAGCACATCTCTCACCCCCGAAAGGGCCAATGCCGACTAGTGCAGCGGCAGCCAGGCAAACAGCAACATTTACTCCTCTGACTCCGTAAACAGTCTAGGGGTTGTCTTTTTAAAGTTTATTGCAGATTAACTTGAATGGGGCTTATGGAAGCTGTGGGATTCTCCAGAACATTGAACAAGAATGTGAGGACACTCTTCTGTTTGCAGCTTATTCTTAACACAGTCCCTACAGCAGTAGGACATAAAGTGGGCAGCACTAGGACACCATCGTCAATGTTCCAGGCCAGGCAAGCTTTAATATTAGTGCTCCAGGGATTAACAGCAGCAACGATCACTAGAATCCTTCTCTCAGGTCTGTACTCACAGTGTCCATGGGACTTGGACAGTCTCCTCAGTGAAACCTTCAGACCAGATCCTTGAAGAAACCCCTCTTTTAGCTCTCAAGGAATTTGTAGCAGAATAGGACCCCCTAGCTATGCACAGCTGGGACTTCAATGAAACTAATAGGATCTTCGGCTGGACTGCCAGGAAAGGCAGTATTGTTAATATGGTGGAATGGTTTTTTAAAGGGCTTTCTTCCCCAGAGAATGGATGCAGGAACTCCCCCTTTCCAAGTCACCCCTTGTCTCTGCCCCTACCCACCTGTGAGTACCGTTCCTTGGTTCCATCCCCTACCCACCTCCCAAGACCACCCCTTTTAGAGAATACAGTAACATTTGTGGTACTAACTTATTTGTATAGAACTTGTTAATTATAACAAGAAAAGCAGTAAAATAGTTCCCCTGCAGCCAGCAACAATAGATCCCCCTAGCAACAATGGACCACCTACAAGAAAATACCACCCCCACCCCCACCTCAGCAACAATAGACCCCCTGGCAGCAACAACAGACCCCCTCCCTTAAAAGTAGATCCCTCCCAGCAATAACTGACCCCCCAGCAACATAAGACCAAACCCCCAGGCAACAATAGATCTCCCCCCCAAAAATAGATCCCCCAGCAGCCAGCATCAACAGACCCTGCAGCTCACCTCAGCACCCCTTGCCATTACATACATTCAGTCATGTAGGTGCCGGTGCTGTGTTCCTCCGCGTTCCAGCTGAAAAAAGCCCTGTTTTTTAAGAATAGCAGCAATCTTGCAGCGGTTTCACATTTATTTGAAGAAGTGTGTGATGCTGTAAAGTGTAAATTGTTACACTCCACATTCCTGTTCTGTGACTTGAATGCTAAATGCAGTTCACAGGCTGATCAATGAATTGAGAGACATAGTCAGATGAAGCAGCATGGTTCAATCTTTCCAAAAGGTGTTCACAAGTTTTATAACATCAGGGTTAGTTTGTGACAAAATGGGCTGGCTGGTTCTTGAAGACAAGCTTTTTGCTGAGAGTGGTCCAGGGTTGTGGCATTTGTGTTCTATCTGGAGCACAGTTCTCGCTCAATTGCCTATTAACTTTTGTAAGGATGGAGAGGATGTCCTCACCTCTAGGAGACAAGAAAAGTGAAAAAAAAGGTAAAAAAAATAATGTATATATGAAATAATAGCCAAGAATTGCTATCTCATACTTGTTTTGATAATCTGCATTGTAATGTCATTATTTATATCTTTTACAATCAATAAAAAACCAATGGAATGGCTCTCACAGTAGACAAAGGACCGACGGTTTTGTACTCACAGATATTGTATAATTTTAAGCTGTAAAATACAGTGTGATGAGCTTCAGTTTATAAGTGTTATAAAGCTCTGGACAGCCCTAAAATACCCTTTACTTTTAGTCTGGGACTACAAATCACAATGCTTTTAGTGGGCTTCATCAGGGCTTTAAGCTTGGTTAACAATATAGTCAGTGTTATCTGGTGCTCCAAATGGAGTAATCCTTAGGGATATAGTCTGTTGCTGTAATAGCTGGATGGTGATGTATCCATAGATTGGGTGTTTGGAAAAGAAATGGGTATTAAGGGTTAAAAAGGAAGGCAGCCATCCTTCAGAGTGTGTCCAGAACTCTGCAAGACATGTAAGGAAAAAACAGGGAGGGGGAGGCGCCGACCTGAGTGTAGTATTAAAATGATGACTTTAATAGGATTAGATTAAAAACACTTATAAGATGATGGAATTTGGATGCTCGTCAAAGTACAGTCAGGTCCATAAATATTGGGACAGTGACACAATTCTAATCTTTTTGGCTCTATGCACCATCACAATGGATTTGAAATGAAACAAACAAGATGTGCTTTAACTGCAGACTTTCAGTTTTAATTTGAGGGTATTTACATCCAAATCAGGTGAACGGTGTAGGAATTACAACAGTTTGTATATGTGACTCCCACTTTTTAAGGGACCAAAAGTAATGGGACAATTGGCTGCTCAGCTGTTCCATGGCTAGGTGTGTGTTATTCCCTCATTATCCCATTTACAAGGAGCAGATAAAAGGTCCAGAGTTCATTTCAAGTGTGCTATTTGCATTTGGAATCTGTTGCTGTCAACTCTCAATATGAGATCCAAAGAGCTGTCACTATCAGGGAAGCAAGCCATCATTAGGCTGAAAAAATAAAACAAACCCATCAGAGAGATAGCAAAAACATTAGGTGTGGCCAAATCAACTGTTTGGAACATCCTTAAAAAGAAAGAATGCACCTGTGAGCTCAGCAACACCAAAAGACCCAGAAGACCACGGAAAACAACTATGGTGGATGACCGAAGAATTCTTTCCCTGGTAAAGAAAACACCCTTCACAACAGGTGGCCAGTTCGAGAACACTCTCCAGGAGGTAGGTGTATGTGTGTCAAAGTCAACAATCAAGAGAAGACTTCACCAGAGTAAACACAGAGGGTTCACCACAAGATGTAAACCATTGGTGAGCCTCAAAAACAGGAAGGCCAGATTAGAGTTTGCCAAACAACATCTAAAAAAGCCTTCACAGTTCTGGAACAACATCCTATGGACAGATGAGACCAAGATCAACTTGTACCAGAGTGAAGAGTATGGAGAAGGAAAGGAACTGCTCATGATCCAATGCATAACACCTTAGAGTTTTTTAAGAGAAAGAAGTGGAATGTTATGCAATGGCCAAGTCAATCACCTGACCTGAATCCGATTGAGCATGCATTTCACTTGCTGAAGACAAAGCTGAAGGGAAAATGCCCCAAGAACAAGCAGGAACTGAAGACTGTTGCAGTAGAGGCCTGGCAGAGCATCACCAGGGATGAAACCCAGAGTCTGGTGATGTCTATGCGTTTCAGACTTCAGGCTGACTGCAAAGGATTTGCAACCAAGTATTAAAAAGTGAAAGTTTGATGGATGATTAATCTGTCCCTTTACTTTTGGTCCCTTAAAAAGTGGGAAGCACATATACAAACCTTAGTAATTCCTACACTGTTCACCTGATTTGGATGTAAATGCCCTCCAATTAAAGCTGAAAGTCTGTAGTTAAAGCACATTCTGTTTGTTTCATTTTACATCCATTGTGGTGGTGTATAGAGCCAAAAAGATTAGAATTGTGTCGATGTCCCAATATTTATGGACCTGAATGTAAAGTGCAGTCCTGGCATTCCACATGGCTCTGTGTGTCCCACCGCAGTTCCGGATAGCTGGAAAGGATTGGGCAGCTGGCTGGAATGGATCACAGTGTTTTTCCTGGAACCAGGAAGCTCCCTAGAAACACTGTTATCCATTCCAGCCAGCTGCCCAATCCTTTCCAGCTATTCGGAACAGCGGTGGGACCCACAGAGCCATGTGGAATGCCAAGTGTTTTTAATGTAATCCTATTAAAGTCATCATTTTAAAACTACACTCAGGTCGGCGCCTCCCCCTCCTTGTTTTTTCCTTGAAGGGGTTGTAAACCCTCGTTTTTTGTTTTTTTTAATAAACAAACATATCATACTTACCTCCACTTTGCAGTTTGTTTTGCACATAGTGGCCCAGATCGTCGCCAATGGCGCTCTCAGCTCCTCCCTGCATCAGGAAACCCCCTAGGAGAAGCACTCTCCCTGGGGATTACCGTACGGCGCATGCTCCCGAGTCCAGCATTTGTGTCTATAGACACAGAATGCTGGACTCGCATTGGCTCCCGCGCCCACTATCAATCTATCAAGAGCAGAGAACCCCGGCCAGAGAGGGTGTGCACGTCTCCGGCGTGGGAACAAAAGGATAGGATAGGATGCATTAAGGTGAAAAAAACAACCCCTTTAAGCTTGGTTAAAGCTTTGTTAAATAGTTAAAGAATGCTTTAAAATGCAGCTATACTTATAAGTTTACATACTATAAAGCTGTGATAACAGAGTTGTTGGCATGGTTAAGTACTGTGCAATAAAGCACTCGACTGCCTTCTGCCATGTTTGTTTGGCAGCCCTTCCATAAATATGAATGACTGACACTTATCTTATCTATACAGAGCACATTAACCTAACTTGCTCAAGCAGTATTTGGTTTCTTGGCTTAGTTCACAAAGTGTATCTGTGCCTACTATGAGCTTTAATGTTTATACCTAACAAGCAGTAAAATAGATCACAAAATAGACCCCAAATTTGGAGCTTCAGTCAGTTTTTATCAGCCTACAAGCGCCTGAGATTTACACTGGAACACTGCAGGGCTGACATCACTGCTGCTATAGAAAATATAGGAGGAGCTGTAAATTAAATACCTCTGTTGTGCATTTTAAAGATGCACTTCTCCACAGTGCCTATAGCTACAGAGGTGGATAAGGGGTGTTTTAAAAGCTATTTTATTGCTTGTTGAGAATATGTAAACACTCTAATGTGCATAGTTTAGGTACAGGTTCACATTAACTTCCTCAGTCGCTCTCTTTGTAGCAAGATATGTCTGTGGTCACTAAATATGTGGATACAACAAGTTACACCTTAAAGCTGAATTCCAGGTATCCATGATCTTGGATAGTTTAATTGGTCCACATTGGAGCAATATCAGTATGTATGTCATACCTATGACATATGACACATGCATACTTATGCATACTTACATTGGTCCAATGTAGAACAATGTAACTGTGCGAAAATACACATACCTGGACTTCAGTTTAAGAGCGGAAGTTTAGGTATGTCAATTTTTACATAGTTACATTGGTCCAGTTGGACCAATGTAAATATATATGTGCCATTCCAGTGGGGTCCCTGTGGTAGCTGGAAATCCCTGTAGTAGGCGCGACTACTGCAGTTACCTTCCCTAGTTTGCCCTTCCCGTGTTGAGCGGCTGCCCTGCTGCAGCTTGAACACAAGAGGTCGCTCGCTCAGCACAGGCACAATTCAGGTTATACAGGCATATCTTGCCAGCCACCTAACGTAAAAGTACGGCAGCAAAGTGACCTCTCTGCGCTGGATTACATACCTAGTACATGATTCATGCGCTTGCCGGCCTGGCTATGCTGTGATTTATTACAGCACAAGCCGATCAGCGGGTCTTGGCCAACGATTGACCGCCGTGCCCTGCTAACTGGCTCAGTGTTTCACAGAACAGAGAGCTCTGTGATTGTAAACAAGACAGAGCTCTGTTCACCAACATGGGATCTTGCTGTTTTATAACAAGATCCTTAGTAAAAGCAGCACATATTACACACGTTATATATTGTTGGGCACACAGGTAACCCCTTAATCGCCTCTAGATGTTAACCCCTTGCCAGCAAGTGTCATTAGTATAGTGACAAAGCACAGTATTAGCACCAATCACTGTATTAGTGTCACTATTGAAGTCAGTGTCAGTTAATGTTAGTGTACCCCCAGCCAGCGTTAGCTGGTGCCAGATTTCCTGCCACACTATCACAGTCCCACTATAAGTCGCTGATCACTGCCATTACTAGTATAAAATAAAAATTTTAAAAAATTCCAGTATATATATACCACAGTTTGTAGATGCAATAACTTTCATGCAAACCAAATTATATACACTTACTGAATTTTTTTTACTTTACCATAGACTACACTTTGGCTTAAATTTATGAAGAAATTAGATTTTTTTTTTTTTATTGGATATGTTTTACAGCAGAAAGTAAAAGATATGTTTTTTTTAAATTTTCAGTCATTTTCATTTATATTATAAAAATAAAACCCCCAGTGGTGATCAAATACAACAAAAAAAAGCTATTTTTGTGTGAAAAAAAATAATATAAATTAAATTTTGGTACAGCTTGGCATGACCACGCAATTGTTAAAATAGCGCAGTACCGAATAGCAAAAAATGGCCTGGTCAATGGTCATGGAGGGGGTAAAACCTTCCAGAGGGCAAGTGGTTAAAAATAGCATTTTCTCAATGAATGCAAAGCATTCTCTGACTGGATGAGATGGAGATTGTGGCACCATAGCCCCGCCTTTCCACCTCGTGCAGCTTGGCACAAGACCCGGAAGCTAGTGGAGATTACTGTGGTATCAGTGCCTACTACAGTGATTTCTACAGGGATCCCACAGGTATAGCACATACATACTTACATTGATCCAAGATAAAGAAAAATTTGCCATGCTTAAACTTTAGCTTTAATTTAAACCTCCAGTGTGTCACTGAAATATTGTGGGCATCTGTGGCACCATGGAGAAATCAGCAAGTTTTCAGTACTTGATCTTATGCACTCATTGTAAAATTAACAACAGATAGAATAGGGTAAATTTGCATGATTTTAATTAAATGCATTTGGAAAGCAGCATAAGTACCTGAATTCAACTTAGTATCCGCCTCTAATGCCCCGTACACACGGTCGGACATTGATCGGACATTCCGACAACAAAATCCTAGGATTTTTTCCGACGGATGTTGGCTCAAACTTGTCTTGCATGCACACGGTCACACAAAGTTGTCGGAAAATCCAATCGTTCTAAACGCGGTGACGTAAAACTCGTACATCGGGACTATAAACAGGGCAGTGGCCAATAGCTTTCGTCTCTTAATTTATTATGAACATGCGTGACACTTTGTGCGTCGGATTTGTGTACACACGATCGGAATTTCCGACAACGGATTTTGTTGTCGGAAAATTTTATAACCTGCTCTCAAACTTTGTGTGTCGGAAATTCAGATGGAAAATGTGTGATGGAGCCTACACACGGTCGGAATTTCTGACAACAAGGTCCTATCACACATTTTCCATCGGAAAATCCGACCGTGTGTACAGGGCATTACAGTCCCTGTATAGCAGAGCTCAGACTGGGAATGGAGAGGCAGCACAAGGAGCCAATGAGTTCTGCTGTGCTTATGTGTCAACAAGAAGCATGTGGATAGGAGAAGAGAGCAGAGTGACAGAGAGATGAGCTCATCGGTGTGCTACATCAATTTATACTGTCCAGGCTCAGTGAGAGACAAAATCCATAAATATGACTTAACTGCAGCAGATAAAAATCAGGTCTTCTCAGACAGTACTTGTGTTGTGTAAAAGAGCTTTGTAAATTTTTCATGACCGGATTGACAGAAATATAAATCCTTTGGCAGGTAAAACAGCTCCCAAATATGTATTTCATATGTGTATTGGCCCTTTGCCTGGAGTTCTACCTAACAAAACAAGTACTTGGGAAAATATGTAGGCTGTGACTGATGAAACTGCTAGTTGCCTGTCTATTGGGTTCATTCAAAGGATGCAGATCAAGACTTCAGACTTCACTATCACTCCATTACAGTAGCTGCATGCATGTTCCTAGGTGTCTTGCAGAGAGTTGCAGTGAGGTCAGTGGCTGGTGAGGCACTGGCTAGTATCAGAGCCAGATACACACAGGTTACATATGCCACGATCATTAGAGCGAGAGCAATAATTCTAGCACTAGACCTCTGTAACTCTAAACATGTAACCTGTAAAAAAATTTACAGCTTCGTCTATGGAGATTTTTAAGCACTTAAATTTGTCGCCATTCCACAAGTGTGCGCAATTTTAAAGCGTCACATGTTAGGTATCTATTTACTTGGCGTAACATCATCTTTCATATTATACAAAAAAAAATGAGGCTAACGTTAGTGTTTTTTTTTTTTTTTTTGTATTCATGAAAAAGTTTCTTTCCAAAAAAAAACGCGTTTGAAAAATTGCTGTGCAACTACTGTGTGACATAAAAAGTTGCAACGACCACCATTTTATTCTCTAGGATGTCTACTAAAAAAATGTATACATATATATAATGTTTGGGGGTTCTGAGTAATTTTCTAGCAAAAAAATGATTATTGTTACATGTAGAAGAGGTGTCAGAATTGGCCTGGGTGGCAAGGGGTTAATTACCATAAGTAAGTAATATACAAATAATTATTATATATTATTTTTAAGGAAATGTACTATATTTTCAAAAACTGTACTCAAGCAGGTGGCTTAACGGACAAATTACTGAAGTTGGAAGTTATAACTTCCAACCAGTAATTTCACAGTAAATAGATAAATAATAAATTATGTTACAACATACTGCATATAAATATATGATTTAGCTTGATTAAAACAGTACCTTTTCAACAGCAGCAGATTCTAACTCTCCCTCTTAACTGTGTGAGAAAAACATGGGATTGTGGGTAAATCTTATACACATAAACCCATGTTTTTTCCTTGAATTTACGAGGGCTGGGCTGGAAGGGAGCATTTGTCTTTTAGACACATGCACCCTTCTATGACACTGCAGTAAGAGGCATGCCTCCACTGCAGTATTTTTATTGGACAGCTTGGGCCAATAGTACTCTACTATTGGTCAAAGACTCCAAGCTGTCCATTGAGCTCAGTGCCTCTGACAACATCCTCAGTCTGCTGCAAACAGACTGTGCCAGCTTGTATTTAAACTGGCTGCTCTGTATGTAGCTTCTGACAGGCTGCACAAGGAGACCCGTATCCCTGGAACCATAGGTCGTAGGAGCCCCAAAATTGACCAGTGGTGGGGTAGGACTTCAGCTACCTACCTCCCCAAATTTGGGGTCTCTGTGACCCCAGGTCGCCGAGCTATGACCCTCAAAGCTCGGTTTTTTTTTTTTCTGCCTCACCTGCCTTTACTAACGGTACATCCCTGGTGTCTTGGAAAGTATTGAGGCTGAAAGCTAAAGCCACATTCTTTAGCAGTCATCCTTCATCCTGCTGTAACAGGCAACTTACCTCCTACATAGGGAGGGTGGTAATGGCAACAAATTGATGGAGTCATATGTAGTGACTTGCAAAGATTATCCTGTCAAGTGCATTTTTCCATGCATCTTCCTGACCCACATACATATGAAATCATTGCCTGCGCAAGTGTTATCTAATAGCTATAAGTACCTTATAGGAAAGAAAAACAAATCACAGCATATCATATTACCTCTGATAATTTGCAATGAGCTCTTTGCAGAGAGACTGAATGTACCAGGAGCCCTCATTAGGGTCTCGGAAAGCTAAGCAGTGCAATACAGTGGCCATCCCGAGCAGGAAATCCGGTTCACCTGGAATCAGGTCACCTTTTGTCACATTAGTATCATTTGAGGCATTACAGGCATCTGATTCCGCAGGTACACATTTCTGAGTTTCGCTTCCTTGACATGCCTGGATAAAGAAGAGTTTGGGCTTTCCATCCAATGAGCGGCATGAGCTTCTACAGAAACAAGAGGTAAGTTTCTTGATGGATACACATTGCCCATCTGTGCCATAAACAAATCCCTTGTTTCCATGGGACATAATGCAGCAGATAAAACAGTCATTATTTTCATAGTTCTTCATGCTGTAAGATCGAACAGTCTCAAAAATCTCATTTCCATCAAGGTCATTCTTCACCTCAACACGGAAGCCAAGTTTGGAAAACACTTCACTGAGCGACTCTGCCAGAGAAAAATAGATTTCTTATGGTATACAATTAAAGAAAAACAGAAGATGCATCACAAACATGCTTTAACTAAAGAAATCCCATGTTAGTTCATAAAAAGGTAAACAGTAGAAACCGTTTTAAAACATATCTAAAGCTTAAACTTTTTTAGTTTTGGATAAAGCAAGGAACAGCTAAAACCTCTATTAAGTTTTACTTTGTGTCCAATTGGGGAGATTTTTCTTTACTTCCTGTTTGGAAGGCACAAGGGAGTAGGAGGATACTTTAAGACTTCATGCACACTGGTTTATTGTAAACGCTGCTTCTCCTGACAGGCGTAAATCAGCATTAAAAACTCACCTAAGCCATACCTCCCAACTAGAGATGGGCTCGGGCGTGTTCGGGATCCCACCTGCCCGAACTCGACAGGAAGCCGACACTGCACACCGCTAATCATAGGCAGTGAAACGATCTGTGCAGCTACTGATCATCAAATGTCTCACTGTCTGTGATTAGCAGTGTGCAGTGTCGGCTTCCTGGTGGGATTGGGCAGGTGGAATCCCGAACACGCCCGAGCCCAATCCTACTCCCAACTTTCTGAGATGGGAATGAGGGACACCTATTAGCAAAAGTTTTTAGGCATAGGACACACCCCCTGCCACGCCCCCCTAAAAGGAGAAACAAAAAAAAAGATTGGCTAAACTCACAAGTACTTTTTTACCACTACTATTCCTTTATATTGGCTATTGGAATCCACAAATGCAGCAATTTAGAAATTGGATGAAAGGTGGGAAACACTTTTTCATAGATAAGTAGTGCATTTTATATACAACTATATAGATCAGACCAAAATGAGGGAGGAAAGAGGGACAGAGGGACTTTGTTCCGAATCAGGGACAGTCCCTCAAAATCAGGGACAGTTGGGAGCTATGACCTAAGCTGCATTTTTCAAACCAGTTTAGGTTAGTTTAGAAGCATTTGCTGTTTGGGATTTTATTTAATTGGCCAGGATTGTAATTCATCATGGTCATTAAAATGATTAAACTCTGAAGTGCTAAAAGCGCCTAGCGTTTAGCGGTTTGTATGCCCAAAAGTAGGGTTGCACCGATACCGATACCGAGCATTTGCATGAGTACTTGTACTCATGCAAATGCTCCGATTCTTGACCCCATACTTAGGCAGCCTCAGGGGTGATCTATGCGGCGGTAGGGGGAATTACAAGCACTGATCTCCTTGTAAAGCTTTTCTTACAACCGCTTCTCCTCCTCTCCCTCCCAAGGCTGTCAGGGAGATCGATGCTTGTAACTGCTCCCACCGCCGCACCGATAACCCCCTGCTGTCCCCCTCTGTGCTCCCAGTGTCCTCTTCCGGGTCCCCCTGCGTTCTCCCTGGCTCTCCCTATCCTCCTCCGGGTCCTGATCCGTTTTATCCTCCGGGTCCCCCTCTGTGCCATTCTCCGGGTCCCCCCTGCATCCTTCCCAGCTCTCTGGCTCCTCCTCCGTTCCCCCCATGTCCTCCTTCGGTCCCCCCCATTTCCTACTTCGGTCCCCCCCATGTCCTCCTCCGGGTCCCCCTGTGTCCTTCCTGGCTCTCCGGCTCCTCCTCTGGTCCCCCCATGTCCTCCTTCGGTCCCCCCCTGTCCTCCTCCCTGTCCCCCTGTGTCCTCCACAGCTCTCCAGCTCCTCCACTGGTCTCCCCCTGCCCCAGATCTTTCAGAATGGAGAGCGGAGGAAGGAGCCAGTAAATCTGTCATTTACCAGCTGCTTCCTTTTCCAGATCAACAGAATCAGTGATCGCTGCCTCTGTCCATTCATCATAACTGAAACATTGTAACCTGTGTTTACGATGCTTCCGTTTATGAATGGAGAGGAGCCTCTGTTTCCTGTTCATTCATTTTCAGTGCAGCTGAGGCTGCAGAGAAAGGGACAGGAGAATCTGTGCCCTCAGTCCCTTTCCCTGTTTCAAAGGGGAGATGTGAGGGTTCTGTTTAGACAACCCCTGATATCTCACCAAAGCCCCTCGCCCAACAGGGCTGAAAAAAAAAAGAATAAAAAAAAAAAAAAAAAAAAGAAAAACTGTAATAAATATTTAAAGTTACAGTAAACTGTAGGAAAAAAAATAAAATAAAAAACACCTTTACCGTCCACCCCCCCCCCCCCCCCACCACCACCAAAAAGAGAAATCATTGTAAAAAAATAACAGAAAAATATAACATTTTAATAAATAATGAAAAAAAAAATTTGTAAAAAATAAAATTGTAAAAAAAAAAAAAATGACTGACACATGTGCCACTGTCATATGACATTAAAAAAAATATCGGTACTTGTACTCGGTCTTAAAAAAGTGGTATCGGTCCCACCCTACCCAAAAGCTCTCCTCCTGAACGTGATTCTTCTGCATTCAGGAGAGGAGCTTTAACTGCCTCTAAACTCTGCTGCTCCCAAACTCTGGTAAAAGCCTATTTGTGAATGGACACATAGGCTTTTATTGAGTTGAGTTTAGTGGCTTTAGCAAACAAAATGGCAAAGGCTCCTAAATGTGAGTTTAGGAGCAGCAGTGTACATGAGGCCTAATACAATGTAAGAGGAAACTACCTCTTAAACGGTTGTCACTAAAAAAATATGTCTTTTGTATTCCTCTTCCAGTGACAACTGTAAAACAATACAAAAATGTTTTTTGGATTTAAATATACAGTATATTAAGCGTTAAATAGCAACTCTATGCAACAAGGAAAATAAATGTGCGAAGCTAATGCTCAAGAAATATTACAACTATGCTAAAGTCAAAAGGTCTCTGATTATACCTTTAAATGAAAGGTATGGTTAGAGAAACTTTGGGGCTGCCATTTCTGTGAAAGCAGGCTGCCCAGCTCTGACTCATAATGCAGCTGGGGCCCCACCTACAAACTGGGCTTCAAGGGCTATTCCTATAGTATTCCATGCCCAAGCCCACACGTGCACAGATGCTGGTCTGAGATCCCACACACCCCTGGCCATATATCCATAATCCACATTAAGCCCTTACACCTCGAGTACTTGTTACACAGGTCTGTGTTTTAACGTAGTCCAGATCAGGGCTCTTGGTGTCTGACCAAACACAAAGCCATTGTCACCTGGCATATGCTCCATGAGAGGTTAACTTTCACCACCAGGAGGGTGACACCTTTCCCCTAATCATTACCTGCTCCTGAGCTGATCAGGTTTGCACAAACACACATTTATAGGGCGTACACACGGTCGGACTTTGTTCGGACATTCCGACAACAAAATCCTAGGATTTTTTCCGACGGATGTTGGCTCAAACTTGTCTTGCATACACACGGTCACACAAAGTTGTCGGAAAATCCGATCGTTCTAAACGCGGTGACGTAAAACATGTACGTCGGGACTATAAACGGGGCAGTGGCCAATAGCTTTCATCTCTTTATTTATTCTGAGCATGCGTGGCACTTTGTCCGTCGGATTTGTGTACACACGATTGGAATTTCCGACAACGGATTTTGTTGTCGGAAAATTTTATCTCCTGCTCTCCAACTTTGTGTGTCGGAAAATCCGATGGAAAATGTCCGATGGAGCCCACACACGGTCGGAATTTCCGACAACACGCTCCGATCGGACATTTTCCATCGGAAAATCCGACCGTGTGTACGGGGCATTACTCTTCTTCCCAAATGAGGCTGAACCTACTGCTTCTTATTTCCTATACTCCCAGGCTTAGACAAGGAAGAGGCATTAAAGCAGAACTAAAGGTAAATAATAAAAACCTGCGAGCAGGCAACTCTTTATTGCAGAAGAGATGTGCAATGTCTGTTCTGCACTAACAAACACTTACCTGCCTGCTTTCAGTCTTCTATTAAACAAACACTCCCACACACATGCGCAGGATGACATTATTCCGCCACTGGACAATAATGAACAATATAGTTCAAATGTCACAAATAATAAATAAACAAATAAAAATAACGTATAACTTCCTTAGTATTTATTTATAAAATGTGTAAATAAAGAAAACAAAAGGGAAAAGGGGGGATGTAGGTTAGGGAATGGGGGTAAGGGACAAGAAATTAGTGAGCAACCAGAATGTCATAAATCAACTGCTAGTTACGAGTAATGTTTTTCCTTCATCTGAATATTTAACCACCTACCGCCTGCCGTGTTGGGAAATGACGGCGGGCAGAATCTCATCTCATTCTGGGATGACGTCATATGACGTCACCCCAGTGTCACCGCTCTTGCGCCCACGGGGGCGTGCAGCGTGATGTTTGCAAACCCCTACGACACGGCGCAACCCCAGTCTAGGTGAAGATCCGGCATGGCTCTTTAACCATGTAATTGGCTGTATCCAATCACAGCCAATCACATGTAAATGCGGAAGTGCCGTTTATCGACTCTCCTTGCCTCACACTGACAGAGTGTGAGGTGAGGAGAGCCGATCAGCAGCATCACCTCGCAGAGGAGACATGTACAAGTAATCAGGGCACTGATCATCAGTGCCCTGATTACAGTGCAGCTCCAATAGTGCCCAGCAAGTAATGCCAATCTGTGCTCATCAGTGCTGCCGATCAATGCTGCCTAAAAGTGCCGCCTATCACTGCCCATTAGTGTTGCCTTTCAGTGCCCATGAGTGCCACCTATCAGTGCCCATCAGTGAGGCATATTAGTGCCTCCTCATCAGTGCCACCTAATCAGTGCCCTTCAGTGCCGCCTTATTAGTGCCCATCAGTGCCGCTTCATCAGCGCACATCAGTGAAGGAGAGAGATTACTTATTTACTAAATTTTCTGACAGAAACCAAGAAAGATTTTTTTTTTTCATAATTTTCTGTCTTTTTTTGTTTTTTTTTAGCAAAAAATAAAAAACCCAGCAGTGATTAAATACCACCAAAAGAAAGCTCTATTTGTGTGAAAAAAATGATAAAAACTTAATTTGGGTTCAACGTTGCATGGCCGCGCAATTGTCATTCAAACTGTGACAGCACTGAAAGCTGAAAACTGGCCCTGACAGGAAGGGGGTGAAAGCGCCCGGTATTGAAGCAGTTAAAGGCATTCCATAGGAGCCATGTTTTATTGTAATTTTCATGTAGGTTGTGTGAGGAGAGGAAACCATAATGATAGTGTGGGTGGATGTGGGTCTCTCCACTTCAAGGAGATACAAGACTTAGCAGCATTGATCAAATGTCGTAAGTTACATAGTAGGCGAGGTGATTATATGTCAGTATTACATTGTATATCCCTGTATGTTGTGGTTGTTCAGGTGCTTATCAATTACTTTTTTGAAATTAGCGATGCTCCCCGCTGTATTAATCCCAATAAAATACATTTACGTTTTTGGTTGTAACATGACAAAATGTGGAAAATTTCAAGGGGTATGAATACTTTTTCAAGGCACTGTATATCCAATGAACAGGGAGATGACCTAGATAGCAGTAGTTGACCCAGAAAGCAAAAGCGTGATCTTCATGACAGGCAGTGTCTATCACAAGAATAACCAGCCAAAATGACAAACGCTTTGTTGGGTAAAACAGTAAACAATTATGTGTTTAGGTTATGGGTATAACCATTTGCCTGGAGTTCCACTTTAGTATTGTGCTGTACAACTTTCTTCTCAATTGCCAAGTCGTGTGGGTGAGGTCTCAGCATATTTAAGGAGATGCCAGGGCCTGAACCATGCTTACTAGCATTTTTACAACGTCAATTTCACATCCATTCAGAAGATGTTCTACATATACTGACAACTGCTAGGGCTAGCCACAGGACAGTTGACCTTCATGGTAAGTACTTGCTCTGGTGCCTTTTTAAAATTAAATTCACTAAACTTCAGTTTTAAAGTGATTCAATAGGTTAGGATTTTTTTTCAATTAGAATAAAAAAGAGGTTCATACTTACCTGCTCTGTGCAATGATATTGCACAAAACAGCCCCTCATCTCTTCTTTGGCAGTTCCCTGGCAGCGCTGTCTGCTCCTTCTTCCTGCGCATGCCCTCATAGCAAGCCCTGTTCTTTGAGGCACCCATACATGCACACTTCTGATCCGGGCTGTGTGCACCCAAAGACACACAGAGAGTGACTGGAACACGCCCCTTGATCCCTACTCACAGGAATAAACTAAGTGAAGGGAGAATAGTTGCAGACGGGACAGCGCTAGATCATGAAAGGAAGCAGGTACGTTTTTAGGGATGTGTGTAGGGAAACAGTTAGTGGGGCACTTTTTAACTTAATGCAGGGAATGCATTAAGGTAAAAAACTGATAGCCTTTACAACCACTTTAAGCCGAAGTTCACACTGATGCGGGTTTGAAATCATGCAAGTTCAGCTGAACTCTCACGATTTCAAGCCCGCATGTCAGTCCGACTTCAGCAGCAATTTCAGAGAAATCTGTGCGGGTTCCTGCACAGATGTCTATTGAAATCACCCCCGAAGTCTCCAAAAGTAGTACAGGGACTACTTTTGGGAATCGGTGTGGCGCCGCACCGATTCAGACGGTGCTATTGCTGGCAATAGCCGCGGATTTGGCATGCGATTTAACATGTCAAATTGCATGCCAAACCGCCCAAATGTGAACCTGGGCTGAGTTCTAAATGTAAATTTAGTGAGCTCACAAACATCCAATTTTTATTGGTCAAAATCAGTTGTTTTAGAAATAATCTGCCATTATTTGTGCAGTTTGGAGGTTATCTGGGTCTTTTAAGATATATACATTTTTGCTGATGTAGCACCCTGATGTCTAGGCAGGGTTGCTCCTAAATTTACCTGCCAGGTGTATTGGCGTTGGCCAATTGTTAGGGATCAATTGCGTTCACCCTAAGTCTGGAATTGCTGCACTTCTCTCTTCTGTCACTAGATGGCCAGGTATCTGGTGACATTAGATAAGACATGGGCATTGCAAGGACAGATTAGGAATTGATAGGGTATCTCAGCCAATGGGCAGGAATCTTCTTGGGTCTCTTGGTCTGCTGGGAGAGCCTATTTATTTGGGTGAGGTCAGGTGTTCAGGGTTCTGTGCCACCTGGACGGCTGTCTGGGTGGACGTGTGTTGTGCTGCCCGGGCTGCTAGGCCGGAGTTTGGTCCTATCCCGGGCACATCTGGCTGCTAGACTGTCTGAGGGCCTATCCAGAAGCAAGAGACCAGTGTAGGGTTGGGATTGCAGCTTGCAGTCCAACCAGAAGTGACGGTTCTGCTGGCCAGAGAACCTGTTGTGGTCGAGATAGAGGGAAGCTGTCGCCACTAAGGGACCAACAATCTTGTTACCAGGGACCACAGTGAGTAGCTGAAGCAAGTAACGGAGCAATGTTCTCACCAACCGGGGACGGTGAAGAATCCGAAAACTTCAGCAGGTGCCAAGCTAGGGACCCAGCCAGTGGGTGACGCTTGAGGAGTATCTGGAGTACCAAGCCAGGGACCCAGCAGGGAAGCGGGGGTGACGCTTGAGAAAGATACTAAATAAAGAAATTCAGAAGAGCTCACGAGATTCAGTGGCAGTGAATCAGCAAGTCTAGTGAGAGAGACTGAGAGCTCAGTGGTCTGAGAATCTACAAGAAGTGATTGTATAAAAGTAAAGGAGTTTGTTACAATCTGTGTTAGGAACTGCTCTAAGACTGTTGCCATAGGAGACAGCGCTCCTGTACATGCAGATGTGGTGCCTTGCTGGGTGCCTTTCCCTGCATGGCTGTCTACCTGTAGAAGTCTCGGAGTCTGTCAACTGACATTGCAACTACCTAAGGGTGTCCTGGCCCTAAACCCTCTCTCCCACAGTTCTGTTCAAGAGAAAATAAATTGCATTCAAGAAGTGTCTGGCGCCCATAAATCTACCTTACATTACACCCACTATGCCCTGCAACCCACTCTATACAGAAGGATGTCAGCTGTTCCTGGCTCTGGAGGTTCTCATTAGACTAAAGGAGGCCTTGGATCTTGCTACACTTAGATATAGAATAGCCAAGGTGGCTGATGCTGGTGCTCTAGGAGTCAATATCTGTGCATGTGTATCATTGTCTGGCACCCACTTCTACTGTATTAGCACAGGTAGAGAATGACATAGTGGTCTTCTTTAAATATGGACAGCTGTGATAAAAATCTACTGCCTGGATGGGTGACCATATCTTCCATTGTACAATTATCTTTTGCCTTAGTCCCTTGAGATACATTTTTACTTAGACAGTGCCTATTGGAATATTCTATTTTAGCAACTGGTTTGACCAGAAAATGCATTTCACATATGAAGTATAATTCTCAAGAAATACAACATGTTGAAATGGTCTTAAAGTGACTCTATCATTAGAGAAGTATAGGGCTGCCATTACAGGTCTGCTTTTGAAAATGCCAGATGCTTGGCTGTGTTATGCCGCGCACACACGGTCGGACTTTCTATCCTACTTGGTCCGGCACACTTTCCGACGGACTTTGTCCGCCAGGTGCGCCGGACTTTAAAACGGACGGACTTGCCCACACACGACCGGACTTTCCGGCGGGCTAAGTCCGCCCGTCTTTCCGACGGACTTTCGCCGGAGTTACGGCGGACTTTCAGAATGAACGGACTTGCCCACACACGGACAAGTCCGTTCATTTTGAACGTGACTCAGGTGCGACGGGACTAGAAAAGGATGTCAATCTTGCCGCTTTTATCGGCGAGATTGACACCTTGCGAGCCCCCTCGCGGGGCATACCAGGCCCTTAGGTCTGGTATGGATTATAAAGGGAACCCCCTACGCCGAAAAAACGGCGTGGGGTCCCCCCTAAAATCCATACCAGACCCCGATCCGAGCACGCAGCCTGGCCGGTCAGGAAAGGGGGTGGGGACGAGCGAGCGCCCCCCCCCCCCTCCTGAACCGTACCAGGCCGCATGCCCTCAACATGGGGGGTGGGTGCTTTGGGGGAGGGGGGCGCCCTGCGGGGCCCCCCCCCCCAAAGCACCTTGTCCCCATGTTGATGAGGACAAGGGCCTCTTCCCGACAACCCTGGCCGTTGGTTGTCGGGGTCTGCGGGCGGGGGCTTATCGGAATCTGGGAGCCCCTTTAATAAGGGGGCCCCCAGATCCCGGCCCCCCACCCTATGTGAATGAGTATGGGGTACATGGTACCCCTACCCATTCACCTAGGGAAAAAGTGTAAGTAATAAAACACACTACACAGGTTTTTAAAATATTTTATTAAACAGCTCCGGGGGGGGATCTTCCTCCGGCTTCGGGGGTCCCTCCGCTTCATCTTCTCCCGGCGTCCGGTTGGTTCTTCTCCCGGTGTTCCAGTTCTTCGGCCGGCTCCTCTGCTGTCTTCAGGTAGCTCTCTTGCCAGCAGAGGTCCGGACTCCTGGGCTTCTGGGCTTCTGGGTTTCTTCTCTTCTCTTCTCCAGATGTTGACACGACGCTCTCTCCGGCTGGACTGCTCTCCGAGGGCTGCGTTGTGACTTATATAGGCGGAGACCCCGCCCCCTTTTGATGTCACAGTCCCTGGGCATGCTGGGACTGTGACGTTTTAGGGGGCGTGGTCACTGGGTGATGTTGACCACGCCCCCTAAAACGTCACAGTCCCAGCATGCCCAGGGACTGTGACATCAAAAGGGGGCGGGGTCTCCGCCTATATAAGTCACAACGCAGCCCTCGGAGAGCAGTCCAGCCGGAGAGAGCGTCGTGTCAACATCTGGAGAAGAGAAGAGAAGAGAAGAAGCCCAGAAGCCCAGAAGCCCAGGAGTCCGGACCTCTGCTGGCAAGAGAGCTACCTGAAGACAGCAGAGGAGCCGGCCGAAGAACTGGAACACCGGGAGAAGAACCAACCGGACGCCGGGAGAAGATGAAGCGGAGGGACCCCCGAAGCCGGAGGAAGATCCCCCCCGGAGCTGTTTAATAAAATATTTTAAAAACCTGTGTAGTGTGTTTTATTACTTACACTTTTTCCCTAGGTGAATGGGTAGGGGTACCATGTACCCCATACTCATTCACATAGGGTGGGGGGCCGGGATCTGGGGGCCCCCTTATTAAAGGGGCTCCCAGATTCCGATAAGCCCCCGCCCGCAGACCCCGACAACCAACGGCCAGGGTTGTCGGGAAGAGGCCCTTGTCCTCATCAACATGGGGACAAGGTGCTTTGGGGTGGGGGGCCCCGCAGGGCGCCCCCCTCCCCCAAAGCACCCACCCCCCATGTTGAGGGCATGCGGCCTGGTACGGTTCAGGAGGGGGGGGGCGCTCGCTCGTCACCACCCCCTTTCCTGACCGGCCAGGCTGCGTGCTCGGATCGGGGTCTGGTATGGATTTTAGGGGGGACCCCACGCCGTTTTTTCGGCGTAGGGGGTTCCCTTTATAATCCATACCAGACCTAAGGGCCTGGTATGCCCCACGCTCGCCGCAATAGGAAAATGTGTTTTTCCTATTGCAGCGAGCGTGAGATGCAATACCCTGCCCTCGTGTCGTATCTGGTCCGTCGGACCAGCATACACACGAGCGGGCTTTCCGTCGGACCAGCACACACACGAGCAGACTTTCCGCCCGAAACTGAGTGCGGCGGAAACATTTAAAACTTTCTTCAAATCTAGGTCCGGCGGGCTTTTGGGAAAAAGTCCGCCGGAAAAGTCCGCCGGCGCCTACACACGGGCGGATTGTCCGGCACACTCTGGTCCGCCGGACCAAGTATGCCGGAAAGTCCGACCGTGTGTACGCGGCATTAGACTTAAGTAGGTTACAATCACAGATCTGGAGCAAACATACTGAAAATGAGTGTAAGAAAAATGCCAGAATTACTATTTTCTATATTTGTTCCAGGTTAGCACAGCTCTGAAGTCAAACCGTCATGATGACAGCCAGATAAGTTCCATTTTAAAAAGGAGAAGTCAGAAATGACAAACGCCATTAACAGTGTTCCTTTAAGAGCCCAATAACACTTGCGGAAACCCTATTTAGATGTATGGATTAATTTTGCCATGATTTCTTTTCTTAAAATGTTTTTTTTTATTATTATTATAATTCATCTTTTTTATGCAAAATAATTTATCTAACTTAACTTCTTAGAATAAAGTGTCAAGATATGGGTCCATTTTTTTGTCACTCTTACTTTTATCTTTTTCTGTTCCAGTTCTGTTTTTCATTGTTTCACATTCAGGAGAGTTCTGTCTTGCCTTTTCAAAGTTAAAATTATTTATGATGAGGCAGATCCCATGTACTTCACTGCTCATATTGTAAAACTCCTCAGATGCCTTAAAAAAGGGTAAGACAGAAGTAACAAATGTTAAGTCATATGTATTGCATAATATTTTAAAATGTATGTAAACCTAACATTTTTATAATTTTAGATTGAGAACTTAAAGTGATTGTAAGCAATTACCTTGTAAAAGCTAAAAATAGAAATGAAAGGCAAAATGTTTGTGTGTGTGTGTATATATATATATATATATATATATATTTTTTTTTTTTTTTCTTTTTAAAAACATTATAAATACCTTTTTTTCTGTTTTTTTTATAAGTGATAACATACCCTCTGTTCCCTCAGTTCTTAGCTGCATAAGAGCTGGGGGAAGGAGAAGCGACAGCACACTGAGCTTCCCAGTGAATGGCTGGGCGTGGGTGTCAAGACAAGTCTGATCATTGGAGGAGAGCAGGCTGAATTGGCAGCACAGCTAGAGAACTGACTACAGTGTGTTTTCCTGCTTAGTGTTGCCAGTTTTTAATATGAAAGCAAAAGGACTGGCAGCAACACCAGGAAGCAATACAAAGAGAACAAGATACTATTTCATTCAAGTACATGGTACAGCAGGCACATATCAGGAATATGAAAGTTGGGGTAAAAAAAATTTTAATGGAGTAGGGAAGGGTCAAAATATTTCAGGGTTTGCCCCACTGGGAAGATTTCCTTTCACTTGCAGTCCTGGAGACAGGACAGGATGAAGAATACCCCAGTATATGTGGCCAGTGAGAGGAAAAAAAAAAAACCTTGGAGTCAGTGGGAATAAAAATTGCCCCAGAGTGGGTGGTCAGTAAGAGTTAAAATGTCCCAGCATTCATGGGAAGTGGGGGTAAAAATGCCCCAAAAGTGTCCCATCTTTGTTGTCAGTTGCAGAAATAGTGCCTAGTTGTTATCAGTGGGAAGAACAGTGCCCCCCTTCATCAGTGTCAGGGGAATGCAGGCATTGTCAGGAAGAAGATCACTCTACTCAACTGTGGTAAAATTCCAGGTGCTAGACTGTTTAGCCTTGTTGCCACTCTGCATACAGGCACTTGTTATTGTGGGGGCCTAAGGTGACCACCTTGGATGCTTTGCCCTTGAAGGTGGTATTGAAGGTTCGGCTTCTAAAAAAAAAAAGAGAAAAATGTTATACTTACCTGCCCTGTGGAGTGGTTTTGCACAGAACAGCCGCAATCCTCCTCTTCTCCGGTCCCCCGCCAGCACTCCTGGCTTCTCCCCCTTCACCAGTGCCCCCAAAAGCAAGCCGCTTGCTATAGGGGCACTGGTGTGTGCTTTCTCCCGAGCCCTGCTCTATGCATCCATAAGACACATAGAGCTGCTCTTTCCTCATTGACTCACTGGCTGTGATTGACAGCAGTGGGAGCCTATGGCTCCCGCTCCTGTCTCAGCCAATGAGCAGAGGGAGTCCCGGGACAGCCGAGGCTCTCGTGCACATCGCTCTATTGGGGAGCTGTGGGGGGAGCAGCACACAGAAGGTTTTCTTTATCTTCATGCTGAAGTGGTATTTATTTTATGTACCTCTGAATAATCTTCTGAAAGTAATTGTGTTTTTTCACCTTGATCTTCATCTGCAACTAAAGAAAATAAGTCTGTAACTTTGCAGGTGTATATGACATATGTTAGTAAAATAAATAAATTTAATTAAAAACAAGTCTTAATTTGGTTTCTAAAACATGTATATATGACTTTAATTATAGATGATTTCTCTATGTTATTAAGAACTTAGAAATGCCCATTTAAAGTTGCTTACACAAGATTTTCAAACTTTGGTTCCAAGCTCCAGTACAGGCCATATTTTCAAGAAGAGCATCAAATACTCTTATGCTCCATTCGCACTTGTGCGACTTGTCATGCAGCTTTGGACATCAAAGTCGCATGACAATTAGTTTCCCATGTTTTCCAATGATAACCATTCATATATGTGTGACTTAAAGTTGCAGCAACTTCAAAGTAGTTCATGCACTACTTTGGTCTGACTTTCATACAACTTGAGGACAATAGACTTCAATGTTAGCCCTCAAAAGTTGTATGAAAATTTAATACTGGTTTTTTATAAATTTTTATTTTGCTTTTTTTATGTGTGTGTATGTATGTAGATGTGTATGTGTATATGTGTATGTGTGTATGTATGCGTATGTATGTATATGTGGGTGTGTGTATATATGTATGTGTATGTATGTGTGTATATGTATGTATGTGCGTATATATGTATATGTATATGTGTGTATATGTATATATATATGTATGTATATATTTCTTCATCTAAAGTTATGTATTGCAACAACATTTCGCATTGTAACTTTTAGTTATCCATGTATGTTTGCAATCATATTATTACATACTGATATCATACCGTTACGTCAGAATACCAGTTAATTCACGATGTATCCATCACTGTTTTGTATTCTTTTTTTTGTTGATATATATTTTCAATAAAACCTTTTGTACAAGAAAAGTTGTATGAAAATTGTACCTGAATGTTATACAATTGAGCTGCCCCAACAGGCATAGAATTTATATAGACTGTTTTCCTAACCACTTTCTATGGACTTTTATATTTAATTCACATGCTGCCATCTAGTGACCTTTTGTGGTAATGCACTTGTTTCTTATGTTTTTTCCCCCTGATGTTATGACACACTTCCTTTATATGTAATGCTCCACCATTCTTCCTGTGTTTGTACTTCCTGTGTCATGGATGCAGCTACAAGCCACATGTAGCAGGGCACATGTATTCTGAATTGTAAACTACAGACAATATCATCTTTTGACCACATAATAACCACAACCTATTCATCTGTTTGTATCCTGTCATCTGCTGTAACCTGATGTTCAGAATAAAAGCATCTTGTGGATGGAATCGGTATTTGGTGAGTTCAAATTATCTGATTGTCCTCAGTGATTATATCTTATACAGGTCAGGCATAGAGGTCTCACAAGGGATAGTCGCTTCACAACAATCAGAGTCAGAATAATAATGCAACAGTTGTCCATTATCACTGGTAAAAGCCAAAGTCATATCAAAGTTGCACTCCAAAGTCTATGCAACTTTGGAGTTGTACAAGTGTGAATGGAGCCTAAAGTATTTCCATGTATTAATCTAATCTCAAAAGTTTGCAAAAAAAGGTGAACCCACCTAAAACTGATAAACTAATTTCATGAGGAACTTTCTGTGTTGAGTCACCAATGGGTGTGTTCATTGCTAGGGAAATTTCAGACATGAAATTTGCTTTTAGTATTTTATGGTTCTGTTTCTGACAAATTTGGAGTTTAGGGTGTTCTCACCCACCTTAGTGTGTTCCCAAGCATCCTGCCCTATCCTTCATAATTGAAATATACTGTATGTATACAGTATTGTCGGCAGAAACTAGACAAAAGCATTCATAAATGTCAAATGATTTTAAAGTTCATAAAATCAGTGACATAACTCTCAACAAAACTCAGTTACTAGTGGATATAGTTACCACAAGGCTCTCCATGGCTTGATAATAGCATACTAAGGTCAAAGAAGACAGCGCAAAGTCTAAACTGAAGTAACTCGCTGCAGGACCTGTTCACCTGTTCAGAGGGTTTGCAAAACTCACTGTATCTCAGGCACATGCATCAATTATCCATTTTTCACTTTTGGTTGTCTGTACAAATAACTAGTAGTTCTCTGTGTAAAAGCACTTTTTTGTATTATTTTTTTTAACCATTTGACAAAAGCAATGGAAATGGCAACTTAAGAACAAACACTGTGTATGTTGCAGCTTACCAGTCTAGATGTAGTGGGATTTTCTTTGTATAGGCTTTGTTTCCTTAATTCCCACCTGGTGATCCTGCCAATAACACACTTCCTGTCCTAGGGCGACAATGCTTACTCTTTATCTCCAAAACATAGGGAGTCCTGTAGTTCAATGAGGTAACCTGGCTTGGAGGTGGGTCAGGTGGAGACAATATAAATTGGTTGTGGGCAGTTGGAGCAGACAGCCAGTGAGTGACAGTCATCGCTCTCTGCTCAGTGAAGACTGAGAACTGAGCGATTAGTGGTAATGTGATTGCTTGGTTCTATGTCTTAGAGATGGGGGGAGGGGGAGGACAGCTGCAGCATTGGACTGCACTTCTCCTTTAATTAAATTAACTTCAATTAAGAAGCCACCCTACACATTTGAGGTTTCGCTTTCACATCAGAGTCCCCACTTTACATCAGAGGTCCCCCATTGCATCAAAGCCCCCATACATGTGAGCCCCTCATGACGTCTGAGTCTCTCCTATACATCAAGGTCCCCCTATGCATGAGTCCCCCATCACATCGGAGTCCACCCATCACATAGCTCCCCAATCACACAGTCCCCTCTTCACATCAGAGCCCTACCTTTTGGCTCCAGCAGCGCAACAGAGGGTGGGAGTTGAAGGAGGTCTAGAGAAGGCACATTTCCATCTTCTCCTGAATGCTGGGGGCAGCCCTCCATGCTGTCTGCCCTGAATCAGAGTCACGTATTGCCTTGGTGTGGGCAAGCTGGCCCCAGGGCGTCAATGGTTGTTATGGTGCTGGCAACCATACTGCCTGCACCATGACAACTGGAGACACTAATCCAGGACAAACTAAGTCCCATGCTCATAGCACCCTGGTTGAGAATCACTGGTTTACATCAATAACCCATGCTTTGTGGATCTCCTTTCTGGAGCCCATAAGAATTCCCACTGACTGAACTAAGTAACTAAACTTCCCTTAAACTAATCTAGATTGTCTCCTGATATCTTATTTTTTGGCAAAATATCACATACCTGGGTTGTTTTGCTCATATTCCAATAGTTTCTTTTTGAAGTCTTTAACAAAATGTTCAGATTTGTTTTTCATATACTCCAGGTTATGCAATAGACTTTTTTTCTCCAACTCAATAAAAACATCCATCATATTCTGGAACAGATTGAGAATATGTATGTCATATAGGTAGATTTTCACCATGATCCTAGAATGGTTACCAATAATTATGTTTATATGCACTCTAAGGTTTGTTTGATTACACACTTTCCCTGTTTTACAACTGCTTTTGGTAATTATTGTTATTATACAGGATTTAGCACCAGCAGTTTACGCAGTGCTTTACAACGTAACGGCAGACATTACAATATAATTTAATACAGTAGGAATCAGGGGGCCCTGCTCATTAGAGCTTACAGAAAATAAAAGTACAGTTGTTAGGTGGAGGTGTGATAGGTTTCCCTGAAGAGAAGGGTTTTCAGGGACCGTCTAAAAGTGGACAGACTAGGAGAGAGTCAGACAGATTGGGGTAGGGAGTTCCAGAGGATGGGAGAGGCCCCTGGAAGAAGTCGTGGAGGCAAGCATTAGAGGAGGTGAAAAGAGAGATAGTGAGCAGGAGGTCTTGGGAGGAACAAGACCTTGGGAGGTTGGTATTTTGAGGAAAAGTTGTGGATTGCTTTGTAAGTTGTTGTTAGTACTGTGAATTTAATCTGCTGGGTGAGCGGCAGCCAGTGGAAGGATTGGCAGAGAAGGGTAGCAGACACTAAGCGGTTGGTAAGGTGAATGTATCTGGCAGCAGCATTCATGATGGACTGAAGGGGGGATAGCCTATGTAAAGGTAAGCTAATGAGGAGGGAGTTGCAGTAGTCAAGGTGAGAGAATGCCAGGGAGTGAACAAGCAGTTTTGCAGCATTGTTGGTTAGGAAGGGGCGTATTTTGGAGATGTTGCAAAGGTTGAGGCAGCAAGCTTTGGACATTGATAGGATGTGGGGCCAAAAGGAGAGTTCAGGGTCCAGGATTACACCCAGCACCTTGGCATGAGGGGATGGATTGAAGGGGCACGTGGGGGAGGAAAAATTATGAGCTTGGTTTTGTACAGATTGAGTTTGAGGAAGCGGTGTAAAATCCAGTCTGATATGTCTGATTGGTCACAGCGATCACATGGTACCTGGCCTATCATAGAGGCCCAGTACCAATCGGTCTGTTTCACTGTCTCTGGTGAACACAGGTGTAGCAGATCGCACCGCTGCATACCCCAGGGGGTGCGGTTGAGGTGCGTGAGTGGGTGGACATCATTTGACGTCCACCAAGGATAGGAGGACACCCATCCAGGCTTCATTTTACAACAGGCCAGGATTCCTTATCTGAAGTCTCAGATACAGCTGAGGGGTATGGTTTGTCTCTGTCTGACACTACTGCAGCTCTAAGAACATCTACTCCCCAAATCTCTTCAGACAAGGTTTTTTCCGGTGGAAGTGTTAACCCCGAGGGGTCAAAAACGCCTTGTCTGCAACATACTACCAACAGCCGAAGAAAAAACAAACAACCAGAAAACAGGACACTGCAAGAAAATGCAAAGGCGAGGGGGGAAAAGACGGAGATCGGCGATATCCACAGAGAAAAAATAAATAAATAGTGAATTATCAACCATTACCTCAGTAGTTAATTTAACAGATGAGGTTTTGACTGATTCTGAATTATCTCTGTTGTCACGGGGTCTATCTTTTTCACCCAGCTATCACTTTGATATTTTTAATACCATTTTGGACACCAACAGGTTTGTCAGGAACCTCTTACTGCGGAAACATTTTCAACAGGGAATTGACGAACAGGTGGATGACCCACTGACATCAGAGATGGTGAGTGAATCTGACCAAAACCAATCAATTGCAGAATAAGATGTTTGCCCGCATGTTTCTTTTATGTTTCAGAATTTATCTGCATCATTAACTTTAGAACAGCTGTATTCAGAATCGCATATGGGCTCCTATGGAGCTTCATGCAGTACATCACAATATGGGGATAAGTTTTTTTACCCTGTAAATGCAAGAAACTCTACTATAGACACTTTTCAGGCTGTAATAGAGGGGGAATTGATACAACTGAAACAACATAGCTCAACATCTAGAAAGACTAATATCTCAAAGCAAGAGAAAGAGGCTCTACAGCAATTAAAAGACAATAAAGGGTTAGTGATAAAGGAAGCAGATAAGGGAGGAGCAGTGGTGGTGATGACTAGGGAACAATATAGATCTGAAGCCATTAGACAGCTCAGTGACAGTGACACATATCTACCCCTGTCTAACAACTCCACTACTGTTTTTCATTCAACTCTTTTGAAACATTTACAGTTGGGCTTTAGTATGAGAGTTCTGTCATCCAAAACTGCTGAGTATCTCTATGTGGATAAACCTGTGGTGCCGGTATTCCATCATCTCCCTAAGATTCATAAGCTTTATCGTCCCATCCAGGGACGACCAATTGTGGCTGGAATTGGCTCTTTGAACGTTTGGGAGAATGGGTAGACCGGCACCTACAGCCTTTGGTATACAGATTGCCTGGCTACATCAGAGATACGAGCACAGTCCTATCCCAATGGATATCCACCTATGTCTGGGCCACACTAGACGTGAGGGCACTCTATTCGTCGATCTCCCACAGCGCTGGATTGCAGGCCATCCAATATCATCTTCAACACTACAGCTCCTACTCTCAGGAGCTACAGGAGTTTATTCTATTAAGTGTTGAGCTTTTATTAAAGCATAATTATTTTTTATTTGATGGCACATATTATGTCCAGCGCTGCGGGGCGTCGATGGGTGCTAGATTCTCACCGTCCATGGCGAACCTCTGTATGGGTTGGTGGGAGGAACAAGTTTTGTTCTCTCCCAGCAACCCTTTTGCTAAGCAGATTGTTTGGTATGGTCGTTTCATTGATGATCTTGTGATGGTGTGGGATGGTGACATTATGGGATTGCATGAATTTTTGAAATTTCTGAATGATAATCAGTTAAATCTACATTTTTCAATTGAGCATGATGTTTCCAGTATCAGCTTTTTAGACATCACCCCAAAGGGTGATCCAACCACAGGTGATGTTTCAACATGCACCTATAGGAAACCTTGCTCTGGTAACACTACGCTTTTTGCAACCAGTTGTCATCCATCCCACACCATCGATGCCATCCCTTATGGGGAGTTTATTCAAGCTAAACTTAACTGTTCAATAAACTTAACCTTTGAACTAGAATGTAAGGTCATCCATCAGCGCTTATTGGACCGAGGTTATAACGAATCTGTTATACACCAAGGATTAGAAAGGGTTTTGATGATGGACAGAGATGAATTACTGTCAGATAAGCCTAAAACTGAGAGAGAGCATAAAAATAAAAATAATAACAAACCTCATCAATCTTACAACTCTAGGAATAGAAAAACGGGTAAACCTATCACATTTGTAACCACATTTTCCCAAGAATATAATCAAATAGTCAGAATAATAAAAAAGAATCTGTCAATATTACATACAGATAAAGATTTCAATGAAATTCTGCAAGCAGGTTGCCTTTTTTCTAGCCGACATGCGCCCACACTGGGGACTGCACTATCACCTAGTCTATTTTCATCCAAACAATGCCAACCCACCTGGCTCTCCTATCCTGGCAGTTACCCTTGTAATATAAAAACCTGTAGGTACTGTAACTTGTGTGATCTGGGTAAAACATTTGTTGCCGCAGCTACAGGTGAAGAGTTTACTATACAGCAATACATCAACTGTGGCACAAACTATGTAATTTACCTGATCACCTGTATTTCATGCAGCCTCCAATATGTAGGCTGTACCACACATCCTTTGAGAGCCCGTATAGGGGAACATTACTGTGACACAATTAACCCAAATGCTAGAAATATTTTGAATGCAGCGCGTCACTTTAGGGAATGTCACCAGTGCGATCTCTCCTCTCTCTGCTTTAGAGGAATAGAACGGTTGTCTCACTCGCCCAGAGGAGGTGACAGGGAGAGAAGGCTACTGGGGAGAGAAGCATGGTGGATTTTTAGATTAAAAACTAGATCGCCTCAGGGGTTAAACCTGAGGTGGGATCTGGATTTGCACTTACATTAAACATGCCTCTCCCCAGAGCCTCCTCTCTCTTTCTCTCTTTTCCTCCTCTGGTGTCTTTTTCACATACCTGAATTATTATTTTTATTTTATTTTTTATTTTTTGTATCTAATGTTTTTTGTATTTCATGGTGTGTTTTAATCATGTATATGTGCATGAGTGCCTGCATGAGTGTGTGCACACATGCACTTATTATCACTCTAAGGTGTGTGACAAATAGTGGCATACATATGGATCACTCAATATGTAGTATAGCTGATTCCCCTTTTTTGGATAATTGCCTGTAGTCAATTAAGACAATTAATGGGTGGAGCCAGTGATCCTTGGAGCTACTATTTATTTTCAAAGTTTCATGTCTGTAATGTGGTTATGACTAAGGCCTTATAGGCTGAAATGCGTCAAGTGTTCTTATTTGCGTTTGGTCACTGTGGCTTGTCAATAAATATTATACTTCTTAAGAGCAATCACCGGAGTGCGGATCATCTTTTCCTCATTTACCTACTCAGCCAGCGACTGTGGATCGAGCATCTGGGATCTCTGCTTTCTATGTGATGTATGGGTAGTAGCACTGACTTTTTTGTTTATATCTTTGTTATGGCAGCAACCAGCTGCCATAACCCTGGTATCCTCTTCTTCAGTGAGTGGTCCGGTTTCCGATAATAGTGGGATCTGTGGCAAATTCACCGCAAGATCACTTTTATCGGCGGCCGGAGAGGGCCCCTGGTGCCCTCTGCCACTTACCGGAGCCGTCGGTATCAGCAGAGGCGATCGGGTCCTCTCCCTGGCTTGGTATGGAGATGGCCCCCACCCATCTTCATACCATTGCATTTTAGTGTAAATAAGAGATCTGAGGTCTTTTTGACTTTAAGAGGTCCTGTCATGCTTTTTTTTCTATTACAAGGGATGTTTACATTCCTTGTAATAGGAATAAAAGTGAAACTATTTTTGTGTGCAAAAATAAACAATAAAAGGTATAAAGGTATAAGGTATAAATAAGAAAAATAAATTTTTTTTTAAACATGCCCCGTCCCGCCAAGCTCGCGTGCAGAAGCGAACGCATTCGTGAGCAGTGCCTACATATGAAAACAGTGTTCAAACCACACATGTGAGGTATTTCCGCGATCGGTAGAGCGAGAGCAATAATTCTAGCCCTAGGCCTCCTCTGTAACTCAAAATATGCAAACTGTAGAATTTTTTAAACGTCGCCTATGGAGATTTTTAAGGGTAAAAGTTTGTCGTCATTCCACGAGCGGGTGCGATTTTGAAGCGTGACATGTTGGGTATCAATTTACTCAGTGTAACATTATCTTTCACAATATAAAAAAAATTGGGCTAACTTTCATGTTGTCTTATTTTTTAATTAAAAAAAGTGTATTTTTTCCAAAAAAAGTGCCCTTGCAAGACCGCTGAGCAAATACGGTGTGGCAGAAAGTATTGCAACGACCGCCATTTTATTCTCTAGGGTGTTACAAAAAAAAATGAATAATGTTTCGGGTTCTAAGTAATTTTCTAGCAAAAAAAAATGTTTTTAACTTGTAAACAACAAATCTCAGAAAGAGGCTCGGTCCTTAAGTGGTTAATTAACCACTTCGCCTCTCTGTTCACACCCTACGGGCCAGACCAATTTAAAAATTTTTGTATGGACTTGTTTATTCTGCAATTAACGTTGTCATGACTTAAGATAACAAGGGAATACATATATAGTTTTTTTAAGGACAAACAAGGATTTTTTTTTTGTCAGAATTATTGTCTTGCAACAATTATTTTTTCCCCCACATTTCTTAGACTGTTAAATGTAACAAAACACAATTCAAATTAAATAAAGTGTTTGTTTGTTTTTTTCACTTTTACGCATTGCAAATTTATGTTAAATATGTAAAAATATTAATGAACAAACAAAAAATGTAAATATTAATGGTTAATAGAATAGAAACAAACAAAAAAAAAAAAAAAAGAAAAATCAGCAGGAAAATAATAATTGCATGGATAAGGAAAATAAGGATTTAATTAGGCCTGATTAAAGTAATATAAGGGTTAATAAGGGGTTAAACAGAGAAACATTTTGTTAAATTTTTTTTTTTTACTTGTCAGATTGCTTTAACTGACTTCATCTGCAGATAGAAGTTTATCCCTTTTGATCTGCAGATAAATGAGCATAATGATACAAATGTTACAATATGTAACATGCTATCTTTCTGTAGTGTTTGAGCAGTGTTAATTAAAGTGGTGTTCCACCCTAAAAAAAAAAAAAATCATTTGGAAATTTTTTTTTTTAACTTACATCTAAATGCCTGTTGCTAGGGGGTCCCTCGTAGTCTGCCTCTTCCAGTGCCTGGGCTAGTGACATCACTTCCCCCTCGGCACAGGAAGGACTCGGCTCTGCTCCCTCCCTCCTGTCAATCATCTGGGACCCATTACAGGTCCCAGGTGACTAAGCGGCCAATCACGGCACAGTTGCAATGCCGGCGCCGCTGAACGGAAGGGGAGACGAGCGGGGCTTCGATCCCCCACATCGCTGGACCCTGGGACAGGTAAGTGTCCAATTAAAAGTCAGCAGCTGCAGTATTTGTAGCTGCTGACTTTTATTTTTTTTTTTTTTTTCATGGGCCCTCCTATTTAAAAACACTGTCAGACGTCTTTTTTCTACAACTAAGGCTTCATGTACACTTGAACTACTTTGACCGCCGGCCGCTGGAAATTTCAAAACATGGCAAAATCGGCGCGTTTTGTGGCTGGTGGTCAAAATGTTCCTATTCTGAATGCGATTCTTCCATGTTCAGGAGAGGGCGGTTAAGGGAGGTTGAACCTTCCCTACCTGCAACAGCTCCTAAACTATCCTAAAAGCCTATGTGTACATGGACACATATGCTTTTATGGAGTTGAGTTTAGGAGCTTTGGCAGAAAAACTCAAAAAGTGCCTTAACTCAAGCTTAGGAGCTGCTAGTGTACATGAAGCCTAAAACTGCCGACCTTCTCTGTGTACACCCCAATACAGCTTTCATTAATCACAGCCAAATTGCTGTGTACTGGGAGGGGGAAATAGGGCAGAAGGACAGGATGTGCTTCACATGCACTGTGTATACAGAAAAGCCTGCAGCAAAAGAAAAGAAGAAATAAGCGCAGGGCTACATGAAATGGGACCCTGTAGGCTGGGTCAGTGAGGATGAAATTATTCCTGAAGTTAACTTGAGCTCACAGGGGATTGGTCAGAGCAGTGTGAGGGGGAGGCAGTGTAAAGGGAGGTCAGAAGTGCAGACATCTTGTCAGCACACGAGGAAAGGAAAAGATCCCGCCCGTCTGTCCTACATATTTGAGATTGGTTGCATGGGGAATTGATAATGTTGATTCTGTTTTTGTGTTTGTTGTTTTCCTTTTGTGTTTTATTTTCTCTTAGGAAGGCGGTTGGGTATTTGGAGGCATTTGGAAGTAAAATGATGGAATTAAAGGTTTGGGACACATCTGAGGTATGGGTCACCGGTGAATGCCAGTTACGTGGTTAACTGGGAGTTTATGGTTATCTGCTGAAGGTGATTCGTCCCCGAGTTGGTTGAAAAAAGCGACAGGGACCATAAATGGTTAAGCAGATATAAGGCAAAGAGTTGGATACGTAGTGCCTCCAAGGATCGACAACCAAAAAGTTTATGCTTTGTTTTTGGTTTATACTGTTAATTATTTTATTTAATAAAGGGACCATAAACGGACAGTTTTATCCCAACCTTTGGTGTCAGACTATTTGTAGTAGCAATAATAAGGGGCTACAATATGGTGCAAAAGATATGGGTATTAGAGGTAAAATATAGGACAGTATACATAGGGGTTACCTTTTCACGACGACACAGTTGCACACGGACGTAATAATTTCCTGATGTTTATATTTAGGATCTTGTTGACAAAAAGAGCCTGAGTAAAATATTCTGTAAAGACCTTGCATAAATGCAAGTAAAGGAGTGGATGGCGCGTAAACATATACAAGCATAAAATGCTTTATTGCAATATACGCGCATAAACATGCATAAAAACGCGTATGTGCATAAATTACTGCACTCGCACATAAAATTTTCTATTTTTGTTTTACAGCTCTGTACTCATTGCTCTATTACTCATCATTACACAGCTGTGTGTATGGTTCCAAACATGCATCTATATCTAGATCAGTAAAAAAGTGTTGTTTTTTTACTCCCATGTGCAAGAGGCCTAAGAGTTTAACAGCTTCATGAACTTGAATGAACTTGAAGCTTCATGAATGTTTAACATAAAAAAAAATGTCTCCTACAGTTGCTTTGTCCAGTTTAGCATTGGGAATGTCTTCACTGAACACACTTCTGATTTTCATAAACTCGGAGTCTGGTACAAGCTCACCAAGCTCATAGAGAAGCAACCTATAAAAAAGCAAAAACATAGGTCACTACAAGAGATAGGACTGTCCTGTGAGTATATATGCTGTGCAGATATTGGTACACTGTAAAGCTCAGTTAGATCTTTACTTTAAAGTGATTGTAAAGGCAAACTTTTTTATAATTTAAATAAAAATGTGCTATACATACCTGCTCTTTGCAATGGTATTGCACAGAATGGTCCCTTACCTCCTCTCCTGAAGTCCTCCATCAGCAATGTCTGCTCCTACTTTCTTGCAGATGCTTCCTCAACACTGGACTGGGTGAGGGTGCACCTGCAGGAAAGGAGGAGCAGACACCCATGCATGCCTGCTCCCAAGCTGAGCTATGTGCATCCATTGGCACACACAGCACGACTCAAAGCCACCACTGCTCCCTCCTCACAGGATTTGACTGAGAGCCAATGGCAGCTGCTGCTGCTCTCAGAGTCTCCTGTGAGACCAGGAGAGAGGAGAATGGTGCTGCCGGTGAATGCGCTGGATTGACAGAGGAGCCAAGTAAGTATTTGGGGATCAAGGGGGTGGGGGGGATTGGAGAGTTTAAATTAATGTATAGAATGAAGAATTATACGTTAGAACCACTTTAAAGCAGTAGTAAAGGCACTATAAATGTAAAAAAAAAAAGGTCCCCTGCAGGTTAATGTCATAATGTGGAAGTATGCACTGCATACTTCCACATTATGACAAACTTACCTGTAAAATGAATCCCTCCAGCGGAGCGCTGTCACTGCTGACAGGGCTTTCATCTTCATCTGGTCTTCCTTCCGGGTTTGCGCTCCCTGGCAGTTTGAATGGCTAGGCTGCAATGAAATCACTCTTGCTCATGCGCACAGGAGTCACGATCATGGGACATCACTCTAAATGAACGACACACTTGAATGTGCCATCCATTCAGAGCGCAGTGTGCATGTGCTTGTGACGCCCCCTGCTGCGACAAATGTGAATATCTCCTAAATTTTGGAGATATTCACAGTACTTACAGTTAAGCTTTATTACAGGTACAAGTGAAAAAATGACTTTTCTACCGCTTTCAATCAGCTAAATACATTCCAGGAGCATCAAAACAAAAATTTGTGCAAAGTCTAATGCCCCGTACACACAGTCGGATATTGATTGGACATTCCGACAACAAAATCCTAGGATTTTTTCCGACGGATGTTGGCTCAAACTTGTCTTGCATACACACGGTCACACAAAGTTGTCCGAAAATCCTATCATTCTGAACGCAGTGACGTAAAATACGTACATTGGGACTATAAACGGGGCAGTAGCCAATAGCTTTCATCTCTTAATTTACTCTGAGCAAGCGTGGCACTTTGTGCGTCGGATTTGTGTACACACGATTGGAAATTCCGACAACGGATTTTGTTGTCGGAAAATTTTATAGCCTGCTCTCAAACTTTTTGTGTCAGAAAATCCGATGGAAAATGTGTGATGGAGCCCACACACGGTCGGAATTTCGGCAACAAGGTCCTATCACACATTTTCCGTCAGAAAATCCGACCGTGTGTACGGGGCATTACACAGTTCAATTACTTTGTAAAGCAGCCATAGCTTGAGTAGAAAAAACATGCTGTAGAGAAGGACCATTGCTTCTTTTATGTGACCTTACACACTACAATCAGATTTAAAAGATAAAATTGATGAGAGATCACTCAGGCACCACATCTTGAAGTACTAGAACATTGGACACAGATAAATATTTCAAGCAGGACTTTTAAGGTTCCTTTGATTCAAAAGAGAATTTCATTAAAAGATAACCAAAAATACATGTTGCAATAAATTAAAATACATACATATAGAAATGTAGTGCTACCCCCGCAGGAGCCACTTGGTTGATTGGGTTATCAGTTATTTGTCTTAGCCTCAGCCCCTCTGACACACCTGGCTGAATGAAAATTCCTACAAGCACTAATAACAACATGAGTACAGATACTTTATCTTGGCTGTGGATTAGTGTCAGGAAATAGGCACAAGACCATTTAGCAGTAAATGAACTCAATGTATTAGTATGGTTTAGAGTAAATGGTGGTATAAACACAAATTAGCAGATAGAGGGTAGGATTCATATACAGTCTGCTAGACAGTATAATCACTAAATCATGGTAACTTAGAATAGAGTTCTGTACAACTAGACTGAAATCGACTCATTAGTCAGCAAAGTCAGCAATAAACAGTACATATAAGCAATAACTGCAGTGTGGATAAGAACACTATGAGTGGTTTAGAGTGCACTCTAATGCCCTGTACACACGGTCGGATTTTCCGACGGAAAATGTGTGATAGGACCTTGTTGTCGGAAATTCCGACTCTATCACACATTTTCCATCGGATTTTCCGACACACAAATTTTTGAGAGCAGGCTATAAAATTTTCCGACAACAAAATCCGTTGTCGGAAATTCCGATCGTGTGTACGCAAATCCGACGCACAAAGTGTCACGCATGTTCAGAATAAATAAAGAGATGAAAGCTATTGGCTACTGCCCCGTTTATAGTCCCGACGTACGTGTTTTACGTCACCGCGTTCAGAATGATCGGATTTTCTGACAACTTTGTGTGACCGTGTGTATGCAAGACAAGTTTGAGCCAACATCTGTTGGAAAAATTCCATGGATTTTGTTGTCGGAATGTCAGATCAATGTCCGACCATGTGTACGGGGCATAAGAGAATGGCTAAGATATGGTGTAATGTCCCCTGAGAGGTACCTCTTAATATAAGCAATAGACAAAGGCCTCTGTGAAGCAGCTATGGGAGAGGCAGTCCTTAGTCCTATCTCTTCAACTGGCTAGTGTTGGGGTCCAGTTTTCCTGGTGGTGCACCTGAGTTCAGTCCCAATAAAACCTGCGGGCAGCAGGTAAGGCTACTAGACAGCTGTATAGTCAGTTCCTAAAGGGCTCAATCTTTCTAGCAGCAGAGTGGCAGCTCACCAGTCCCAGTGATATTGCAATTCACAATCCAGTCACACACAGCAATTAGTCTTCCTTCCGCTATGCAGCACAGCCTGACTCAGTCTGTTGAACTTTTCCTGCTTAGCAGTTCCCTACTCTCGCTGGAAACACCCACCAACCAGTTCAGCACCGCAGGGAAGTAGCTATAGAAAGCAGCTGCAGCCAAAGTTTCACTCACTCTCTTCTTAGCCAAGCACCTGGCTACAGAAATAATACAGTGGTTGTAGCCACTAACACATCTTTTAGACACTGACATTCCACATCATATAGTTGTGAGTATGTTATAAAGCATTAGCAGATAGGGAGTCTTTAGTAGACAGTAATAGGTATTCATTACAGTAGCTCTTCTCTTTAACGAGTTTTGCAATCATCATCAGGAAGATAGCACTACTTATACAGTATATAGGTTTGTCATATATTAAAAGAAAAATAAGCTCAATTTACATAAGCATATACACATTGTGACCGAGCACAATATATACCCCTGCGATCCACCACAAGGCCCCTTCTGGGCCTTGGGGTTGACTATCCTTGGGTAAAGACCAGTGACACCTCAAGGGACCCTCTGAGTAGGCGCAATACATGAGTATACATCAAATGGTCCCTTGAGGTGTCACTGGTCACCACCCAAGGATAGCCAGCACCAAGGCCCAGAAAGGGCCTTGTGGTGACCTGCAGGGAGATATATTCTGCTCAGTCACAATGTGTATATATTTACTGTATGTATCTTTGATCTTATTTTGCTTTTCTTATATGACAGATCTATATATAAGTAGTGCTATCTTGTTGATAAAGCTCATCGTGAAATGCATTGAAGAGAAGAACTTCTGACCAATTGCGCTGAATACCTATTACTGTCCACTAAAGACTCCCTATATGCTAACAGTTTATAACATACTCACAGAGCAAGTATATGTTCTGGAATGGCAGTGTCTAAAAGATGTGTTGATGGCTACTACCACTTTGCCCTTTCTATATAATAATAATATATATGTTTATTACAATCTGATTTTTCCATGTCGTTTGGATCTAGCAACAACTATATGTTACCAGTCTGACACTGCATTACTAAAACAGCAATGCTCAATATGTAGATTTCAAAATTCTGCTTATGTGCTTGTCATGGTAATTGGGTGGGGGAGCAATGGTCTTACTTTGTCAGCCATCATGAAGCCATTTGTTAGCCAGCATGACTTTCAGGCACCATTCACACCTAAGCATTATGTAGCTTGAAGCTCCAAAACACTCAGCATCCAAAATCCTATGTATTTTAATAGTGACTGTTCACGTATGTGTGTGCTCAGGTGCAGTTCGTAGCCTGATGCTACAAAAGCTACATGAGCTACTTGAGGCAGGCCTGGGTGTTTTTGTCATTAGAGTCTGCAATGGAAGCACCTAACAATACTCAAATTGTGCATTTTTTATTGTTTTTTTCAGGCATACTTCAGACATTTCTAGCCTGTAAAAGCTGGTCTCCTTCCCCTAGTGTTTTCCATTGGCTAAAACAAAAATGCCTGAATACTGAATACACATGTAACATACTTGAAATATGCTTTTAAGATGCTCAAATATAAACACCTGAAAATCACTCTGCTCAGGTGTGAATGCTCCTTAAAGTAGAACTCTAGGCAAAACTCTTTTCTTCATTTGGGATAGAGTAAGGGAGGGTTATAACCCCTGTCAGATTTTTTTCACCATCTGTGTTCCATTGTGAAGATTTCCCTTCACTTCCTGTCCCATAGCCAAACAGGAAGTGAGAGGAAATCTCTGCAAGTTAAGGGAATTCTTTGCGGACACCTAGGTCCCCAGAACTAAGGTCCCCATTGGAAGATTTACCCTCTCTTACTTTTCTGGGGACAATTCAAAATGTGGTATTTTCTTTTACTTTCAATGATAATGGTAAACAGGACAAATAGAGAGGGTGTATCTCCTCTAAAGTAGAACTATAGGCAAAACTTTATTTTTTTCATTTTGAATAGAGTAAGGGAGGATTATAACTCCTGTAAGGTTTATTTTTGCCCTCTTTGTCTCAAAGGGGGGATTTACCTTCACTTCCCATCCAATAGCCAAAACAGGAAGTGGGAAGAAATCCCTGCAAATTAAGGTAATCTTTTGGGGACCCCTAGGTCATCAGAACCATTGGAAGATTTCTCCTCTATTTTCTGGGGACAATCCAAAATTTGGGATTTTCATTTACTTTCACATCCATGGAGAGAGGGTGAATCTCCCTAATGGGGCTGCAGACAGCAATAAAAACTGACAGATGTTCTGACAGATCCCTCCTCCCTCAATCCAAACCTAAAAAAAAAAAGTTTTGCCTTTAGTTATCAGTGACGACTGCTGCTAAACTTTTTTGGGGGTGTGTGGGGCAGAAAACAAACCTCCCCCGCAGCTCACCCCCTCCACTGCCCTGGTCGACTTCTCCTGCCGGTCGACCCGGTCTTCTTTAGATCCACCTCCTGTCCTGATTGGCCGGGAGGAGAAGCCAGAAACCAATAGCGAATATTGATTCTCTAGTGTCACAAGTGGGTGGGTTTAGGGCGCAGTGCTCCCCAAGCCCAACCTTTTTCAAGCCAATTGGAGCCTCAGGCTCTAACTATGTGCTTAAGGCTGGGTTCACACCTCCGATGGATGCGGCTCGCAGCAGGGGTTCGGTGCGTACCCCATCTCCGTTTCAGGTATGAATCAGGGCAGAATTTTTGCCTGAATTCGGTCAAGGAATGGAGCCAAAGACGCACAACGTTCATGTGCAAGCCGCTCAGAAGCCAGAATGGAGATTTGTGAACCGGCTCCATAGAGAGCCGGTCCCAATCTCCTGTCATGCGAATTGGATGCGAAAACCCGCATCCAATTCGCATAGGTGTGAACCCAGCCTGAAAAAAAAAAAAACACATAGAAAGCTATGAGTCCAGGGTCCCGAATGAAAACTGCATGCAAACTAGGGGGGCGGCACCCCTGTGACCCTTATGGACCGGCTGCTACTGTTAGTTATACTTTAATCTGCTAGCAGAAAATCAGCACAAATAACTTCATAAAAAGTCAGTTATACATTTTCTTTTTCTTTCAATTGATTACCTGAATGGAGTAATTTTTGCCACTTTTGGAATTCTTAGTTTTTTCTCCATTTCATCTTTACTTGTTTTAAAATGTTTTTTAAGAAGGTCGAATCGCTTCAGATAGTATAGCAGCTCTGCAACAAAATCAGTGATTTCTTGATCAGTGTAACCGTGTTTCTTTAGTACCATGAAAATGTCTTTCATTTCTGAAGCTCCTTTTGGAACGAAGTCTTTGCACAAGAAGTTCACATCTCTACTTTCATCAGAGCTCAGGTCATTGATGATGCTAAGTAACTTGGAATTCTGATTATCCATAGTGGTTAAATTCAGTTGAGAGTTTCAAAATTATTTACCTAAATAAAGGAACAGTTAGAATTAGATAGAGGTAGAAATAGAAAATCACATATCACTGAATTAAGATATAAACGTAAATGATTTACATATTAACAGAAGTCGGCAGATAGCGTGTCGGCAGATAGCGTCGGACAGGATGCCCACCAGGGGATATAACTGGGAGGGCCTACAATAAGACAAAAAGGAAGAAGATCTTGTGTAAAGTGGGTCATGACAAAGACTGTGTGTTAATGTGGAACTGCTATTGCGGGGAGCTGGCTCTTACAATAACATCAAAGAATGCACTTTATGCCACACTTATTTTTCAGTGTGTCCTCTTCCAGAGATGTGACGTCTGCACTTGCCCTTTACAATCTGCTGCTATCACTGACATCTTTAGCCAGTCTGTTTCCAGCTGGAGTTTACATAGTTCCAGCACCTAGCTCCACTCTGGGCTAGGAATGTATGCTGGGAGATGATAAAGAGGTATGACTTAACTTAAAATGTGTGGAGAGAATTGGGGAGTCATACTGAACACAGTGCCACCCTAATTTCCCCAAAAATGCAAGCCTGCTAGAGAAACAGATTTAAATCTCATGTTTGTGGTGGTTAGCCCAAAAAAGTTGAGACATTTTCTTTATCATACATCACAGGACACAAAGTTAGGCTATTATTCAATACTTACTAGGTTATACGCCATCTCTAGGTGACTGGACACTGGTAGAGAAAGTCGTAGACAGGAAGTCCGCCCCTAAATAATCCCTCCCATACAGGAAGCACTTCAGTTTTTTACCAGTGTCTGCAAGGTGGATGGGCACATTTGTTTAAGCTCTCTAGAGCTCCAGGTCTTTAGTTCCAAAACGATTCTTAAATGCATCAAGGGATTGACCGATCGGATCCATTTGAAAAAAAGCTTATATGCTTAAATAAATGGTACCCAAGCCTCGCAAAGAAGATGCAAGGATCCTGCAAGGTTTTGCCTGTAACATGACCTTCGGGCTCTGGACCCTGCGTAGTGGAATCCTGGATACCACAGAGCTAAGGCTTTCCTGCAAGGTGCTGTATAGGTCCAAGGTAGTAGACCCTAAAAATGAAAGGGTACCCAGTCTTTGAGGGTCCTCAAGTTACCAAGCCTGCCATGATGGGTGAAGATTGGGCTCTTAGTTTCTAAGGCTGCCCTGTGCCTGGATGGGGAAACGAAACCCCCTTATTTACTTTTTGTGGAGTGCCCCAGTGATTGTAACAATCAGTGAAGCCAGCTAGAGGCTGGACACCTGTGTGCGGTAACCACAGGGCAGAGTTTTGGGCTAGCTGCGGTTGTTTGCAAAGAGTACCTTTTTTTCTTGTTATCTTGGCTGTTTTTTCCTTAATGGATGGCTCACGCACAAGGGTGTGCCATGGCGCACCTGCGTTCGCCAGAGTGCACGAGTATTTGCGGCTGTTGGCGGCCATGGCGCACGCGGCTTTGGCATATATATTGTGTGCACTCTGAGCCGCGCATGCGCCATAGCCTGATCTTGGCGCACAATGACTTGTGTCATGTGCGAATACAGCCGCGTGTATTCGCCGGGACCACACACGTGCATGCACGCATATGCGCAGAGCGTCCCAGCGCATAGCCATCTTATTTAAACAGAGAATGGCTGACATGCAGTGCTTCCAGGGGGACAGCTGTGGGATACAGAGCAGGCTTTGAATCATTCACTTTCAGCAGTTAATTTCTCCTTACCCGGGTCATGTGAGTCACCAGGTGTTAGTTGGCAGGCTAAGGTACTTAGCAGGATTGTTGCATAGTGGCTTGGTGATCCTTATTAAAGGGTCTCCCTTCTGGGTTGTGTAAATACTAAACCCAGGTACTTCCTTTAAAACCTCAGGGACTGCTTCCTGCTTCCGCTGAGGTGTCTCAGCGCCAAGGCAGTTCCGCCGCCAACAGGGTGCTAGAGCCAGGGGCAAGCCACAGGGCCTGGGCCAGAAGAAAACCTGGGTCCAAACTCTTCTAAACCTGGCACCAAGCCCTCCCTTTGAGGGGACGCCCCCACTCTATCGGGTTAGGGGAGGGAAGGCTGCTGCACTTTGCAGACATTTGGAGAACAGTGGTTCAGGACGAGTGGGTCCCGTGGTTACAAGCTGGAATTGCGGGGGGTTCCCCCTTCAGAAGTTTCTAAGATCAAGCGTTCCCTCGGATTCTCCAAGGAGAAACTTATTGTTTCAGGCACTAGATCATTTAGTGCATCAGGGGGTGATTATACAGGTTCCTGTACCCAAAAGGGGCGCTGGGTTTTATTGGAAGCTGTTCATGGTTCAAAAACCAAACAGGGACACAAGGCCCATTTTGGATGTAAGATCCCAATCCCTGAAGCAGCATATTTTAATCCAATCATTTCGGATGAAGTCTGTCCACTTAGTAGTAGCCTGGCTCCAGATGGGAGACTTCTTAGCCTCCATCGATATCAAGGACGCATATTTACACATACTTATCTTTTAACCTCATCAGAGGTTCCTGCGATTTGCAGTAGAGGAACGTAATTTCCAGTTTGTGGCTCTGCCCTTGGAGCTTTCCACAGCACCCCGGGTGTTCACAAAGGTCCTAGCACCAGTACTGGGTCTTTTAATGGCCCAGGGAATCTTGGTGCTCAGGTACCTGGACGACCTCCTGCTCAGAGATCACTCACTATAGGCTTTGGAACAGAGCATAGCCTGCACAGTGCGGTATTTAGAAAGCTTGGCTGGGTCATAAATACCGAAAAGTCAGCCTTGAGACCAGCTCAAAATCTGAAGTATGTAGGCCTGATCATAGATACAGTCCAGGCAAGGGTATTTTTGCCACCCATAAGGATCTGTGCCCTGAAGGGTCAGGTGCGTCAGATAAGGGGCACCAGACAACCCTCTATATGGTTCTGTATGAGTCTTCCAAGAAGCCAGCTCCAGCAGCTTCTTTATCCAGGGCGGTGAGCGGGCATAGCCCAGTTAGATTATTAAGAACACTGCATACAGACATCTATTTGCTCTGCTCAGTTTGCTGGTACTTGTGGTGCCACTGGAAGCTAGTTCATATATTGTTTAGGACACTGTATGCAGACATCTAGGCCTGTTCACATCTTTGCTACTAAATCTGACCTGATACCACACAGTTAATACGGATACACAAATAAAGGATCCCTTTGATCACATCATCCTAAAGATAGCTGAAGACTTCTGGATTTCAAGGAGTAGCACTTTAACCCCTTTTACCCTCTCTTCATCTGCTCAAGTGACTAAAGTTGTTTTAGCACAGAGGGTCTGTTCTTATTTCTCTGGAACTTTATTTAACCAGTTGCCGACCGCCACACGCCGATGTACGTCGGCACAATGGCACGGGCAGGCATAAGGGCTTACCTGTACGTCCCTGCCTGCCTGCGGGCGGGGGGTCCGATCGCACCCCCCCGGTGCCTGCGGTAGATGGATTAGCTCCAGGAGCGATCCGAGCTGAGGGGGAGGCCACTGATTCATGGCCACCCCCTCACGATCGCTCCTGGCGAATGACAGGCTTCCTCAGCTTCTGAACTGTAAACAGAAGCGGAGGAAGTGATGTCATCGCACCCCGTGAAGCCTTTTCGTTCCGGCTTCCGAGGAGGGAAGACATCAAGTAAGTTTGCACTAAACACTACACTAATGCCCAGTACACACGGTCGGATTTTCAGACGGAAAATGTGTGATAGGAATTTGTTGTCGGAAATTCCGACCGTGTGTGGGCTCCATAACACATTTTCCATTGGAATTTCCGACACACAAAGTTTGAGAGATTGCTATAAAATTTTCCGACAACAAAATCCGTTGTCGGAAATTCCGATCGTGTGTACACAAATCCGACGCACAAAGTGCAACGCATGCTCAGAATAAATTAAGAGACGAAAGCTATTGGCCACTGCCCCGTTTATGGTCCCGACGTATGTGTTTTATGTCACCGCATTTAGAACGATCGGATTTTCCGACAACTTTGTGTGACCGTGTGTATGCAAGACAAGTTTTAGCCAACATCCGTCGAAAAAAATCCATGGATTTTGTTGTCGTAATGTCCGATCAATGTCTGACCATATGTACAGGGCATAACAGTAGAACACGCAGGCACACTTTTCACCCCCCGATCACCCCCCTGTGCCCCCTGTCAAAGTGACACCAATATCAGTTTTTCTTTTTTTTATGATTATTGCATTGGTGTCATTTGTGACTGTTATAAGTGGTAGGCAGTTAGTGGTAGGCCCCTTTAGTTCTAGGGTACCCCCCTAACCCCCCCCCCTAATAAAGGTTCAACCCCTTGATCACCCCCCCGTCGCCAGTGTCACTAAGCGATCGTTTTTTTGATCGCTGTATTAGTGTCACAGGTGACGCTAGTTAGGCAGGTAAGTATTTAGGTTCGCCGTCAGCTTTTTATAGCGTCAGGTACCCCCATATACTACCTAATGAAGGTTTTAACCCCCTGATTGCCCCCTAGTTAACCCTTTCACCGGTGATCACCGTATAACTGTTACGGGTGACGCTGGTTAGTTAGTTTGTTTTTTATAGTGTCAGGGCACCCGCCGTTTATTACCTAATAAAGGTTTAACCCCCTGATCGCCCGGCGGTTGATATAAGTTAGGTTTTAGGGTCAGATAGGGTCTGCGTTGTCCCAGGCAGCGTCAGGTTAGTGCCAGTACCGCTAACACCCACGCACGCAGCATACACCTCCCTTAGTGGTATAGTATCTGAACGGATCAATATCTGATCTGATCAGAACTATACTAGCATCCCCAGCAGTTTAAGGTTCCCAAAAACGCAGTGTTAGCGGGATCAGCCCAGATACCTGTTAGCACCTGTGTTTTGCCCCTCCGCCCAGCCCACCCAAGTGCAGTATCGATCGATCACTGTCTCTTACAAAACACTAAACACATAACTGCAGCATTCGCAGAGTCAGGCCTGATCCCTGCGATCGCTAACAGTTTTTTTGGTAGCGTTTTGATACAGTCGCTAACAGTCAGGAGCTTTTTTACCTGTGAGTCTCACTACTGTAACACTAAATTTAGAGCCCAAAATGGCAAATCGAAGGTACAGTAGTGAAGAGGCCTACACATTTCTGAGCATGACAGATGGTGAAGAGGAAGTCACTCATCTGTCAGATTCAGGCTCAGAATACGAACCTGTAGACAGCAGCGGCTCCATGACAGATAGCTCTGATGACGGAGTTGTGGTCCCTACCAAGGTCAGGCGTACCAGACCCCAATCTTCTGCTGTTGAGGTGCAAGAACCGCAGGGCTCTCGTACGGAGCAGAGAAGTACTAGCGCCGCTATTCCCTCCGGTGAACTGCCAAGCACCAGCAATTTGTACGCTGGTCAACACATCGCCACTCCTATCCCTCCTCATGAGCATAACCAAAAAGAGTGAGTTGCGGTCATATTGGTCCACCGACCCAATTCACCATATTAGGCTGCGCTACCAGTGAATAAACGTGGTCATAATTAATAAAACCAACTGAGTGAGTGACAATCAAGCATAGACAGAAAAAAAAAAAATTATTAATTTAAAAAATTCAATATCAGCAATATTTAGATCACATTGATAAAATGATGGTGAAAAAAGGGGTTCAATGATCGAAAGCAATTAGAATGAGTCCATATAATCAGAAAATAAAGTCCTTATGGATACAAAAACTTTATAGATAGAAGGAGAGAGACACCCTTTCTTCAAGTGATATAGGCATGCAAAAAACACTGTCTCCCTAAGGAGCGTGATGTTGCTGGGAGTTCCTCCACCTCAAGTAAATGGGCCCCTTACCAGATCCAAAGATCTCCTGTCACAGAGATCTTACACGCAAGTGGCTGTATCCCCCAGCTACTGGGTCTCTGTTGCGGTATATGTCACAGGCCACCGCTCCAGGAAATCAACCTAGTGAAGATGTTTCCGCTCCCAATCCACAGGTAATCAAGAAAAGAGAATGCTCCATAGCGTAATACAGTAAAAAACTCTTTAATTAAATAAAAGAATAACACTTACAGTGTGTGCAGTAAAAGATCGCTTAAAAATCGTTAAGTGCCGGCCGGCTTCAGCTGCTGCCCGTTCCTTCCGGGTTCAGCGTGGTATGGTGGTGACGTCAGCACGCCGCTCCTCCCTACGCCATTTCGACAGAGCTGTCGTCTTCCTGGGGTCGTAAGACGACAGCTCTGTCGAAACGGCGTAGGGAGGAGCGGCGTGCTGACGTCACCACCATACCACGCTGAACCCAGAAGGAACGGGCAGCAGCTGAACCCGGCCGTCACTTAACGATTTTTAAGCGATCTTTTACTGCACACACTGTAAGTGTTATTCTTTTATTTAATTAAAGAGTTTTTTACTGTATTACGCTATGGAGCATTCTCTTTTCTTGATTACCTGTGGATTGGGAGCGGAAACATCTTCACTAGGTTGATTTCCTGGAGCGGTGGCCTGTGACATATACCGCAACAGAGACCCAGTGGCTGGGGGAAGACTTGCGTGTAAGATCTCTGTGACAGGAGATCTTTGGATCTGGTAAGGGGCCCATTTACTTGAGGTGGAGGAACTCCCAGCAACATCACGCTCCTTAGGGAGACAGTGTTTTTTGCATGCCTATATCACTTGAAGAAAGGGTGTCTCTCTCCTTCTATCTATAAAGTTTTTGTATCCATAAGGACTTTATTTTCTGATTATATGGACTCATTCTAATTGCTTTCGATCATTGAACCCCTTTTTTTCACCATCATTTTATCAATGTGATCTAAATTTTGCTGATATTGAATTTTTTAAATTAATAATTTTTTTTTCTTCTGTCTATGCTTGATTGTCACTCAGTTGGTTTTATTAATTATGACCACGTTTATTCACTGGTAGCTCAGCCTAATATTTGCATGGTTATTAAGGTGGGGGTTGTCTCACATTTGAGGTTGCAGCTGTTTTTTGAGTTTTTAGGTTCATTCTGTTTTTTGTTTTTTCACCAAACATCTGTGTGTAAATTTAACTTAAGGGATAGCGCAGTATTTTTCTTTTCGGGTTTACAATTCACCATATGCCCTTGTTCTCTGCCTCCGTGACCAGGGCACGATACGAGCTGATTTTGCGGTTCATGCACTTCAATGACAATGAACTATGTCGTCCTCCTGGAGACCCTGAACACGATCAGCTCTACAAAATTCGGCCCCTCGTAAACCACTTCAACCAACGTTTTGCAGACTTGTTTACTCCCCATCAAGTTGTCTGCGTTGATGAGTCCCTGATTAAATTTTCTGGCCGCTTGTCATTCAAACAGTACCTTCCCAGCAAGCGTGCCAGATACGGGGTCAAGATGTATAAGCTCTGTGACAGGGCCACAGGCTATACATGTAGTTTTATGGTTTACGAGGGCAAAGATAGTCACGTAGAGCCGACAAACTGCCCTGACTACATAGGAAGCGCTGGCAAGATTGTGTGGGACTTGGTGTCACCCTTATTTGGAAAGGGGTACCAATTGTACGTGGACAATTATTACACGAGCGTGCCACTTTTTAGTCACTTGTGGGATCATCAGATTGGAGCATGTGGCACTGTGCGATCTAATCGCCGGGGCTTTCCCCAGCGGCTTGTAGATTCCTGTCTTAGACTGGGGGAGAGAGCCTGCTTGAAGTGTAAAAACTTGCTCGCTATAAAGCGGAGGGGTAATAAGAATGTTTTCATTTTTACCTCCCTTCATGCAGACACGACTGTCCAAATTACTACGGCGACTGGTGTTGTGGAGAAACCCCTCTGTGTCTACGAATATAACCAAAATATGGGAGGGGTGGACCTCAGCGACCATTTGTTGGCGCCGTACCTAGTTGCTCGTAAGGCCAGACGCTGTTATAAAAGTGTCTGTATACTTATTTCAATTGGCTTTGCTGAACGCTCATGTGCTATACAGAGCTTCAGGACGGACTGGATCCTTCCTTAAATTCCAGGAAGAGATCGTCAGAGCCCTTCTTTTTCCAGACGGTGCTCCACCTCACCTTCCCCAACCAAATGCAGTAAGCCGGCTGCATGAGAGGCATTTTCCTTATGTCCTCCCGAGTACCCCTACCCAACGAGCCTCCCAAAGAAAATGTCGCGTCTGTAGAAAGCGCAGATATAGGCGTGACACCCGCTATTATTGTCCCTCCTGTCCTGACATTCCTGGTCTTTGCATTGGTGAATGTTTTGAGCGCTACCATACACTAGTTGAGTTTTAGCTTAGGGAACAGCATTGCACAGACTAGGCACACTTTCACAGGGTCTCCCAAGATGCCATTGCATTTTGAGAGACCCGAACCTGGAACCGGTTACAGTTACAAAAGTTACAGTTACAAAATAAAAAATACACAAAAAAATATAAGATAAAAAAAAACAAAAATAGTCGTCGTTTTATTGTTCTCTCTCTCTCTATACTCTTTCTATTGTTCTGCTCTTTTTTACTGTATTCTATTCTGCAATGTTTTATTGTTATTATGTTTTATCATGTTTGCTTTTCAGGTATGTAATTTTTTTATACTTTACTGTTTACTGTGTTTTATTGTTAACCATTTTTTTGTTTTCAGTTTACGCCATTCAGCTGCAGCGTGGATTTATTTATCTTGACAGCAACAGCGTTTGCTCCCACGATACATAAAGCCATGACTCCAGCACTGTCGGAGGTGATTTCACCACCACAGTTAAAAAAAAGAGCATATATGCCGAAGCATGGGGGCAGCAGGGGCGGAGGAGTGATTTGCTCCTACCTTTTGCGGGTGGATGCCCCCATGCTTCGGCATAGATATATTTTAGGCACAGGTTGCGTTAAAAAATGTTTTATTTTTTACTATGTTTTTTTTTATTTGCTTTGCAGGTATGGTATGTCTTACTGTTATACTGTAATGTTACTTTGTTTTATTGTTAACCATCATTTGCTTAGCAGGTACGCCATTCAGTTGCAGCGCGGATTTATTTATCTTGATAGCAACAGCGTTTGCTCCCATGATACATAAAGCCAAGACTCCAGTGGGGGGTGATTTCACCACCACAGTTAAAAAAAAGAGCATATATGCCGAAGCATGGGGGCAGCAGGGGCGGAGGAGCGATTTGCTCCTAACTTTTGGGGCGGATGTCCCCATGCTTCGGCATATATAGATGGTGCATGTATGCCCATCATTAGAAGTGGGTGGATGAAGGGAGATATTCTAATGGTGGACATACCAACCGATCAATCTCTTTTTTTCGTTCAACCCACAGGCTGCATGAAAAAAAAGATTACAATATATGCCCAACAAGGACCAGCAACATACTGGTATGTTGCTGGACTTTGAGTGGTTATACCAGAATGATGCCTGCAGGTTTAGGTATCATCTTGGTATTATTCTTTTCAGCCAGTGGTCGGCTTTCATGTAAAAGCAATCCTAGCGGCTAATTACCCTCTAGACTGCTTTTAGAAGCAGTGGGAGGGAATGTCCCCCCCCCCCCCTCCCACCGTCTTCCATGTTTTTCTCTGGCTCTCCTGTCCCAACAGGGAACCCAAGAATGCAGCCGGTGATGCGACCAGCTGACCATAGAGCTGATCAGAGACCAGAATGGCTCCAATCAACTCTATGGCATAAGAAACCGGAAGGTACAAGCATTTCATGACTTCGATTTCGCCAGATGTAAACAGCGCCATTGGGAAATTGGGAAAGCATTTTATCACACCGATCTTGGTGTGGTCAGATGCTTTGAGGGCAGAAGAGAGATCTAGTGCCTCAAGACTCACTGCCTATCACAGTTTCGGAGGCCATGGAATGCCCAGATGGCACAACCCCCCCCCAAATGACCCCATTTTGGAAAGTAGACACCCCAAGCTTATTTGCTGAGAGGTATGGTGAGTATTTTGCAGACCTCGCTTTTTGTCAGCAAAGTTTTGAAAATTGAAAAAAGAAAAAAAAAATGTTTCTTTTCTTTCTTCATTTTCAAAAACAAATGAGAGCTGCAAAATACTCATTATGCCTCTCAGCAAATAGCTTGGGGTGTCTACTTTCCAAAATGGGGTCATTTGGTTGGGTTTTGTGCCATCTTGGAATTTTATGGCCTTCGAAATTGTTATAGGTAGTGAGGAGTGAAATCAAAAATGTACGCCCTTATGCCGTGTACACACGAGCGGACTTTACGGCAGACTTTGTCCAGCGGACTTTGACGGACTTTACAACAGACTTTCTGAATGAACGGACTTGCCTACACACGATCAACCAAAGTCCGACGGATTTGTACGTGATAACGTACGACCGGACTAAAACAAGAAAGTTCATAGCCAATAGCTGCCCTAGCGTTGGTTTTTGTCTGTCGGACTAGCATACAGACGAGCGGACTTTTCGACCGGACTCCAGTCCGTCAAAAGGATTTGAAACATGTTTCATTTCTAGGTCCATTGAACTTTTGGGGAAAAAAAGTCTGCTGGAGCCCACACACGATCGAATTGTCTGACGGACTCCGGTCCGCAGGACCAAGTATGCCGTAGAGTCCGGTCGTGTATACGCGGCATTAGAAATCCTGAAAGCGGTGATTGCGAACGCAGCTAGGCTCCTAAAAAGTCCCACACACGTGGTATCCATGTACTCAGGAGAAGCAGCAGAATGTATTTTGGGGTGTAATTCCACATATTCCCATGGCATGTTTGAGCAATATATCATTTAGTGACAACTTTGTGCAAAAAAGAAAGTTTGTCATTTTCCCGCAACTTGTGGCAAAATATAAAATATTCTATGGACTCAACATGCCTCTCAGCAAATAGCTTGGGGTGTCTACTTTCCAAAATGGGGTCATTGGGGGGGAGGGTTTGTGCCATCTTGGCATTTTATGGCCTTCAAATCTGTGATAGGTAGTGAGGAGTGAAATAAAAAATGTACGCCCTTAGAAATCCTGAAGGCGGTGATTGGTTTTCGGGGGCTCCGTACGTGGCTAGGCTCCCAAAAAGTCCCATACATGTTGTATCCCCGTACTCAGGAGAAGCAGCAAAATGTATTTTGGGGTGCAATTTCACATATAACCATGGCATGTGTGAGCAATATATCACTTAGTGACAACTTTTTGTAAAATATTTTTTTTTTTTGTCATTATTCAATCACTTGGGACAAAAAAATAAAATATTCAATGGGCTCAACATGCCTCTCAGCTATTTCCTTGGGGTGTCTACTTTCCAAAATGGGGTCATGGGGGGGGGGGGGGGTTGTACTGCCCTGCCATTTTAGCAACTCAAGAAATGAGATAGGCAGTCATAAACTAAAAGCTGTGTAAATTCCAGAAAATGTACCCTAGTTTGTAGACGCTATAACTATAACTCGCAAACCGATAAATATACGCTTATTGACTTTTTTTTAACCAAAGACACGTGGCTGAATACATTTTGGCCTAAATGTATGACTAAAATTGAGTTTATTGGATATAATAACAAAATATAACAAAAATTAGAAAATACCATTTTTTTCTCAAAATTTTCGGTCTTTTTCTGTTTTTAGCGCAAAAAATAAAAACCGCAGAGGTGATCAAATACCATCAAAAGAAAGCTCTATTTCTGGGGAAATTTTTTTTGGGTGCAGCATTGCATGACCGTGCAATTATCAGTTAAAGCGACGCAGTGCCAAATTGTAAAAAGTGCTCTGGTCAGGAAGGTGGTAAAACCATCCGGGGCTGAAGTGGTTAAAGGAGCCAGCCAACACTAACACAATACTTTGCATATTGTTTGTCAGGTTGTAATACTGATAACGGCCTGTGGGTTGAGGAAACAGAAGGGAGTGAGTCTGACATAGGAAATAAAGTGCCAGTTCCCCCCCCTTCTGCTGACCTGTTCACAAAGGTTTCTGTGATTTGGGTAAGGTCTAATTGTGTTTGAATCAAACTGTGTACTTTGTGTTTTATTAACCACTGAAGGGTTCAAATCACTAAGTTTGCTTGTAAAGTTATAGTGTTCAGATAAAAATACCTTTTACCATTTGCAGTATGTGTTTCACATTTTTCTGTGTTCTCATTAATACAGTAAACAATTTGAACAGTTTCACTGATAGTGTGTGAGTCTCCTATTATTGGCAGTTGGTAAGATGACTGAACCCAGGGTGTCAGAGGTGATGGAGGATTTGCAGAATCAGGGCAACCAGTGGGGTGCAGAGTCTATTAGCAGCCTATACAAGGGTAAGGCTACATTTGGAGGTCCCACCGAAATACCCCATCTGGGATGCTCGAGCAAGTCAGGTGACGTGTCCAGGATTGAAGAGAAAATGGACTCGGTTGCTGCCACTGACTGGCGTCGAGAACAGGGGAGCCGATTGGAGCTAACCACCATCTTGAAATTGCCTGGAGTCAGGTGGTTTGACAAAGAGGTGAGACACTTGATGAGGAAAACTGTTCCAGAACAAGGGTCTTATTTCCTAGACTTAAAATACGAATATGATGACGATTGTACGTATGTTCCCTAGGAATGGCGGACGAGTGTTCCAGTTGAATTCTGGAAGAGTGCTGTAAGTCTGGCAGAAGGCCTGGATGTTCAAGTGATCCCATTGCTGCCAACAGGTGACCTCGATGAAGACTCCCCCCAGTTGCAGTTGGAGAGCCCAGTTTTGGATGCTAAAGTTAGTCCAACTGTAGACGGTCCAACCACGGATGGTCCAATGGCTGGAATGCCCCCAGCTTTGTTCTACACGTATATGAGTCGATTGGTCGAGAGCCTGATAAAAAATCACGCTATCCCTGCTAACCAGGGGTATCGGAAGCTGTAATTCTTCTCGGGCCGCGTTCCCACTCCACAAGGGGAGGAAGAGTTTGACAGTTGGATGGATCAAGCTATACATAGAAGACTGGAATGTACCCAAGATGATGAAGAGACAACGGATCAGTGAAAGTCTCCAGAGTCCAGCAGTTGATGTTATTCCAATCCTGAAGAGGGGAAAACCAGGCTAGGCCTAATCACCCAATCGTACTCCGATTGTTGCTGAAAGGAACAAAAGGGGTTCTGACTTACCCAGCATTAATGAAACTGGTGAGGGAAGAAGAAGCTTTGCTGGATGAAAAAACTCAAGGGTCTCGGGATGTGACGAAGACTTCACCAAAGGTAGAGAAAGTAGTAACTAGTGGATACCGGTGTGCAGGAAAGCGACGAAGAGTCAGAGTGGGGGGAGTGCCCCAAGTCTCCCGTGGTGCAATCTACACCCAAAGTTACCCCTGTTAAATTGCCTGCACAGGCGGCCCAAGTCCAAGAGCAGATGCAACAGACCTTGATGCATGTTATGGAAGTCCAAGCAAAAGCTAAGGCTGAAAGGACCAATATCCGGAACTGCTTCCAGTGTGGGGAACCCGGACACTTCAGGGCACAGTGCCCACAATAGGAAGGGAATGCTGAACTTCTTTCAGAACTCATGAAAGTGTTACTAAAGTTATTCTCAAATCAGACGTTGGGAAACTTTCAGGGGTCTCAGTGAAGAAGCCAACTGGGAACCCCCGACAAGAAACAGAGCTCCAGGATTGGAAAAATGGAGGAAGGCTAAGAAGGGACAACAGAAGAAAGGTCTGGGGTTGACATCTTCGTCAGCCTTGCAGTCAAGTAAGTCTTATCACCACCTAGGGCCACTGTTGAGTCCTCTCAGAGTACACCAAAGAGAGATTACAGACCCAACCTTACTGGAAATAACCTAGAAAGCTTCCCAGAAAAGTTAGTGGGGCCATCCCTAATTGTGTCTGTACAAGTGGAGAGTATCTACACTAGGGCCCTGCTAGATACTGGGGCTCAAGTCACGCTCCTATACAGAGACTTTTATGACAAATACTTGAAGCACATTCCTCTCTGCATGCTTGAAGAACTAGAGATCTGGGGAACTGGAACTGCAAAATGCCCATATGATGGGTATATCCCCATCTTGATAGCATTCGGACCAGCAGCTGTTGGGAAAGTGGAAGAATTTGGTGGCAGTTGTGTGCCCCAGGCCACCAGGGGCCGGAAGAAATTCTATATTGATAGGGACGAACACTGACTTGGTGAGGAGACTGTTATCGCCCATATTGGGAAAAGATGGTTCCTTCCCCAACAAGATTCACCCTCAGCTACTTCAAGCTTGCCAACGTGTGGCCAAGGAACAGAGAAGCCCCCGCCGAGGGGGTAGGATGTTTGTGGAAGCTGGAAACCAGGGAGAAAGTGTTGCAGCCTAGAGAAGTTGCTAGCCTTAAGGCTACAGTCAAGTTGACGTGGGACCAACCCAGCCCCTACGTTGTGCTAGAAACTGACGAACAGGCCCAAGCTGTTGGATTAGAGATGGTCCCTGAGTTGGTCCCCACCAAGGACCTGTCCCGAACTGGAAAGAAGGTGCCGATTAGTCTTCGGAATGTTACAGATCATCCGATTAGAGGCATGTATGCTAGTAGAACGAGTGGGTGCAGCCACCCCTGTGCTTCCTGAAGAGGCTGCTGAGAGAGAAAGTTGTCAGCAGATGCAGAAGGAGTTCCAGCATTGTACTGAAGCTTAACCCCCTGCATGGCAGCGAAGAATTAAGTCACAACTGGCTAGATGGGAGAAGATTTTCTCAAAGGATGATTTCAATGTGGGAAGTGCCAAAAGCGCTCTGCACCAAATTCGGTTACAAGAGGACAAACCCTTTTGAGAGTGAGCTAGGAGAATACTTCCCAGTGACCTGGAAGATCTTCGAGAGCAGTTGGCCTAGTTGAAGAGATCGGGGGTCATTCAAGAGTCCAGAAGCCCCTATGCGTCTCCTAGAATGCATGAAGAATGGGTTACCGGGCATGTACATTGACTACCGGACTTTGAATCGCAGCACTATTCCTGATCAGTACACAACCCCTCGTCTTGAAGACGCTCTCCAGTGTCTTACTGGAGCCAAGTGGTTCAGTGTACTTGACCTGAAGGCCTTATGCACACTGGAGTTTTTTGGATGTTTTTACAGCAGTTGTTTTTGGCTTCAGATGTTTTTTTTTTACAGTCAATAAACTCCCCATCATGTTATCCTATGTGTCGAAGTACACATAGGTTGTTATCAGCAGTTTTGGGCTGGGTGTTTTTTGGCTTTAAAAAAAAAAAAAAAAAAACTAGTGGGTTCTGAGAGAAATTTTTCAACTGTTTTCAAATAACGCTGATAAACGCTCAAAAATGCAGCTCACCAGAGTTTTTAACGTTTTTGATCCATTGAAATAAAAAATACAATTTTCCAAAAAAAAAAGCTAAAATGGAAAAAGCGATAAAAAATGATACTAAATGCTATTGTAAAAATGTTAAAAAAAAGTTGAAAAACTCACTGCAAAGCTACTGCCATTTTTATAACATTAGTTTAACGTCCAGTGTGCATGAGGCCGAAGAGTGGGTACTATCAGATCCCCTAATCTGGGTCATTTTGTCTCTGCAGGAGGGGTTGCCACAAACCCGAATAAATTGGAGGCCGTCACTACATGGCCTAGGCCAAGGACGGTGACAGAATTAAGAGCATTCCTGGGATTCTGCTCCTATTATGGAAGGTTTGTAGCAAATTTTGCTAGGATTGCTCAGCCCCTTAATGAACTGTTTACAAGTGGCTGTGGGGGAAGAAGAGAATGAGTCCAAAGAGAAGAAGTCTGACTGTCGTATTAAAGGAGAATCAGTACAAGATCAATGGACTTATCAGTGTGAAGAGGCCTTTTGGCACCTAAAGAAGAGTCTCACTGAAGCTCCAGTTCTGGCCTCTGTTGACCCTGGCAAGCCTTATGAACTTCATGTAGATGCCAGTAGAGATGGTCTGGGAGGAGTTCTCTATCAGGAACAAGACGGTGGTCTCAGACCAGTGGCTTATGCGAGTCGCAGTCTCAGTCCATCAGAAAGAAATTATCCTGTTCACAAGCTGGAGTTTTTGGTTCTAAAATGGGCTGTAGTAGACAAATTGAAGGATTATCTGTATGGAGCCGAGTTCGTAGTAAAGACAGATAATAATCCTTTGACTTATCTTCTGACTTCTGCCAAATTGGATGCCACAGGACATAGATGGATGGCTGCCCCTGCTGGGTTTCAATTCAGTCTAAAATTCCGATCTGAGGCAGGAAATCGAGATGCAGATGCCTTATCTCGTAGACCTTATAGGCAGGAGAAGGATCCAGGAGATTGGGCCTATGTGACTGCAAAAGGTGTGCGGGCCTTGTGTCAAGGCATGGCTCGAAAGATGAAGGGAGATGTTGCAGCTGAATCCATCGGAGTCCACCCCTTGGGGATACCCAGACACTACTGTGGGATGATGAAAGTCTGAGGCGAGAGCCTTCCTCAGTTGTCAAAGAGATTTGAGAAAGGATCAGGGTCCGCAATGCCACCTGGCTTTTCAAACCCTGAACGAGCAGGATCCAGGCTTACTCATGAAGAGCTCTGTGGCTGGACCGAAGATTTTACATCGGGAATGGAATAGATTACAGTTAAGGGACGGAGTGCTGTGTAGGCGAGGACCTTCAGAGGATAGGGAGGAAAGACGGCAGGTATTTCTTCCTGAAAAACATCGTTAAACTGTCTTGACTGCTTTGCATGATGACCACGGACATTTAGGAACAGAAAGGACCTTTCGTTTAGTCAGAGATAGATTTTACTGGCCCAATATGAGAGGAGAGGTAGAAAGTTACTGTCACTCCTATTTAGCATGTATTTAGCGTAAGACATTACCGGGTCAGGCTGCTCACATGGGACATTTGCAGAGCCAGGAGCCTTTAGCGTTGGTTTGCACTGACTTCCTATGCCTAGAACCTGACACAGGTGGAAGAAGTAGTGTCCTGGTGGTGACTGACCATTTCACCCGTTATGCGCAGGCCTATCCCACTACAGATCAGCAAGTAACCACTGTGGCCAAGGTCCTTGTTGAGAAGTTTTTTGTGCATTATGGGCTGCCTGTCAGAATCCACTCTGACCAAGGAAGGGACTTTAAAAGCCGGTACGTCTGTCAGCTATGCACCTTGCTAGGCATAAAGAAGTCTCGGACCACGCCTTATCACCCACAAGGGGATCCTCAACCTGAGAAGTTTAACCGAACTTTGTTGAATATGTTGGTGACTCTGCCCCAGAGAAGAAACAGCACTGGGGAAATCATATTACAGCTGTAGTTCATGCCTACAACAGTACTGTGAGTGATGCAACTGGCTATTCTCCCTACAGACTCATGTTTGGAAGAGAAGCTCACCTTCCTATTGATTTAACTTTTGGAACTTCCATTGATAACACCTCTTTGAATTCTCATCAAGGGTATGTTGAAAGGTTACGAAAGAACCTGTGGCAAGCATATGAAAAAGCCATGGAACATACTTCAACTAGAGAATTATAGAACAAAAAGAACTTTGACCTAGAAGTGAGAGTACAGGATTTTCAGCCTGGAGATTGTGTGTTGTTAAAGAACTTGGGGGTACCAGGGAAACCTAAGCTAGCCGACCTTTGGCGATCACAACCCTATGTCATTTGTAAACAGCTTCCTGGGTTACCAGTTTATCAAATCAGACCTGAGGGGCAGCAAGGGCCCTTGAAGATGTGGTATCAAAATCATCTGCTTCCATTATCTGATGCAGTCAGGGTGCCTCCTTCGCCTCCCCCGTAGCCAACTCCACCTAAGACTCAATCACAGCGACAAGTTCCTACTCCCACTGTGTTGCCAGTAGAAAAGGAAGATAATGAGGAAGAGGAAGAAGATGAGGAGGAAATAGTGCCCTACTGGATGTGGTTTACAGAAACTGAGACTGATGCAAGAACAACAAATGTGATAGAAGGAGGAGAGCTGACCAAGTCAATACAAAGATCAGCCAGTCCAGACGTTGAAATCCTACCATCATTCAGGGAAGCTGACCAGATCAAGGTTGAGAGTACCAGTCCAACCTCTGAGAAAGAAGTAAGAGACTTGATTCGTTTTTCTGATGAAACCTTGTTATTACCTGAACCAGATTGCCCTTGAGAGGCTGAAGTTCCCCGGATGGGTGTGAAAAAAAAAGAGGCTGTCAGATGCCTACAGTTGTTGCTCATAAGTTTACATACCCTGGCAGAATGTATGGTTTCTTGGTCATTTTTCAGAGAATATGAATGATAACACAAACTTTTCTTTCACTCATGGTTTAGTGTTTGGCTGAAGCCATTAATTATCAATCAACTGTGTTTACTCTTTTTAAATCATAATGACAACAGAAACTAGCCAAATGACCCTGATCAAAAGTTTACACACCCCAGTTCTTAATACCGTGTATTGCCTCCTTTAACATCAATGGCAGCTTGAAGTCTTTTGTGGTATTTGTGGATGAAGCTCTTTATCTTCTCAGATGGTAAAGCTGCCCATTCCTCTTGGCAAAAAGTCTCCAGTTCCTGTAAATTCTTGGGCTGTCTTGCATGAACTGCACGTTTGAGATCTCCCCAGAGTGGCTCAATGATATTGAGGTCAGGAGACTGAGATAGCCACTCCAGAACCTTCAATTTATTCTGCTGCAGCCAATGACAGGTCGACTTGGCCTTGTGTATTGGATCATTGTCATGTTCCTCCAGTATTTTTTGATAACATACTGCATTCATCTTGCCAACAATTTTGACCAAATTTACTGTGCCTTTGTAGCTCACACATCCCCAAAACATCAGCGATCCACCTTCATGTTTCACAGTAGCAATGGTGTACCTTTCATCATAGGCCTTGGGGGATACTTTGTGGCATTTGCGTAGTAATAGCTTTCTTCTGGCGACTCGACCATGCAGCCCATCTTTCTTCAAGTGCCTCCTTATTGTGTATTTTAAACAGCCACACCACAAGTTTTCAGAGAGTCCTGTATTTCATCTGAAGTTGTTTGTGGGTTTTTCTTTGCATCCTGAACAATATTCCTGGCAGTTGTGGCTGAAATTTTAGTTGGTCCACTTCTTGATTAGAGTTTGAACACTGCTGATTAGCATTCTCAATTCCTTGGATATCTTTTTATATCCCTTTCCTGTTTTATACAGTTCAACTACCTTTTCCCGCAAATCCTTTGACAATTCTTTTGCTTTCCCCATGACTCAGAATCCGGAAATGTCAGTGCAGCACTGGATGAAAGATGCAAGGGTCTGTCAGGAGTCCAGAAACTCATTCACCTTTTATACACACACACTAATTACAAGCAAACAGATCACAGGTGAGGATAGTTACCTTTAATAGCCATTCAAACCTGTTTGTGTCAACTTGTGTGCATGTTATCAGGCCAAAATCACCAGAGTGTGTAAACTTTTGATCAGGGTCATTTGGGTAGTTTCTGTTGTCATTATGATTTAAAAAGAGTAAACACAGTTGATTGATAATAAATGGCTTCAGCCAAACACTAACCATGAGTGAAATAAATGTTTTTGTGTTATCTTTCATATTCTCTGAAAAATGGCCAAGAAATCATAAATTCTGCCAGGGTATGTAAACTTATGAGCACAACTATATATCTGGACTTATTGAGGAGATCAATCTTTTCTCTCCATGGCCAAGTTCTGGGTCTGCAGCTATGGATCTCCCTTTGGAATCAAGCAGTCCTGATCATGCCAGGAGCCCAGCAGGAAATTCTGTTCAACCCTCTGAGAAGTATTCTCCTATTCGGTTGAGATGAAATATACATTCTCCGAAAAGACTCACTTATGATACTTTAGGAGAGAACTCTGATGAACGGATTCATACCATTCAAAGGCAAGTTCCAATGCCTAATCCCTCTACCGTCAATTGGGTAGAGGGCGACTCTGTTGTTTTAACAGAACACGGCAATTGCCTTGGCCTGTTAAAAAACTGATTTTGAATTAACTGAAAATGTATAGAAATGGTTTCAGCAAAACCCAGGTGTGCGTCAATATTTGTTGAATTCAGTTTGTGGTTGTCATTATAGACCTGCTATTAACCCTTTCTTTCCATAAAGTTTGAATAAATTTAATGTCTCCGCCTCTTTGGGGACAAAAGAATTCAAGTGGGGGGAGAATATAGCCAGGAGCTGGCTATTATGCCTGCAATTCAGACATTTTGCAGTATTATTAATGTGGGGTTGGCTCCCTCTTGTGTTGGCTGGACTCTATGTGTCATTTCCTTTTTTCTTGTGACAAAACTCAGAGCAAAGTATCGTGGGATGTGTAGTTCAGAACGCTGAAGTTTCCATTCCAGCGGGAATGGCTTAAACTACAACATCCAGATTGCTGGGATATAGAAGAACAGACTGCTGGGAAAGGGTATAAAAAGGGCTGCAGCAGCCTACAATGCTTTATTGGGACACCAGTGTGAATCTGCCAACAGGAAGCTCTGTGTCATAGCGAGCTGCTGCTGATTTGTGGCCTACACAGCGGGGAGCCAATCAGCTGTACCCGGAGGGACCTCTGCGGACAGCTTAGTTTCTCTTCTCAAGCAGACCGGAGGCTGTTCCAAGTTATCCAGCGATGCCTGCACTTCAGATCTGGGTAGGCCGCAGCGTGGTGTGGTGGATGCCAGATGTAGTTTCCAAGAGCCAGGATCCAGAGGGAGTTCCTGAAAGAGTCTCATCCATCGCTTGCATCGCTCCAGCAGCTTCTTTATCCAGGGTGGTGAGCGGGCATAGCCCAATTAGATTATTAAGAACACTGAATACAGACATCTATTTGCTCTGCTCAGTTTGCTGGTACTTGTGGTGCCACTGTAAGCTAGTTCATATATTATTTAGGACACTGTATGCAGACATCAATGCCTGTTCACATCTTTCCTACTAAATCTGACTGGATACCACACAGTTAAAATCAAACAGGAAGAGTTTAAAGTAATATACAGATAAACTCCAGATGGACTAAATCTGTTATACCTTATTGCCAAGGATCCCTTTGATCACATCATTCTAAAGCTAGCTGAAGACTTCTGGATTTCAAGGAGTAGCACTTTAACCCTTTTTACCCTCTCTTCATCTGCTCAAGTGACTAAAGTTGTTCTAGCACAGAGGGTCTGTTCTTATTTCTCTGGAACTTTATTTATAGGAGGCAGCCAACATTAACACAATAGTTTGCATATTGTTTGTCAGGTTGTAATACTGATAACAGCCTGTGGGTTGAGGAAACAGAAGGGAGTGAGTCTGACATAGGAAATAAAGTGCCAGTTCCCCTCCTTCTGCAGACCTCTGAATCATACTGTGTACTGAAGGGTTCAAATCACTATGTTTGCTTTTCATAAGTAAAGTTATAGTGTTCAGATTAAAATACCTTATACCATTTGCAGTGTGTGTTTCACATTTTTCTGTGTTCTCATTAATACAGTAAACAATTTGAACTGTTTCACTGACAGTGTGTGAGTCTCTTATTATTGATACAGTTGGTAAGATGACTGAACCCAGGGTGTCAGAGGTGATGGAGGATTTGCAGAGTTGGGGCAACCAGTGGGGTACAGAGTCAATTAGCAGCCCTTACAAGGTTACCGCTTCACTAGTCTAGGTGCTGCTGCACAGGGAATTACTAGAAGTTGCTACCAAGTCAAATGCAGTTATTACATAAACTGCATGTAAATTACTGTTAAAGTTCTATGATAGCCAGTTGAGGGTGTAGCTGAACAAGAGAGGTTCCTAAACTAGCAGTCTAGAGCAGGACCTTCTCTTGTTGCACTACTGAACCACTACCCCCTCATCCCTCACCTCAAGGATGCATTCCGCCTCTACCATGATGGTAGTTCCTTTTAGATTCTGTATACCTCCCAACAGAAGTGTACACACAATTTATTGTCAAGGAGGTATGGTCTTACCACAGAGAGGTGGGAGCAAGTACACCCCCCCCCCCCCCCAATCGATATTTAAAAAGTATAAACTTACAATATTTAGGATGCTCATAACAAGTAATCTGCTTGGCTTTACAATTAAAAAGCCAAAACAGCCTGACTAAATGTAAGCATGACTAAGATTATGAAAGACCTAGGAATAGGTCCCCTGGCAAACTGGAATAGAACAAAAAAACAAGCCCTGCAGCACACATAGCACACGCAGCACATGATGGTGAACAATTGCCATGGCCAGAATTTGTGGGAGGGGTTTAAAGGGGATAATTAAAAGGTTAGTTCACATTTACCAAAAAACTGCCTATGCAGATAAGGGGCATCTGACGATAGAAGCAAACTGTGCAGTTTTGAATAATGTTGAATAAACCCCTTACTATAGGTGTAGAACATTTATGTACTTCATGAAGTCTGATCTGAAAACTCCCAGGACGTTGCTAGGACATTGCTAAGCGAAGCCTAGTTATTACTGTTCACCTTCCCCATCACAGGAGTGCATTCTTAAACACTGAGTTTGAATCAGAGAAAGAGCTCACTCCTATGATGGGGAAGGTGAACAGTATTAACTAGGCTCAGTTAGCAACGTCTTGGGAGTTTTCAGGTCAGGCTTCCTAAGGTATGTAAATGACCTACACCTATAACAAGGGCATTATTCAACTTTATCCAAAGCTGCAAAGTTGTTTTTTATCTACAGACACCTCTTATCTGCACAGGCAGTTTTTTGGTAAAGGTGAACTACGCCCAGGGCCAAAGCCAGCATACAGTGCCTTGAAAAAGTATTCATACCCCTTGAAATTTTCCACATTTTGTCATGTTAACCAAAAATGTAAAGATATTTTATTGGGATTTTATGTGATAGACCAACACAAAGTGGCACATAATTGTGAAGTGGAAGGAAAATGATAAATGGTTTTCCAAATTTTTTACAAATAAATATCTGAAAAGTGTGGCGTGCATTTGTATTTAGCCCTTATTACTCTGATACCCCTAACTAAAATCGTGCAAAAAAAATAGTGGAACCAATTGCCTTCAGAAGTCACCTAATTAGTAAATAGAGTCCACCTGTGTGTAATTTAATCTCAGTATAAATACAGCTGTTCTGTGAAGCCCTCAGAGGTTTGTTAGAGAACCTTCGTGAACAGACAGCATCGTGAAGGCCAAGGAACACACCATCTGGGATAAAGTTGTGGAGAAGTTTAAAGCAGAGTTAGGTTATAAAAAAATATCCCAAGCTTTCAACATCTCACAGAGCAATGTTCAATCCATCATCCGGAAATGGAAACAGTATGGCGCAACTGCAAACCTACCAAGACATGGCCCTCCACCTAAACTGACAGGAGAGCATTAATCAGAGAAGCAGCCAAGAGGCCCATGGTAAATCTGGAGGAGCTGCAGAGTTCCACAGCTCAGGTGGGAGAATCTGTCCACAGGACAACTATTAGTCGTGCCTTCCACAAATCCGGCCTTTATGGAAGAGTGGCAAGAAGAAAGCCGTTGTTGAAAGAAAGCCATAAAAAGTCCTGTTTGCAGTTTACGAGAAGCCATGTGGGGGACACAGCAAACATGTGGAAGAAGGTGCTCTGGCCAGATGAGACCAAAATTGAAATTTTTGGCCTAAAAGCAAAATGCTATGTGTGGCGCAAAACTAACACTGCACATCACCCTGAACACACCATCCCCACCGTGAAACATGGTGGTGGCAGCACCATGTTGTGGGGATGCTTTTCTTCAGCAAGGACAGGGAAGCTGGTCAGAGTTGATGGGAAGATGGATGCAGGCAAATACAGGGCAATCTTAGAAGAAAACCAGTTTGAGTCTGCAAAAGACTTCAGACTGGGGCGGAGGTTCATCTTCCAGTAGGTCAACGACCCTAAACATACAGCCAGAGCTACAATGGAATGGTTTAGATCATATCAAAGTCATGTGTTAGAATGGCCAAGTCAAAGTCCAGACCTAAATCCAATTGAGAATCTGTGGCAAGACTTGAAAATTGCTGTTCACAGACGCTCTCCATCCAATCTGACAGAGCTTGAGCTATTTTACAAAGAAGAATGGGCAAAAATGTCACTTTCTAGATGTGCAAAGCTGGTAGAAACATACCAAAAAAGACTTGCAGCTGTAATTGCAGCGAAAGTTGGTTTTACAAAGTATTGACTCAGGGGGGCTGAATACAAATGCACGCCACACTTTTCACATTTCTGTCCAGACCTACAGACCTTCCCCCACAGAGCTGCTTATGCAGGGAGACCAGCTGTACCCATCAATCTCTGTCGCTGCTACTTCACTGCACCCAAGCCATGACAAAATCCTCTTGAAAAATGGTAGCAGAGCGGCTGGCGGATCCAGAATAGCAGAGCACTGCCTTCAAGAGTCACCAAGCCTAAGCAGAGAGACACAGCTTCCAAACTTTTGCTTAGACTCCAGACTTGCTCCCAACCCTCTCCTGCTGTACCGACCCCCCCCCCCCCCCCCAGCCTGCAGAGTCTTCACTATCTCTGGAGCACACACAGGCTGCATGAGTCAGGCTGCATAAGTTGGCATACCCTTCAAACACAGAGCAGGGCTGCTCAGCTTTCTGATATTGCTTGCTCTGTTACTGATGATGTATTCAGAACCTTCTTTAAAAGAAATCCTGGCTGCAGTTCACACCTATGGCACTTCTCTAACTAATCTCACAGATGACATTAAAGGAGCAGTATGGCCAAAGCTATTTTGGCTATACTTCTCCTAAGGATCACAGGAGTGCAGTTTGTTCTGCCCTCCTGTTACCCAGATTCAGCCAACAGCAGAATAAAGCCTGCTGTCGGCTGATAGTCCAGAGCCGGTCCAGACTTTGGAGAGACCCCGACTTTAAAGTCGAGATCCACCCAGATGCCTGACCAGCACTTGAGCCCTGGAGTAGCAGAGCAGAGAGTCAATGACTGACAGTCATGGCTCTCTGCTCAGAGCGGAGGGGAGAACTGAGTGATCAGCTGTCTTTGATCACTCAGTTCACAGTGCAGAGCCGGTGAGGGACAGCATCAGAGTGAGTATGTACATTTTTTTTTTTTTTTTTTATTCCTAAACTTCTCTTTTAAAATCCAAATTTCCAGCCACTTATTGGGTATTTGGATTTTTAAAATACCATTTTTTTGTCACGCTGCGCCCTCTCCCCTACCCGGCGCAGCATGAAAGTTTTATTTGCCTCACCTGCCAGCTGCCCATAGCCAGTGGTAAGGGGAAGCTGGAAATGTATAACCCTGCCCCCTTATTACAACCTGCCATTTAGTGGCAGTTCAGCACATCTCCAATTTCAATGCTGTGTGACGTTCTTCAAGCTGCAACCCATCATATTACGGGTGCAATGTGAAGGAGATACCAGCATGGCTGTAGACAGTGAGGGGATGTGGGAAGGAAATAAGTCCTCCACCCTAATACACACACTGTTCAGAGGCTGTTTGATAACAAATTTAAATGCAGCATTATGTCCTTCACACTGCGTCCCATCACATAACAAGCAGGTGGTGGGAGGACAGAGGGGATGGACAACAAAATGCACCTTCGCCTGTGTAGACAAAAATCCTTACACCGGCCCTGACTATGGCTTTAAACAGAATCTGTGCCTATAGTTGCTGTATACACTGCGCACATGCTGTATACCACAGTGCTTGTACTAAAAAAAAACCTCCTAATTACTGTTCCACAACTGACAGTCCCACAGATACAAATAAACTTCAGGACAAAGGATTATTATTTTTTTTTAAATAAACATTTCCATTGCATATAATTGTATGCACACACATCAATATTGTCTTACTGAGCCAACCTTAAAGAACAAAGTCATTAAAACTAGCAATGGTTGAAACAATGAACATCTTGGTCAGGACTATGTAACATACAACAGGGGTCAGGTGTAAGTAACAAACAAAAAAAACAGCATATGGATTATAGCAGTCAGGATTACCCCCATGTTCACATCAGAGTCCCCTCTTGCATCAAAGTCCCCAGAATTCCCAGAATTTCCATATACATTAGGGTTCCCCGAGTACCTCATTATATCAGATTTCCCCCCCTTATATCAAAGTCCCCAGCGTTCCTCTGTAAAATCAGGGTGCCCAGATTTCCTCCTTACATCACAGCCTGCAGAGTCCCTTCTACACCAGTGTCCCCAAAGTCATGAAATTGGAAATATGGGCCTACAGCGATTTTTACCCTTATAGACATCATTAATAATAAACATTATTAATAAGGAACTTTTGGAAAATTAGTCTGTAGTTTCAATCTTAAGAACACTGTTTGGGAATTAACTAGAATTCCATAAACAGGGGTCATAAAATAGATATTTAGAAATTGACTTGAAAAGATGCGACACAGCTAGATATGTCCTTCATAAATGCCAGCTGGTTACCTAAAGATGACTATTATCTTAAGATTTGATCGTAGTAAAGTAGCGCCATCTGTTCGTTGGCAATGATGGTGATGGCAGGATCTTAAGATATTTGAAAACTCTAAGCCCCCTTTCACACTTATACGACTTGTCCCACGGTTTTGGACTGCAAAATCGCATGACAAGTCATTCTCCATGATTTTCAATGACTACCACTCATATTGGCACGACTTTAAGTCATGCCGACTTCAAAGTAGTCTCTGCACTACTTTGGTCCAATTTCCATGCGAGTTGATGTCCATAGACCTCAACGTTAAACCCTCAAGTAGCATGCAAATCGTACCTGAATAATATAGACATGATTTCAGTATGACTTTGTAAGCACAAGCTGAGAATGGTTAATGCCAAAGTTGTGGCAAAGTCGTACAAAGTAGTACTGCTCCCAAATCGCGGCAAAATCGTGGCCTCGAAATCGGAATAGCACAAGTGTGAGGGATGGGAGGGGGTGGGTTTAGGCGTGGCATCAGAATAAGTGTATAAAATCAAGACACAGCTCTCTCTCTCTCCCTCGCCTAACTCCATTATTTCTTTTACTTTATCTGTAACTTTCTTTTTCTGCAATTGTTTCTGCCCATTGGCAACATTCTGTATTTTTATTTGTAACATCACTGCTTTTAAGTTTTATCAGCTACATTATATTTTATTTGATTTATAGCAAATATTTCCATCTGTGTAAATAAATTAGATCTTTATTTTTAGAATAGTGTTGTTATTTGTTATTAACTTTACTGTAGGAGCTGCAGCAAGATTGGCTTGATCTATGCACATATAAATATAAATATAGCGCTCAGAAATATTCAGGTGTACAACACCCCCTCATGTATCCCCACTCACCAGATCAAAACGACCCTCAGCTCTTTAGTCTGGTGGGTCACTTAAAGCTTGGTAAAGATATCCTGGGATGGTGGATATCGTGTCAAGTCATCAGGTCCAGGATTCCTTAATGAAGTTTCTCAGCCGGACAAACAGGTACCCAGAAGTAAAAAAGAATGGGACTGATAGTGAAGTACCATTTAAAAAGGTTTTATTGTACAAGGGGATGGGTACTTACAACAAGTAAGATCAAATAAGCCTCAAACATGGAGCTGTGAGTGTAAAAAAACGGCATTCCCGTGGAACGCACGCCAGGAACAGCGTTTTTACACTCACAGCTCCATGTTTGAGGCTTGTTTGATCTCACTTGTTGTAAGTACCCATCCACCTGTTAATGTTACTTCACTATCAGTCCCATTCTTTTTTACTTCTGGGTACCTGTTTGTCTGGCTGAGAAACTTCATAAAGGAATCCTGGTCTTGATGACTTGACACCATATCCACCATCCCAGGATATCTTTACCAAGCTTTAAGTGACCCACCAGACTGAAAAGCTGGGGGTCGTTTTGATCTGGTAAGTGGGGATACATGAGGGGGTGTTGTACACCTGAATATTTCTGAAGCACCCTATATATTTCCTTCACTTTGGATTGGAGCACCTATAGTCACTTTCTTTGGACTTTGTTTTGTTCATCATTTATTGTTTTTTTCAGTGCTCCCCCAGCTTTTCCTCCTTACATCAAAATTCCCAGAATCCCCCCCTTGCAACAGAGTCTGCAGAGTTCCCCGTACACCAGAGTCCCCCCTTACATCAGAGTTCCCCTTTACATGAGAGTCCACAGAGTTCCCTTTTTACATCAGAGTCTCCCCTTACATCAGTGTCCATTTTATATCAGTGTCCTCTCTCCCTTCCTATACCAGTTACCCCCCCCCATTACCTTAGTGTCACCACTCTCTCATTACATCAATGACAAGGAGGGTGAGGGGGTAGAGAGAGAGGGATAAAGAGGGAGGGACTGGGGCACAAAGAGGGAGGGAAGGAGGAGACTGTGTTCCTTTAAGCATTCAGAGGTCTGTACTTTATCTTTATTTGAGTGTATGATGTGTCTGATGTTTGTGCAAAGGTCTAGTCTGCACAACATGAAATTTACAGTAAGCGTGTAGTGATAACATATAATTGTATATACAATAGGGCACTTCACAGTTCTGTAACAAGGCAGTACATATATGCAGAACTTAAAGGTGGCAGTGTGCTTGAGGAGTCCTCTTTAAACAGGCCACCTTGGTTGATATAAAGTAACCTTTCAATTGGGTGCTGGGCTGTCAATTCTGGCTGCACAAATGTGTCAGACCAAATGCAGGCTGGTCCAGGTTTATCTCCAATTTACAGCAGTCCCAGGGGTTTTCTGGACTGTCTCTACTGTGTCCAGTCTCAGCAGGAATGTTTCCCTGCACTAGGTCTACCTTTCCCTAGCCAGTGTGTGCACTGTCACTGCCAAGATACTTCCCACATTGCAGGTGCACCAGACTGACCCAGCAGGAGCTATTAAAAGCCTCTCTGGGTCCAAAATGGTTGCCCATATCTCAGGAGAACTTGATGTCCAATCAGACACTGCTTCCCCATAATGGCCTCCGGGAACCCAGTACAAAGGACAAGTCAGTCCTCTGTAAGATGATGATCTGTATAATCGTGGTGTTTACTTTCGCCTCTAATAGGAAGTAATTATCGAGCTTAGCTAATTTAAACTGAAAGCTGTGATGGAGATATTGAATTCCTTATTTATATCAATGAGATTCAAGCAGACCATTGCAAGGACTCCAATTAAACTGCCTTGCCCCATAGGATGTATGTATGTATGTATGTGTATATATGTATATGTATATATATATATATATATATATATATATATATATCTACGTGTATATGTGTGTGTATATATATTTATGTATGGGTATATATATATATAAATGTTTTAATATCATTAAAGGACACAGCTAATGTTGTTTTTCCAGTACACTGAATGGAACCAGGGAAGGTCCCCAGGTGTTAATTGAATCAAAGAGTATTGGCAGACATTGTGTCTCTCGAGTCCTTGAAATGCTAATATATGATAGTTAAACAAGTAATCAGGCTCTCAGACAGAATGGCACCGGACCTCTTAAAATCTTAGCATGAACTTCTGGACAGCTTCAGATGTAACCAATCAGAATTGAAGGCAACTGTAAGCCAATGAACTTTAGGCTTCAGGGGTAGCCAATCAGGATTCAATGCCACTTCTGAACCAATGAGGTGACCCTAAGTTCTGATTGGTGGGAGTGGGTTCTAACAATATAAAACCAAAAACCTGGAGAGGCTAGGGCTCTTCGGCTGACGGTCTAGATGAAGGATGGTTACGTAAGACTTCTCCATACAATGTATCTCTATGTCTCTTTTCTTTCCTGTAACCTTTTCTATCATAGGATTTGGCCTTAATACCTTATTAATCTCTTGATAGCATGGGTATGACCATTATAGCAATATTTATTATCATTGGTAACATTGTTGTTTTTAAAGTTGAATCATTTATGTTATAGTTGCTAATCTCATATTAATACAAGTTTCTTTTCTGTACAATAGTAAGTTTAAATAAATTAGATTGTTCCCCTTTTCGAACAGGTATAATTCGTCCTTAATTTCATGGGTTGATTCATATATAGATAAAAGGTTTTAATCACGTATGTATCATTAAGTATATAAGTGAGGTAGGTATAAAGGTAGCCTTGTCAAAGCTCAGTTGGGCTTCTTTGATGTTTAATGGATGTGGTACTGCATTAATTGGTGTTGTTTAAAGGGGTTGTAAAGGCTGAATGTTTTTTACCTTCATGCATTCTATGCATGAAGATAAAAACCTTTCTGTGTGCTACTCCCCCCACAGCCTCCCCTAATACTCACCTGGGCCCTTTTCAAACCAACAATGTGCATGAGAGACTCGGCTGTCCCCAACTCTCTCTCCTCTTTGTTTGAGACAGCAATGGGCGCAATTGACTCCTACTGCTGTCAATCACAGCCAGTGAGCCAATGATGAGAGAGTGGGGTTGGGGCCTGAGCCGTGACTCTGTGTGTCTTAGGAACACATGGGGCCCACATGGGGCCAGTAAATCCGGTACTCTGAGTTCTTAAAGTTTTAGGAGTGGACATAAGAGAGGATTCATATTGTTCTCGTATGTAAAAAAGACAGACAAGACTTTGAAACAAGAACTTCATATGTCAAAGCCTTTTAGTCTGAAAAACATTTCATTTTATAGAAGACATTATCTAACTTACCTTACCATAGCATACCTTGCTCAGGAGGACCTTACCCTCCTGTTCTGGAAAGAAGCTTAGTCATGGGTGTTATTCCACATACATCTCCCCCGCAGATAAGGAACAAGCATGCACAAGTGCCCTCATAACAAGCGGCTTGCTATTGGGGGCACTGGTTAAGAGGGAGGAGCCAGGAGCACTGGCGGGGGACCCAAGAATAGGAGGATTGGGGCTGCTCTGTGCAAAACCACTGCACAGAACAGGTGAGTATGACATATTTGTTATTAAGAAAAAAAAATCTGAACCTTTATTGTCACTTTAACTATGTCTTGAGTTCAGTTTTAATCTCTTTTGGCTTGGTAGAGCATTTCTGTCTGGGAGAAAATTGCTGCAAGAAGCAGACTCCTTCCCAGTTAAAAGTGTGCAAGCAGGTAAAAAGAGGAAGCTGCTTACAGGGACACTGCGCACCAGATGCGATGGTGCAGGGCTGGCTGCTATTTCCAGCACAGCCTCATCCCATAGGCAGGGGAAATTGCCCTGCTTCCTATGGCACCGTTCACATCTCAGCGTGGCTGTGGTGTGTGAAGAAAAAAAGCACTGCATGCAATACGTTTTTTCATTGCAGAAAGCTGTGATGTGAGCCACCACGAAGATGTATAGCATTCCATAGAAATGTCACTTGTGATAGTTCAATAAAGTTTTGTGAAAAAAAAGGAAACATTGCAATGCGCACACCAGCGGCCATGTGTTCAACTGCTACAAGTCCTCCTAGGCACATTGTAGGGTTCAGCACCCTTGACAGAAAGTGTGAAAAACTGTGAGAATACAGAGAGAGCAAATTGCGTATTTTTGTCCCCCTGCTTGGATCATGGATGTGAAATTCTTCTACATTTTGTTATGTCCATTAAGTAAATTTTGGATTTCATGCTTGCTTTTGTGTGTGCCACCTGATGAGTTAACAATTTTGCAAACCATGAAAGAAGGAATTTGCAGAACAAGGGTTGATTCCTTCAGAATAAAAGCCACAGGTATTGGATATTGAAATGCCCCCTTTTAGTCATCCCCTATGATAGTTTAAATTAAGTAGGGGACTGGAATAAGGCTGCCAGTAAATCCGGTACTCTGAGTTCTTAAAGTTTTAGGAGTGGACATAAGAGAGGATTCATATTGTTCTCGTATGTAAAAAAGACAGACAAGACTTTGAAACAAGAACTTCATATGTCAAAGCCTTTTAGTCTGAAAAACATTTCATTTTATAGAAGACATTATCTAACTTACCTTACCATAGCATACCTTGCTCAGGAGGACCTTACCCTCCTGTTCTGGAAAGAAGCTTAGTCATGGGTGTTATTCCACATACATCTCCCCCCCGCAGATAAGGAACATGTTTGTTTTTTGCAGTGTGTCATTGTCAGTAAAAAGAAAAACAAGAATTTCCGCTTAAACTTTCCATGTATACTTCTATGACTCATTGCAAAAGTATTTCATTGAATGCACACACGTTCTTTAGCCTTAGGCCTACAACATGCAAAATTAATTAACTGTATTTAAATCTACCACTTTTAAATCACTCTAAAACACCAGTTTCTTGAAATAGTCGTAAATAATCCCATCTACAGTAGGCCTAGGTTTAACATGTAAATGGTTATATAGGCCAGAACCTAGGGCAGAGTACTACTAATTGCTTCACATTTTCCATATGTACAGTATCTCACAAAAGTGAGTACACCTTTCACATTTTTGTAAGTATTTTATTATATCTTTTCATGTGACAACACTGAAGAAATGATACTTTGCTACAATGTAAAGTAGTGAGTGTACAGCTTGTATAACAGTGTAACTTTGCTGTCCCCTCAAAATAACTCAACACACAGCCATTAATTATATATAAAGGAATGCAGTTGCACTCTAAAATAAACAATGAGAAACAAATTCCTCACAACAGATACAACCCATGATGAATAGGCTATATATAATCACGAACCAGTTATGCTGTATAATAAATGTCCATAAATAATTCAAAGAGTATAGTACCTTGATGGGTGACATATGGCACCATAACCACTAATTGTAATTGTAAATTCTCCTTGTGATGTATCAGATCACATTGACAAACAAAGTGAGTATCCACCACCACATACATTGCACCAGCTTACACAAGCTGAATCGCTTGTGACTAATACCCAGCCAGGGCCTTTTCCTCACAGGATGTCAGGGAGATACCACTCAGAACAGATAGACTTTCAGAACAGAGGTAGCTAGATAAACAAACTTTCCACTGGATAAGGATCGTCACTCAGGCACCATGATTGTGGATCCGAGAAGAGAGAGACTCACCATAGTGTAAAACCAAACTAATCATTTAAAGTGGATGTGAACCCAATGTCATCCTTTCTAAACTACTGCCATAGGGGTTATCTATAAGGATATACACGCCTCCTGCATGTATCTTTACCTGTCAAATGTCTCCCCTCTGTCTCTTATTAGACCCAAAAAACTGCATATTCTGTGGGCGGGTCTGTTGTCTGGAGCTCGGTGGGTGGAGTCGTGATGTCAATAGACCCCCCGCCCACCTCTACACTCCCCTTGTCAATATGCATTTTCTCCTGTGTATTTCTTACACTGAACTTCTGCTATGATCCCTAATATCCAGTGAAAAGACAGGAAAGTAACCACATGACTTCAGAATGCCAAATCATGCTGAGGTGTGGAACAGCCAATCCTTGCAGAGCTGCTGAAGAAAGGAGTGGGGGAGGAAATTAAAAAATAATGCATGTCTTAGGCTAGTGCACCAGATATGTAAATCACCTGTCACTCACAGCAAGGGGGAGGATTTGACAAAGTTTTTCTCAGTTTGTCAAGTTTTATCTCACTGAACAATAAAAGAGGATTGCTCAGAGCTGGATTAACTCTTTGTGGCAAGACTGGGCTCAAATGATAGGAAATCTTATACTCTACATTATGACATAAAAAAAAAACAAAAAAAAAATCGAGTTTACATTCACTTTAATAGATTAAACGTAATGCACTTATATCAAATAGGATGATATATAGCAGGTTTAAAAAAGTCGGCCGGCTAAAAACAAATACCTGTCCTTTCGGGATACAAACAACGCGGTGACGTCAGCACTTCTCACCTTCCGACACATTTCGTCACAATATGACGTCGTCCTGGGGCAGGGGATGCGTGCTGACTCACTGAAATTTATATACAAGAACCACGCCTCAGTCTGAGATTCGGATGGTAACAGCATCCTCATTTTGAATAAGGGAAAAGATGCCAGAGATAACAGATAAACTAATTTAATCTCCATCACTCCACAAATCTCAACTACTCAAAACTCAGCAGTTTTGAGTAGTTGAGATGTGCAGAACTGTGCGTCCCCACAAAGACTTTAAAAGGGCAGTACCAAACAGCTGTCTATGGGGTATAGGAATAAAATATAGAACTGAGCCCAATATATTTTGCACTGCAGGTGTTCATTATAGAGGTAAATGGAGGTCTGCAGGCATCCCATGGCATTACTTAAACTAGTTCTAAAGGCAGAAGGTTAGCGCTTCTGCCTAGCAGCTTTAGGGTCTTCCATTTGAATCCCAACCACAGTGTTATCTGCCTGGAGTTTGCATGTTCTCCCGGACCCTGTGCTTGCATGAGTTTCCTCTGGGTTCACTGGTTTCCTCCCCCACTCCAAAGGACATGCTGGTAGGTTAATTGGCTCCTGTCTTAAACTTTGCCCACGTACGTTTATATATGAATATGACTTAGGGAACTTAGATTGTAAGCTCCTTGAGGGCAGGGACTGATGTGAATGTACATTATATATGTAAAGCACTGCACAAATTGATGGTGCTATTTAAGTACCTGTAATAAATAAATAAATGGAAGTAAAAAAAACCTTCTGTGTGCAGCTTCCACTCCAGCCCCCCTAATACATAACCGAGCCCGCTCTTGGGCTCTTGGGCATCTGCTCCTCATTGGCTCAGCGACAGCAGTAAGAGCCATTGCCACCCACTATTGTGGATCACAGCAGGGGGAGGGGCTAAGCCCTGCTCTATGTGTCAATAGATACACAGGGCTGGGCTTGGTAGCAAACATGCACAAGGGCGTCCATAGTGGCTTGCAATGGAGGCACTCTAGGGGGGAGGGGGGGGGGCCTGGAGTGCTGACGGGGGACTTGAAAAGAGAAGGATTGGGGCTTCTCTATGCAAAACCATTGCACAGAGTAGGTAAGTATAACATGTTTGTTATTTGAAAAAAAATCCTTTAGTATCACTTTACAGTATAATTAAAGGCAAAACTATTTTTTTTAGTTTTGGATAGAATGGAGAGGGATTGCAACACCTATCAGGTTTTCAGATCCCCTTTCAGAACACAATAGCTCAGCGGGGAGATCGCTGTATTAACATGAGTTAGTATGGTGATCTGTAGGTTTTTTTCGCTCAGCCCGCTGAGTTGAATGAAAAAAAACGTAGTGTGCCCTGGCATTAGGAATCACACTGTTAGATGGTGATTTTATAGAAATTGATTTCCCCCTCCATAGCTGTGTGACTGCAGAGACATGCAAAATTTCTCTACTAGAAATTTTGCAAGGTAAATTCCTGATCTAGCATTGCCTGTACATGACAATGTCTAATTGCCAAAAAAACAAATCAGAAACATTTCAACTGTTAAAGAATCTTCCAGGCTTTTCCTCTTCGTCCTGAGTTTACAGGTAACATGCATCTGTTACTTCTTTGCATCATGTGGACTATAATGTGTGTTTGCATACAGAGTGGCTTAGTCAAAAAAGGCTAAAAACAATGTTCAAAGCGCTGTTACACTACAGGCCAGAACTAAGATTGGTTGTATATCATCATTGTTGTACACAAATCGAAAGATATAGGGATCAGGGAATGGGTAAAACCCCTGCCAGTTTTATTTTTTCATTCTGGTTCCCACTGGGGAGATTTTGATTTGCTTTCTGTCCTGTAGATATAACGGGAAGTTAGTGGAAAGCTCTGCAAAGTGAGGGAAATAACAATTCTAAGGTCCTGTGCACACCTGAGAGTTTTGGAATTGCGGGCAGATTAGCGCAATTCTGCCTGAGATTCCAGAATTGCAGTAATATGCGGGACGCTGTTGTGTTGCCATCATTCCTTAATGGCACCCCAAACACTGCGATTTTGCCGTAACTGTTGTGCGACAAAAACATGAAAATCGTGGCAAAAAACGCAATTCCAAACGTGCCTGGCTCAGTGCAATAATTTGGTACATGAGTTTCCTTGGCATGTTTTTGGAGTGGAGGGAGTGCCATTAAAAAAACGCACCAAAAAATTGTGCAAAAAAAAAAGACGCTGCAGCATTGCTCCATGTCGCTCAGAGCCTAAGAGATGTATATGGACCAAGAGTCTCCATTTTATGCCGCGTACACACAAGTGGATTTTCCGTCAGAAAAATCTTGGATGGTTTTTCCGACGGAATTCCGCTCAAGCTTGGCTTGCATACACACGATCACACAAAAGTTCGCTGAACTTTCGACCGTCAAAAACGCGGTGACGAACAACACTATGACGAGCAGAGAAAATGATGTTAAATACTTCCGAGCATGCGTCGAATTGTTTCCGAGCATGTGTAGGAATTTTGCGTGTCCGAATTGCTACAGACGATCGGAATTTTCGTTCGGAACTTTTTCCAACCGAAAAATTGAGAACATGCTCTCAATCTTTTGCTGGCTGGAATTTGGCCAGCAAAAGTCTGATGGAGCATACACACTGTCGCATTTTCCGACCAAAAGCTCTCATCGGTCTTTTGCTGGCCGAATTTCCGATCATGTGTATGCAGCAGTAGAGTGATTCTAAATGCTCCTTTTTTTTAATCTAATATTAAAAACAATGTTATATGATGGTGATCTCGGCTCCTCCTCTTCTGTGTCCTCCACAATACGTGTGGGCCTGCTCTTGAGCTGGGCTGTGTGTGTGTCCATAGACACACACAGCACAGCTTGGCCCTGCCCCTCACTCCCTCCTCATTGTATTTGATTGATAGCAGCAGGAGCCAAGGGCATCCACTGCTATCAATCTGTTCTCTGAGACCAGGGAGAAAGAGCAGTGCTGCTGCGCATGGGCACAGCACTGGGTTGATGCAGGATTCGGGTAAGTATTTTGGGGGGGGAGCAAACTTTTAGTGAGAGGTTTTTTTACCTTAATGGTAATGCATTAAGGTGGTTGTAAAGGCAGAATGCTTTTTATCTTAATGCATTCTATGTATTAAGTTAAAAAACCTTCAGTGTGCAGCAGTCCCCCTCAGCCCCCCTTATGCCCCGTACACACGATAGGATTTTCCGACGCAAAATGTTCTATGGGAGCTTGTTGTCGGAAATTCCGACCGTGTGTAGGCTCCATTGGACATTTTCCATCAGAATTTCCGTCACGCAAAATTTGAGATCTGGTTCTCAAATTTTCCGACAACAAAATTCGTTGTCGTAAATTCTGATCATGTGTACACAATTCCGACGCACAAAGTTCAACGCATGCTCGGAATCAATCAGAAGAGTGGCACTGGCTATTGAACTTCATTTTTCTCGGCTCGTCATACTTGTTGTACGTCACCGCGTTCTTGACGTTCGGAATTTCCGACAAGATTTATGTGACCGCGCTTTACAACTTGAGGGTAGACAGTACAAATACAATACAATTTGATACAGTAGGAATCAGAGGGCCCTGCTCCTTAGAGCTTACAATCTAAGAGGGCCATCAATGAGTACCTGTGCGAGTATGGCACCAGGACAGGGTCAAGGGAGCTTGGCTTCTTTTCGCCATGCCAATGGCTACTGATCCCAGATGCATGCACTGTCCTGTCACCATTTGAGGAGGCCACAAGGATGGTGAGCAGCGACAATGCATGCATCAGTGACACTGTCCCTCTAGTCTTCCTGTTGGAGCACACGCTTCATGGAATAATGGACAGGGCACTTGAGGCAGAACAGCAGGAGGAAGAGGAGGACTTCCTTATCTCTCAAGGCCCCCTTTATCCAGATACCACCACCCAAGGCCCAATTTGTCTGCCCCTGTTTAACAGGGGCATGTAATTAATTTTTTTGATATAATACTTCAAGGCAGGGCCCGTTCCTGCACCCAACAAGAGTATCTGTGGGGGGTTACAGTGTTGTGGCACCATCACCACCACCCAAGGTCCAATTTTTCTGCCCCTGTTTGACAGGGGTATGCAATTCCAAATCTTGATATAATATTTCACAGCAGGACCCATTTCTGCGCCCAACATGAGTAACTGTGAGGGCTTACAGTGTTGTGGCACCACCACCACCACCCCCACCACCACCCCCACCAAAGGACAAATTTTTCTGCCCCTGTTTAACAGAGGCATGTAATTACAATTCTTGATATACAATTTCACAGCAGGGCCCGTTCCTGCGTCCAACAAAATTAATTGTGAGGGCTTACAGTGTTCTGGTACCACCACCACTCCCACCCCCACCCCCACCAAAGGCCCAATTTTTATGCCCCTGTTTAACAGGGGCATGTAATTACAATTTATGTTATAGTATTTCACAGTAGGGCCCATTCTTACCCTCACCAAGAGTAACTGTGAGGGCTTACAGTGTTCTGGTACCACCAACACCTAAGGCCCAATTATATATATATATATATATATATATATATATATATATATATATATATATATATATGTATGTATGTATATAGGGCAGGCCGTATAGTATATATACTGCAGTTCAGAGTATATAGTGCCTGGGGGACATCCACGCCATTTTTTTTTTTAATTTGGGTGCGGGGTCCCCTTAATATCCATACCAGACCCAAAGGGCACGATATTTAAAGGAATATTTCATTTTTATTGTTTCACTTTAAGCATTATTAAATCACTGCTCCTGAAAAAACGGCCGTTTTTAAAACTTTTTTTTTGGATTGATACATGTCCCCTGGGGCAGGACCCGGGTCCCCAAACACTTTTTATGGCATTAATTTGCATATAAGCCTTTAAAATTAGCATTTTTGATTTTTCATGTTCGTGTCCCATAGACTTTAATAGTGTTTGCGTGTTCGAACAAATTTTTTGCCTGTTTGCATGTTCTGCTGTGAACCGAACCGGGGGGTGTTCGGCTCATCCCTAGTGGTCACCTTGCTGTATCAGAGAAGGCAAACCTGTTTATTGCAATAGAGTTTTTATGCAGCTCCTGTTAATTTAGTTAACCCTGTCCCTTCTGGTCTGGGATTCTATAGCTAGTTTTAGGTCAGGGCTCGATAATCAACATAGGCTAGAGCATAGGGTTGCCAAATGCCTGGGATTCTTCCAGACAGCCTGGGTTTTGCACCATGTGTCCAGGTTTCAGGCCACCTGAAATTATAATGTGAACATTATTCACATACTTGCCAACTGTCCCGCTAAATAAATACACCTCTGCTTAGGCAATACACTGCCACTCTGTAAACCAACCTTCCGCCTGCCTGGATTCTACCCACTCTGTCTTCCCCGAGCACTCTCAATCAGTGTGCTCCATCGCTAGCTGCAGCAAGATTACAGGGGTGGAGACGGAGCATCTCTACTGCCGGCCGCTGGTGGAATGGGAGATTATTGGCCAAGTTCAGGGATGCCGATGGGAAGAATGCATGTCCAGAGGTTCATTCTGAGGGATGTGTGTAGGAAGGTAAGTTGGCGCGGAAGGAAGGACTTTTGAACAGGTGTTAAGGTGGCAGGGAAGGTCTGGAGGGAAAGGGGGGGTTAGAGGTGGCTGTGTCGGCTGGCAGGATAGTACTGGTGCTGTATGTCTGCATCCGGCTTCAGTTGTATGCATGTCACTGCCCTGTGGACTCTGCACTCCTCTGCTGAACATATTACCCACCATCATACATTCTGCACCCCTCTGTTGAACATACTACCCATAGGGTTGCCATCTTGGATTCACCGGGTTTTGAATTATGTGTCCGGGTTTCAGTCTGCCTGAAACCTGAACACATTATTCAGAGTGGACCATGGACATAGCTTTGGGGTCGCAGGGGTCACAATGGCAACATTGCCCATGCTTCAGGGGCCCCAAGTGGCCTCCCTGTCACATCTGGATAGGAGGGGCGGCATTTACTAGAACTGTTCACCTGCATTTAATATCTGTAGCAGTTGAATGTTGTCTTCTCCTCCTCTTCCTCCCACCTTCATTCAGCTGGAAAATACAAGGGATCGGTTCTAGTAAATGCCACCCCTCCTGTCTAGCTCCCTCTTCTTTTTGCTGCCCCGTTCTCCCCCTCCCCTCGCTGCGATGACAGCTCCCCTGCTCTCCTCTCCCACCGGCTGCTGCAGGAAATGTTTCAGAATGGAGAGTGGGGGAGGGGGGCCAGTAAATGTCATTTACCTGCCCCTTCCTGTTCTGAATGGTCTGTATTCATAACGGAAGCATAGCAAACTGTGTTTGCTATGCTTCAGTCTGTGAATGAACAGGAAGCCGCTCAGCACAGACAGCTTCCTATTCATTCACTGTCCAGTGCAGCTGAGGCTGCAAAGAAAATGACCGGGTAATCTGTACTCAGTCCCTTTCTCTCTCAAAAGTGAGAATTTGTAAAAAAAATAAAAACAATTTTGTAAAAAATAATAAAATATAAAGTTGTAAAAAATAATCAAAAAACAAAAACTACTGACACTGTCCATAGCCCTTCTGACACCAACCTCTGCCCTGCTGACACCATCCACCGCCCTACTGACACAGTCGACTGCCCTACTGACACCATTCACTGCTTTACTTCACCATGCCCTTTAAACTCCCTCCCACTGTTATTGCAATTTGGCCGCACCCACTGTTCACTGCAATGCTCTTCAATCCCTGTATTTGCAGACGATACTAAGCTAAGCAGGGCAATAACTTCTCCGCAGGATGTGGAAATCTTGCAAAAAGATCTGAACAAATTAATGGGGTGGGCAACCACATGGCAGATGAGGTTCAATGTAGAAAAATGAAAAATAATGCATTTGGGTGGCAAAAATATGAATGCAATCTATACACTGGGGGGAGAACCTCTGGGGGAATCTAGGATGGTAAAGGACCTGGGGGTTCTAGTAGATGACAGGCTCAGCAATAGCATGCAATGCCAATCTGCTGCTAACAAAGCAAACAGAATATTGGCATGCATTAAAAAGGGGATTAACTCCAGAGATAAAACGATAATTCTCCCACTCTACAAGACTCTGGTCTGGCCGCACCTGGAGTATGCTGTCCAGTTCTGGGCACCAGTCCTCAGGAAGGATGTACTGAAAATGAAGCGAGTACAAAAAAGGGCAACAAAGGTAATAAAGGGTCTGGAGGATCTTAGTTATAAGGAAAGGTTGCGAGCACTGAACTTATTCTCTCTGGAGAAGAGACGCTTGAGAGGGGATATGATTTCAATATACAAATACCGTACTGGTGACCCTACAATAGAAATAAAACTTTTTCGCAGAAGAGAGTTTAACAAGACTCGTGGCCACTCATTAAAATTAGAAGAAAAGAGGTTTAACCTTAAACTACGTAGAGGGTTCTTTACTGTAAGAGCGGCAAGGATGTGGAATTCCCTTCCACAGGCCGTGGTCTCAGCGGGGAGCATCGATAGTTTCAAGAAGCTATTAGATAAGCACCTAAATGAACGCAACATACAGCGATATACAATTTAATACTGACACATAATCACACATAGGTTGGACTTGATGGACTTGTGTCTTTTTTCAACCTCGCCTACTATGTAACTATGTAACTATATATGCATTACTACTTTCCTTGAGGCAGCCAAAGATGTCCTTAGTCTTTTACAATCCTATAATGTATACTACAAAAACATTTTTGCCGTGTTCTGTAAATCAATCATGCGGCCGTGTGGGTGGAGCACAGCTACGCTCTCTTTGAATTATGACAGTGAGTGCGGGAAAGAGATCCCCTGGTCCACTTTCACAAGGGCGGAGAGGGGTCAGATGCTGAACATGTTTCATGCTACACCCTAAATATGGGTGTAACCTGTAACATGTTTAGAAAGGTGAACTTATCCTTTAAAACTTCTGGTCCTGAAGAAAGTTACTCCACCCCTCTCTTCTGTGGATATCAGAATACATGCTGGGAAATGGCCTGCTTTGCAGCATTATTAGTAGCTTTATACATTTGAAATTAAACTCCATTCTTGTTAAAACAAAAGTCAAGGGAATGTCTACTTTCATAATACCAAGATGTGCTTTTTTAGACAGAAGAGAAGTACCATCTATCTACATCCCTTTAGCTAAAAACTTTGTAATAAAAATGAAACTTTATTTAACTTGCAACTTTGAGCAGATTTCTGGAAAAGCAGAGAGCGAGACACAAAAGCAAAAATTAATGTGGTATTAAGCCCAAAATCAAAAGTTTGTCTACTTTAGGGGTACTTGAAACAGATCCTGACATGATTGGGCTTATGGGAGAATCTAAACAATGAATGTAAATGCTAGAATTCAGTATACAACATACAGTATATCTGCGCTGAGGAGTCCCATGTGTTTGTGTACAGCTGCCAGTCCAAACCAATGACTGACTGTGGCTGTACTCTGGAATCCACACATCCAAGTGGTTACATGCATACAGGGACAGATGTGTTGCCCCTGGATGCAGGCGGTTCCCATATAGGGGTGCACACCAGTTCCTGTCCAGGTGGCTGTTCACAAGCATCTATGACTTCTGGGTCACAAATGCTTGCAGCCCCCACATTCCTATTGGCCCACAATGATGGGCTGCTTTACTGATTAGTAGACATATGCAGGGGCAAGAAGAACAGGTAAAGTTCATCTCTATAAGGAAGTTTTGCCTGTGAAAACATCCTGGCATTTGGCTGTAACAATACAGTATTGAATAGTGGCGGCTCGTCCATTAGGGGCGCTCGGGCACGTGCACCGCCCCCCCATCCATGCATCCGGCCCCCTGATCTACATACAGGGTGCCGCACTATGGATTTCAATTGAGGGGGGAGATTGAAGCACGTGATTTGAGTCAGAGGCTAATAGGCTTCAAAAAAATGGTGGGCTCTGGGCCCAGAGCACTGCGCCCCAATCCCACTCAGTTGTGTGACAATAGCGAATTAACATTTTCACCCGCCAATCAGGAAGTGGGTTGTGAGACCCGTTTCCCAATTGGCCAAGACATCAGGCGATCCTATTGGACACCTAGCGCCTAGGAGGAGGAGAGCGGAAATGCATGGCGAGAGGACACCGGAGCCGCTGCCCACCACCTAGATGGGGTAAGTGCTGGAACGACCGGCAGACAGCGAGCGTTGGAGGTAGTGCCTCCGCCTACAGCCTGTTTTCCGCCCCCCCCCCAAAAAAAAGAAACACTAGCCGCCACTGATATTGAAGTGTCTTTTTACCTGCAGCAGTTTTTTAATGACAGAGTCTCTTTAAATTATCCTATTTGTGTAGGTATACATATGTAAGATTTATGTTTATCTTTGTGTTTAGCCTTATTGCTGTGCACAAGAGTCAATGTGGGGCAAAATTCTAAAACTTCAGTAAGCTTTTGAGGATGGCTTGATGTCAAAAAAGAAAAGATAATTTGTGGAAAATTACAAAGTACCCTTCTTCTCTACACTACCTATGATCCACAGGGGCATGAAAAACCCTTCTGGTTGTCCAATTGTTTCTGGTATCTGGGACAAATTGAACAATACATTTGACAGTTTGTAGATCAAAAATTAAAACCCTTGTCTTCGTTTAAACATTTTTGTGGATTCGGCTGGATGGCATGACAGTTGATCCTAATGCCGCGTACACACGATCGGATATTCCGACAACAAAACCCTGGATTTATTTCCGACGGATGTTGACTCAAACTTGTCTTGCATTGACACGGTCACACAAATGTTGTTGGAAATTCCAAACTTCAAGAACGCGGTGACCTACAACACGTACGACGAGCCGAGAAAAATGAAGTTCAATAGCCAGTGCAGCTCTTCTGCTTGATTCCAATACACACGATCGGAAATCCGACTGCGTGTACGCGGCATTAGTGATATTTGATGGGAACTGATGTGGAGTCTTCATACATTGATTCCTCACTATGTATGGAAGAAAGATTTTAAGATACTTACAGTATCTATGAATGAAACTTATGTGACAATAATGTGATGAGTTAAGACCACATCAAAGCCTTCATTTTACATGTTTCTATTATGTGTGTTTATGTAATAAACTTTGTATGTGACTGGCACCGTATATTTGAATTTTGTTTTTTTGGATATATCAATTATTATTTTATAATAATTACTACTAATAATAATGAATTATTAAGTAATTAATAATAAATGTTTTGGTGCCTAGAATATATAGGTGTGTTCTCATGATTTAAATGACGCCTTGGAGCCCTGATAATATCTTGCTTGCCATAGAGGAAATTTCATAATACTGTGGGTATATTGCTGCATAGACAACGTTTTGCTTTATCTTTCAAGTTTAGCTTTTCTGGTCTCCTAAAATTGACAGTACACTCAAACTATACTGAAGGGTTAAAAAAAAAAAATCCTAACTATTTCTTTTAATGCTGCTGCCCTATACTATGAAGTAACTTGCAAACTCCTAATAAAAGCATTTAAGCTCTTGTAGTCATGATTTATCATAATAATCTGTTAACCTCAAAAGGAAGTACCGTATCCACATAAATCTTACAATTATATAAGGAAATCAGGTTTTAACATTATGAAGGAATTGTGATTCCGCTTACCACTTTCTGTTATCTCAGCTTCTGACATTAATTGCACAGAGCATGCAAATGAGTCCATCTGACATGTGTTATACTCCTGCATTTCTGAATTTACAAAAGTAACATGTTACACTATGCATTAAAGTTAGAGAAAATTAAACGTAGCAAAGATATATATCCAAGAAAAACACATACCAACAATAAGGAGAGCATTCTGCAATGTAGTAAATAGGAAATCTTCTCCACCCACTTCCGTGTAATGTGCTGCAGAGCTGTGTATTATGTAAGTGCTGATAGATAGAACTTAATGTGAGTCATGTTCAGGTGAAAAAAACAAACAGTTCTGCATTTAAAAAAAAAGGAAATACAATGACCAAAATATGTACATTGTGTACTGGGATTTTTTATGTCTTTGTAAATCATATTTAATCATTTTTTTGACAATGGACCATTCTCAAAAGCCTACTTAGGTTTTTGTTTTAGGATTCATGCTGTGAATGAAGCAAAGGTACTGCATATTTGTTACTCAGAGTAGCTAAATTTTTGACCGCCCCCCCCAACACACATGCACATTCTATAACAATACAATAATAGTATATACTGTAATTATAATGATTAAGAGATTAAACAACGAAGAAGAAAAAAACACACACAGAATGTGAAAAATAGAGTGCCCTTTACATTGGCCAGTGCAGAAATGCCCCCTTACAATGATAGCCATTGTAGAACTACCCCCTTACATTGGTGGCTAGTAAATAAGAAAAATCGGTTTTCCAGATAGGAATTGGTTCTGTCGGAAAAATTTAGAACATGTTCTCTTTCTAGGTCCGTCAGAATTTTCGACATAACAAGTCCGATGGGGCATACACACAATCGGAATATACGATGAAAGCTCCCGTCACACTTTTTCTGTCGGACATTCCACTCGTGTGTACACGGCATTAGTGTCAGGAACCTCAAGCCTGTCATGCTCATTTTCATGCACATGCACAGAGACGTGGTCATACTCGTGCGCATAGATGTGTAACTGGACTTGCAAGAATGAGATCACAAGCACACTCGCACACGTGTGCCACAGTGCACATATGAATGAACGGGTATGCCCACAGATCCTGGCACCTGGTGGCCTATTTAAACCTGAGGCCTGCCTAGTATAATTGCTGGATGGTCTTTATCTTTACACTTTTGACTTGTGATGTGTGTTCCTGAAAGCCTTCTTGATCCTGTTATTTTCCCGGCTCCATCTGACTCTTCTTTGGAATCCCCTTGCTTATGTCTGCTACTGATTCGTGTTAGTGACCCCAGCCTGGACTTTCCGCTTGCTTATTTTGTTCCCGCGTTGCCAGCAAGTTGCCAATGCATACCTAAGCTGGATTCTGATTGTGATTCTGTACCTATCTGCCTGGCTGTTAATGAACTTGGCTTGTGACCTTTTTCTGCCCTAGCAGTCCCTGTCTCCACCATTAAGGGTGTTTGGACAGGAATTTTGCAAGAGGCCACCCTTGACATCTTGAGTTCCACTAACAGGTACGTGCCACTTAGAAACCCCTGTCAACCACTGGAGGTACTAGACTTAGTAGAGGAACCACGAGATTTAAATGAGGGGGATGCTAAGGCTGTGATGGAGTCCATCTCATCTCAGAGGATATTACAGATGGTTTGCCGGCTGAGCTAATTCCCCCAAGCTGCAAGGTGCTGAGTCAGTATGTGGCGGATCCACCGAAGAAGGTGTCTTGTCAGAGCCTCCAGTACATCCCAACAATAACCTCATTGAACTGGATCCCACATTTGCCCAATTCCAGTTTACAGAGGAACCAGACTTCACAGTGGTGGGAGAGGTGCTAGCCATCTCCACCACCATAACCTCATTGCAGAAGTCATCAACCCAGGACATGGGACCGGATCTTATGCCTGATCTGTCCAATTCACCTCTGCTGACATTCATATGTGGGGACTGGGGTGAACAACCCACACCTACCAACTGCAGTGATGATATGCTAATATGATGATAAAGACCTGAACACTGAGGAGTGGGTGAACCTACTGGACCCAGCATATTACATCTAGTCATGCAATATTTATTTGCCTTTAATGTTTGTACCACAGTATGTTGGAATATTGCATTTCCATGTTGATCTTGGTTTGTATGAGCGAGTGTATTATTTGTTACCTGGTTTCAATTTGCACATGTTACTGTAAAGTATGTACTACCAGTATTGTACTGCCAGTATTTTTTTTTTTTATAGCACAAAGGTTTACTGGGTTTAAGTGTGACGAAGTGTAGGCAGGTGCCTAAAAATATAATTTGTGTATTGTATTTAAAAGCTGCTGTCTAGTGATTTAGGACTTAATATGCTGTGATGTTTCTGCTCTCTTTGGTCTGTGGAGCTTTCCATAGCAGTGGTATTTAAACAGGTAGGGGTTGGGCCAGAGGAGGAGATTGATGTTGACCTGCGGTGGCGAGAGTGTATGCCTGGTGATGTTCATGGGGTGCCCTGCTGTTTGAAATCCTTTCTTAGATGGATGAGTCCAGCTTGGTTCAGCATATGCTTTTTGCCTTGGCAGTGGTACAGATGAGGGTATTCTGGCTCACAGAGGTTCAATGTCCAGCAAGCATATACATATACTTAAATGGCACTTTGGGTAAGCAATTGACCAGACAAGTCCATTAAGTTCATAAATCTGTATATATTAGTAAAAGGTAAATTGTACACCGGTGGCTGCTATCCTCAGAGTTTGGCCAGCTCTGTGTGGAGGGAAAAAAAAGAGAAAAGGGAAGCGCCACCTAAGTGCAGTATTAAAATAAGCTGATTTATTTACAAAGGGTTAAAAACACTCACCATATTTGGAAAGGAAAAAAACGGTCATCAAATGGTTACACAGTATTGGCCACTCCTCTCCATCCTGCAGGCATCCCCAATCAGAGTCCCGATAGATGGTGTTGAATAGGCTAGGATGCCTAGTAGGAACTAGGAAGTCCACGCTAACCAGTGTGGAAAGCATGGGCGATGTGATGTCACCGGAAGAGAAGCAGGACCGGAAGAATGACAGGCTACGTGCTCGGAGCCTCTAGCTTCTTCTACAGGCCTCTAGAAGACCTGTAGAAGGAGCCAGAGGCTCTGAGCGCGTAGTGGCCAATACTGTGTAAACCACTTGATGAGTGTTTTTCCATTCCACATCTTGTGAGTGTTTTTAACCCTTTGCAAATAAATCAGCTTATTTTAATATTGCACTAAGATGGTGCTTCCCTTTCCTTTTTTTTTTTTTCGTCTTGACAGATGTTTCTATTTAGCATTTTGTACAATACATGGTCTATGCTGTTCATTTCCTCAAGAAGAAATATATATTTCTGAAAAGCGTTGGGCTTCTCTGTCCTAATGCTACATGTCAGAGCTACTTAGCCATATTTAGGCAGTTTACATTGTGAAATCTTGGACATATAGGGTATTTTTGACCATATAACACTATGTATTGTACGCATATGCCCATATGCATTACTTCTGCATGTATATTTTAACCTTTTTATTCAACTGTTTATTCAACTGTTTTTACTGGTGGGGTTCTTTTTTGTTTAGGCTCTGAAGTAAGGGGGCACTCTAATGTAAGGGGGCACTTTGCTGAATTTTGATGTAAGGGAGCACTCTGCTGGATTCTGATGTAATGGGTTACTCCACTGGATTCTGGAGTAAGGGGGGACTCTGAAGACTCCAACCTAAGGCTGCTTGTTAAAACAAATTCATAATCAGCCAATCACATGGCAGGAACTGAATGCATTTAGGCATCTAGATGTAGTGAAGACCGCTAGCTGAAGTTCAAACCAAGCATCAGAATGGGGAAGAAAGGGGATTTCAATGGCTTTGAACGTGGCATGGTTATTGATGTCAGACGGACTAGTCTGAGTAGTATAAAAACTGCTGATCTACTGGGATTTTCATGTACAACCATCTCTAAGGTTTACAGAGAATGGTCCGAAAAAGAGAAAATATCCAGTGAGCAGCAGTTGTGTGAACAAAAAATGCCTTGTTGGTTGCAGAGGTCAGAGGAGAATGGGCAGACCGGTTAGAGATAATAGAAAGGCAACAGTAACTTAAATAACCACTCAGTACAACCAAGGTATGCATAATACTCTTAATGCACAACACATCGAACTTTGAAGCAGATGGGCTACAGCAGCAGAAGGCCACACCGGGTGCCAGTCCTCTCAGCTAAGAACAGGAAACTAAGGCTACAATTCACACAGGCTCACCAAAATTGGACAATAGAAGACTGGAAAAACGTTGCCTGGTCTGATAAGTCTCGATTTCAGCTGCAAAATTCAGATGGTAGGGTTAGAATTTGGCGTAAACAACATGAAAGCAAGGAACCATCCTGCCTTGTATCAAAGGTTCAGGCTGGTGGTGGTGTGATGGTGGGGATATTTGGGACACTTTGGGCCCATTAGTACCAATTTAGCATTGTTTAAATTCCATGGCCTACCTGATTATTGTTGCTGACGATGTCCATCCCTTTATGACTACAGTGTGCCCATCTTCTGATGGCTCCTTCCAGCAGGATAATGCACCATGTCACAAAGCTCAAATCATCTCACCACTGGTTTCTTGAACATGACAATGAGGTCACTGTACTCCAATGGCCTCCACAGTCACCAGACCTTAATCCAATAGAGCACCTTTGGGATGTGGTGGAACAAGAAATTTGCATCATGGATGTGCAGCCGACAAATCTGCAGCAACTGCGTGATGCTATCATATCAATATGGATCAGAATCTCAGAGGAATGTTTCCAATGCCTTGTTTAATCTATGTTACGAAAAATTAAGGCAGCTCTGAAGGCAAAACAGGGTCCTACCCGGTACTAACAAGGTGGTGAGTGTATGTATATGATCCTTTGTCCTGAGGTTTATTTGCGTCTGTGAGACTGTCAGTTGTGGCACAATCATTTTTTTTTTTTTTAGCACAAGCACTGTGATATACAGTATCTCACAAAAGTGATTACACCCCTCACATTTTTTAAAATATTTTATTACATCTTTTCATGTGACAACACTGAAGAAATGACACTTTGCTACAATGTAAAGTAGTGAGTGTACAGCTTGTATAACAGTGTAAATTTGCTGTCCCTTCAAAATAACTCAACACACAGCCATTAATGTCTAAACCACTGGCAACAAAAGTGAGTGCACCCCTAAGTGAAAATGTCCAAATTGGGCCCAATTTCCATTTTCCCTCCCTGGTGTCATGTGACTCGTTAGTGTTACAAGGTCTCAGGTGTGAATGGGGAGCAGGTGTGTTAAATTTGGTGTTATCGCTCTCACTCTCTCATACTGGTCACTGGAAGTTCAACGAGGCACCTCATGGCAAAGAACTCTCTGAGGATCTGAAAAAAAGAATTTTTGCTCTACATAAAGATGGCCTAGGCTGTAAGAAGATTGCAAAGACCCTGAAACTGAGCTGCAACACAGTGGCCAAGACCATACAGCGGTTTAACAGGACAGGTTACACTCAGAACAGGCTTTGCCATTGTCGACCAAACAAGTTGAGTGCACGTGCTCAGTGTCATATCCAGAGGTTTTTTTTGGGAAATAGAGGTATGAGTGCTGCCAGCATTGCTGCAGAGGTTGAAGCGGTGGGGGGTCAGCCTGTCAGTGTTCAGACCATACGCCGCACGCTGCATCAAATTGGTCTGCATGGCTGTCGTCCCAGAAGGAAGCCTCTTCTAAAGATGACGCACAAGAAAGCCTGCAAACAGTTTGCTGAAGACAAGCAGACTAAGGACATGGATTACTGGAATCATGTCCTGTGGTCTGATGAGACCAAGATAAACTTATTTGGTTCAGATGATGTCAAGTCTGTGTGGTGGCAACCAGGTGAGGAGTACAAAAACAAGTGTGTCTTGCCTACAGTCAAGCATGGTGGTGGGAGTGTTATGGTCTGGGACTGCATGAGTGCTGCCAGCACTGGGGAGCTACAGTTCATTGAGGGAACCATGAATGCCAACATGTACTGTGACATACTGAAGCAGAGCAAGATCCCCTCCCTTCAGAGACTGGGCTGCAGGGCAGTATTCCAACATGATAACGACCCCAAACACACCTCCAAGACGACCACAGCCTTGCTAAAGAAGCTGAGGGTAAAGGTAATGGACTGGTCAAGCATGTTTCCAGACCTAAACCCGATTCAGCATCTGTGGGGCATCCTCAAATGGAAAAAGGAGGAGGGCAAGGTCTCTAACATCCACCAGCTCTGTCATGTCGTCACGGGAGAAAACTCCAGTGGCAACCTGTGAAGCTCTGGTGAACTCCATGCCCAAGAGGGTTAAGGTAGTCCTGGAAAATAATGGTGGTCACACAAAATATTGACACTTTGGGCCCAATTTGAACATTTTCACTTAGGGGTGTACTCACTTTTGTTGCCAGTGGTTTAGACATTAATGGCTGTGTGTAGAGTTATTTTGAAGGGACAGCAAATTTACACTGTTATACAAGCTGTACACTCACTACTTTACATTGTAGCAAAGTGTCATTTCTTCAGTGTTGTCACATGAAAAGATAGAATAAAATATTTAAAGAAATGTGAGGGGTGTACTCACTTTTGTGAGATAATGTATGTGAGCATTGTATACAGTAGGCGAAGATTCGGTTTAATCCACCTTTAAGACCCCCTAGTGGCCAGGGGTATGCATGCGCTTTCCATGAGGTGCACTCCACTGCACCAAAAGAAGCGCCTATATTTTTTTTTTAAAAAACAGCCTGTGCTGCACTGCATTGATGTGAATCAGCATCAAAGAGGATAATGTCATTTCCATTGTTGTGCATGTCAGTGTGACAGCAAACACAAGAAAACATGCACTATTGTGAACAGGGGCTGAGAGTTGTTCAGCCCTATTTCTCCTGTTGTGTGCCTGTGAGAGAGCTGCTCAGCTCTGTTTTTCTTATTTTAGTGTGCCCTGCTCTATTTTAAAACGTAATAAGGAGAGGATAACGTGGAGGATCTTATAACCCAGGTCCAGCTTCCATTAACAGTGTAAACATGCTGAAGAAGATTCTTCTTACCTCAAACCTGGGAGATACAGATCACCAGGCCGGAGCAGTATTTTAGCCACTGTCTGACAGGCTGCCTGAAACACTGGAGGGTGTGCTGGCACTGCTTCAGATAACTGGGGTCAAAGGAGCAATAACAGAGGGAGCATGGCTGCAGACAGCTTAGAGAGGAGGACACAGAGCTCAGATAACCCTCTCACCTCTAATCCAAAGAGTGGTGAGCCAGAGTGAAAATGTGAACTCTGCAGATAAGATATCAGTACAACACAACCCCCCCCCCCCTACAGAGGAGGTGTCAGCATTTCTTGAGGGAATAGAGAACCCTCTAACAGTAGTTTTTAAAGTGGAGGTTGACCCACTTTTGAGAGGTGGTCTTAAATGGAAGACCACCTCTCCCCTGCTCGTTTTTGGTTAGTTAAAAATTTTTTTTTTTCTTCTAACTTACCTTTTTATGAAGTACAGCCTGTACTTCCGATCCATCCGGTCCACAGCGCAGGACCTTATATCCTCTTCTTTGGCGAGCCCCCCCCAATGTCTTCTGGGACATGTGTGTGTCCCAGAAGACAGCCAGCCATTCACAAAGCGCCGCATGACTCGTGCATGCGCAGTAGGAAACGAGCAGTGAAGCCGCAAGGCTCCACTGCCGGTTTCCCTCAATTAGAATGGCGGCGCCTGCACCCGATCCGATAGACAGATCCGCCTCGGGGGGGCGACATCGCGGGCTCCCTGGACAGGTAAGTGTCCTTATTAAAAGTCAGCAGCTACAGTGTTTGTAGCTGCTGACTTTAAAAAAAAAAAAAAAATTTGTGGGTGAAACACCGATTTAAGTCAGAGGTTTCCTCACTTAAAGCAGTAGTAAATCTTAAATATAAAACCAAAAAGCTTCTGGGCCCCCTGCAATGTAATGGCAGAAAGAAATACATGGATCCCTCCAGTGGTGCGTTGTTACTGCTGACAGGGCTTCCATCTTCTCCTGGTCTTCCTTCCGGGTTTGCAGGCTCTGGCCTTCTGAATGGTAAATGTGGGAAAACCAAAATGGAACCATTAGAGCTCCCTTATCAGATTCCTTTTTCTATAGTATAGTTGGAGGACCATGAAAATACAATGTAGAAGTCACCAAAATAAATTTGCAAATCAGAGGACTTCTGAAAGCCTCTAATTATGCTGTCCTCATCAACCTCATCAGGGCCAAGGTTTTTTTTCAGCTGGAACGTGACAGAACGAATTTCCACCATTTCTGCTGCTAGCCCCTTGCCTGCTGTCCACTACTGTCACTTGCAAACACAGGAGCCCGGCTTCTATATGGGCAAGTTACAGCAATTCTGTCACACACAACCCTCCATGGGGGGGCCGGGGTGCATAGCACAAGGCCCCATACACACAGGGCATTAAAAAAAATGAACTGCAAAACCAGTACTGACACCAGTAAAAAGCAGCTGTAAAATGCGCTTTTAGAAGCGTTTGGCATTGGCGTTAATGTGTGTTAGCTGCGTTAGCGTTTAGCAGCATTTTTCTGCTCTCTTCTATTTTACACTCCCAAATCCAATTACTACACCTTAAACATGCTTGATGCAGCTTAACGCTGTATACAGCATTAACACATGTTTAGCCGTGTCAGATGTTTTTACAGCTGTAGCGCTGCTGCTCCAGGACACGCTGGCCCATGTTTTTTTTGCAGCTTGAAAATGCCTACGTCACCTACTACTCCTAAAAGTCTATGTATGCATGGACACATAGAATAACATAGAGAGGCATTTTTAAGCTGTAAAAAAAAAACGCCTGAAGCTCTTAAAAACAGCAGGAAAAATGCCCTTTGTGCATGAGACCTAAAAGTGCGCACCTGCAGCCTGCACGCTCCTACTGTCAGTTGTAGCTGCCCTTCTGCAGCAGCCCCTCTCTCCTCCCTCTAGTACTCTCTAGGTAGCAGCAGAAATGTGTGGTATGCATAAATCCTCTGATCTGTTGGACTGACTAAACAGGGGGTTCAAAAACACACAGGCTGGGTGAAATTCTCTTTTTACGTCATTGGATTTAAATTTCCTTTACGTCATTGGAAATTGTGGGTGTGCCCGGCTGGGTAGCTGTCCCACTGGGTCTATTGTGAACTGTTGCTGCATTACTTCAATGCAAGTTTTATATTGCCCCTGACCTCCGCACCATGCTGCACCTCACGTACAAGGTGATTTCTCTCCTTCTTCCTCCCAGACTCTGCTGCAGACTATTTTCCCCTCTGATGTCTGATGTCACATTCACACTCCATTTGTCATGTGGTCCAAAGTTCAAAGTTAACTGAGTTATATTGCTGGTAAAATGGTATGCATCTAGGGGCACCTTTTTTTGGCATACAGCAATTAAAGACACCAAGGGTTTGTAAGAACTTCTTTATTCCAAAGTTTACAGTAGAACAAGTTTCCCAAGATCACAAATATAAAATTTTTAGCTTCCAAAGTATTAGAAATATGGTAACAAAAAACTCCCTACAGTATAGATGCTTTATTCATTCAACATGTTTCTTGGAGCAAAGTCCACCTTTTGAGGCTCGTTTTCACCGCTTCGGGTCAGATTTTAGCCTGAATTTTGGCCTAAATTCAGACCTGAAATGGACCAAAAAAGACACACATTTTTTCCTGCAAAACACATCGAACCCGCTGCGGAGATTTGTGAACCGGCTCCATAGAGAGCCAGTCACATTCTCCTGCTATGCGAATTGGATGCGGAGAAAGCTGCATCCAATTCGCATAGGTGTGAACCCAGCCTCAAGGTTTAACTCTTTTACCTTTAACACTTTCACTGGCAGAGCAGTTTTTGCATTTTTTTTAAATGTTAAAATACATTTTAAAACCCCAACATTATATTTTTTTCTGAAAGCAGACACCCTACAGAATAAATTAGTAGTAGTTCCAATTGCTTATGCCACACAATATTAGCACAGCAGTTTACGAAACATTTCAGCAAAAAATAAATGGGTTCATTTTTAGGGCACATAAACACAATATATTACACATTTTGTGGTTAGTAAAAAAAAAGATGAGGTTGTGCTGAGTATATAGATACCCAACATGTTAAACCTTGCATTTACATTCATACGTAGCTGTATGTGGGGTTTGAACTCAACATTTTTGTGATAGTGATACCATCAGTGGATATAATCAACCCTAGGAACTGGATGGTTTGTTTTTCAAATTTGCATTTCTCCACCTTTGCATAGAGTCCATGCTTTCTGAAGGTAGACAAGACTTTCTTTACGTGGACACGGTGCAATTCGAGAGATGCTGAGAAAATGAGGATGTCTGTGAGATAGACAATAAGGAAGTGATCCAGGAATTCTCTAAAGATGTCATTTACGAGGTGTTGGAAAGTGGCTGGGGCATTGCATAGTCCGAAAGGCATTACAAGGTATTCAAAATGTCCGAAACTGGTTCAGAAAGCCTTTTCCACTTGTCTACCTCTCTAATTCGGACTAAGTTGTAGGCACCCCAGAGATCTAGTTTAGTGAAGACTTGAGCCCCTCAAAATCTTTGAAAGAGTTCAGGTATGAGAGGGAGCGGGTAGCGGTTTTTTAATGGTAACCTTGTTTTACTGCAAAAAGAATGCCAGCAACTCGATTGCTTCTTCTTAAATCTTTATTGAGCACAAACAGCCATCAAAACTCTAACATGTTTCAGGCAAAAGCCTTCCTCATAGCATACAGATTTACAATAAAATCAAGTTTACATAGGAAAAAGTATCCATTCCTCCAAAAAAAAGGGGGGCAGTACAATCAATTAACAATTAAAATCATGTGAGGTAGAACCAGAGAAAAAGGGGGGGGGGGGAGAGTGGAAACACAGACTGAAAACTCAAGGGCAAACAATTATTAAACCCCTGTGGAATCAAATTAACTTATTTTAAAAACAAATTCACATCCATTCTACTGTTCATTCCACTAGGAAATCAAGTAATAATCTGTGTATCCACCACACCTCCCGCTGAACTAGGGCATGGTGTGTATGCCCCCCCTAACAGATCTTCTCACCTGTTTCAGACCGCAAAAGGAAAAAGACTCCAGATTATCACCATGGACTGTTCTAAAATGTTTAGATACATTTGAAATATTTTTTGCATTGCTAAAGTGTCATTGTAGTGTTCTGATATTCTAATACGTAGATTGCAGATAGTGCATCCCACATACTGTACTCTACAAGTACTGCAATCAATTAGGTAGACAATCATCTTTGAATTACAATTTATAAAACTTTTTACTGGATATGTTCTACTTGTTGAAAAAGAAATAACAGACTTGCTTTTTCTGTGTCTTTTACACTGTTTACAGGTGTTATAACCACAGTTATAACCACAGGGATAGAAGCGCACTGTCCCCAACCATGAAATGGAAGGAGAAGTGGAACGAAATAGAGAAGGCGAAAGCATAGTACCCAGATTAGGAGCTTTCTTACTAGAAAAACTGCACCCCTGTCTTAAAATATGATGCAAAGTTTTTTGTCCGCATACAGGACAGGGAGGCAGTGTTTTATGATAGAAACCATCTGATTGTATTGTTGTGAATAAGTGGTCACAAAGTGAACACCTCCCCCCCCCCACTGGACCGTGACCTTCTTACTGGTAGAAGAAGAATTCCCAATCAGATCACCACGTTCTCGATTTTCTGGCAATCTTCTACCTTTATCTATTAAATTATTCTTATTAACTCCCTGTAATCTACACAGGGTCTGAGAGTATGGTCATTCTTTTCAACAAAGAAGATTCCTGCTCCTGCAGGGGAAGAGGATTCATCTATGTAAAGTCGTAAAGCCTCCAGCTCCTTTTCAGATAATGGTAAAATCTGACCAAATGGAATTTCTGCCCCTGGAAGCAGTTCTATAGGGCAATCATAGGTTCGAAGGGGAGGCAAAACATCAGCTTTCTTCCTATCAAACACATCCAGGAAATCATGATAGCTGGTTGGTACATACTGACTGCTATCTGAAACTGGCTGCACCGGCAGTAGACTGAAGAGAGCATGATCTCCCCTTTAGACCAGTCAATCTTGGGATTATGGGCCTGCAACCAGTGAATACCCAGTATCACCAGAAACATGAGGGAGTAGAGGACATCAAAACACAAGAACTCTTGATGTCCAGAGTGAGTAACTGTTAGAATTTGTTCAGTCTCTTGAGTAATTGGCCCGACTTGGGAATGGTGCCATCTGCCAGGTGAATGGTAAGACTCAGTCTCTTAGGTTTCAGTGGAATCTGTAATTTCTTGGCTAATGTGAGATCCAGAAAACAACTGCAGACGCCTGAATCAACTATGGCTTGGAACATGACTCCCCCTTCCGCCATCTGCAACGAATTAGGCAGAAAGATATGAGCAGGAGAGGATCCAGCGACAGAGGCATATGTGGGATGAGAGGACAGGTACTTACTGGGTCTCACAGGGCAGTTTCAAAGAAAATGGCCAGTACCGCCACAGTACAGGCAAAGGTTGGCTTGCCGGCGGCGCATCCTTTCTTTGGGGGTCAGAGCAGACCACAGATGCTGTAGTGGAGATTGGGTGTAGCCCATGGTTACTGGAGGTGCTCTGGGCATTACCCAAGTGGGTCTATGAGATTGAATCCGTTCAGACCGCCTCTCCCGTAATTGGCTGTCAAGCTGTATGGCCAGCTGTATAAGGCGTTCAAGGGTGGCAGTAGTTTCCACACAGGCCAGTTCATCTTTGAGAACCTCGGCTAAACCAAGCCGGAACTGGTACTTAAGTGCAGCTTCATTCCAGCCAGTATCTGCTGACCATTTGCGGAATTCGACTGTAGAGTCCTCCACGGGCCGGCGCCCTTGTTGGAGTGTGTGCAGGGCTGCCTCAGCCGTAGCCATTCGCTGAGGGTCATCATAAAGCTGTGACATGGCTTCAAAGAAGGCTGAGACTGAGTCAAGCACCGGGTTCTTTTGATCCATAAGATGATGGCCCAAGATTGTGGTTCATCTGTAAGCAAGGAGATAATGAAACCGACTTTACCGATTTCAAGGGAGAAAGTCAGTGGTTGCAGAGCTATGATGTGTTTTTGACATGCGTTTTTGAAAACTCAGAATTTTCTTTGGTCCCTAGAGAAGCGTTCTGGTATGGGAACCATTGGTTCGGGTGGAGGCACCACTACTGTGGGTGTGACAGTGGTGCATTCAGGGGCAGTGGAAGCTGGAGCAGAGGCCGCATGTGCTGGGTTCTGGTCGGCAGGAGAGGACGTAGAGGGTATGCTCTACAGACGACCTTCCAGTTGAAAATAACCTTCTTGTAGGTTCTTTACGGCTTGTTTGAGGGTTGCGACTTGGCACAAAGCCTCTAGCGGAGACACACCTCTGTCGGCTTCAGACATTTTATGGCTGACTGGTACTGTCACGTACCTGGTCCTGAGTGCTCGGTGCCCCTGAAGGTAGTAACAGGGGACACGAAGCCCAAAGAAGCAGGGGTTGCCAGCTGTGCCACAGATGAGAGATGGTGATGTGGAAGTCTCTCTGCAGGTGAATCCCAGATGAGGTGTGCAGTAGGACCCAGGAGAGCTGTAGGTGGTGCAGACTGCACAGCAGGAAGCAGGTTGCAATGGCAAGTGAAGCAGGCTGGGTACAATTAGTAAGTGATGCAAGCTGGAGCAACAAGTGAGTACTGTAGATTAAGCATGAGCTCCGGCGTGTTCACACACCCCACGTGCAGAGCCCGCCAGGAAGTTGGCACTGTGCTGCGCTAATCACAGGCAGTGAGACATTTCCAGATCTCTGCAGCCGCGCATCGGGACAATGTCTCACTGCCTGTAATTAGCGCATCGCAGTGCCGACTTCCTGGCGGGCTCTGCACGTGGGGTGTGCAAACACACTGGAGCTCATCCTTACTGTCGATAGGTACTGCAGGCTTTGTACAGAGCAGGTAGGCACAAAGGCGGGTCACAGCAGACAAGGCACAGCAGAAGGCATAGTCGGGGGCGGTAGCAGAGGTCAGGAAGCCAGTGGTCATCAGATCAGGTATTAGAATTGTGGTTAGGCAAGCCGGGGTCGTACACAGGACGGGAGACAAGAGAAGATCCGTGGGCAATCCAAGGTCAGAGCTGGCAGCGAGACAAAAGGTATCCAAGGGCAAGCCGAGTCGATAACAGGTGATCAGTAAGGATGAGCTCCGATGTGTGTTTGCACAACTCGCGTGCAGAGCCCGCCAGGAAGTCGGCACTGTGCTGCGCTAATCACAGGCAGTGAGACATTTACCGGTCTGTGCAGACGCGCATCGGGACAATGTCTCACTGCCTGTGATTAGCGCAGCGCAATGCCGACTTCCTGGCGGGCTCTGCACGTGGGGTGTGCGAACACGCCGGAGCTCATCCTTAGTGATCAGAAACAGCAGCAAACACAGGAAACAGGAAGCTGAAGATCAGTCAGCAATGCCCATGTGCCACAGTCATCCTTTTAAAGGCCTGAGGGCGCCAGGGTCTGACGTGCATTGCGTACGCTAACACTCACACGTGTTTCCCATGGCAAACGTGCACTTATAATACGTGTGCTTGTATTTATGCAGGTGCGGTCATATTGGGAATTGGCTACTGTGCCAGGTCTGTGGATAACTATCCTCTGGCTTGTTCCCTGACAACATGTGAATAATAGGAGACATATATCTGTTTTCCAGAGTTCACTAGTATCTTAAAGAGGAACTGCAGTCTGCTCACATAATTTGTAATAAAAACATCTTTGCCATTCTGAAGCTTCCCCCCCAACCACTTTGCATATTATTTTATATATACTGTGATTCTGTACTTGCCAAATATGCTGCAGAAATCTCCCTCCACTTATGCCCTGTACACATGGTCGGACATTGATCGGACATTCCGACAACAAAATCCATGGATTTTTTCCGACGGATGTTGGCTCAAACTTGTTTTGCATACACACGGTCACACAAAGTTGTCGGAAAATCCGTTCGTTCTGAACGCGGTGACGTAAAACACGTACATCGGGACTTTAAACGGGGCAGTAGCCAATAGCTTTCATCTCTTAATTGCGTCGGATTTGTGTACACACGATCGGAATTTCCGACAACGGATTTTGTTGTCGGAAAATTTTATAGCAAGCTCTCAAACTTTGTGTGTCGGAAATTCCTATGGAAAATGTGTGATGGAGCCCACACACGGTCGGAATTTCCGACAACAAGGTCCTATCACACATTTTCCATCGGAAAATCCTATCGTTTGTACAGGGCATTAGTCTGGCTGCAGCCATTTTAACCATGGGCAGCTGAAGCTGCTGCCTGTTCACTTCCTGGATTTATACAGACATACACCTCCTGCTCTGCAGCTTTCATTGGCCCTCTTATGACTCACCCCCCTCCTTCCTGGCAAACTCTCACAAGAGTGAGAAAAAGAGCTATGCATGATATCATAAGCCTAGGCTAATAACCAAACAAGAACAGGAAGTGGGCTGTATAAAGTATTTACTGGCAGAAAAAATCATTTTACTATCCAAAGTTAAAACAACAAGGGCAGAAGATTTAATAGATGGAAAGTTGAAAAAAATGACTGAAGGTCCACTTTAAAGTGGTCCAGTGCATAGGTGAGCCTTGCATGAAATGTGTTCCTTCATTCAATGGCCAGAGTGTTCATGCATGTCACATGCTATCTAGTGTCTATAGGAATCACTGTCATCTAGATTTGCAGATATACAGTAACTGTTTCATTTGAACACTTTTCAAGTTCAAAGCAGAATTAAACTGTGGTGGGGGTAAGGCTGGCCATACATCATACAATTTTCTTGTAAACTTGCCTTTAGATTTACCAAAATCATATAATATGAGGTCAAACCTAAACACTATCAATTTGTATTCAGACAGGCCCTTGTACTACATAGTAAATCTAAAGGAAATTGAACAAGAAAAAAAATTGTACAATGTATGGCCATTAGAGGAACAGGTGTGAAAACCCTTAATGAGATATGTTTTACCTTTCACACAAAAATCCTTCTGACCATGCTTCACAAACCGACAGGTTTTGCATAGAGGTTTGCGGCATTGATACATACCAGAGATAGCTAAAAAAGTGGGAATAGAGTGACCAAGAGGAAGGGTTTTTTTCTTTAATTTGCTAGGTGCCACCTTACTCTTAGAGCCGGTTCACACGGGGGCGACTTGTCAGGCGACCTAGCCGCCTGACAAGTCGCCTCCCGTTCTGTACAATGGAACCGTTCTAATCGGAGCGACGCAAGTCACTCCGACTTAGAAGACAGGTTCCTGTACTACTTTGGGGGCGACTTGCATAGACTTCTATACAGAAGTCGTCTTGCAAGTCGCCGCGGCAGTCGTGTGCAGGTCGCCTCGGTGAGGCGACCTGCAAGTCGCGCCGCTTCTAATGTGAACCGGCGCTTAATGTTTGGTGCCTTTCTGTATGCAAACTTCAGTTTGTTAGGTAAAACAGGGAGGAGATACTCATCTTGAAGCAACAGGGGCCAATGTCTCCGCACAATGCTCTCCATCTGTCTGTGGCAAAAATGAAATTGGGTTACAAAACGTAAGTCATTTCTAACTTTGTCACCATGGCTGGAAGAGCATGATGAAGGAGGTGTATTTTTGTAATGAAGGTATGCTGTATCCACAAGAGCAGCTGGAAACCTCTATATGTCAAGGACCTTCATGCCTGCCGGACCACCTGCATTACCCATGATTATATGCTTTTACATTCACCAGATCTTGTAAGTGTTTTTAATTCTTTCTGGGGAAAATAAATAGCTTTTAATCCTGCACTTAGATGTGCCTCTCTTTTTTGTCTGTTTTTACTTTAGAGATTGCTTCTCTTTGTGAGTGCAGCCCTAAGTGTGAGAAGATACACCATCGGACCTCTGCTCTTTTATATGTACTGTCTGCTTGGTCCTTATGCTCAGAGCGCCCTTATACACTGTATGAGGGACAGAGGGACAGAGGGACATTGCTCCAAATCAGGGACAGTCCCTCAAAATCAGAGACAGTTGGGAGCTATGAAAACCATTTGAAGTTATCAACTGTCAAATGGAGGAGGTGTAGATAAAGAATAGAAGGGTTCAATGACAGAGCCTTGGGGGTGCCCTATGGAAAGAGGAAGTGGAGAGGAGAAATAGAGTTGTGGGTGGCACTGAAGGAGCTTAGATAAGTAAAAGGAGAAAAAGGGAAAAGTAGAGTCTTGGAGGCCAAGTAAATGGAGTCTTTTAGCGGGTAGCTAACTGTGTCAAAGGTAGCAAAAAGGTCTAACTGTAAGTCCTGTTTTGCAGATTTGCAGTACAGAACGTGTTCCATAGGATACCATGTTAAATGGACTGTAGTGCAAATCTGAGAAATGCAAAAAGCACTAAAAATGCATAGGTGTGAATCAGAACTAAGGGCTCATTCACACCATATGTGCATGAAAACTGATGGGAACTGATAGGAAAACCATGCAGATTTCACTTGCAGAGACATCAGTTTCACATCATTTTACATCAGTTTTGTGTGCATTTCAGTGATTTTTCATGCACATTGACATCAGTTTCCGTGCGTGTCACTTATGTGCCCTGTTCACACCAATGTTGATGTCATATAGTTTTTTTTTCCCGTGCACGTCACAGATTCCTGCGCAGAAAAAATCCACACGTGATACTAGTGTTGTGGTGTGAACAGGGCACATAGGGAACAATTGTTTTTTGTGTGCCCTTGCAGAACGTGGGCAGAAAAACTGATGGCTCTGCACCATGGTGTCAATGAGGCCTAAAAGTACTCAGTAGAGGCCATTGGATTTAGCAGATAAGTTGTTCTACCAAAAGACCCTACCTGCTGGCAAAATGTGCTTTTTTTAAGGTTTACTCTTATTTTACGATATATTCAGAGGATTGTATCGATGTGTCCCTTTCTCATCTCCAGCTGCTTCCAAAGGAAAGTTAAAAACAGAGATAGGATTTGGAAGTCATTGGCTTTATATATTTTCTGGAGGAGGTAAAATCAGTTTTTTGCGAAGCTCTGATGTGTGTGATGGCATTTGTTTTCCAGGTTGTATCACTCCTTCATCTTTAACGTTGTAAAGTTCATCCCCTATGTCCTCCTGTAAAATGGTCAGGATGTTTTTCAAATCTTCTTGGCTAAGAAATAAAAACAAAAAATTGTAGCAAAAAGTGCAAGTTAATAATTTTTTTTCTATATACCTGTTAAAATTAACATAGGGAATACTGTATATACTTGGATCCTGTGGATTGCTGAATCGAGGTAGCATTATTTTCAAAGAATTTGTGGGCTGTGACACCATGTTAGATTTTTACTAGCTCTGGATTGAAGTGGTTGTAAAGACAATTTTTTTACCTAAGCCCCTGTTCACATCGGCGCCATTTGACATGCGATTTGATGGGTTACATGGCATGTCAAATCGGAGCTTATTGCCGGCAATAGGAGCATCCCAATCGGTGTGACGTCAACTTTGCGGCACCGCACTGATTTCCAAAAGTAGTTCCTGCACTACTTTTGGCAACTTCGGGGGGCGATTTCAATAGACATCTGTGCATGAACCCGCACAGATGTCTTTCCAGTCGGATTAAAATGCGGCTTTAAACTCGTGCGAGTTCAGATGAACTCACATGATTTCAAAGCCATGTTCAGTGTAAACAAGGGCTAAGGGCCAGTTCACACCACAATTTCTGCATTCCAGATTTGTTTTTGTATGCAACTTTGATGCGTTCTGGTGCACTTTTGATGTAATCTGGAGCATTTTGCCCTCTTTTTTTCTTTATCTCAGGGCTGGTTTACACTAGGAATTGCACAGGAATTCACTGCACATTCCTGTGCGACTCATATGCGGTTCAGTGTGGTGCAATTAGAGCCCATTTAATTGCTTGCACTACTTCTGGAAGCTTATTGCAACTGGATTGCACGATACTTCTGTACCATGTGATCTGGTGTAGGCAAATGCACTGCATTTGCAACCTGCGTTTAGGGTGTTAACACTGACACACGCTGCAGATCGCAACTGCAATGCGTTTTGAATGCAGTGCAGGAAACTTGCATGGAACTCGGTTTTCCGGCACAGCATTCTGGTGTAAACAAGGCCTTAAATTGCTAGTAAGCTCCATTTAAAAAAAAAATCACTGACAGGCTGGGTGTTTATGAGAGAAGTGACCCTATCGGTCTTTTCTGTCAAAAATGCTTCCTCCTGCCTGTCAGCCGCCATGTGCACTGAGCCGCGATTGCACAGCCCAGACCTGTGCCGCGATGATGTGACATCATTGTGGCCCAGCCATTCAAGTGCCCAAAGGCACAGAACATGGAAGGAAGTCCAGGGGCGAAGATGGAAGTACCCGGGGCCCGCTGGTCAATCACACCGCAACGCTGGAGGGCACCGTTTGACAGGTAAGTCTGCCATATTATGCTAATATGCAGTGCATACTAGAACATCATGGTATAACCCACCTGGGGGCCCCTAAAAGAAAAAAATACAGTTGACTTAACTACCGCTTTAATGCATTCTCTGCATTAAGGTAAAAAATGTCCCAGTATTCCTGCCCCTAAATACTTACCTGAGTCCTCTCTCGATCCAGCACTGTGCTTGTCTCCAGTGGCTCGCTCCTCTATCTCTGCATTCACAGGACTGAGAGACATTGTCTCCTGCTGCTGTCAATCAAATCCTAAGGACAGTGGGCGGGGCCAAGCTGCACTGTGTGTGTCTATGGACGCATACAGCCTGGCTTGGGAGCAAGCCTGTAAATGTGCCACCATAGGAAGTGACTTCCTATGGTGGTACATGGAGAAGAAACGCCCGCAGTGAATCTTAGAAGAGAAGGTATATCAGATCTGTGTGTAATCCAGTGTAAGGGCCGGTTCACACCAAATGCAGTCTTTCTGCATCAAAAATGCATTGACAGTAGATTATGATTCCGATGGCATAGTTCACACCAGTGCAGTCAGTTCCAGTGTGTTTCAGTGCAAAAAATAACATTAGAACATGCTGCATTTTTTCTGCACTGAACTGTACTGGAACGCGGCAAAATGCATCAAAAACACACCTAAACGCACATGTCACTAATTAGCCCCTTCAAACTAGTGCAACTTCTGATGGACACAGAATGACAAGGGAAATCACATTGTTTTCATGGTGCCCTGTGATTTCAGGCCCCCAGACTTCTTTGGCAAACACTCACAGAAGTCATGCAATTCCTATGCAACTTTGGTACGATAAGTGTTTTTTTTTTTTTTACGCTCACCTCTCCTCCCAGGTCATCCTTGCTGCCTAAAACCCCTCCTCTGAAACACATTCCGTTTACACCTGAGAATAGCGGAAACATGCGATCTCACTCGCCTTTTCTTTTTTCCCCCCACAAGAATGGGCTGCCCTATGCGTGACAAATGACTCAAAGTAGCTCAAGAACCTTTTTGTTCGTGGACCGTTACGTGTTTGTTCAGTGCACGTTTTGGTGCAATTTTAGCGTGTTTTGTTGTGTGACAAATGCATGGCAAAACATGTGACTGATAACTGGGATTGGGGTGTCATTAAAGACTGCATTCATATCTGTGCATTTCCAAATGTACAGAAAACGTGCGATTTTCTGTACGTTTTGGAAACATGCTGCAAAAATGCATCACCCTTACATTGCCATTATGGAGACACAAGTGCAATGTGGATTTAAAGTACATTTTTGAAACACACTGCAAAGCATACCATTTCTGTGTGGTTGCTGCACGTTCGGAAACAGGCAGATGCAAACACAACCTAAATAGCAACGCAAGCCTGACGTGCATTTCCCACACATTAGCAAAACGCGTGGCAAAATGTGCATTTTCTGTGCAGCTTTCTGTGCACTCAGAAACACTCATATGCAAGCGCAGCAAATAGTAACGCAAGCGTGACGCGAGTTTGCGCACATTAACGAAGCACATGGCAAAACATGCGTTTTCTGAGCGGATTGCCTTTATGACCAGGCCATTTTTCACTATTCGCCATGTCAAGCAACACTGTACGCGAATAAAATTGATATTTTTTTTCACACAAATGGAGTTTTCTTTAGTAGTATTTGATTACCACTGGGTTTTTTATTTGTTGTGCTATAAAAGGACCGTAAAATGTAAAAAAAAGATATTGTAAATATTTTTTACTTTTTACTATAAAACATATCCAATAAAAAGTTTAAATGTATAAATAAAATGCCTTCATAAATTTAGGCCAAAATGAATTTTGCTGTCTTTGTTAAAAAAAAAATCCCAATAAGTCTATAATAATTGGTTTAAGTGAAAGTTATACCATTTACAAATGACGATATATATACTGGATTTTTTCTTTTATTTTTTATACTACAGTGCCTTGCAAAAGTATTCACCCCCCTTAGCTTTTTACCTATTTTGTTACATTACAGCCTTTAGTTCAATGTTTTTAATCTGAATTATATGCGATGGATCAGAACACAATAGTCTAATTTGGTGAAGTAAAATTAGAAAAATATATAAATAAAACTATTTTTCAGAAATAAAAAACTGATAATTGGCATGTGCGTATGTATTCACCCCCTTTGTTACGAAGCCCATAAAAAGCTCTGGGGCAACCAATTAGCTTCAGAAGTCACATAATTAGTGAAATGATGTCCACCTATGTGCAATCTAAGTGTCACAGGATCTGTCATTACATATATACACCTTTTTGAAAGGTCCCAGAGGCCCTAAGCAAGAGGCACCACTAACCAAACACTGCCATGAAGACCAAGGAACTCTCCAAACAAGTAAGGGACAATGTTGTTGAGAAGTACAAGTCAGGAAATATCCAAATCTTTGATGATCCCTGGGAGCCCCATCAAATCTTTCATAACAAAATGGAAAGAACATGGCCCAACAGCAAACCTGCCAAGAGACAGCCGCACACCAAAACTCATGGCCCGGGCAAGGAGGGCATTAATCAGAGAGGCAGCACAGAGACCTAAGGTAACCCTGGAGGAGCTGCAGATTTCCACAGCAGAGACTGTACATAGGACGACACTAAGCCATACGCTCCATAGAGTTGGGCTTTATGGCAGAGTGGCCAGAGGAAAGCCATTACTTTCAGCAAAAAACAAAATGGCACATTCGTTTTCCAAAAAGGCATGTGGGAGACTCCCAAAGTGTATGGAGGAAGGTGCTCTGGTCTGATAAGACTAAAATTGTACTTTTTGGCCATCAAAGAAAACGCTATGTCTGGCGCAAACCCAACACATCACATCACCCAAAGAACACCATCCCCACAGTGAAACATAGTGGTGGCAGCATCATGCAGCATCATGCAGTGGGGATGTTTTTCAGCAGTCGGAACTTGGAAACTGGTCAGACTTGAGGGAAAGATGGATGGCGCTAAATGCAGGGATATTCTTGAGCAAAACCTATTCCACTCTGTGTGTGATTTGAGGCTAGGATGAAGGTTCACCTTCCAGCAGGACAATGACCCCAAACTCACTGCTAAAGAAACACTTGAGTAGTTTCAGGGCAAACATGTAAATGTGTTGGAAGGGCCTAGTCAATGCCCAGACCTCAATCCAATAGACAATCTGTGGTCAGACTTAAAGATTGCTGTTCACAAGCACAAACCATCCAACTTGAAGGATCTGGAGCAGTTTTGCAAGGAGGAATGGGCAAAAGTTCCAGTGGTAAGATGTGGCAAGCTCATAGAGAGTTATCCAAAGCGACTTGGATCTGTGATGGAGCTGTGATAGCCACAAAAGGTGGCTCTACAAAGTATTGACTTTAGGGGGGTGAATTAGGGGGTTATGCACATTGACTTTTTCTGTTTTTTTGTCCTATTTGTTGTTTGCTTCACAATTAAAAAAACAAAAAAAACAAAACAAAAAAAACACATCTTCAAAGTTGTGGGCAGGTTCTGTAAATTAAATGATGCAAATCCTCAAACAATCCATGTTAAGGCACTGTATTTCCCATTGGGATGCATTGGCCAATGCCCTTATTTAATATGCTTTTAAAGCAAACCCATCTCTTCTCCGTCTTCTTTGTTCCTAAGATTTTATCCCAATTTATGCCATATAGTAAGGTTCGTAGTTTAGGGAAGTTGGCTCTTTTGAAATTCAGTGTCTTTGTATGCCCTTTAGGCCGCGTACACACGGGCGGACTTTTGGACCCGGACTGGTCCGACAGACTTTCCAGCGGACTTTCGACAGACTTCCGATGGACTTTTTAACGAAAGGACTTGCCTACACACGCTCACACCAAAGTCCGATGGATTCGTACGTGATGATGTACACCGGACTAAAATAAGGAAGTTGATAGCCAGTAGCCAATAGCTGCCCTAGCGTCGGTTTTTGTCCGTCGGACTAGCATACAGACGAGCGGATTTCTGGGTCCAGCGGAGTTATGACGTAAAGATTTGAAGCATGTTCCAAATCTAAAGTCCGTCAGATTTGCGACTGGAAAAGTCCGCTGAAGGTCCGGTGAAGCCCACACATGATCGGATTGTTCGCCGGATTTGGTCCGTCGGACAAATCCGGTCGAAAAATCCGACCGTGTGTACGCTGCATTATGTTTCCTATTTGTGTGATTTATACTGAAGCCAATTGACCTGTGATCGCTGTTTCCTAAATTTCCCCGTTTTTCCACATCCGTGATCAGGTCTGTATTGTTGGTAATCAGTGGATCCAGTAACGCTTTATTTCTAGTTGGTGCATCTACCATCTGACCCATGAAATTGTCCATCAAGACATTTAGGAACTGGCGAGCCTTAGACGAATGCGTGGTTCCCTCCTCCCAGTCTATGTCTGAATAATTAAAATCCCCCATTATGATAACACTTACCATCCTTGCTGCTAATCCAAATTGTGATAGGATATCCGTCTCCCCCTCCGCCCTCAGGTTAGGGGGCCTATAGGATACTCCCAGTATTATTTTACCTTTAGCTTCATTCCTTTGGAGCTCTACCCATAAGGATTTCACCTCCTCCCTAACTCCGTTAGTGATGTCATCTCTCATATTCACTTGTACATTATTCTTGATACATAGGCATACCTCATCATGAACATACATGTTCAGGTCAGTATTACACCTCTCAGTATCGTCTTTTCCAGTATTTGTAAGGCCGTGTCTGCAGAGGGCACACCCATCATCCAGTGGAACCTCAAAAGACACCACCTCCCCTGGTGTCACACACTCTGCAGGCAGATGTCCTGCCATCTGACTTTTCCCAATACCATCTGGATTTTTATTCAAAACCTGAACAGGCAAACTCTCGTCTGACCCACATACGATTTTTACTGCAATTCTCATCTATTCCCTTGTCAGGAACCGTAAACTCCAGTCTCTTTAACCACATCCGTCTGTAGGACATGTAGTAGGGAGGCATTCAGTAAGACTTGATATACTGTATGTGAGATAAGGGGTGTAGACTGGGATAGCAAGCACTCAAAGTCAGCAAGGGGTCTGGTTAAGGCAGTCGTGGGCCCATAATGGCAAGGTAATGTTGGAGTTGGGAGTATCTAGCCTGCTTATAACAGGTCGCTAACAGCTGCGAAAAGGGAAGCAGTGTGCCGTTCCACAAGGTATGGCAAAGCAAGGGTTTATCCTCATTTTTCCATATAAGAAAGCAAGATTGGTGAAGAGTGGGAAGAAATGCCACCATTTCAAAGAAAGGTAATAGTGGGCTGGATCTGGTCGCACGTACCGTATTTGCCGACGTATAAGATTACTTTTTATACTTAAAAACATCCCCCAAAAATCGGGGGTCATCTTATATGTGGGGTATAAAATGTGAACCTTTAGTTCGTTTGGGCCAAGCTGGCTCAAAACAAACATCCTTAATCTGTACGCCCTCTGGATGTGCGGTAATACTGTATGTAGCTTCGGCTGAGCCAATCACGGTGAGCGATGTATTCTATTAATGAATACAAAGCCTGCTCGGATTGGCTGAGTCAGAGAGGCGGGCTGATGATGTTACAACCTCTGCCAATCCGAGCAGGCTTTGTATTTATCAAAGTATACCTCGATCGCCGTGATTGGCTCAGCGCAGTATACTGTTTGAAGCCGAAGCTACCGTATATACTGTATTACCGCACATCCAGCGGGCTGACAGATTAGTGGGTATAAAATAAATGGCTGATAGACAAGACCCCATCATGGCTTCAGCAAGAAGAAGGAAATATGAAGCCAGTTTCAAGCTGAAAGTTGTAAACTTTGCCAAGGAACATAACTGTGCTGCTGCAAGACAATATGCAGGATGACTACTGGTGTCAAGATGAAGGGGAAGCCGAAGCTGAAGCCACACCATCTGATTCAGAATTAGATCCATGCGATGACTGTCTTACAAATGTATCACAAGATGTCATTGATGAACTTATGACGTCAGAGGGTGAAAATGATGAGAATTTTGAAGGATTTTAAGTACCAGTAAGTCATAACCATTTTAATTAAAATTATTTAAATCAAATCAGATGTTTTTAAATGGTGCTGCCTCGGAAAGGGGGTAGTCTTACACAGCGAGTATAGCCCAAAACCTATGTTTTAACTGGAAAATTAGGGGGACGTCTTATACGCCCAGTCGCCGGCAAATAAGGTAGTCCTTTTCCTATGTAAAAGTCCCATATACGAAGTGTGGAAGTCACCAGAAGGGGAAAGGTATCTGTATGTCAGCTGTTGTTAGGGTCTGTCAATGGCAAATACGTGATGTCAGGAATGAGTAGGTTATTTTCATAGGCTTTCCATAACTTATGCCGCGTACACACGGTCAGACTTTTCGTCTACAAAAGTCCGACGGACGCCGACGGACTAAAGCCGGCTGACAATCCGATCGTGTGTGGGCTTCCCCGGACGTTCAGCGGACTTTTCCAGCCGCAAATCTGACGGACTTTAGATTTAAAACATGCTTCAAATCTTTACGTCGTAACTACGCCGGACCCAGAAATCCGCTCGTCTGTATGCTAGTTCGACGGACAAAAACCCACGTTGGGTAGCTATTGGCTACTGGCTATCAACTTCCTTATTTTAGTCCGGTGTATGTCATCACGTACGAATCCGTCGGACTTTTGTGTGATCGTATGTAGGCAAGTCCGTTCGTTAGAAAGTCTGCCGTAAGTCCGCCAAAAGTCCATCGAAAGTCTGTCGGACGGGCTGTCGGACTTTTGTAGCCGAAAAGTCCGACCGAGTCTCAGCTATAGTACCAGGCAAGAATCCTGAGTAAAAAGAATGCATGGTGGTACAAGAGTAGATTTGGTAGAGCGAAGCCACCTTTAGATTTAGGCAGGAAGAGCATGGATCAAAGAAGTTGAGAGCACATGCTCAGCGTCATATCCAGAGGTTGTTTTTGGGAAATAGACGTATGAGTACTGCCAGCATTGCTGCAGAGGTTGAAGAGGTGGGGGGTTAGCCTGTCAGTGTTCAGACCATACGCTGCACACTGCATCAAACTGATCTCTGCATGGCTGTCGTCCCACGAAGGAAGCCTCTTCTAAAGATGATGCACAAGAAAGCCCGCAAACAGTTTGCTGAAGACAAGCCGACTAAGGACATGGATTACTAGAACCATGTCCTGTGGTCTGATGAGACCAAGATAAACTTATTTGGTTCAGATGGTGTCAAGCGTGTGTGGTGGCAAGTAGGTGAGAAGTACAAAGACAAGTGTGTCTTGCCTACAGTCAAGCATGGTGGTTGGAGTGTCATGGTCTGGGGTTGCATGAGTGCTGGGGAGCTACAGTTCATTGAGGGAACCTTGAATACCAACATGTACTGCGACATACTGAAGCAGAGCATGATCCCCTCCCTTCGGAGACTGGGCTGCAGGGCAGTATTCCAACATAACGACCCCAAACACACCTCCAAGACGACCACTGCCTTGCTAAAGAAGTGCACGCTGGCTGTGTGGCTTACAGATAGCCTGGGAAAATCCAGGTCTCCCCCCGTACAGGTGGGCAGATGGTGGATCCCAGCGCCATGCTCGACATTGCCCTCTGCCGCGGGGAGTGTACTTGCATGATGGACAGTCAGTGTTCCTTCCCCAACTCTGTGTAGCCCAGTCCGCCGATGCTTGTTCCTGATTGGCCAAGAAGAGGACCAATCACAAGCGGGGAGAAGAGCATCATGGGATATGTAGTCCCAGAGATATATAGGAGAGAACTGCAGCCCCCCTGCATGCTGGCTGAACTGAGAGGGAGAAGGGCAAGCCTGACCCAGGAAAGGAAAAATGTACTGATCTGGGGAAAGACCACAAGGCAGCCAGAGAGAGAAGACCAAGAGGCCAGAAGCAGGAGACAGGGCTCTTTACCCTTGCCTGCTGGGTGAGACATCAGGGCCTGAGCAAGGTGGTGACCCTTCCTGCAAGCAAGCTCCACACTCAGACGTTGGTCAATTGTCACAGACACCTCATTGGCTGCGTGGACACTCTGGGCACCTCCAGGCACATCTATACCGGCATCGCTGGGTCATCAGGTTGCCAGTCGGACATTCATCAAAAGCCTGTTTCAGGACATTCTATTCCTTTGAGCTTTGGTATCTTCAGGGTTGGTGAGCGGGCGAAAGCCCACCCCGTGTACACTCACAAAGACACTGCATGCAGACACCCTTACCCCATCTCTATGCATGAGATCCCCAAAGGAAACACTTTGAAACGGTCATTCTTTATTGCTGGTTGCCATTGCACAGCTATTCCCTTGGTCCCATGTTAAGCTCTTAGTGCTGGCGCCTCCCGGCCCTTAAGAGGTTTGTGATGCCTGGAGGTGGGGTGCAGGGTGGTGTCAGGGGCCGAGTCGGGGGGGGGGGGGGGGTGGCAAAATGAGATTTCGTTTAGGGTGTCTTAAATCCTTGCATCAGCCCTGGATGTCAGTGTTAGTTCCCACCCAGTGTCAGATTGCCCGCTGCACTATCACAGTCCAACTATAAGTCACTGATCACCGCCATTACTAGTATAAAAAAAAAAAGAAATTTAGTTTGTAGACGCTATAACTTTCACACAAACCAATCAATATACACTTATTGGGATTTTTTTTTAACCAAAGACATGTAGAAGAATACATTTTGGTCTAAATTTATGAAGAAATTTTTTTTATTGAATAGCAGAAAGTAAAAAAATTGTTATTTTTTTTTCCCAAAATTGTTGGTCTTTTTTCATTTATATAATAAAAAATCAAAAACCTAGTGGTGATCAAATATCACCAAAAAAAGCTCTAGTGTGAAAAAAATAAATAATAAACTTTGTTTGGGTACAGTGTTGCATGACTGTGCAAGTACCAGTTAAAATAGCACAGTGCTAAATAGCAAAAAATGGCCCTGGTCATGCAGGGGGTAAAACTTTCCGGAGCTGAAGTGGTTATTAATAAATGTTTGATGCAATGATAACAAGTCACAACACGTATTGCCTGAACATTACCAGGATATACCCCCAGTGGCTTTGGAGGATATCCAGAGGTAAGCATATTTTTATCTTGTTTCATGGGACTATCCCAAGACAAATAATTTTGGAGACTTACCTATTGTAATACTCTGTCACAGTGGACCATTGGAAAACCCTATTGAAAACAAGCCTCTTATCTGTACCAAGGAGGAGGCACACATGCTTGCTTATTAATGTTTTTAAGGCAGCCAAGCAAACATTCACCAAAGCATGGGACATTCCCAACATCCCCTCTGTCAAGATTAAATCTTGACTATACCAATGTATGTATTCATAAGAACTGACTGCTATACAACTTGAGTAACTCCCAAAATTATCAAAAATTTGGAATACCTAAGTTACATTATACCTGCCTTTCACCACCCACTGGCAACTGTCTGTCCAGCCGGATCCCCCTTTTTTTCTCTTCTGTTTTTCTGTCTCTTTTTATTTTCACCTTTCACCCCATACACTCCACTACCTTCTTTCTATATATTCCCATGTCCCCCTTCCCAAACATCCACAGACTTTACCCCTACCTTACCCCTGCCCCCTTTCCTTATCCCCCCCCCCACGACACCCAATATGAACAACTGAGTCCATGGATGACACGGTCTTTTTGACCCCAGCTATAAAGAATATGTGAACACACTATAACAGCAGTACATTTTAATATAGGAAATGTTACTAGTTAACCATAATCACATTCAGCTTTGTAAAAAATAAAAGTTTGTACCTCTTTATGATGTTTTTTCATTCCATCACATGACTGCACAGCCCTACTTCACCCCCCCTCTCCCTCATAGTGGGGGCGTGTCTGTTCCCAGCTTATATTAGATGGGCTGGGCAGCTGGGTCTCAACTGTATGCAATGTAATTTTGACAGGAAGACTCTGCTGTCAATCAACACAGCAGGGCTGGGAGGAGGCATGGTGCTAAACTGACTACAGGAGATACAGATACGCCATGTGCAAGAACAGCATCCTGTTTATTCCTAGCAGGTATGCCATGGATGCAAACTGACCATGCAAGGAGGGATCTGATTCCATGCTTTGCGTGGTCAATTTGAAACAGGAACCCAGGGGAGCTGGGTATTTTACAACAACATGTACAATAAAAAAAAGTTGCAGGCAACATTTCCTAAGCATAAAAAAACATGTTACAGTGCCGATCCGGGCACCAGGTGTAATCAGCATGTGGGATTAGAACCCGGAGTGGCGGCTCGCTCCTCTGGAGAAGAAGAGCCGCCATTCCAGGTTCTGATCCCACATCCTGGCCTTAGGAGAGACACGGACTTCACTTTAGGACTAACCGACTTGCACATGCTTGCACATGCTGATTACCCCCTGGTGCCCGGATCGGCACTGTAACATGTGAGTGTAATCGCCATTTGTTGTTGTCATTTGCTTTTATCTATCTCACAATTTGGTGTTGGAATTTATCATATATGGACTTTTAGCTTGCTATTTATTTGTATTTGCATTTTTGATTCACTGAACATCACTAGCGCCTCCTTCTTTAAGGTGGATGTTATCCCAATGTCATCCTTTCTAAAACTACTGTCATAGGGGTAATCTATAAGGATATACATGCCTCCTGCATGTATCTTTACCTATCAAATGTCTCCCCTCTGTCTGTTATTAGACCCAAAAAACTGCAGATTCTGTGGGCGGGTCTGTTGTCTGGAGCTCGGTGGGTGGAGTCGTGATGTCAGTAGACCCCCCGCCCACCTCTACACTCCCCTTGTCAATATGCATTTTCTCCTGTGTATTTCTTTCACTGAACTTCTGCTATGATCTCTAACATCCAGTGAAAAGACAGGAAAGTAACCACATGACTTCAGCATGTCAAATCATGCTGAGGTGTGGAACAGCCAATTCTTGCAGAGCTGCTGAAGAAAGGAGTGGGGGTGGGAATTAAAAAATAATGCATGTCTTAGGCTAGTGCAAAGTGGGTGGGGGGGGGGGACAGAGGCCCCAGGCGCAACAATTTACTAGGGGGGAGGCGCAGGTGGAGTGCAGATTCTGCAATGAACTAAACTTGACTTGTTAATATAGCAAAAGTGTAATGTGTGAAGCTTTTACAGTGACCTGGATTGGGGTGGTGGGGTTGATTAATGCCATTAGTAATAGAAAATGGGTGTTGCCCCCACGCTATCAATCAGTGATGGTATAACACATAATATTAAATGGATTAACAGCTGCTGCAAACACCTATAATGTTCCCCAACTATGGTATGTACAAATGTGAAAATTAAGTGGTGCTGCACTGTTAATACTACTGTGCAACAATTATTTTAAACAGTGGATATAAAAATTCTACACACCCCGGTTAAAATGTCAGGTTTCTGTGATGTAAAAAAATGATACAAAGGTAAATCATTTCAGAACTTTTTATACTTTTAACCACTTGCTTACTGGGCACTTAAACCCCCCTCCTGCCCAGACCAATTTTCAGCTTTCAGCGCTGTCGCACTTTGAATGACAATTGCGCGGTCATACAACACTGTACCCAAATGAAGATTTTATAATTTTTTCCCCACAAATAGAGCTTTAATTAATAGAGCTTGGTATTTAATCACAGCTGGGATTTTTATTTTTTGCTAAACAAACAAAAAAAGATGGAAAATTTTGAAAAAACAAAAATCATGTTTCATAGTTTGTTATAAAATTTTGCAAACAGGTAATTTTTCTCCTTCATTGATATGCGCTGATGAGGCGGCACTGGTGGGCACTGATAGGCTGCACTGATGGGCACGGATAGGCACAGTTAAGGCGGCACTGATAGGCACAGTTAAGGCAGCACTGATGGGGACAGATAAAGCGGTACTGATGGGCACAGATAAGGCGGCACTGATGGGCGCTGGTGGGTGGCATGGATGGGTGGCACTGATGGGCACTGATAGGTACCACTGATGGGGGGCACTGATGGGTGGCACTGATGGGCAGTGATTGGGCGGCACTGATGGGCACTTATGGGCACTGGTAGGTGACACTGGGCACTGATAGGTGGCACTGATGTGCAGCACTGATGTGGGCGCTGATGGGTGGCACTGTGGGGCTGATGGGTGGCACTGATGGGTGGCACTGATGGGTGGCACTGTGGGCACTGATGGGTGGCACTGTGGGCACTGATGGATGGCACTGTGGGCACTGATGGGTGACGCTGGTGGGCACTGGTAGGCGGCACTGCTGCCTATTGCCAGGTGTCACTGGCAGGGGGCAGATGATCACCGTGATCGGGACTGATGTCCCTTTCACGGCCGCCGGTGATCAGCTTTTTTTTTCCTCCTCACGCTGTCAGCGCGAGGAGAAAAAATAGCTGATTACCGGCTCTGTTTACATCACATGATCAGCTGTCATTGGCTGACAGCTGATCATGTGATAAGGGGTCGGGACCGACCCCTTACTCTGATCTGTGATCAGGCGAGTCTCATAGACTCGCTGATCACCGGGGGCGTGCAGGTCAATAGACGTCGTTCCGGCAATGTAGGTCCGCGCTGTTGCCGTCATTTGGCAATAGCGCAGATGTGAAGCGGTTAATGTGACCTATAAATTGTACAACTCACTTGAAAAACAAACTGAAATCTTTTAGGGGGGGAGTAAAAATAAAAAAAACAAAAATAATATGGTTGCATAAGTGTGCACACCCTCTTATAACTGGGGATGTATCTGTGTTCAGAATTAAGCAATCACATTCAAACTCATGGTAAATAGAAGTCAGTACACACCTGCCATCATTTAATCAGTGCCTCTGATTAACCCCAAAAAAAGTTCAGCTGTTCTAGTAGGTCTTTCTTGACATTTTCTTAGTTACATCCTACAGCAAAGGCCGTGGTCCGCAGAGAGGTTTAAAGCATCAGAGGGATCTCATTGTTGAAAGGTATCAGTCAGGAGAAGGGTACAAATTCATTTCCAAGGCATTAGATATACCATGGAACACAGTGAAGACAGTCATCATCAAGAGGAGAAAATATGGCACAACAGTGACATTACCAAGAACTGGACGTCCCTCCAAGATTGGTGAAAAGAGGAGAAAAAATCTGGTCAGGGAGGCTGTCAAGAGGTCTACAGCAACATTAAAGGAGCTGCAGGAATATCTGGCAAGTTCTGGCTGTGTGGTACATGTGACAACAATCTCCTGTATTCTTCATATGTCTGGGTTATGGGGTAGAGTGGCAAGACCTTTTTTTATGAAGAAAAACATCCAAGCCCGGCTAAATTTTGCAAAAACACATCTGAAGTCCCCCAAAAGCATGTGGGAATATGTGTTATGGTCTGATGAAGCCAAGGTTGAACTTTTTGGCCATAATTCCAAAAGATATGTTTGGCACAAAAACAACACTGCACATCACCAAAAGAACACCATAACCACAGTGAAGCATGGTGGTGGCAGCATCATGCTTTGGGGCTGTTTGTCTTCAGCTGGAACAGGGGCCTTAGTCAAGGTAGAGGGAATTATGGACAGTTCCAAATACCAATCAATATTGGCACAAAACCTTCAGGTTTCTGCTGGAAAGTTGAACATGAAGAGGAACTTCATCTTTCAGCATGACAACAACCCAAAGCATACATCCAAATCAACAAAGGAATGGCTTCCCCAGAAGAAGATTTAAGTTTTGGAATGGCCCAGCAAGAGCCCAGACCTGAATCCGATTGAAAATCTGTGGAATGATCTGAAGAGTGCTGTGCACAGGAGATGCCCTCGCAATCTGACAGATTTGGAGTGTTTTTGCAAAGAAGAGTGGGCAAATATTGCCAAGTCAAGATGTGCCATGCTGGTAGACTCATATCCAAGTGAGTGCTGCAATAAAATCAAAGCTGCTTCAACAAAGTATTAGTTGTGCACACTTATGCAACCATATTATTTTATTTTTTTATTTTTACTTCCCTCAAGCTAAAAGATTTCAGTTTGTTGTTCAAGTGAGCTGTACAGTTTATAGGTCACATTAAAGGTGGAAAAAGTTCTGAAATGATTTATCTTTGTCTCATTTTTTTACATCACAGAAACCTGACATTTTAACAGGGATGTGTAGACTTTTTATATCCACTGTATATTAAATAAATTAAATATTTTGTGTCTTTGTACATATATAAAAGCATAAACAATATCAGTGATTATCCACAAATTCAACATATGTGACCTAAAGTGACTCCAATTCTTGCAGTGAATGAATTCATAATCCTCTAATTAAAATATTTTTTCTATAATGCATCAAATAAAAATGAAAGATATATAAATTCAGTCTCTATTTATATTTTCTCTACCTGTCACCTCTTGTGCTTAAAATAATCTTTTGTGTGATACCTGTGTCACTCAATCACCACTGTGCTCTCAGAACTCTCACCTCCTTTTTACTTGTGTCTAAGCATAAAACATAAATCCTTCACATGCATGGATTCCTCTATGGTTTCTCTCCACTAGGGGCTCTCTTAATAGGGATTCCCACTGTTGTAGATATGTTATTAGCTGCCTTTTCCATTAAGGTGCTCCTCTATGTTCCAGAGTTAGTCTCGCCCAGGTTATGAAAACATATAAAAAAAGCCTCCCATAGTGTAATATTGTTAAAACGTCTTCATTTATTAGGCTAAAATTACTGCACTTACTGTACAATAAAAACTCTATAAGCATTAAAATCTTGAGAACCGGACCAATTCGTCCGCTTACATCACTTTTGCTCCCTCGTGTGCCTCTGCACATGCCCTACGCGTTACATCACCGGCACATGACGATGACATAATGCGTAGGGCATGAGCGGAGGCAGTTTGCCATTTTTCACCCTGGGCACCAAATTACCTTATCCCAGCACTGGGCGGAGAAACCCCAACTGTATTCACTCTTCTCTTTTCCGACTTCTTTCTTTTTGTTTTCTTTTTTATAACATGCTCAGGTTTGGAGCTGCTTGCTCCTTGGTTTTCTACATTCTTAATAGTTCATTGTACAAGGTTATGTAGGGTGGTTGACTACTACTTTATGTACTTTATAAATGTTTTGTTCACTGTCCTGCCTGACGTGTATTACACCACATCGAGCATTCGGTTGCCCTTCAATTGCACTATGAGTGTCATCTAGACAACATCTTTATATTTGAATGGTTCTTTTTCTGTGATATATATGTATATGTTGCTCAAAAATGTGCGCATTATTACCTGAAAATATTTGCCCATTACTAATTATAAAAGTGATTCCGCACTACAGTGTATAAGAAAAAATATATAAATTATTTACTCAATAAAGTCTATCAATAAAGTGTCAAAGCTAATTAAATAGTTGAAAACAGTGTAAAGAGTTGTACATAATAGAAAATTCATATGTTCATAAAAAGCCAGGGCAAATGATTTAGAGTATTATTAGTCTCTTGACCACATTATCAAAAAGAAAAAAATTGTCCACAAGAGGGGCACAAATTGTAAAGAAGGGATTTCAATGTATGATATGATGGACAAGGAGGGGTTAAAAGTCCCACAAGCTATGGTCACAGAGCTCTCACCTTCATAAACTGCTTAAACCGCATATAATGGTGATCTGAGGTCCGTTGTCTGACGTTATTCCAACTTCTACCACCAGGGGGTCCTCTGTGCCAGCATATGTGAAATTGCAATTATCCGAAGTGTCAGCATATCATCATAAATAAAAGTATCATCCGCTATATTAATCTCTACCACCAGGGGGTCCTCTACTTCATCCACCAGATCTCCCAGATACCACTGCACATCAACGTTTTCTTCTACCTCGTATCCTCCGCAGAATGGGGGGGAGGGGGGGGGAGAGGGATGGCAGCGAACAAGGGTGGGAGAGAGAGAAAAAAGCCCCAATAGTGTAGTAAGGTTAGAATACACAAGCTTTATTAAAAGGTTAAAAATTGACTCTTACAATGGTAAATAAAGAAATAAGCATATACAGTTGCTAAGGCGTCTGAACGGGGCTCTCACATCACTTCCTGGTATCGCTTAGTCTCCGGCCACTCCCTACGTGTTACGTCATCACGTGACTTCTTCAGGGGATGCTGATTGGCTGAGGCGATCTTGTTTATATTTCCATAAACCGGAAATGGATTAGCGGCCATTTTGTTGGGGTCCGCTCTATTTACCGACGGCGGCCATTTTCTTGTAGGAAACCTAATGTTTTCATAGCGGCCATTTTCTGGAGAAGTGTTCCTCTGCTGACACTTCTAAGAAAGATGTTCTGTTCTATAGGCAGACGCAGAGGATAAACCTAGATAACCCATGACACCTCATCACACATAGATGCCTCTTCCGTTCTGAGTGTGTCAGGTTTGAAATGAGTTATAAAATATTTTGACATAAATACTTTAATGGATCAAACTTAAAATTGCTATAATTGTTCTGAGCACTCCTAAAATGCTAAAACGATGAATCCATGACTCAATCATATAAAAATAAATGAGTTGAACAAAAATAAATGTGTGTAGAAAAGAAAAACAAATACCTTCGCGCTAACTCAAACGTATAAGCTGCTAACACTGCAAATAGAATTTTTGCTGTAGACCATGGAATATATAAATAAGTGCAGCGCTATACTTTTATATCGTGAATTGACAATTGTGCATATCAACATAGAAAAAAAATATTAAAAGTCCATTTTCAATAAATCAAAGTCCATTTGTTTGTGAAAACATGAAAATCACCACGTGAATATATGACTGAAATAATAATTAAGCAATCCCTAAGGTAGTGGAGGCGTACCGTAGATTTTGGACCTAAAAATAGCATATGCTACATAGGTCAACATAAGCATTTATTGCCCAATGGCAATAGTACACAGGATCAGTACCGAAGGAAGATCGACGGTCCTGGAAACTTGCTCAGGGATTATTTGCAAAAACCACACTTGTGCAGATACCACCACCCATATGAATGGAGGCTTACCAAAAGGTTGGGACCCAAAACAGCATATGCTGAATGAGTCAAACAGGCTGGGAATTGCCCTCTGGCAATGAAGAGGAGATCCCAATGGTACACTGGAGAAGAAATCCTGGGGGTGCCTCACCGGGGTACTTCCTCCACATGGAAATTAAGGACGTCCTCGAACATGCCCCACATAGGATAAAAAAGGGACCATATAGTGTAATACCGTAAAATTATGAATTTTTATTAAAAGAAAAACACCCACATTTAAGAAGTAACCAAGCGCCTGTATACAATAAAAAGGCAGCAGTGGAGTCCTCCCGACGCGCCTCGTCACATAGGACCTCGTCTGACAGCCGACAAGGGAGGAGCTGTGGTGATACAGTCGAAAGAGCAATATTTACGAGAATTGGATAGACAACTACAAGATGAAGAAACTTATATTAGGTTGCCAAGTAACCCCACAAGAGATTTTATAAAACAATTACAGTCAATAGTAAATTTGGGTAGCAATAAGGGTATACAGAACAAAAAAGAATCTAAGTATTTGATACCAGAATCATGTAGAATACCAATAATATATACCATCCCAAAAATCCACAAGAATCGTGAAGAACCACCAGGCAGGCCGATTGTGAACGGCATAGATTCATTGACTTCCAGAATGGGGGAATATATTGATTATTTTATTCAACCGGCGGTTCAGAAAACGAAGGCATATATAAAAGATACCAAGCATACGCTCCAACTATTTGACACAATATTAGTACTGGAAGGTAGGACTTTCCTGGCCACTGCAGATGTGTCCTCACTATATACTATTGTGCAGCATCATGAGGCATGCGCAGCGGCAAAATGGCTTTTGAGGACGTACAGTACTTTAGAGTGTAAACAAAGAAAATTTCTAATTAAATGCCTCGATTTCTGTTTAAAACATAATTATTTTTGGCATGACCAGGTTTATTACAGGCAAATAACTGGCATAGCCATGGGAGCGAAGTTTGCACCCAGTATAGCTAATGCTTTTATGGCATTTTGGGAAGAAGAAGCCGTATATGAGAATATGCCAGCCGAATTAACCCTATATGGAAGGTATATAGATGACATTGTGATCGTCTGGAATGGAAATAAGGATGCATTAGAAGAATTTCTAGAAGGACTAAATAAGAATGAGAAGAACATAAAACTGGTATGGAAAATAGATGAAAAATCTGTGGATTTCTTAGATCTCAATATCTCGGTGCAGAAAGACAGACTGATCACTAAAACACACTTTAAAAGTGTGGATACTAACAGATATCTGTCCATTAACAGTTGCCACTATAAACCCTGGTTATACAACATTCCGAAAGGGCAACTGGTCAGAATTAAGCGAAATTGCACATATGAAGAAGATTACAAAACTCAAGCAGATCTAACTGGTGTAAGATTCATTGAAAAGGGTTACGATGGTACATGGATCAACGATCAAATACAACAGGTGAATAAAATGGATAGAACCTTGATGCTGCAGAATAATCTAAAGAGGAAAGCATATCAGGCTGAAGCACCATGCCTTATATTGGACTAAAATGTACAGCATAAGGAGGTAGCTAAACTTATCAAACGACACTGGCATGTGTTGAAAAATGATAAAGATTTAAAAGATATTCTGCCTGACACACCAAATATCGTATATAAGAGAGCTCCAACCCTGAAAGACATTGTTAAATCCATAGTTGAACCTCCCCCGAAGAATTCTTTTACGTTCTTTTCTGGAAAGGGTTTTTACCCTTGCAGAAATTGTTACGCCTGTCATAACACTAAAAAATAAAAAAAAAAGAGGTCAGAGTTCACAGCCACCACCACGGGTCACACCTATGAGATCAGGGACTTCATAGGTTGTCATTCCGAAGGAGTGGTATACTGTCTTCAATGTAGCTGCAATTTGCAGTACATAGGCAGAACAAAAAGGGCACTGAAGATCAGGGTAAAGGAACATGTGCAGAACATTGTAAATGGGTTTCCCAAACACAATGTTTCGAAACATTTCGCTACAGTACACAATCGAGATCCCTCCCACCTACAATTCTGGGGTATAGAAAAGTATAATCCATCATGGAGAGGTAGCCATAAGATAAGGACGATTAGTCAGAAAGAGCCAAGATGGATATACTGTATATTATGAAAAGTTTAGTGCCAGGTGGTTTAAATGTTGAATTTGATCTCAACTGTTTTTTAAGTAATTTTTAATGTATTGGGATATGTCTGTCCTTTATTTATTTATTCCACTGTAGATCTGAAGTATGACTCTCCCTCCATTTATGGTATAGACTTGTCGGGCTAATTTTCCCCTGTAGCCATCTTTAATATTGAGTTGATTATATGGTTGGGTATATTTATCCCCTTCCATTAACTATTTGCCATAGAAAGCAATCTTAAATGTTTTAATTATAGATTATTTTAGTTATTAGGTGCACAGTTAAGGTCAATTTTGACTTTTGAGGATTTAATATATTTTTTATTTGGAGTTTTCCCTTTTTTTTTATATATATATTTTTTTTTTTATAATTTTGTTTTTTACATTTTTTATTTTTATTTTTATTTATTTTTATTTTTATTTTAATTTGTTTATTTCAATTTTATTTTTATTTTTATTATTTTATTTTTATTTTTATTTATTTTTGTTCACCTCATTTATTTTTATATGATTGAGTCATGGATTCATCGTTTTAGCATTTTAGGAGTGCTCAGAACAATTATAGCAATTTTAAGTTTGATCCATTAAAGTATTTATGTCAAAATATTTTATAACTCATTTCAAACCTGACACACTCATTCTTACATAAACGGAAGAGGCATCTATGTGTGATGAGGTGTCACGGGTTTATCCTCTGCGTCTGCCTATAGAACAGAACATCTTTCTTAGAAGTGTCAGCAGAGGAACACTTCTCCAGAAAATGGCCGCTATGAAAACATTAGGTTTCCTACAAGAAAATGGCCGCCGTCGGTAAATAGAGCGGACCCCAACAAAATGGCCGCTAATCCATTTCCGGTTTATGGAAATATAAACAAGATCGCCTCAGCCAATCAGCATCCCCTGAAGAAGTCACGTGATGACGTAACACGTAGGGAGTGGCCGGAGACTGAGCGATACCAGGAAGTGATGTGAGAGCGGCGTTCAGACGCCTTAGCAACTGTATATGCTTATTTCTTTATTTACCATTGTAAGAGTCCATTTTTAACCTTTTAATAAAGCTTTTGTATTCTAACCTTACTACACTATTGGGGCTTTTTTCTCTCTCTCCCACCCTTGTTCGCTGCCATCCCCCCTCCCCCCCATTCTGCGGAGGATACGAGGTACAAGAAAACGTTGATGTGCAGTGGTATCTGGGAGATCTGGTGGATGAAGTAGAGGACCCCCTGGTGGTAGAGATTAATATAGCGGATGATACTTTTATTTATGATGATATGCTGACACTTCGGATAATTGCAATTTCACATATGCTGGCACAGAGGACCCCCTGGTGGTAGAAGTTGGAATAACGTCAGACAACGGACCTCAGATCACCATTATATGCGGTTTAAGCAGTTTATGAAGGTGAGAGCTCTGTGACCATAGCTTGTGGGACTTTTAACCCCTCCTTGTCCATCATATCATACATTGAAATCCCTTCTTTACAATTTTTGCCCCTCTTGTGGACAATTTTTTTCTTTTCTTTTTTCTTTTTGATAATGTGGTCAAGAGACTAATAATACTCTAAATCATTTGCCCTGGCTTTTTATGAATATATGAATTTTCTATTATGTACAACTCTTTACACTGTTTTCAACTATTTAATTAGCTTTGACACTTTATTAATAGACTTCATTGAGTAAATAATTTATATATTTTTTCTTATACACTGTAGCGCGGAATCAGTTTTATAATTACTATTGAGAGTGGATTGTGATACACTTTAGGTTCTGCTGCAGGCAGTTATTGTTCAATTTTGTGATTGCACTTTTATGCACTATAGGCACTTTAGTATTTGATCACGTTAAGATAAGAATTCACCATTTTAATTCATCCACTAATACATTATAGTAGCGCGAAGGCTTTATATTTCCGTTTTCATTTGCCCGTTACTCTCCTCGTTTGGGGAGCTCTGGAGTCATCTTATGTTTTTGCAACTGTTATTATTGGAAAAAATGAATAAACATATTGAAATCTAAAGAAAAATCCTTTATCGTTATCTACCAAAATATTTGTACTTACATATGGTGAGGATCTTCCAAGATTTTACACAGCTTCTGAATATAAATAGAGCCTTTGGGACCCCGTAGACTCTTATAATCTTCAGTGCTAGCATAGGCTGTTAAGAAATCTGCAGCAATAGGAAGACTTCCTCTATCACATTCATATGTAGATGTACTGCCGTCTCCCTCATAAGAGACTCCCCCATCAAGTTCATCTCCTCGGCATGCTTGAATGAAGAACACCTTAGGCTTTCCAATGAGAGACTCACAATGCCGACCATTGAAACATCTAGTTAGATCTTTAATGCGCACCTTTTCTCCGTCAACACCTAACACAGTTCCTAGACCCCCATGTGAGAGAATAAAGCAGATAAAGCTGTCCTTTTTAGCGTGATCTTTTTTCTGATACTCCTTCATGATGTCTAACATTTTTTCTGCTGTCAGGTTTTTGTGTTCTTCTACAGTATATCCTCGATTTTTAAATACTCTCCTTATTGCACCTGCCAAACAAAACAATCAATAGAAATACATTAATATCAAGAACCTAAATATACTTAAAGTATAGTTAAAGTTTATCTAAATCTAAAAATAATAATTCAATGGTAGCTTAACCACAATTGTTTCCAGTAGGTGTCCTCTTTTTTTGCACTTTGGCTTTAATTTTGTACCTGGTGATCCTGCCTTCCCTGGTGCTTCCATTCCTAGGGTGACAAAGCTCACTCTATTGACACACTACAGCCTATGCTTCTGCAGGAGTACAAGCTGACATGGCAATTCAATCATGTAAAGCCTGCAAAATCTAAGTTTTAAAAAAGGATCCGTTATGGAACACTCATGTTTTCGTCTTGTTTAGACCTAAGGTAAGCAAGGCTGTGACAGAACTAATTCTGTAGCCACAAGGTAATGGTACAAAAATTACTCAAATGTGTGTAGTTACTAAAAGCTGTACTCCAGGATAAGCAAATATTGTCTAAATATAATAGGCATATGTATTCTTAGTTTAACCTTGTTGTGCTTTGTGTATTTTTTCTAGATCTCTGCAGTTAGCCAGTGTGCAGTATCTCTATGCAGTAGCTTCCTGTAATAAAGACTGGTCACTGCTGCTCCCTCTCCCCAAACAGGGTGACTGGTCTAGTGTCTGCCCCCTCCTGTCGTTTTCAGCAGGCAGCTTATAGTGGGCGGACTTGCTGGGCCCCTCCCACAGCTCTGCTTTCTGCAGAGGCTATGTGCAGCACAAGGATAATGTCACTGCTACTTTTACAAAATAATACCTGGGTTTGCAAAGGCATTTAGTGTACACAAAGTGTATTTACCTTATATACTCGAGTATAAGTCGAGTTTTTCAGCACATTTTTTTGTGCTGAAAGTGCCCCCCTCGACTTATACTCCAGTCAAGCACTTTTCTGCAGCAAAAAATTTCATTTTCCGAACCGACTTTGGGGCCCTGTATCTCAGGGCCACTTGGTGCTAGGAACCCCAAATTTGGTGTGCAAACCCAGTGGCACTGGTTCCATAACATATCCAAAGATAGCGTTCCTAGCACCAAGTGGCCCAGAGATACGGGGCCCCAAATCCGGTTCGGAAAATGTCATTCTCTGCTACAGAAAAGTGCTTCACATTTTCTGAACCGATTTTTGGGGCCCTGTATCTCGGGGCCACTTGGTGATATATTGGATATTTTATGGTGCTAGTTCCACTGGGTTTGCACACCAAATTTGGGGTTCTTAGCACTAAGTGGCCCCAAGATACGGGGCCCCAAATTCGGTCAACTGTGTCCATGTGCAGCAATGTCATTTTGGGACCCTTTGGGTTCAGAGACCCCAAATTTTGGCTGCAGCTAGGGGGCATCTAGGAACCCTTAACTACCGAGTTTGAAGTTCGGGGGACCTATGGCTGCAAATGGGCACAGTGAGGCTGCAAATGGGCATTGTTGACCCTCTTTTCCACTTACAGTAGCTGTGCATTTCTCACCCTCGTCTTATACTCGGGTCAATACGTTTTTCCCATTTTTTTGTGGTAAATTAGGGCCTCGACTTATACTCGGGATGACTTATACTCGAGTATATACGGTACATATTTCCTTTGTGGCTATTAAGGGAATATATTGAACATTTTTGTGCCCAAAGTTCAGCTTTAACCAGTCCATTAACCTTTATTACTAACAGATTCCTATAGACAAACCCTAAGTACCTAGTAAAGCTGTATACAAAATCATTAATCATTCCTGGTATTGAGCAGTCCTGTGTTGTCTAGTTATACAGTATAATAACATGAGTTCATTTTTATCTAGAAAATGTTTTTGAAACCTGAAAAAAAACACCTCCTTTACAATCCTAGGTATAGTGATTGTGTTTTTTAGTTCTCATAGGAACCAGGACTAGCTTTTAAGAAATTGAAGCCCCATGCAAATATAAAGGTTGAGACTAGGGACAGAACTGCTACCTGTGTACTCTGCACGTGGGGCCATTACAGTAATTACTATAGACATACATTGGAGCCCAGTTGATGGGCCTGTTTGGACAGCAAGGGAAGGTCTAACCACTTGACACAAGAAAAACATCACAATCACATCACAAATTTTAACAGTAAAGGGGCACACTAGAGGTCTGTTGCGGCTGGTGAAATCATAAAAAGTAGCAGTGTAGCAGGACAGGAACTGTGGCAAGACAAGGCAGTGTGACTAGAAAAAACCTATAGGTACAGATAGGGTATCCAGAATTATATAGGCAGCACAGTGGTGTAGTAGTTAGCACTTTCACCTAGCAGCAAAAAGGGTCGCTGGTTCGAAATCCCAACCACGATACCATCTGCCTGGAGTTTGCATGTTCTCCCTGTGCCTGCATGGGTTTCCTCCAGGTACTCCAGTTTCCTCCCACACTCTAAAGACATGCTGGTAAGTTAATTGGCTCCTGTCTAAATTGGCCCTAGTATATGTATGAATGTGTGTTAGGGACCTTAGGTTGTAAGCTCCTTGAGGGTAGGGACTGATGTGACTGTACAATGTATATGTAAAGCACTGCGTGAATTGACGGCGCTATATAAGTACCTGAAATAAATAAATAAATAAATATATATTTAATAACTTGGAAGCAATCTGGCAATAAAAAGCACCCCAGAGGAAGGATGTAAACATGTACACAGCAACACAGACTCTATGTCAAACTTTTTTTGTACAGAGTTCAGTGCAAATTTTGGAGCCCATCCTATTCCATCCCATTTTGTAGTCCAAAGAGAAATTGCAAATACTAGCTTTAATGCTGGAGTATTGAATTTAAAAATAATGCATGTATCACCTTAGCACTGCATTTTTTCACTGTCCAGTGTCCACGCTTCCTCTACAAACATTCTTCTCCCTGCAGTATTTACAATCCCACCCCAAACATTGCATCTATCTCCAATTCAGCACCGTAATCCATTGCTCTGTTCATGTGCTTCTCTCTCCTCTATGTGTGTCCAACACTCCCTTTATAGCCATAGTTGCCAATATTCTTGTAAAAAAATGGATATTTTCCTGCAGTATGAAATTGTGACAGTGCACTACCACTGGCTATCACAGGATGCTGTGTGATGACTTCTTTAAGTATAACAGTAACTTTATAACAGTAAAAAAGGGAGAACAGACCCTACTGGCCTCATAAAGAATGAGGAGGGACATCTGGTTACAAAGGATGGGGAGATGGCGAAGGTATTGAATTTATTATACTCCTCAGTAGGGATGAGCTTCGCGCTTTAGTCGAACCCATGTTTGACTCGAACATCGGCTGTTCGATCGTTCGCCGAATTGCGAATGTTATGGGCCGTTCGCGCCAAATTCGTGTGGCACGTCACGGCCCATAATTCACTGCGGCATCGCAGTGCATTGCTGGCTGATGATTGGCCAAGCATGCACTATGACCCGCATGCTTGGCCAATCACAGCGCCGTCGGTAGAGAGAGCTGTAATTGGCCAAAGCCAGGGTGGCTTTGGCCAATTATGGCTCAGGGGGTTTAGAACACGCCCCACACTATATAAGGCCACCTGCACAGTGGCCCTGTGTAGTGTGCTCCGGCGTGCTGAGAGATAGAGAGAGAGACAGTGTCATTTCATTTGAGTTAGCTAGATTAGGCAGGACAGTCAGTGAGTTAGCTGCACTTACAGTGTATTGTGTATATATATGCATCCCAGGTGTTGCATATATATATATATATATACACTTGTATTCAGTTTAGCTAGATCCGTTCCTGTTATCTTCCAACTGACAGGCAGGCTTGTCTTGTTACAGTATTTACAGCTACCTGAAGAAAATTGCTGGCGTTCTTTTGATCCTATTAGTACCACAGTCAGGCAGCTAGACTATTTACAGTTAGTGTAGTGCGTCCTCCTCACAGTGTTCATCTAAAACTACAAGTTAGTGTAGTGAGACCTCTGCACAGTGTTCAGCTAAAGCTACAAGTTAGTGTAGTGAGACCTCTGCACAGTGTTCAGCTAAAGCTACAAGTTAGTGTAGTGCGTCCTCCTCACAGTGTTCATCTAAAACTACAAGTTAGTGTAGTGAGACCTCTGCACAGTGTTCAGCTAAAGCTACAAGTTAGTGTAGTGCGTCCTCCTCACAGTGTTCAGCTAAAGCTACAAGTTAGTTTAGTGTGACCTCTGCACAGTGTTCAGCTAAAGCTACAAGTTAGGGTAGTGTGTCCTCCTCACAGTGTTCAGCTAAAACTACAAGTTAGTGTAGTGCGACCTCTGCACAGTGTTCAGCTAAAGCTACAAGTTAGTGTAGTGAGACCTCTGCACAGTGTTCGGCTAAAGCTACAAGTTAGTGTAGTGCGTCCTGCTTACAGTGTTCAGCTAAAATTACAAGTTAGTGTAGTGCGACCTCTGCACAGTGTTCAGCCAAAGCCACAAGTTAGTGTAGTGAGACCTCTGCACAGTGTTCAGCTAAAGCTACAAGTTAGTGTAGTGCATCCTCCTCATAGTGTTCAGCTAAAACTACAAGTTAGTGTAGTGTGACCTCTGCACAGTGTTCAGCTAAAGCTACAAGTTAGTGTAGTGCGTCCTCCTCACAGTGTTCAGCTAAACCTAAAAGTTATTTTTTGCAAGCTCTGCACAGTGTTCAGCTAAAGCTACCTGTAGAAGGTTGGTGGTGTTTTCCTGATCCTATCACTACCACAGGCAGCTAAATAAGCTACAAGTTATTTTTGGCGAGCTCTGCACAGTGTTCACCTAAAGCTACCTGTCGAAGGTTGGTGGTGTTTTCCTGATCCTATCACTACCGCAGGCAGCTAAATAAGCTACAAGTTAGTGTAGTGCGAGCTCTGCACAGTGTTCACCTAAAGCTACCTGTAGAAGGTTGGTGGTGTTTTCCTGATCCTATCACTACCGCAGTCAGCTAAATAAGCTACAAGTTATTTTTTGGCGAGCTCTGCACAGTGTTCACCTAAAGCTACCTGTAGAAGGTTGGTGGTGTTTTCCTGATCCTATCACTACCACAAGCTACAAGGTAGTTTTTTGCGAGCTATGCACAGTGTTCAGCTAAAGCTACCTGTAGAAGGTTGGTGGTGTTCTCATACTACAGGCAGGCAGTTGATTTTGCTAGCTGCAGTATCAGTACATTATATATATATATATATATATATATATATATATATATATATATATATATTCTATATCTATATATCCCAGCTTAGTGCAGCTACAGGCCATTAGTATGTCTGGAAGGCCAACAAGGAGAGGCAGACAGTCACAAGCCAATAAAAGAGGGCAAGCAGGCTCTGTGTCTAGAGGCAACAGTGCTGGTCGTGGAGACGGTGCATCCTCATCAGCATGTGGCCGTGGGACACGATTGGCCTTTTTTTCGGCAGCTGGCCGTGTTGAGCTGCAACATGCGGAAGACTTGGTCGAGTGGATGACCAAGCCGTCCTCATCCTCCTCATCCTCTCTCACCCATGCTCAGGGTACTTTGTCTGGGAAAGCAGCGGCCTCTTCCCTTGGCTCAATGTCATCAGTGACTCCTTCCCTAGCCCCACCATGTCCCCCTGAGGAGTCCCTCGAACTGTTTGACCACAGTGTTGGGTACATGCTCCAGGAGGATGCCCAGCGTTTGGAAGGCTCTGATGATGATACTGGGCTAGATGAAGGCAGTAACGTGAGCAAGGACAGAGGGGGTGCCCAAGAAGGACAGCAATCTGGCAGTCATGCTCCCCCTGCTGCAGCATACTGCCAGGTTTGCTCCAGTGATGAGGAGGGAGGGGATGATGAGGTCACTGACTCAACGTGGGTGCCTGATAGGAGAGAGGAGGAGGAGGCGGCACATCACCAACGAGGCAGGATGCCCTCCAGGGGCCAGCCTAAGGGCAGCACTCTGACTGCATCACACCCCAAAGCTCTGCATGTGCAGGGCGCTGCAGTCTCTGCGCGTTATTCAAAAAGTTCTTTGGTGTGGGCCTTTTTTGAGACGAGTGCATCAGATCGCACCGCTGCTATTTGCAACATATGTCTCAAGCGTATCTCGCGTGACCAAAACATCTCCCGCTTGGGCACCACATGATTGACCAGACATATGTTGACCTGACATGCAGTTCGTTGGCAAGCGTATTTAAAAGACCCACACCAAAGAACAAAGAGGACCTCTCCTTGCTCTTCATCAGCTGAGATCTCCAACCCCACTATACCTTCAGTCCTCTCTGAGACCTGCACTGAGAGGTATGAAGGTGTAGAATTAGGTGTGTCACAGCCAAGTACTTGTGGGCAATCTGCTTTCAGTACACCGACATCAGATTGTACCAGGCAAATTTCCCTGCCCCAGCTGCTGCACCGCCGAAAGAAGTTCGCTCCCAGCCATCCACATGCCCAGCGGTTGAATGCTAGCTTGGCAAAATTGCTAGCACTTCAACTGCTGCCTTTTCAGTTCGTAGACTCTGTCCCCTTCCGAGTTTGTGGAATGTGCGGTTCCTCAGTGGCAGGTACCCAAACGCCACTTTTTCTCACGGAAGGCGATTCCGGCTCTCTACCGGCATGTGGAAGGCAATGTCTTGGCCTCGCTGGACAGGGCGGTCAGCGGTAAGGTGCATAATTACCGCTGACTCATGGTCCAGCAGGCATGGACAGGGACGTTACCTAAGTTTCACCGTGCATTGGGTGACTCTACTGGCAGCTGGGAAGGATGCAGGACAAGGTGCAGTAGTGTTGGAGGTTGTTCCACCACCACGCCTCCAAAATGCCACTACTAATGATTGTGACACACCTCTCTCCTCCACCCCCTCCTCTTCTTCTTCCTCCATGGCCTCTTCCTGTGCTTTGTCCTCGGAACCAGTGGTGCTCCGTAGCCGTTCAAAGGGCTACGCAAGTATGCAGGCCAAAAGATGCCATGCGGTGCTTGAGCTGGTGTGCTTGGGGGACAGGAGCCACACTGGGGCAGAGGTTCTGTCAGCTCTGCAGGGGCAGGTTCAGAGGTGGTTGACGCCACGCCAACTTAAGGCAGGAATGGTGGTTTGCGACAATGGCACCAACCTCCTCTCTGCCCTCCGACAGGGACAAATGACCCATGTGCCCTGTTTGGCTCACGTCCTTAACTTGGTGGTGCAGCGGTTCTTGGGCAGGTACCCGGGCTTACAGGATGTCCTGAGGCAGGCCAGGAAAGTCTGTGTGCATTTCCGCCAGTCATATAATGCCAGTGCTCGGCTGGCAGACCTCCAAAAGGAGTTTAACCTGCCCTGCCTAATCTGTGACATGCCCACCAGGTGGAACTCAGCATTGGCCATGCTGCAGTGGCTGCACACACAGCAGAGGGCCATCAATGAGTACCTGTGCGACTATGGCACCAGGACAGGGTCAGGGGAGCTTGTTTTTTTTTCCCCACGCCAGTGGGCCATGATCAGGGATGCGTGCACTGTCCTGTCATCATTTGAGGAGGCCACGAGGATGGTGAGCAGTGACAGTGCATGCATCAGTGACACTGTCCCCTTTGTCCACCTGTTGGAGCACACGCTGCGTGGAATAATGGACAGGGCACTTGAGGCAGAACAAAGGCAGGAAGAGGAGGACTTCCTTAGCTCTCAAGGCCCCCTTTATCCAGACAGTGTTCCTGCGTGCCTGCCGATCACACAGGAAGAGGAGGAGGAGGATTGTGTCAGTATGGAGGTGGAGCCTGGCACTCAGCATCAGCAGTAGTCTTTAAGGGATCAGTCCCAAGAAACACATGGACTTGTACGTGGCTGGGAGGAGGTGGCTGCGGACCATGTCGTCCTTAGTGACCCAGAGGACTCCGGACCGAATGCCTCAGCAAACCTATGCTGCATGGCCTCCCTGATCCTGCAAAGCCTGCGTAAGGATCCTCGTATTCGTGGTATCAAGGAGAAGGACCAATACTGGCTGGCAACCCTCCTGATCCACGTTACAAGGGTAAGGTTGCGGACCTTATCTTGCCATCGCAGATAGACCAGAGGATGAAACATCTTCGGGAGGCCTTGCAGAGAGGTCTGTGCAACGTGTTCCCAGAGACTGGGAGTTTACAAACTCCTGTTTCTGGACCACGTGTTGCTGAGGCTTCGGTCAGTCAAAGAAGGAGCGGTGGAGAAGGTGGGCGTCTGACCGATGCGTTCAGACAATTTTTTTGTCCGCAGCCCCAAGGTATGATCGGTTCCAGCAACCATCGCCAGCGTCTGTTTTACATGGTGCAGGAATACCTAGGGGCAAGATCTGACTTGGACACCTTTCCCACCGAAAATCCTCTGGGTTACTGGGTCTTGAGGATGGATCACTGGCCAGAGCTTGCATAGTATGTAATTGAGCTACTGGCCTGTCCTGCATCCAGCGTTCTTTCGGAACGTACATTCAGTGCTGCTGGAGGCTTTGTAACCGATCACAGGGTGCATCTGTCCACCGACTCGGTCGAACGACTGACCTTCATAAAAATGAATCAGTCTTGGATCACCACCAGCTACCAAGCACCTGATGCTGATGTAACCGAATAATTTTTTTTAAAATCTCAGATCCCTTCAAAGACTGTCTATGCTGATGCTGAGTGACTATCCTGAGTAATTATCCTCTTCCTCCTCAATGATCACACTGATAGCTTGTAAGAACATTTTTGGTTCTGGGTGCCACCACCAGTGCCTAAGGCCCAATTTTTCAGCCCCTGTTTAACAGGGGCATGTAATTACAATTTTTGATGCAATACTTTGCAGCAGGGCTCGTTTCTGCCTTCCAACTAGAGTATCTGTGAGGGGTTGCAGTTTTGTGGCACCAGCACCTAAGGCCCAATTTTTCAGCCCCTGTTCAACAGGGGCATGTTATTACAATTCTTGATCTAATATTTCACAGCAGGGCCCGTTTCTGCGCCCACCAAGAGCGAGTGAGGACTTACAGTGTTGTGGCACTAGCACCACCAAAGGCACAATTTTTCTGCCCCTGTTCAACATTCAACATTCTTGATCTAATATTTCACAGCAGGGCCCTGTGAGGGCTTACAGTGTTGTGGCCACAACAACACCTAAGGCCCAAATTTCTGCTGAGTATATAGGGCAGGCCCCTACTTTCAAACATCCAACTTACAAACGACTCCTACTTGCAAAAGGAAGGAGACAACAGGAAGTGAGATGAAATCTACCCCTAGGAAGGGAAATTCTCTCCTGTAAGAGTTAATATGGGAAAAACGTTTCTCCTTTCCACTGATGCTTTATCACCAATCCTTGTTTCACAAAAAACCCCAAATTTTCAAAAAACATTTGTCATTGGGACAAAAAATTAGGTGAAATCTTCTGAAGAGGAGCACAGACAGCAAAACAAATGTCACAGGGGTGATAACCCTTCCCTATGTTTTCCAAAAAGCTTAAAATAGATTTTTTGGCTGGAGCTAAACACGTTAAAAATGTACCAGTTCAAAATTACAAACCGATTCTACTTAACAACAAACCTACAGTTCCTGTCTTGTTTGCACCGCCTGTATACTACTGTTCAGAGTATATAGGGCCTGGGGGCCCCACGCCTTTCCTTTTTTAATTTAGGTTCGGGGTTCCCCTTAATATCCATAGAAGACCCAAAGGGCCTGGTAATGGACTGGGGGGTACCCACGCTGTTTGTCTCACTGATTTTCATCCATATTGCCAGGACCTGACATTACATTAAAGCCGCAAGCAGTTTTAAATTACTTTTTTTCCTTTAAAATGACATTTTGTGCAGGGACTGTTCTAAGCACGGGAAATACGTGCCACTTTACAGGCATACTATAGACACCCCCAGGTACGATATTTAAAGGAATATTTCACTTTTTTTTTTTAACTTTAAACATCATTAAAATCACTGCTCCCGAAAAAACGTCCGTTTTTAAAAGTTTTTTTGCATTGATACATGTCCCCTGGGGCAGGACCCGGGTCCCCAAACCCTTTTTAGGACAATACCATGCAAATTAGCCTTTAAAATGAGCACTTTTGATTTCGAACGTTCGAGTCCCATAGACGTCAATGGGTTCTAACGTTCATGCGAATTTTCGGTCCGTCTTCACAAGGGAATTGGGGGGCTTCAGTAACCAAAACTGCAGTTTTTGTCCTCATGACACAGCACAGGAAGTGCCCTCATGGCTAACAGAGGACAGAATTAGACATAGACTTGGGAATCTTAACATTAATAAATCACCCGGACCAGGTGGCTTGCACCCGAGGGTACTTAGGGAACTCAGTTAAGTAATTGCCAGACCATTGTTCCTAATTTTTCTGACAGTCTACTGACCAAAATGGTACTAGCTGATTGGAGAAAAGCCAATATTATGAAAAGGGCCAAATATACAAGATTTTAGTAATGAAAACAGTATCATTAGCAGTAATCAGCATGGATTCATAAAGAATCGTTCTTGCCAAACCAATCTATTAGCCTTCGATGAGGAGGTGAACTGCCATTTAGATAAACTAAGGCCCGTAGACATGGTGTATTTGGACTTTGCAAAAGCATTTGACACAGTTCCCCATAAACGTTTACTGAACAAAGTAAGGTCCGTTGGCATGGACCATAGGGTGAGTACATGGATTGAAAACTGGCTACAAGGGTGAGTTCAGAGGTGGTGATAAATGGGGAATACTCAGAATGGTCAGGGGTGGGAAGTGGGGTCCCCCAGGGTTCTGTGCTTGGACCAATCCAGTTTAATTTTTTCATAAACGACCTGGAGGATGGTGTAAACAACTCAATCTCTGTATTTGCAGACGACACTAAGCTAAGCAGGGAAATAACTTCTCCGCAGGATGTGGAAACCTTGCAAGAAGATCTTAACAAATTAATGGGGTGGGCAACTAGATGGCAAATGAGGTTTAATGTAGACAAATGTAAAATAATGAATTAGGGTGGCAAAAATATGAATGAAATCTACTCACTAGGGGGTGAACCTCTGGGGGAATCTAGGATGGAAAAGGACCTGGGGCTCCTAGTAGATGATAGGCTCAGCAATAGCATGCAATGCCAAGCTGCTGCTAACAAAGAAAACTGAATATTGGCATGCATTAAAAATGGGATTAACTCCAAGAAATAAAGCGATAATTCTCCCACTCTACAAGACTCTGGTCTGGCCTCACCTGGAGTATGCTGTCCAGTTCTGGGGCACCAGTCCTTAGGAAGGAAGTACTGGAAATGGAGCGAGTACAAAGAAGGGCAACAAAGCTAATAAAAGGTCTGGAGGATATTAGTTATGAAGAAAGGTTGTGAGCACTGAACGTATTCTCTCTGGAGAAAAGAAGCTTGAGAGGGGATATGATTTCAATTTACAAATACCATACTGGTGACCCCACAATAGGGATAAAACTTTTTCACGAAAGGGAGTTTAATAAGACACGTGGCCACTCACTAAAATTAGAAGAAAAGAGGTTTAAACTTAAACTGCGTAGAGGGTTCTTTATTGTAAGAGCTGCAAAGGATGTGGAATTCCCTTCCACAGGCGGTGGTTTCAGCCGGGGGCATCAATACCTGCCTGGCCTAACTCTTATGCCCCGTACACACGATCGGACACTTTCCGACAACAAAACCATGGGATTTTGTTCGAAGGTTGTTGGCTCCAACTTGTCTTGCATACACACGGTCACACAAATGTTGGCCAACAATTACGAAAGTAGTGACATAGAAGACGTACGACGAGCTGATAAAAAGGAAGTTCAATAGTCATGCGCCACCCTTTGGGCTCCATTTGCTAATGTTGTGTTTGGTGAGCATTAATTCCGAGCATGCGTGTTTGTACGTTGGACTTTTGTCCGATTGACTTGTGCACACATGATCAGAAAGTCCGACAACACACATTTGTTGGCGGAAAATTTGAGAACATGCTAGCCAACATTTGTTGGTGGAAAGTCCGACAACAAATGTCCGATGGAGCATACACACGATCAGACTTTCTGCCAACAAGCTCAAATCCAACATTTGTTGTCGGAAAATCCGATCGTGTGTACGTGGCATTAGTGTGAATGTATGCCAAGGCCTCATTCATTTCAGTGGACAGTCTGTACTCATGGTGGCCCTAAAGTAGTGCAGCAGAGTACATCCTACCCTTAGGAATGAAGAATATCACTAAGAAGAGGACATTTTCCATGAAAAGTCTCTGTGATACTGGCGAGGCTGATGCAGAGATGACATTAAGCTCCACAACAAATCAATAACTGCTTTAATAAACAGCAAGAAACTGCTGCCTGATATGGCCAGTAGCACAAAAAGTAAATCCTCTGTATTTAATAAGTAATCTGCAGAATATTTTTTAGCTGCCAGCTCTTGATTTCATCAGTGTCCTCCATGTAGTATGGCAATATTAAGTTTTAGGGGTTGTGGGGAGTTATATATAAATAACTAAAGTTGTAATAATTTTTTACTTCATACACTATTTTCCATTTTTTTTCAGATTCTAAGACAAAAGGTGTGGCCCACAGCCTCCCCAATCACTCAGTCATTAAGGTCAATTTATTAATAGGTGCATAATCATTATCTTTGTGTGAAATTGTTTTTTGCCCATTGTAAACCTTTATTCTCATAATTATGATGTTTTTTCTTGAAAAAGAAGGAAGGCATCACCTAACACCTCAAAAGCTAGTGATATTTTAACATAAGACACACAGAAAATGTTTTGTATTCTATTTATGCAAAATAAAACATAAGTCTGGGTTCACACTATTGCCGCATGTGGCTCACAACAAGGGTTCGGTGAGTCCCCGTTCACCGTTTCAGGTTCAATTTCAGCCCGAATTTTTGGGCTGAATTCGGACCTGAAACGGACCAAAAGATGCACAGGACTCATGTGCAAAGTCGCACCAGAGGCGCACCGGAGATGTGGGAACCGGCTTCATAGAGAACCGGTCGCAATCTCCTACCATGCGAATTAGATGCGGAAAACTGCATCCAATTCGCATTGGTGTGACCCCAGCTTAAATCTACAATACAAGCATGCAAGCGGTACATTCAGCTCATTTGCTGCATGTGTTTAAACCGTTACAGAATGGTAAACATCGTTTTTGATTTTAAAACTTGGCATTAAATACATGGTTATAAAAAACTGCATTAAAGTTTATTTTTACCAGCATCTTCATCTGTTCCAATCCTCTTCTCACCATTTTCAAAATCCTTATTATTCACAATCACACACCAGCCATGTGGTTTTTTGTCCAGAATGTATTGTTCCAAATTCTGCAACATTATTGACAGTGGTTAGTTACATTCTATGGAAGAGCCCTGGGGCCATCATAAAAAAAAAAAACTGAATTCTGACTTTGAAACTCAGAATTCTGAGATTGAAATTCAGAATTGTAAGTTTAAAAAAAAAATACAGAATTCTGAGATTCAAAGTCAGAATTCTGAGATTCAAAGTCAGAATTCTGAGTTTCAAAGTCAGAATTCTGAGATTAAAAGTCAGAATTCTGAGTTTCAAAGTCAGAATTCTGAGTTTCAAAGTCAGAATTCTGAGATTAAAAGTCAGAATTCTGAGTTTCAAAGTCAGAATTCTGAGTTTCAAAGTCAGAATTCTGAGATTAAAAGTCAGAATTCTGAGATTAAAAGTCAGAATTCTGAGATTCAACGTCAGAATTCTGAGATTCAAAGTCAGAATTCTAGAGTTTCAAAGTCAGAATTCTGAGTTTATAAATATAGTAGTCTATAGGAAGATTTTAGGACCAATGAGCAATAATGAAGTAACACCCACAGATCATCATTCTGCAGACATACATGTCTTCTGGTCTGTATATGGATATGTAAATCTATCTTAGTTACAGCACACAGTATAGGGAAGCAGGCAGTGCTGGGTTCTCTGGTTCTTCTGCTGTCTTATCCTTCTCTGTCATCTGCTCCAACATAAAGAGCCATGCTGAAAACGTGTGTATTGTGTGTGAGTGGGGGGGGGGACACAGCTTCCATAGATAGCAGAACAGAATGGCCAGCACAGCACAGCTCTGCACCCCAACTTGTAGGAAACATTGCACTTTTGCCCCTACATGAGGGAATTGTGAATGGCTAGAAAGCAGCAGGACAATGTGTATCTATGTTTATAACGGATTGATCATAGCAATTACTTGTGTGGACTAATAGAGATGTTTCACATACAATTAACCTCATATTAAACATAAAAGCACATACAAACCACTACTGAGAGATAGTGTAGTGCTTAGAGCAGCAGGTTTATATTGGTGAAGTAGTGGGTTCTAGTCCAGGTTAGGGCATTTTTTTATACATATATATTTTAAAATACGAGATAGTGAGGGCTTAAATTGTATTTTATCAATATATCCAAAATTGATTTCAAGGCATATTAACAAAGACATATTGATAAAATTGTTGTATAAACTGACTACTATAAATTAGAGAGTAGGGATTTTTTTTACAAATCTGTGTATATATTGGGATGATTTTGGTGACATGGGGCCAGTTCTCAATTTCAGGAGATTGTCCCTGGAAGCTGCATTATAACCATCATATCTCATAACTCAACCACCGATGCAGGGGCATTTTTCCATCCAGTGACACCACCGATGCAGGGTAATTTCTTTCCATGCAATGACACTACCGATGCAGGGTCATTTTTTCCATCCAGTGACACCACTGATGCAGGGTCATTTTGTTTCTATCTATTGACACCACCGATGCAGGGCCATTTTTTTCCATCCAATGACACCACCGATGCAGGGCCATTTTTCTTCTTCACTACTGTTAGCCCCTTATGTGTGCTCCAGTTTTAAACTCTAAAACCCCTTTCACACCGAGCTGCTCATAGCGTCCGCGGTAAAACGCAGCTATTTTTATCGGCGTTTTACCGTCGGATTAGCGGCGCATTTCGGCTAATGTGAAGACTTCACATTACTCTACCCGAGGACTTTCACACCGGAGCGCTGCGCTGGCAGGACAGGAAAAAAGTCCTGTCAGCAGCTTCTTTGGAGCGATGTGTTTACCGCTCCCCCACCACTGCTCCCCATTGAAATCAACGGGGCAGCGCTGGGATACCGCCGGCAAAACGCCGCTATTGCGGTGCATTGCGGGCGGTTTTAACCCTTTCTCGGCCGCTAGTGGGGGGGGTAAAAGCACCCCGCTAGTGGCCGAAATGTCATTGGGTGGAAAAAATGACCCTGCATCGGTGATGTCATTACATGGGAAAAATGACCCTGCATCGGTGGTGTCTTTAGATGGGAAAAATGACCCTGCATCGGTGATGTCATTAGATGGGAAAAATGACCCTGCATCGGTGATGTCATTGGATGGGAAAAATGACCCTGCATCGGTGATATCATTACATGGGAAAAATGACCCTGCATCGGTGATATCATTACATGGGAAAAATGACCCTGCATCGGTGGTGTCATTGGATAGGAAAAATGACCCTGCATCGGTGATGTCATTGGATGGGAAAAATGACCCTGCATCGGTGATGTCATTACATGGGAAAAATGACCCTGCATCGGTGATATCATTACATGGGAAAAATGACCCTGCATCGGTGGTGTCATTGGATAGGAAAAATGACCCTGCATCGGTGATGTCATTGGATGGGAAAAATGACCCTGCATCGGTGGTGTCTTTAGATGGGAAAAATGACCCTGCATCGGTGATGTCATTAGATGGGAAAAATGACCCTGCATCGGTGATATCATTACATGGGAAAAATGACCCTGCATCGGTGGTGTCATTGGATAGGAAAAATTACCCTGCATCGGTGATGTCATTGGATGGGAAAAATGACCCTGCATCGGTGGTGTCACTGGATGGGAAAAATGACCCTGCATCGGTGATGTCATTAGATGGGAAAAATGACCCTGCATCGGTGGTGTCATTAGATGGGAAAAATGACCCTGCATCGGTGATATCATTACATGGGAAAAATGACCCTGCATCGGTGATATCATTACATGGGAAAAATGACCCTGCATCGGTGGTGTCATTGGATAGGAAAAATGACCCTGCATCGGTGGTGTCTTTAGATGGGAAAAATGACCCTGCATCGGTGATGTCATTACATGGGAAAAATGACCCTGCATCGGTGATATCATTAGATGGGAAAAATGACCCTGCATCGGTGGTGTCTTTAGATGGGAAAAATGACCCTGCATCGGTGATATCATTACATGGGAAAAATGACCCTGCATCGGTGGTGTCACTGGATGGGAAAAATGACCCTGCATCGGTGATGTCATTAGATGGGAAAAATGACCCTGCATCGGTGGTGTCATTGGATGGGAAAAATGACCCTGCATCGGTGGTGTCATTGGATGGAAACAAAATGACCCTGCATCGGTGGTGTCATTAGATGGGAAAAATGACCCTGCATCGGTGATGTCATTACATGGGAAAAATGACCCTGCATCGGTGATATCATTAGATGGGAAAAATGACCCTGCATCGGTGGTGTCATTGGATGGGAAAAATGACCCTGCATCGGTGGTGTCATTGGATGGAAACAAAATGACCCTGCATCGGTGGTGTCTTTAGATGGGAAAAATGACCCTGCATCGGTGATGTCATTACATGGGAAAAATGACCCTGCATCGGTGATATCATTAGATGGGAAAAATGACCCTGCATCGGTGATATCATTACATGGGAAAAATGACCCTGCATCGGTGGTGTCTTTAGATGGGAAAAATGACCCTGCATCGGTGATGTCATTACATGGGAAAAATGACCCTGCATCGGTGGTGTCTTTAGATGGGAAAAATGACCCTGCATCGGTGATATCATTACATGGGAAAAATGACCCTGCATCGGTGATGTCATTAGATGGGAAAAATGACCCTGCATCGGTGGTGTCATTGGATGGAAACAAAATGACCCTGCATCGGTGGTGTCATTAGATGGGAAAAATGACCCTGCATCGGTGATAACATTACATGGGAAAAATGACCCTGCATCGGTGATATCATTACATGGGAAAAATGACCCTGCATCGGTGATATCATTACATGGGAAAAATGACCCTGCATCGGTGGTGTCACTGGATGGGAAAAATGACCCTGCATCGGTGATGTCATTAGATGGGAAAAATGACCCTGCATCGGTGGTGTCATTGGATGGGAAAAATGACCCTGCATCGGTGGTGTCATTGGATGGAAACAAAATGACCCTGCATCGGTGGTGTCATTAGATGGGAAAAATGACCCTGCATCGGTGATAACATTACATGGGAAAAATGACCCTGCATCGGTGATATCATTACATGGGAAAAATGACCCTGCATCGGTGATATCATTACATGGGAAAAATGACCCTGCATCGGTGGTGTCATTGGATAGGAAAAATGACCCTGCATCGGTGGTGTCACTGGATGGGAAAAATGACCCTGCATCGGTGGTGTCATTACATGGGAAAAATGACCCTGCATCGGTGGTGTCACTGGATGGAAAAAAATTCTGTGTCAATGGTGTAGCTAAGAGGAAAATGGCGCTGCATCGGTGTCAGTGGGGATAAAGTGCAGCCAATCAGTGAAGGGGAGATATGGGCGTGTACATTGTAGTACACACAGATTATAGTGCAGAGCCCAGGGCTGAGTTATGAGATATGATGGTTATCATGCAGCTTCCAGGGACAATCTCCTGAAATTGAGAACTGGCCCCATGTCACCAAAATCATCCCAATATATACACAGATTTATAAAAAAATCCCTACTCTCTAATTTATAGTAGTCAGTTTATACAACAATTTTATCAATATGTCTTTGTTAATATGCCTTGAAATCAATTTGGATATATCAATAAAATACATATATATAATATATTTTAAAATATGTTTAATATAAAATCAATATATTGAAAATATATAACTAAAGGTTATGCTATGAACTGGATTAGAACCCACAACTTTCAACACTATAAACCTGTTGCTCTAGCCACTAGGCTATCACTTAAGGACACTTTATCAGTTCTTTTTATGTTGAATATGAGATAAATTATGTGTGAAACACCTTATCAGCCCATACAATTAATTGCTATGATTAATCCGTTATGAACATAGACACCCATTTTTCTGCTGCCTTCTAGCCATTCACAATTCCCTCATGTAGGGGCAATAGTGCAATGTGTCCTACAAGTTGGGGTGCAGAGCTGTGCTGGTCATTGTGTTCTGTTATCTATGGAAGCTGTGTCCCCCCCCACTCACACACAATACACAAGTTTTCAGCATGGCTCTTTATGTTGGAGCAGATGACAGAGAAGGATAAGACAGCAGAGGAACCAGAGAATCCAGCACTGCCTGCTTCCCTATACTGTGTGCTGTAACCAAGATAGATTTACATATTCATATACAGAGCAGAAGACATGTATGTCTGCAGAATGATGATCTGTGGGTGTTACTACCTTATTGCTCATTGGTCCTAAAATCTTCCTAATAAAGACTACTATATTTATAAACTCAGAATTCTGACTTTGAAACTCAGAATTCTGACTTTGAAACTCAGAATTCTGACTTTTAATCTCAGAATTCTGACTTTTAATCTCAGAATTCTGACTTTTAATCTCAGAATTCTGACTTTGAAACTCAGAATTCTGACTTTGAAACTCAGAATTCTGACTTTGAATCTCAGAATTCTGACTTTTAATCTCAGAATTCTGACTTTGAAACTCAGAATTTTGACTTTTAATCTCAGAATTCTGTAGATTTTTTTTTTTTTTAAACTCAGGATTCTGACTTTGAATCTCAGAATTCTGACTTTGAATCTCAGAATTCTGAGTTTCAAACTCAGAATTCTGACTTTCAACCTCAGAATTCTGTAAAAAAAAAAATTTTTTTTTGCAAACTCATAATTCTGTATTTTTTTTATGATGGCCCCAGGGCTCTTCCATAACATTCCATAAAGAATGTGATTTATAGAAAACTATGTTTATTTCACAGATGCGTTAATGGTACATTTCTTGAATTGCTAACAAGCTTTATAAGAAAGTAAACAAAGATACTAACAGGTACAGTGTTGGCATATACAGTATCTCACAAAAGTGAGTACATCCCTCACATTTTTGTAAATATTTTATTATATATTTTCATGTGACAACACTGAAGAAATGACACTTTGCTACAAAGTAGTGAGTGTACAGCTTGTAGAACAGTGTAAACTTGCTGTCCCATCAATGTACTGTAAAGCTGTGTACACACGGGCGGACTTTCCGACCGCACTGGTCCGACGGACCGAACCCGGCGGACAATCTGACCGCGTGTGGTCTGCTTCGGACTTCCAACGGATCGTTTCGCTAGGAAATCCGATGGACTTTAGATTTGAAGCCTGCTTCAAATCTTTCTGTCGTAACTCTGCCGGACTCAGTTCCTAACGGAAAGCCCATTTGTCTGTATGCCGGTATACCAGATACGACGTAAGGGCAGGGTACTGCATCTCGCACTCGCTGCAATAGGAAAAACAAATTTTCCTATTGCGGCGAGGGGGAGGCGACGATGTCCCTTAGGTCTGGTATGGATTTTAAGGGGAACCCCCTACGCCGAAAAAATGGCATGGGGTCCCCCCCAAAATCCATACCAGACCCCCATATCTGAGCACGCAGCCTGGCCGGTCAGGAAAGGGGGTGGGGCGAGCGAGCTGCCCCCCCCTCCTGAACTGTACCGGGCCACATGCCCTCAACATGGGGGGTGGGTGCTTTGGGGGAGGGGGGACTCTGTGGGCCCCCCCAAAGCACCTTGTCCCCATGCTGATGAGGACAAGGGCCTTTTCCCGACAACCCTGGCTGTTGGTTGTCGGGGTCTGCGGGCGGGGGGGGCTTATCGGAGTCCGGGAGCCCCCTTTAATAAGGGGGCCCCCAGATCCCGGCCCCCCACCCTATGTGAATGAGTAAGGAGTACATCGTACCCCTACCCATTCACCTAGGGAAAAAGTGTCAATAAAAAAAACACACTAGACAGGTTTTCAAAGTAATTTACTAGACAGCTCCGGGGGTCTTCTTCCAACTTCGGGGGTCTCTCTGGCCTCTTCTCCCGATGTCCGGTTCTTCTCTGCTCTCTCCGGCGTCTTCTCCCGATGTCCGGTTCTTCTCCGCTCTCTCTGGCCTCTTCTCCCGATGTTCAGTCCTTCTCCCGGTGTTCGGCCTCTTCTCCTGCTTTCCGGTTCTTCTGCCGAGCTCCTCTGCTATCTTCTGCTCCTTTGCGCTCTTTTGCTAGTGGTAGCCCGGTCTTCTTCATCGTCTTCTCTCCTTTTCTCTTCTTCCGATGTTGACATGATGCTCTCTCCTGCTGTAATGCTGTGTGAGCGGTGCGTGATGACTTATATAGGCGGTGACCCTGTCCCCTTATAACGTCACAGTCCCTGGGCATGCTGGGACTGTGATGTCATAAGGGGCGTGGTCAACATCACCCGGTGACCACACCCCCTTATGACCTCACAGTCCCAGCATGCCCCGGGACTGTGACGTCATAAGGGGGCGGGGTCACCGCCTATATAAGTCATTGCAGAGCGCTCCACACAGCATTACAGTGGGAGAGAGCGTCGTTTCAGCATTGAAAGAAGAGAAGACGACGAAGAAGACCGGGTCACCACTAGCAAAAGAGCGGCAAAAGAGCAGAAGATAGCGGAGGAGCCCGGCAGAAGTACCGGAGAGCGAGAGAAGAGGCCGAACACCGGGAGAAGAACCGAACATTGGGAGAAGAGGCTGGAGAGAGCGGAGAAGAACCGGACATCGGGAGAAGACGCCGGAGAGAGCGGAGAAGAACCGGACATCAGGAGAAGAGGCCGGAGAGACCCCTGAAGTCGGAAGAAGACCCCCGAAGTTGGAAGAAGACCCCCGGAGCTGTCTAATAAATTACTTTAAAAACCTGTCTAGTGTGTTTTTTTATTGACACTTTTCCCTAGGTGAATGGGTAGGGGTACGATGTACCCCTACCCATTCACATAGGGTGGGGGCCGGGATCTGGGGGCCCCCTTATTAAAGGGGGCTCCCGGATTCCGACAAGCCCCCCGCCTGCAGACCCCGACAACCAACGGCTAGGGTTGTCGGGAAGAGGCCCTTGTCCTCATCAACATGGGGACAAGGTGCTTTGGGGTGGGGGGCCCGCAGGGCCCCCCCCTCCCCCAAAGCACCCACCCCCCCATGTTGAGGGCATGCGGCCTGGTGCGGTTCAGGAGGGGGGGGCAGCTCGCTCATCCCCACCCCCTTTCCTGACCGGCCGGGCTGCATGCTCAGATAGGGGTCTGGTATGGATTTTGGGGGGACCCCACGTCGTTTTTTCGGTGTAGGGGGTTCCCCTAAAATCCATACCAGACCTAAGGGCCTGATATGCCCCGCGACGGGGCTCACAAGGTGTCAATCTCGCCTATAAAAGCGGAAAGATTGACTTCCTTTTCTAGTCCCGTCGTACCCAAGTCACGTTCAAAATGAACGGACTTGTTCGTGTGTGGGCAAGTCCGTTCATTTGTAAAGTCCGCCGTAACTCCATTGGGAAATAGGTCCGCCGGAAAGTCCGGTCGTGTGTAGGCAAGGCCGTCCGTAGTCCGGTCGTGTGTAGGCAAGTCCGTCCATAAAAAAAGTCCGGCGGAAGTCTGTCAAAAGTCCGGTCAAAAAGTCCGACCATGTATGTTGCATTACTCAACACATACCCATTAATGTCTAAACCGCTGGCAACAAACGTGAGTACACCCCTAAGTGGAAATGTCCAAATTGGGCCAAAGTGTCAATATTTTGTGTGGCCACCATTATTTTCCAGCACTGCCTTAACCCTCTTGGGCATGGAGTTTACCAGAGCTTCACAGGTTGCCACTGGAGTCCTCTTCCACTCCTTCATGATGACTTTACAGAGCTGGTGGATGTTAGAGACCTTGTGCTCCTCCATTTTCTGTCTGAGGATGTCCCACCGAAGCTCAATGGGGTTTAGGTCTGGAGACATGCTTGGCCGGTCCATCACCTTTACCCTCAGCTTCTTTAGCAAGGCAGTGGTCGTCTTGGAGGTGTGCTTGGGGTCGGTATTGGGTTGGAATACTGCCCTGTGGCCCAGTCTTCGAAGGGAGGGGATTATGCTCTACTTCAATATGTCAAAGTACATGTTGGCATTCATGGTTCCCTCAATGAACTGTAGCTCCCCAGTGCCGGCAGGACTCATGCGGCCACCAGACCATGACACTCCCACCACCATGCTTGACTGTAGGAAAGACACACTTGTCTTTGTACTCCTCACCTGGTTGCCACCACACACGTTTGACACCATCTGAACCAAATACGTTTATCTTGGTCTCATCGGACAACAGGATATGGTTCCAGTAATCCATGTCCTCAGTCTGCTTGTCTTCAGCAAACTATTTGCGGACTTTCTTGTACATCATCTTTACGAAGAGGCTTCCTTCTGGGATGACAACCATGCAGATCAATTTGACGCAGTGTGCGGTGAATGGTCTGAGCACTGACAGGCTGACAACCCACCCCTTCAACCTATGCAGCAATGCTGGCAGCACTCATACATCTATTTCCCAAAGCCAACCTCTGGAAATGACGCTAAGCACGTGCACTCAACTTCTTTGGTCAACCATGGAGAGGCCTGTTCTGAGTAGAACCTGTCCTGTTAAACCGCTGTATGGTCTTGACCACCGTGCTGCAGCTCAGTTTCAAGGTCTTCGCAATCTTCTTATAGTTTAGGCCGTCTTTTTGTAAAGCAACAATTCTTTTTTTCAGATCCTCAGAGAGTTCTTTGCCATGAGGTGCCATATTGAACTTCCAGTGACTAGTATGAGAGAGTGAGAGCTATAACACCAAATTTAACACATCTGCTCCCCATTCACACCTGAGACCTTGTAACACTAATGAATTACATGACACCGGGGAGGGAAAATGGCTAATTAGGCCCAGTTTGGACATTTTCACTTAGGGGTGTACTCACTTTTGTTGCCAGCAGTTTAGACATTAATGACTGTGTGTTGAGTTATTTTGAGGGGTTAGCAAATTTACACTGTTATACAAGCTGTACACTCACTACTTTACATTGTAGCAAACTGTAATTTCTTCAGTGTTGTCACATGAAAAGATATAATAAAATATTTACAGAAAAGTGAGGGGTATACTCACTTTTGTGAGAAACTGTATACCATGCTGCTGCAGGTACAGTAAGTGAGTGAGAGGGAGTGGGAAAGGTTCAACAGTACCATATCCATATGGAGGGGATCTCCAAAAATCTAGTATTTTTATTCAAACACACACATGCACTTTGGTTTAATATTTAACATTAAGTATTTTTTATTGTTTGATTATATATTATATTATTATATTGTACAGTATATATTGCAGTTAATGTTTGTGGTTCTTTAGCTATGAATAAGCACTTTTAAGAAGTGTGAAACGCGTCAGCTCCTGTGATCCGTTGTCTGCTGTGGCTTGTACTTTTTGGATTATTATCCCCTTTTTTTTAATAAAGTCAGTTGATTTTGAGTGCGGCTGTCCAGAATCTTCCCTTCATCCTGTTAAGTAATGGTGTTGGATAATTCCTGACCTGAACTGTGGGGAGACCTCCCACTAAATTTGTGCACTACTGTCATGTGAAAGAGTGCTTCAGTAAGAAGGCTCAGAAAAAATATTGGTGGACAGATTGAATTTCTCATCCTCCATCATATCAACAAAATCTAAAAAGTGATGTCAGTTTATGACAAGCAAGGACTGAACAAAAGGGAATGTATTGAATTCAGAAACCTCATGAATGTGTCAAATGTCATTGTTTCACACACATATATATATATATATATATATATATATATATATATATATATGTATGTGTGTGTGTGTATATATATATATATATGGGCGGGTGAATGAAACATTGTTCAAGGTGTCACACAAATCCATTCACAAAGGAGGGTGCCACTGGACTCCCCAAAGCTGTATTGTTTATTTGATGAAAGACTGTGTCTTCAGACTTCAGAAAGAGTTGTTATGTAGGATGAGGCACAATTTCTGGTTGAGGAATTCACAAGGTACCAGAGACATTTAGAGGTCAAGAATGATTCTGCGGAAACTATGCTTGCTTCTATTGCTTGCATATAGTGATGAAATATCTGTACTGGCAAAATAACAGCAGACTAAAAGTATGTTGCCTTCAGTTTTGTATAGAAGTCTCCAATGTCTTTTGACATAGGATGCCAATAATGTGACCTAGGGCTGTAGGTAGGAAATCAACCAACTGTGCCAAAAACTTGGTGAATCCCCCAGATCCAGACTTGACTGGCTCAAACAACAACGGATTGTAGGCTTTATGGATCTTGGAAAGGCTCTAAGTGAGTGCTAGGAATTGATGTAGCTATCAGTTTGCCTTTACTGGTAAACTGGCATGATCTAACTTCTATGTTTGAACCTAGATGGCATACTGGTGAAGATGTAAGTATAAGAGTGAAGTGCTACCTCCCCAGAACTGGATAAATCACAAAACCAAATATAATCCTATACAGTGCAATCCATTGGCAACCGTAAATATGCACACTAATGACTTATACTGTATATTGCAACAGTTGTGGTGAAGACCTCCTATAAGCTCAATCCATACAGTATCAATAATATAATTTTAGCGGTCTCTTCGACTTCCAAGGGTCTGATGGTGATCCCCAGAGCCAGAGAGAACTGACATTCCTCCTCAGGGTGCAGGTCACTGTTTGTAAAATGAACAAAGAGAGTTTTATTTCTCTTAACAAGAACGGTGGAAGAGAGGGTTTAGGGCACAGGACACCCTTAGGCAAATGCAATAGCAATTAAGGCAAACTCTGCAGACAAAAATAGAACTAGGCAGACAGCAATACAGAAAGAGGGCCTTTAAGCTGAATGCAGCAATCTGTATCTTGTAGCAACTGCTGTCTCCTATGGCAACAACTACTCACACAGTATCCTATGGTGGATCTTCTAGTTTAACTCACAGTAACCCAATGCAGATCTTCCAGCTTAACTCACAGTATCCCACTGTAGATCCTTAAGCTCAGCTCGCCGTCTCTCTACACTTCTTGGACTCTCAGCCACCCACTGGGTTCCCCGAGCTTCACCCACAGCTAACCGCTGTACTTTATCTTCAAGCTTTACTTACAGCTACCCACCATACTACTTCAAGCTTTACTCACAGCTACCTGCTGCATTCCCGGATGAGTCTCAACTGAAGCTTTCAAACTTACTTCACTGTCCCCAGCTAGTGGAGCGTCTGCTCTGGTACTCCTGCAGAACTTCATCCCTTCCAAACTTGCCTCCGGCAACAGGAGTGGTCATCTCTTTGTGGCAACAGCTTCTCCTTTACCTCCGACAATGAACAGGCTCTCCTCAGGGGGGGGGGGGGCTCTAGCACACGCGGTTCTGCCCCAAGCTTTGGGCTTAATTTTGGCTGCTCCTCGTTTGCGAAACCCTGAACTGCTGGATAGGCCTTTAATGCACCTATCAGCCAACATGCCTCCTGGATAGGCCTCAGGCTTCAGGCCTAGCAACCAGATGCTTCTCGACACACACCCACCCAAGCCTCAGGCGGGAAGAACCCCGATCACCTGACTCCTCCCAAATAAATAACCTATTCCAGCAAACACAGCAGTTAAAGAAACTCCTGCTGATTGGCTGAGACAACCTATTTACCCAGCACCTAAATTTATGGTAATCCATCATTCCAATGCCAAAGGCAACAGTGCCACCTATTGACAGAAGAGAAAGACTACACTAAAACTCAGACTTAGGACAAAAATCAGTGGATCAACCTACCAATTAGCCAGGCTTATTATCACCTAGCACAACTAGATTTATTAGCAGCCCTGTTTAGGACCAGGGGGTTACATAATAGTGATTATTGTGGCAATAAACTAGTATGCAACATAACTAAAAATCAACATAAATTATAGTGAACGTGGACACTTTTCAGGGGCACATGTGAAACAACAAATGTGCTTATAATGTAACCAGTTCATTCAAAAAGTGAGTATGGCAAAAACAGTCCTTGATGGTAACTAAAATTACACACTTCCGTGTATTCAGTGTTTTTCACAAAAAATGCAAGTGCCCTCCATCAGTCAAACTATGCGCTCACCTCCCCGGGAGACCCCTCACAGGCCCTAAATGTGCCTTCCCCTTAGGGGTATTTATTCACTGGATGGTAGCTTCTCTGATGATCCTGAGACTCTCATTCAGCTCAGACAATACAACTCCATGTATGTATCATACGGACAGGAGAAAAACTAATATAGTGCTTTAACTGTGTAAAAGGTTGAGCTTTATTAAAAATAAAAAACACACTCACATTTGCCAGTGCACTACCTCCAGTGCACTAGGGTAACTCGCATGGTACATAGTGGGTGCAGGTACCCTTTAGGGTCACTTAGATATCCGCAGGTGCTCGGCTGTGTATTCACCAGAAGCTAACAGTCTTTTGTCACAGTTCATGTGACTTTCTCAAGAGGTCGTGACTTTCTCAAGTGACCTCTTGAGTAAGTTACGTGACCTGTGATGAAACGCGTCGCTCGGAGCCTGTGATGTCGTTGTGCATCACCAGGAAGCAACTGTTAGCTTCTGGTGAATACACAGCAGAGCATCTGCGGATATCTAAGTGACCCTAAGGGGTACCTACACACCCTATGTACCAAGCGAGTTACCCTAGTGCACTGGAGGTAGTGCACTAGCAAATGTGAGTGTGTTTTTCATTTTTAATAAAGCTCAACCTTTTCCACAGTTAAAGCACTATATTCGGTATTCTCCTGTCCGTATGATACATACACGGAGCTGTACTGTCTGAGCTGAATGAGAGTCCCAGGATCATCAGAGAAGCTGCCATTCCCAGGATCATCAGAAAAGGGTAAGGCGTATTTAGACCCTGTGAGGGGTCTCCCAGGGAGGTGAGCGCATAGTTTGACTGGTGGAGGGCACATGCTACTCTCTGTGAAACACTGAATTCACGGAAGTGTGTCATTTCAGTTACCATCATTGTTTGTTTTTGGCATGCTCACTTTTTGAATGGAAAGTGGCCAAGTTCACTGTAATTTATGTTATATTTTTAGTTATGTTGCATACTAGTTTATTGCCGCAATAAGTCACTATTATACTATTATGTTATTGATACTGTATGTCATCAGTGTGCATATTTACGGTTGCCAATGAGTGGCACCACTATCACTGTATAGGATTATATTTGGTTTTGTGATTTATCCAGTTCTGAGGAGGTAGCACTTAATTTAATTTATTTTATTTTTACACTTGCAAAGTAACTCATAGTAGCGCAGAAGTTAGATCATTATTTGATATTGATGTTGTGTAGAAAAAAATTGCTTGGGTTTGCAGTCTTATTTAAAGTACAACTAAATGCAAAACTTTTTTTTTTTAGTCTGTCTTGTTCACCATTATCATTGAAAGTGAGATTAATGCCGCGTACACACGACCGGACTTTCCGGCAGACTAGGTCCAACGGTCTTTCCGACGGTCTGACAGACTTTCGGCGGACCTTCGACAAACTTTCCTAATGAACGGACTTGCCTACACACGATCACACCGTCCAACAGATTCGTACGTGATGACATACGACCGGACTAAAATAAGGAAGTTGATAGCCAGTAGCCAATAGCTGCCCTAGCGTCGGTTTTAGTCCATCGGACTAGCATACAGACAAGCGGACCAGACTCGAGTTCGTCGGAAAGATTTGAAACATGTTTTATTTCTAGGTTCATCGGACTTTTGGTAAAAAAAAAGTTCCCTGGAGCCCACACACGATCGAATTGTCCGACGGAGTCCGGTCCGCTGGACCAAGTCTGCCGGAAAGTCCGCTCATGTGTACGCAGTATTAGAGAAAATCACAAATTTTGGGTTGTCCCCAGAAAAGTAATAGAGGGGAAATCTTCCAAAAGGGACACTTCTAGTGGCCTGGGGGTCCCCAAGGTATTCGCTTAATTTGCACAATGAGACAGATGGCAAAAAATATATATTACATACAGTCTTTTACATTAAGCTGACCTCTTTCATGTGTACATCTAAAAAATGAAAAAAAAACTATAGTTCCTCTTTAATCCTTGTTTGAAACAATACCAAACCCCAATTTAAAAGACTAATCTAGGGGCCAGAAAACAGCACTGTGCATCCAGGAAAAGATCATAATAAAGGGCATGATAGAGTTGTAGAATTCATATGAACTGTTTTTCCATGATTCCCAATCAAGTGAGCCCACCCTAGTGGTAGTCAGGGGGCAGAAACGGACTCGAGTCTGGTTGAAAAGTCCGCTCGTCTGTATGCTAGTCCGACGGACAAAAACCGACGCTAGGGCAGCTATTGGCTACTGGCTATGACTTCCTTATTTTAGTCCGGTCGTACGTCATCACGTACGAATTCGACGGACTTTGGTTGATCGTGTGTAGGCAAGTTTGTTCAATCGGAAAGTCTGTCGTAAAGTCCGTTGAAAAGTCCACCGGACAAAGTCTGCCGTAAAGTCCGCTCGTGTGTACGCGGCATTAGACTCTCATCTTGCATTGCTCTTCTCAATATGAACGTGTCAGAGCAGGAAAGATGGCCGCGGCTCATGTTCATGAACAGAAGCAGAGTTTGCGTACCGAAGCAAATTTTTGTGAACTTTTCTGTTTGCGAACCAAGTTCACGAACAGAAGGGTTCGTGAACCGAAGTATCACTGTAGTTCTAGTTTAAGCAAATCAAAATTGAATCGAATCAAGTACTGGAACAAAAAGTTATCATTAAGATAAAGGACTCAGTTTGGCTGGTATGAGTAACCTGAAAGTATGATTGATTCCGGGTTCTCACGTTGGTGGTAGAGTTATTGCAACCAAAGTGTTGTGGCCGATGTATAGGGATATCAATTCTCATAAGCCAGGGGTAAACAGGACCTTTACTGTAATCAAGACAAGCTTGTTTTTATTTTTCTCTTTCTTAAAGCGGAACTGCAGTCTGTTCACATATTTTGTAATAAAAACATCTTTGCCATTCTGAAGCTTCCCTCCAACCACTTTGAATATTATTTTATATATACTGTGATTCTGTACTTGCCAAATATGCTGCAGAAATATTCATCCACTAAGTCTGGTTGCATCTATTTTAACTGTGGGCAGCTGAAGCTGCTGCCTGTTTACTTCCTGGATTTACACAGACACACAGAGGCACACCTCCAGCTCTGCAGCTCTCATTGATCCTCTTATCACTCATCCCCCCTCCCTTCCTGGCAAACTCTCCCCAGAGTGAGAGACAGAGCTGTGCATGATGTCATAAGCCTAGGCTAATGACCAGACAAGAAAGAGGAAGTGGGCTGTATAAGGTATTTACTGGCAGAAAAAAATGTTTTATTATCCAAAGTTAAAACAACGAGGGGAGAACATTTAATAGATGGAATGATGAAAAAATGACTGAAGGTCCGCTTTAATCATATCTGTATAGACCTTTCAGATTCAATTCAAATTGGATGTTGTCAATGACTTTGCCCTTGAGTGAAAGCTCAAGTGCTTATTGGTCATTGGTCATTCTGACTATTTATAATGTGCTCATGTATTAGCTTGTGTCTGCCACAGGGTTCTTGTCTGCCTAAGGCAGAGGTCTCCAAACTTTCAAAACAAAGGTCCAGTTTACTGCCATTCAAACTATAGGGGGCCAGACTGTGGCCAGTGGGAGTAGAAAATGCCCTGGCATCAGTAGGAGTAAGCAAAGCCATAGGCTTGGTGATCAGTGGGAATAACCAAAATTACATCATTGGTGTCAGTGAGAGAAATAGTGCCACGTAATTGTTGTCAGTGAGAAAATTATTTCCACATCCCTGGTATCAGTGGAAGAAGTAGTATCCCATTATTGCTGTCAGTGGGAGGAATAATGCCTCAAGGGCCAGATTAGGGCAAGCAAATGGCCATATCTGGCCCGCGGGTTGCAGTTTGGAGACCCCTGGTCTAAGGGGTACTGTGTGGCCCTGAAATGTCAGTGGTTATGCTACATACTGTTACTTAAGTTACAACTTGCATTGCTAATATTAGTGTGCTGGCATCTGTTTAGTTTTATATCTGTCAGCCATGGTTAAAATGACAGAATCACTTTAAACAATATATTAATATAAATATTAATCATTATGTAAGATTTTGCAAAAGAATACAGTATATCACATCATTTATGCAGAATTGTCTTACTTTGCCTCTTCCAGAATCATCTTTCAGCTCCTCTGGCTGATTAGTTGGATTCTCTAAGAGAAAGTAAAATAAATACAGGACTTAACAATAAATCTGATTACAATAGTATTGATTTTTTAAAATGTATGCATACCTTGGATTGGTTTCTTCTCCTGTGTGGAATCGAGGCATTTTGCTTGTCTGCCTGTAAAAAATAAAATACCTAAGGTCATTTACAATGTAAAAATACACATACTTGCAGATAGAAAGATAATTTGTGTGCCTTAAAGCTGAACTCTGGGTTTAAAACAAAAATACTTTTGCAGTGGGCAGCCCCTGCACTGCAAGGGTTTATTGTTTGTTATGTCTGGGAGTAGATGAATAAAGTTTAATTCTCACCTTATTCCTCGCTCTGGCAGGCTTCCAGCATTTACCTCTTATTACCCAATGCTCCAGGTTGTGGATGGGCTCTCAATGTCCTTATATACAATGCAGAACTATTGATCCTGCATTGTATGTGATCATGTCACAATGCAGTCCCCAGCCAGAGCACCTTAGAGAAAAGGCTTCCACGGACTGGTCACACAGCATGGAGGAAGCTTACCAGAGCGAGGAATAAGGTAAGTATTACCTCTATCCCTAGACTTAAAGCGGGGGTCCACCTATCTATCGTTTTTTTTTTTTTTGAGTTCATTCACAAACTTTTCTTCTCAGCATTACATACTCACATATTGTGTGTAATATGTCTGCCTGTGTCAGATTTCGTCGGAAAGAATAACTTATATTATTCGCTGCAGGCGGTTTCCATCTTCATTGTGGGCATTTGAAGCCCACAAGTATTTATTTCCTGGATGTGGTGAATGCTGTGCTCCCAGCATTCACCGCTCATTCCCGCACATGCTCAGTGGCATCCTGGGAAGCCTGAGACTAGCTCCCAGGAGTTTGGGAGAGGCTAGAAACACGCCTACTCCCATGGGAGGAGAACCAGGAAGTGAAAGAAGAATAGAAAAATATAAGGTAATTACGGCGATTTAAATTTTTTTTGGCATGTCAGCATCTAGGCAAGGAAGAGAATACATACAGATATTGTTCAAAATTTGGGTGGAACCCCGCTTTAAAGTGGTTCTTCAGTCCTCTATTAAAAAAATTAAAGTCAGCAGCTACAAAAACTATAGCTGCTGACTTTTAATAATTAGACACTCATCTGTCCCAGGATCCAGTGGTATCTTCACTTGGCCAGTTTCTTCAACAGGCTTCGAGCCCCAGTAGAAAACGAGAGTCACTTTTTTGAAAATAAGGATTATTGTCCTGGTGTTTTAGCTTTATGAATTAAGCCTATATTGACTTAATTTACATTAATGCTATTCATGTTTGAATTGTGCTTTATTTGTGAATTGCACTTTATTTGTTCCACTTTCAATTTCTAGATACAGTATGTCTCAATGTTGGTACTCCTAACACTCGAATAAAACCACAAATGTGTGTATAGATACTGTATGAAAGAAATACACAAAGCACACCAAGATTTACCGGTAAGTAAGAATTCACATCACCCTTGAATTTGCTAATCTCACAGTTTAGGTTTAATTGAATTGTGTGTAGAAGAATCTAAACTACTGTCTGGTTTTACTACTATCTGGTAGTCAGAGAGATTCACCCTCACTTCTTGTCCTGTTTATAGTGGTTTTACTAGACAGGAAGTCACAGAAACTCTACAACAGGGCCTCTTAGAGGATTGTAATAAGGATTAGAACTAATGATCATATAAGTCATATAAGCTGGCTGGATATACATGTGGGTGGGTGCAGTGTGGTACAGCAGCAGTAGCACACACTCAGTCAAGATGCAGTTGAAAAACTTGTATTGAAGTCAAAGAACAACAGTTTATAACAAACCCAGTGGAAGGAGCCCCAACTGGGAAACACTCACGGATGACAGCAGCATGTAGCAGAGCAGGTTTCACTCATGCTGACAGAGTCTATCTTGAGGTACGGAATACAGCCTGGCTGGTCCAAGTATCCCTATGTGATAAGCGTCTGTGGTAGTCAGTCCTTGTTGATCGCCAACTCTGGGTTACTCTGGGTTACCAACTCTAAGCCCCAGCCTTCTTCTTCACCAGGGCCCCTGATAATGGGTATGGCCTTGCAGCAAGCTGGAACCAGGTCGCAGGCCCCCAGGTATGCCCAGCTGAGACCACTTGCATGTGCAAAGTACAAACAGCTGGAGACAACAGGAAATCCAGAAGACAAGCCAAGGTTGGGATGGGCAGCAAACAAGCACAGACGGAGAATGAATGGGTACACAGGTAGTCAGGCACAGGATACACAAGTAGCAAGCAAACAGGAGCTCAGAGCACTGTGAAGTTGCTCAGGCAATGTGGGCTACACTGAGCATGCCTTATATAGGCATGCAAGCTAGGAGGTGGGCCAGGAAGTGATGAAAGGGAAGGAAATAAAAGCCCACAGAATAGTAGGTGACACTCATAGGTGAGCACAGCCAAACCACACATGTGAAAGGATCAGGGTAGAAAAAGCACTGCAGCAAGGAGGTAAGAATACACAGATAGGAAACTACAGGTTAACTTGTGACAGTTCCAGACAGTCTGTGCTACTTTCTGGAGTAGTTGGACTGTCCGTGTTGTGCTTGGGTATTTCGCCTCTTGAGTGTCAGGAGCCAAAGGCTCTAGCAGGAGAGGGGGCAGGTACATTTCCTTGAGCACTGGTGTGATATCTGTAGGATTGAATGGATATCTGTCTTCAGCTGGCTTGGTGGAGACTAATCGCTACTTGGCACACAAGGTCTCAGTAGGTTACAGTGGAGGTGTCTCTTAGTGGGATTAAACCCTTCCGAGACAACATTGTGCACCAGAATTGGAGGGAAGGGCTGCTTTTCAACCTGATAAGGGGTATGTTCCCATTTGGGTTCCAGTCTGCTACCTCTCTCATTTTTGGTATTTTTCACCAACACCCAGTCCAAGTGTTGGACATGATTATCAAAAGCATTGGAAAAAATGATGCCAAGTTAAGGGTAGAAAAATATTTGGCCTGCCCTAACGCCATCAGTGATGCCTCTACCTGAAGCCACGTGTAAGCATCCCTGTGGGTGCAGGAGTTTAACTTGTTATGGTCGACACAGAACTGTAGGCTTTCATCTGTCTTTCTCACCAGCCCAAGGGCTGTGGCTCTCCAGGATTACCCTGCTTTGCAGCATGTTGAGAAGCAAGTCCTTGAACTTCTGGCACTGAGTGTGGGGGGGGGGGGGGACCATTCCCAGGTTGGTGGAACGTCCCCCGTATGAATTGGGTGGTCAATGGCTTCTGTGTACCGGTAGTCCTCCGGACTGGCAGCAAAGACCAAAAGGTGCTTCTCTAACAGTTGGTGTAGCATCCTTTGCTGTGGCAGGGAATAGCCCTGGAAAGGAATGTCCAGCTGTTCCAGCAGCAGCTTGTATTATGACTCCAACGAGGCCATGGGTACATATGGCCTCTACCTCAGGCTGCGCTTCCAAGATGCAGTGACAGGGTATTATGTACAGGTCTGCTAAAGTGGCATGGTTGGGGAATATTATCAGGGTGGTCCCCAGGTAAATGACTTGTACCAGGATCTTCCCCTTGTGAACCTTAGACAGGGTGCATTCAACCATCCATTCTCTGGGTGCCACTGGGTCTTTGCTGGATTCTATTATCATGGTGGCCCCTTGCAATTTCTTGTGGGCCCCTATGGGAAGGGACCAGACTTCCTCTTGGAGGGGTGCCAGTAATAGCTTCTGTTTAGGAGGTGTATGGACAACCCTGACTTGCCTGGCTGCCCTCTGTTGAGCTTCAAAGCCCAGATGATGTTGAGCCATACAGCTCGTAGACCACAGCCCTGTGCCTACCGGCCAGAACTTTCCAACTTGGCCAGCAAGTGGGGCAAGTCCAAGTCTTTTAACACTTTCATACCCAAAACAATGGGCACTGAATAGCTGACTGGGCCATGAGTCACTACCACTCCTACCTGATCCACCACTTGGTTGTCAATCTGGATCTTCACCCAGATGATGCCTTCCACCAGGATGGGCAAGTTATTGGCTGCTTTAAGGGATAGCCAGGAGAGATCCAGTTGGTCGATTAGACCCAGTGTTGATTAGGCATGGGACCTCCAGTCCATTGAAAATGGCAAACCCCTCTGGGCTTGGGGCAGCCATAGTCTGTGGTTGGCTGGGACTGTGTGTCTGCCCCAGGAGCTGTTAGTTTAACTGAGCCTGCTTGTGTTTTTAATTTCAGGCCTGCCACAGTTCTTGCTCACATGCGTATAGCAACCACACTGCCAGCACTTACGCTCTTCTTCTGTATCCCTCCATAGCAAAATTTGCCCTTAGGTGGAGGAGCCAAATCTTATTGAAGCATGGACACCTGTTGTTTCAGGGAAGCCACTTCCAAGGTGAGTTCCCTTAGTGTTGTCTGTGTGGCAGACAGCGGCGAGGGGGCCAAGGCCTTTTCTGGCATATGCAGCGGATCATACTTTTTGATCACTGCAACTGTTGCCGCGGCATCCTCCTGTTCCCATGCAACAGTGTCCACTAGAAAATATGGAAAGAAATAGTGGGTTGTACTGTGGCCTGAATCCCCTATTTCTGCACAGCCACATGCATACCTCTTTTCCAGTCGTTTCAAGGAGTGTTGGAGTGCCACTGCAAAGTGCATGAGACTCTCATCCTCCTGTTGTCTCTGACCCTCAGCTCTGGGACCATAACATTTTCTCTGAACAGGCCCTCCAGGAGTGCCACTATTTGCTCCAGTGTGGCCCGATCCTCGTCCAGCAGAGCCATCATCGTTTGTTGGACATCATCCTCCAAGGAGTTAATGGCTAGTTCTACAATCAGCCAGGTGGGAACCTGGTACTGATGTGCAGTACTCTCTAGTCTCTCCTTTCATTCTGCCAGGGGCATATTGGAGCAACTGAACTTAGGCGTCAGGGCTGATACTAATTATTCAATGATGGTGCCTGCTCCTACTTCCGCACCTACTGCGAGAAGTAACATATCCTGCCAACTGCCGCCAAGTGTGGATGGGTGCATTGTGGTGCAGCGGCAGTGCCATACATGCAGTCCAGATGCAGCTGAAGAACTTGTATTGAAGTCAAAGTAGAACAGTTCACAACAAGCCCAGCGGAAGGAGGCCCAACAGGGAAACACTCACTAG